>NC_133542.1:67008468-67758468 GCF_048773025.1 Camelus bactrianus | reverse complement strand
GGCTACAAGGTTATACATGTCCAGGGTGTTTCAGTAGTTTGTAGAACAATGGCGTGGCCAGAAATTGCGGGGAATATCTTTGGAAACTAGGACCTTTGGGTAGTGATGCCACCATGTAATCCCATTCTTGCAATTTTTTGTTTCTTTGTCTTGTGAAATCATAGAAATTAGTAAAGTTAACAAGAGTGGTACAGAGAAACCCAAGTGGCGAATCTTGGAGCTGCCCTTAAAGAAGATCATTTTTTAGGTTTGTTTTAGATGTATACTTTTCTAAGAGTCACTGTTGATTCATGGATTTTTCAAACCTCTTGCTCAAAAAGGTCAGTTTCCATATTTCTTAGTAACTTGGCAGTCTAGAATTATAGGTAGAAATGTAATTTTCTCATCCACAGATATAAACTCCTAATCTCTCCAGATCCTAAAACCCGAGAGGTGATTGTTTAGCATAATAGCGACAAAGCACCCTGCTGAAGCAGCTTTCTTCAGGTAGTGCGTCAGTATTTTGATTACATTACATTACAGATTCAAAAAGACTTGTTGAGGGGGAGGGTATAGTTCAGTGGTAGAGCACATGCACAAGGTCCTGGGTTCAATCCCCAGTACCTCTATTAAAGATAAATAAAAATCTAATTACCCCCCCAAATTTAATAAATAATAAACAAATAGACTCATTGATAGATTACAGATGTATAAATGCATCCCAGCTTAAACATCTGCTTCTTTATATATGTTTAGAAATGTCCATTTTTGATAATTGGTTTGTTTAAATATTTTTCAAGTTATAGGCTCCTGGATGGGGAAAAATAATCCTAAAAAATAATCTATCACGTGTTGCCTCTTATTTCCCTCTGCTGTCACAGGTCATATTTATTACCTTGGACCAATGCTTTAAAGTGTTTGCTGAAGAAAAACCACTTTGCTCTTCTGTAATATCTGTATCTTTCATTCCCTTCCTACCCCTTCTTTCCAGAAAATGGTGAATTTAAGAATGGGATGGGGTTGGACTGGCTTCTTAATAAAACTGTATTTAAAAACAAACATTAAGCCAAACTCAATTTTAAAATTGATAACATTTTCTGATTGAAGGCTCTTCTTTTAAATTGAAGATTTCTTCCCAATGGGTCACGCCCCAGCTGTTACAGTTATATAGCAGGAACTCATTAAAAGGACAAATTCTTTTTGAGCCAAGCTATACAGCTACGTTGTACTACTACTTACTTGAATCTCCAGGAAATAGAATTATACAATCCTTATACATTCTTATTAGAAGTGTTCGCCTGGTTTTATTCTGTCTCCAAAAAAGCCCCATTAAAATGTAGACATCTCTGAATACTACTGGATGGTCTTATTTCTGGTAAGTTATTCAATGATTGTAGCTAAGTGGACAATGGCTGCTTTTGAGAGCTGTACTCTGAGTCTTAACTTTAGCCTCAGGTAATCAGTCCCTCTTGCTCGTTTGGATGCACCTCCAAGTCTGCAGTCATCAAGCCCTGTTCATTATCCCTCCTAAATTGCTCTCTAGTCTGTCCTATTCTGCTATTTCTTTCTGCATTCACATTTGAGCTTCTCTTCTGTGAAGTCTTTCTAATGACCTACAACCCAGTGACCTTTAATCACTACCCTCTATAAGATGGGCACAGATATCTAAAACCTAAATCAGATCACACCATTTCTCTTAAGTCAAAACTCTTGATGAGTCCCTGGTGCTTTCAAGATCTACTCCAAATTTCTTAACTTGGATTTAAGGCCCCTCACAATCTGACCTTGCCCCACTCTTTAGCCTGGTTTCCTACCACTTCTGTTTATAACAGACGTAGAATGCCTCACTATTTCCCATCGTGGTTGCCTTTCTCCCACCTTTATATTTTTGCCCAAGCTGTTTTTATGGTTGAAATGCTTTACTCAATTCCCCGTCCCACCCTAATATACTTCTGTTCACCATTAAATGCCTCTGTGAAACTTGCCCAGACTGAATTAGTCACTCTATCCTCAGCACTTGGAGAGCACTTGGAACATTGACTCCTTACATTCTATTGTTTATTTGTCTGTCTTTCAATCTGAACTCTTACAGTATAGAAATGACTATAGTTAATGTTACTGGCTCTTAGCGGCTAGGATGAATTAGGGGCCAGTGAATAATAATGAATATGAAGTGTGTAATACACAGACATAATTGCTAAGGAGTTCAGATTCTAGAAAGGAGAGCAGACAGGTGTGGTAGTGGTGAGTAAGAGCATGGCCTTTGGAGCCAGACTGCTTGGGTTTGACTCCCAGCTCTGTCATTTACTGGGGTTTACCTCTTTGGGATTTCATTTTATCACCTGTAAACTAGAGATAATCATAGGAAAGACCCCATAGGATTGTTGTAAGGTTTAAGTGATTTGAAATGTGTACAGTACTCAGAATGATACCTCACATCTAATAATAACCAATAATTATAGAGTGCCTACTGTTTTTAGGGGATAGATTTAAGGTAGCAGGGTAACCTGGTTTGGTGCTTTTGTTTTGTCAAGTATTAGGGTTGTGTGTTACAACTTTTGCCTCTAGAATTTCAGACTGACCCTGGAAAGAATTCTGGAAAACCATTTCTTTCTAAGCCCCCACCATTCTAGAGCAAAATTTAGAGAAGTCACAAAGATAAGAGAGAGTACTTTGTCAAGTAAAGATGAAGAGATATAATCAGAAACAGTTCTACAATGTATGAAAATATGGAAACTCTTTAAATGGTGATGAAAGGGTTTTAAGTAACTACTTAGTTTTAATTTACTTTATTTCAGTTATGAAATCTGTATATTGAGACATTTCAAAACCTTAGAAATTTAGTAATGGATCCCACTGTCCTTGTAAATTAGCCCTTTTGGTTGCATGTGGTACTTTGTATTATTGTGTTAACTTTCATCTTTAAAACAGTTAAATGCAATAAAGATTCCTCTGGCTACCATAATTTCAAGCTGTCTTAAATTTGGTTAGTTTCAGATCTCAAATGTGATATAACATGATGTCTAGACTGTGAACTAGTCCGTATGTGTGTACATGTCTGTATATATATAGAGAGAGAGGGAGAGTGTGTGCACGCATGAGCAAGCAGGTAGGGGCTGGTAGGCAGAAATGGGAAGGTATTTATAAAATAAGATTTTTTAAAAGAAAACTGAGCATATCAAAAATCACTTTTATATCGGCTTTGTGAATATAATTTTGTTTCACATTGCTTTTATCCCTGAAATATTTTATATAATATTTTATACTTATATAATAACATTTATATAATATTTTAAATATTATTAAACATTAGGTATTTATATAATGTTTAAATATTATTAAGTAATATTTAAAATACCTAGCCTGCTTATCTAGTAAATACCAACTCATCTTTCAAAAGTCAGTTCAAATGTTACCACCTCTGAGGAATCTTTTACTTCCCCTGGGTGGACCTGACGGCGCCTCCCTTTTTCCTTCACTATACTTCAATCAGAAAACTTAGAACACTTTTTTGCACATACTTGTTTACATGTCCTCTCCCCAGCAGAAAGTCAGGGATTCTTGCCTGGTTCATGTCTACATATGTAGGACCTGGTAGTGTACCTGGGTGTTAATAGGCCAAATATTTGATTTGTAATAATAAACAACTAAATAGTGTTCACACTGTGATCTTTGGGCTCAGAATTTGAACAAGGTAGGACAAACTAAAACATACATTCATTAAATCTCATCTTGCTTAACAGAGGCTTAACCAGAGAGGCATTTAAGATTCTTGTATTTCAATATATTTCAAATGTGACACCTCTTTAGTAACATCTAGTTTTAGAATTATCAACTGTATATTGTTGAGAGCATTATTTTTAATCAGAACTCTTCCAACCTTCCAGATACTTATCATTCCTAGAGATCTAAAGCCCTGTTAAATTGAGAAATATTTCTGAATTTTTAAAATGTGTCTATTACCATAATAGATTTAATGGCAGCTAAAATACTTTTCATTATTCACTTATTTCTTAACAAATATCATCCCCTGCCCCTAAAAATTTTCAGTGCTTTTTTTGGGAGTATGTTTGGCCCAAATTAAAATAGAAGGCAACTATCCCCAGGTTATGTGAGATTTGCCTTTGGAAATGTTACTTTGGGCAAAGGCTTTACTTTCTCAGCCTCATTTTTTTTCCCCACTCATAAAACAAGGAAGTAATACTGATTTTGTAGACTTTGTAGGAGAATTAGGCATGATGTATATACGCAATACCTGAATTAGTCTAGTTTAGTTAAGTGTTTTCTGATGTAGCATGAGGAAAATGAAGCAGAGAGCAGATTTTGCTGCCTCCATGTAATTGCTGACGTCCAGTATTGCATTAAGTTCTAGAATGTAGGTAAGTCCTTAATGTGGATAAAAAGCCTGGAGTCAAGTGATAAAAACTCTTCTAAGACTGCTCCCCAGTTTCCATCACAGGACAGATGGAACATCTGTTTGTTCTTTCAGTATCCTTCAAACAAGCCATGTCTTTTCCTCTAAGACTCTAATGACCATAGCATCCGACCTAGGACACTTTGGAGAGTGAAAAGGGCACCATCATTACAAAGAGATAATGAGCATAACCAGGATGTCCTGGGCAACTGGCACGTAAGGTTAACCTAAGCCAAGATTCTTTGACACAACAGTAAAAATCTTTGACTCTGCTGCTGCAACTGGAAAGCAAGGTAGGAAAAGCTTCAGCTCCTGGGAGAGATGAACTTGAGTTTGAATCTCTATTTCCAGTTAGGCAAGTCACTTCAGTGTTCTGCTTGCAAGTAATTTTACTTGGCTTTCAAGGCTCAGCTCGGGAGTAATAGGGCTTTAATATCAACATCAGATTACTGGTAGGATCATGGGGTATATGTAGAGCTTCTAGCACGGGACATGACACATATTAACTACTTTGTCATTCTCCTTCCCCTTGTCATTTAACCCCCTCTGGAGAATAGGTGACCATTGCTACATGGGAAACAAAATACAGGCTCAATCAGAAGAAACTTGGATGAAACAATTAGATACTTTAAATGGTATACATAATTCTTATGTTTTTAGATGGCAAACCTTTGACAAGAATGACTAATGTTTCATTTATACAAACTGTAATAGTTTTCTCTAATCCTTTCATTTTCTGTCAAGGATAAATATTGATTCTCTGATAAATTCATTTCTCCTTTGGCCCATGTGATCTCATTGCTTTCGTATGAGGATTAAACAAAACATGTAGACTGTTGGCAGGTTTTGAAGAGAGGTTTAAGCTGGTCCGATTCAAATATGTTATAGTTCCTTTGTTGCTGTCTTCAACCGCAGCCCCTCTCCCTGCTGTCAGGGTTGTTATTAAGGCTCCTGGGTAAGGCTCCTCTTCCTTCTCAGAGGCCTGGCAAGCGCCCAGGTGTGTGTCTTTTCCCTCCTGTGGAAAATGGAGGGTCTTGAGGTTATGGCCAGTCTGATGGTAGGAATGATGGCAATAGGATTGGCGTGGGAATTCAGGAGAGGTGAGGAGCTCGCTAAAAATAGCATCTGAGTCCCCTTGGAATCTGCAAGACATGAGGATAGATGGAGGGGTTAGAAAGTGACATGCAAGTGGAGTGCAAAGGATTCAAATCCTACTAGTGACTTCCAGTGTGCTTGAATCAAATCCAGACTCCTAAACATGCCCTGTAAGGCCCCACGTGATTTGGCCTCTGCCAACTTGTCTAACTTCATCTTTTGCCACTTCCTCTCTCTGTCTTCTGCTCCAATATGCTAGGCTTATTTTAGTTCTTTGTGCCAAGCGCTCTTGTTCAGTGGTCCTTACTCATGCTGTTATTTTTTTGGCCTTCCTTTCCCTACCCCTCTTCCAGTCTTTGGCTGGTGAATGCCTGCTTATTCTTCAAGCCTCAGCTTAAATGTCACTTCCTGAGATGCCTTTCTTGACCCTTCCGTCTAAATTCAGGTCCCTGTCATTTTGTCTTAGAGTACTCTGTTCTTTCACAGCTTCTATCACAATTCTAGTTATGTATTCGTGCATTCCTTTGCATAGCATCTGTTTTTCCCACAACTAGATCAGAAACTCCATGCAGACAGGGTCTTTAGCACATTGTCTGGTACTAAATATATTATCTGGCTGAGGGAAATACATGTTTTCTTTTTGAGGCGACTTTGAAATAGTCATGACTTCTGGGACTCCCTTGTCCCCTTTCTTGTTTATTGGCACTTTGGAAGGTTTCATCAGAGGTATTTTGAAATTCAACAATCACAGCAAATAATTGACTCAAAGCCACATGAATGGATCATCTGTTCCCCAGCAAGTATAAATGGTGGTCTGATTTCTTCCCTGTCTGATGGGGTAAAAGATTAGCAAGTAGCAGTGTACCAGGAATCTAGGTGATGTGTCTGGATTTTCAACATGTTGAGCTTGAAGTACTTATGGGACAGGAGGCTGAAATGTCCAAAAGGCATTTGGAATGGATACCTGGAGCTGGAGAGAGAGTTTAGAAATGAAGATTTGAATTTGAGTCATTTACATAGTGATGGTAATTGAAATTAAAGTATAAGTAGACTATATTAATAGAGGAGGATATAGAGAGAGGAGGACAGTAAATTGCTGGGAAACACATTTAAGGGAAAGGAGGAGAAAGAGGGGACAGAAGTTGAGTAGGGAGAGAAGCAGGAAGAGGTCCGTCTGTGTTCTATATCCAACAAGGTGTTGGGCAGCTAACATGTATTTGAATTGAGTGGCAAGTAAAGCACCAGAAAAAAAGTTTCTTCTCTTTTAATATATATTTTTTAAACTACTGTAAATAAAATAACTCTCAAATGGAAGAGCTCTGAACAATCCAGACAGCGTGAATCCATTTATCTGTCAAGAAAACTCTTGGACCTTAGCTGTATGAGTGAACTGTTGCTGTAAGAAGGAATTGTTTCTGTGAAGAGTCCATGCCACAAGGCAGTTGTGAATTCTGAGCGGTAGAAATATGTTTTATTTTGGTCTTTGTATTTTTTTGTATTTTAAATTTTTCGAAAAGAGAGGATGTTTATATGCAGTAGACATTTGGCCATTTAGCAATAACCCATGTGTAAACTGTGGGATCACCAGAGAACCAGCATGACTGGCATTGTCATTTTACCTATCAGGAATTTTTAAATTTGAGTTTGGGGATGTTGGTGAGTTTGTTTGGCATGTGACCAGGCTACTTGACACTCTAAATCAGAGGTTGGTGAACTATAGCTGGCTGGCCGAATCCTGCCTGGGGCTGATATTTGTGTGACCTTTGAGCTAAGATAACTTTTACCTTTCTTAAAAAGTGGAAAAAACCCAGAAGAATCTGTGACAGAGAATATAAGTGGCCCACAAAACCTAAAATATTTACTGCCTGACCCTTTACAGAAAAAGTTTGCTGAGTCCCTCTTTAGTTTGTAAGTTGCACCTGAAATGAACCAAAAATTTCACAGGAAAAGCTCAAATGATCACTGCAGTTACAGAATGTCTTACATATCTCAAGGTTTTCTTTTATTTATATATATATATATACTTTTTTTATTGAGTTATAGTCATTTTACAATGTTGTGTCAAATTCCAGTGTAGAGCACAATTTTTCAGTTATACAGGAACATACATACATTCATTGTCACATTCTCTTTCACTGTGAGCCACCACAAGATCCTGTATATATTTCCCTGTGCTACACAGTACAATCTTGTTTATTCTACATTAAGTCTTTTCTTTTAAATAGTGACTTAGCTGTTAAATTAGAACACATTTTCATTGATGATATGTGAATTTCATTGATTGAAAACTGCCTTATGTGACTTGACATTATAGTCAAAAGGCCTTTGGTACTATGTGATTTCTCATAGAATAGTTCTGGAAAATGTGTAAACCTATTTCAGTACCATTGATTGTGTTCAGTTTATCCCAGGCAGCCTCAGGTAAACATTAGTATCTTCATGTTTAAGCAAGATATGTAAAGTAAAATAAAACATATATGTGGAATTGAATTATTTTCTTTGTATTTGCTGGCCCTCTGAAGAGACATTTTCTAGTTGTAAAAGAGTAAAATCTTTAAGTATTAGATTTTAGGAAACTATTTGAATTGTGTACTTTAAAAAATATCAGTAGTGTTTCATATTACCTGCCTCTTTGTAATGAGATGTCATCGATCTGTTCTGAATATAAATTTCCTCAGTTCTTGAATCCTCCTGATAGCATTCTATCAGAATTTGCAAGTTGTAGGAAATAAAAGTTGATTTGAAACAGTTCTATAATTGGAGATGACTGTGTATTGAGGCCCTGTCTAATCAATTGCTAAATAATTCTCTCTCAAAAGTGGATTTGATATTTACATTTTGATTTTCATATTCTGCTCACAGTGTTTGTTGACGGTGTCTGACATCCCCGTCACTGGATAAATAAAGCCTATTGTCTCCTTTTCAACATTTTAAGTGGTTACTCTCAGACAAGAGCTAAGAAGCAGAAGGTTAGGTATATTATCAAACTATGATCCTGTCTATCTGAAGAAGCTGGGAACCTTGATTAATATGCCTTGTTAACTGATGATTTCAGTTCCATACTGGTAGTGCTAGAATAATTTGTATAAACCAAGCAGTACAGATTCCTTATTTTAGCACTAAGACTTACAAAGGCTTCTTTTAGCAGCCTTTAATTTTGTACTTATGTATGTGACATAGCCTGTGGCTGTGATAGCTACTGTGAATCTCCAGTTGTTTGGGGATGAAAGGAGGAGGCAGCTGGAAACTCGGTAGCTACATCTAGCTGTCTACCTAGAGAAGGCCTTGATTTCAAGTTTATCTAAACAAGCTCGACTAATCCCAACTATCTAGGGGGATCCACTGTCAAAACAAGCAGCGTGGCCCTGAGGCAAACACAGCTATACAGAAATGAAGGCTGGGGCTTCCAATACTCCGATGACTGCATACTGGAGGCTTTTTTCCCCCCTGAAAGAGGGTAAGAGAGGTAGAATTTGCATAATGCCTTTTCATTGGAAACTTTTGGAAAGCTGACAGACCTCCAGCTTATAGATCTGTAGCCACAATACATAGTCTATAGGAGAATCCTTGAATGACCTAACCATATTGAAAGAAAATATAAAAGCGTCCAAGTATAGCCAAGTGAGAGAGGAAAAGAGGCTGATGCATTGTCTAACATCTGCTGTACTTCTCGTTAGTTTTGTTCTTTGCTATTCTGTGTGGACTTTGGAGAAGGCTAAGACAGCCTAACATGAATCCTATAATCTTCCTTCTGAATATTTATGTAGCGTGCCAGCTTCTAAGCTGTCCTTTGCGTTTTCCTACTTCCCCCTCATTTTTATGCTCTCAAATGAGGCCAACATTTCAAAAGCTAAATAAATGTTTGTGAATGTTTATAAAAGATTTGCATAAATTTGTCCTTGTCTGACAAAGATCACTTTTTTCTTATGCCAGTTCTGAAAAAAAAATTTTTTTAAGGTTTTGGTGCTTGTCTTGACAACAAAGTCCTGCATCCCAGAACAATGATTGCTGATTAAGTGGGTATGCAATTGTGACTGAATAGGCTTTCAAGATACTGGGTGAAAAGGCCTATCATCTGAAGGCTGAATTATAGAATTCAGAAAATGTTATCTGAAGTACACATTTAAATCTATTTTTTGGGGTACCATATCATTAGGTTAGACAAAGCGTTCTTACAAGTTAAAAGTATAACCACCCACGGTTTTAAAAATTCTCCTGTATAAATTTTAATAATTGGAATGTTTCAGTAACTCAGAATATCACTTTTCTTTCCTATGGTTGAACATATTTAAAAATAATTTTTAGACCTTTAGGCACTTTTGGGAAACCATAAGGCTACCAGCTGTACGTGTTAATATGGTTACTGGGGTGGTGATCAGAGGAAATATACAAGGCAATCCTTTCAGATATCTGAATGCACAATCATACCTTGAGAAAATATAAACTACATGAAATATGTGTTAGAGCTTAATCATAGGGCACACACACACACACACACACACACACACACGGAGCCCAGACACTCGTGCTGCTGATGTGTTTTCTGAATTCATTTATCTTTTAAAATTAGAATGGATTTTGTGGGATGGCAGGGGATGTTGTGGGTATAGGTGCTAATTTAGTTAAGAGATATTCGAAGATTGGCAGGAGAGAGAGGTAACAGCCAGTTCTGTTAGTCCTTTGGTTGTGTTGGTTTAGAGGTTTAAGTTGTCATTAAGGCAAAAACTAGAGCCACTTCTCTGACACAGTTTTTATCACATCTGCTAGGCTTGTGTCCCAGGAGGAGACGTGGAGAGCAGTGAATTCAGCATGGGCCCATTATCGACTGCTTTTTCGTGTGTTGTAAAAGGAGTGAGACCTCAGGGAGGCTTGGAGCCTCCTCCCGTGTAATGTCCAAGTCAGATTTGAAGGACTGGTGGCAGGAAAGCTTTGGCCTTGGGGTGTGAATTCTAAGAAATAGAGGCACAATTAAGTTTAAAAAATTCAAGGACTTTGAGCTTGATAATGAAAGATTTTTTTCTAGACTAATGTGAGTAGAAAAGTTGCCCATCTGTGCACATTTTTGTGTGCATTTAAAATATTTAAAAGCTGACAGTTTTTAATATGCTTACAAAATACTATTTCTATTAGTGCTTTTTTTTTTTTTTTTTTAAATAATATCTTCCTGAGGGCAAGTTTCTTCAGTGAAATATCATGTTTGCAGTTTTCCTTTTGGGACTATTCCTTTGGTATGTGCTGACTTGTGTTTCCCCCAATCCCTACTTTTCTTTCTTGTAGGAATATTAATAACATAAATGTTTAGATAATCAGATTTAAAATGTTTAATGAACACGGCAAAATATTGTAGAATAATACTACTAAGTGCAAGGAATTATATTACTGATAACCATTGATTGCTAATTACAAGAGATTCTAACCAAATCATTTGTTTATTTTGGAAGTGTTTGAAACAAGTGTCAAGAAGTTTATTTGTGTTTAACATTGTCCTTATAGATATAGCTCTCTCATTTTCAAACCTTTTGCTGTAAGGTTTAAAGTTAATAAAATGAAATCTGAGAATATAGGATGTTATATAATATTGCATTTTGGGAACAACTGTTTTAAGTAATTTTTTAAGAAAAGGAAGACTACAGAAGGATGAAGTGATTGTGTTAAATTTTAAAAATTTTAAATAAGATCCAGTAGTTTTACTTTGGACTTCAAAGTTGTGAAGATTTACATTTAAAAGTAGTTCTAGAGGTGGCTCTTCTGCTTTTGTAAAAAAATCCCACCTATGTACTTAATGTCCCTGATAATTTAACGTTTATATGATACAAGATATAGAATATGGTGAATTTCTATATTTTATTGTAATTTAATTTTGAGTTAACAACTTTGTGCATATTAGATATTATACACAAGTGAGCATAAGGATAACATATGTATGACTCAAAATTAACCAAAGTTTAAAAAGTAAACTGGGAGTAAATATTGAAATATACCAAAGAAAGGAAGCAGCCTCTGTAGCATTTGAACAGCATTGTTAAAAATTTGACCCGGCTTTTATGTTCGGGTGTTGAAAGGCCTTTCTGTAAAATCCCTTATTCAAAGCTTTTCTCACTGAAAGGAAAAAAATAAGAGTTTAGTTGTAACTATAGTATGGATCTTGAATTTCATTTGACCTTTATAGTGAAGGAGAAGTTGTATTTCCTGTTTTTATATTTAGGAAATTTCTGATCAACATTCTTGAACTTGGTGCTAATTAAGCTTTTAAGAACTTCTTACCATTCTGTTTCACTCTTCTTAATCATAAGCATTAAAACCTCTGTCAGTTTTTACTTGGAGTCCCTGGTTTTAACTTGAAACGGCTTAAAGTAGAAATTTTGTTAGCTTTTTTGTATGTTTGGATTTTGTGTGTGTTCTGTTTTTAACTTTCAACTTGAGTTTTAAAATCATCAATCAAAGGCTTTTCTTTCAAGTCAGTTGCACTGATCTCAATTGCAGGACTTAGAGGGTCAGCATTTCCCTCATGCTATTAAAAAAATTTAAACATAGAAATAGAGTGTTTTAGGAATTTAGGCTCCACTGATCTTTTCATCACACATCTACATTTTTGAAATGAACAAATAAATTAGATATGAGAAATTCAGGGAATGTTCTACTGTCTCCGCACTTTTCCCTCCTTCACTCTTTTTTTGGACAAAGGTAAATTGTTGACTTGTAGGTTCAGCAATCTACAAGTAGGCTTATTGTAGCTTTACTTATTTTAAGATACATTCATTTATTCAGGCAATCGCTTTGCTTTATTTAAATGTTTTCCTGCACACGTTTTCTTTTTCCTTTTGAGTTGTTGAGAACGTGCCTCATCTCCCAACATTCTGTAGCCCCAGTGGACATTATAATCAGCCTGTGCTTTTGTCTTTCAGATGGCATTTATTTGTGGGGTGTGTATGTTTGTGTTTGACTGTCCGTTGTTTTCATCTGCCAAATACAGCTAATTTTTGTTTATGGGTTTCAATGAAGTAATGAAAACAAAGTATTTGACATCTGAACTGATGGCTGTTGCAGGATCTCATATAGCCTCCTATCCTGCACCCCAAATTCAGGGTGAATTGGTTTAGCCTTATCGTTATTGATAATCCTTGTTAACTACATTGAATTTAGTCTGAAGTTTTGCTTCCAGATAGGAGTCTATGATGGATAATGTTATAAATATAAAACTTTACCAGGTTTTTGAGGGAATGGCTCAGAACATAATTGACTTTGTCCAGATTGGAGTAAGTTCCCTTGATGGGCCTTCTGACTGCATGAGGATTCAAAGTGGGTGAAATTTGAGGATTTCAAATTTGAGGATTCAAAGGAGACTGAGATTAATCGGGAGTTTATTTCTGATTTTCATTTACAAGTGAATCCAGTGTTAGGATTATTGATTTCATATTTTGGTTCACACTCTGAGGTTTGGTATCTCCTTGTGGGCAGAGCTTTGAATATGTTGTTGCTTTTCTATAGCACTGTGCGATCTGTTTAATATACGCGTAACTGAAGGGTTAGTGCAACGGCCTGCCCTCCATGCTTCCCCCCTCCCCCTCTGCTCTTCTTCCCACATGAAGTATTATATATTGTATTGGGAAGAAAAGCCCTCTTGGAAATTGCCAATTTCATAAATTGTCTGGTGACACAAAGGGGTTGAATGCTGTATTCTTGTCTCATTTATTTTGAAAACTTTGCTACTGAACTCACCTTAATCAATGAGCTCAGTGTTGTCTCCAATAAGTTATGTGTTGGATATATTGATTGGGAGGGATTTTAGAAAACCCATCTGGGTTTTATAATGTCAGCAGTGTTTTGATTATGAAAAGAGTTGGAACCTGGGGACATGGAACCAGGTGGCGAATGTCCTAAAGACAGTGGTGACATGGTGGACTGCTTCCCTCCTGGGATCTAGTTCATGCCCTGCACTTTAACTGTGGTGACTGGCTACTATAGATGCACTTTTTTGCTCATTAAAATGTTAAAAAATCAAACTGTACATAAAAAGATTTATGAAAATATAAACTTGGGAATTGATCTGGAGAGCTGGCACAATCTTCCCCACCTCCTGCTTTAGCAATGAGGTCATTTACATTTCATCAGCTGTACTGTGTCCCAAAGATGCGGTTTATGTGGCAGTTGAGGTGTACTGAGGCTAGTTGTCTGAAAGAGCTTGTGTAGGCAGGAGAGAGGGGCGAGAAAACAGGAAAATTGCCTTCTACAGTGAAATTTCCCTAGCCAAAGACAGGTTCTAGAGAGAAAAAGGGGTTGGTAACTGGCTAGTGACTGTTTTCTGAGTAAAGTTAATATTGAAAGACTGTGGGACACTCTGCTATAAATATGATGTTCAAATATGTTTAGTTATTTATTTAAAAAAATTTTTTTTGCTTATTTTTTGAGGGGCCATAATTAGGTTTGTATATTTATTTTTTAGAGGAGGATACTGGGGGTTGAATCAGGACCTCGTGCATGCTAAGCATACACTCCACCACTTGAGCTATACCCTCCCCTGATGTTCAAATATGTTTAAATCAGAGTTTTAAAGTCCCCTCTCTTAGGGAGTGGTGTTTTTCATACTGAAGGAATTGTGTTTTTCTTTGGAAAAAGAGGATAAGGTAGTTAAAAGTTTATATATAGGGAGAACATCAGTATTAAGAAAATTGGTTTATTTCTGCAGTTCTTATTTACAAGAAACATTGCTTGTTTTGCCCTCCCTCTCCCTGTCCTCCTCTTCCAAGAAGTCAAATTTTCAGTTCTGATTGAGATAATGTGTGAATATGCCCAGCGCAGAGTAGATGCTCACTTTAGTTTTCTGCTCTGACAGCACACCACTGGCTTGTTTGACTTAAATTGGAATATCAAGCACTTGTAATACCACAAACATGAAGAAGCATATTGTAATGCACAAACATGTGCTTACATTTGCCTGTATTCCCTCCTACCCTCCCCCTGCCCCATTGCTTAATTAGATTTATCACTGCTTTCCTGGGTAAAAAGGAAAGCTCTTGGGAGGTGGGTTATACTCAGCCTACACTGGGTATTTTGATATTTGTTCTAATATTATCTGACAGACAAGTTCATGGTTGGTTATTACTCTTGACATTAGAAAGTGGTATGTAGTTTCTATATTGTAGTGAGTGGTAAGTTGGGCATATTAGATTCCTCTGACTCTGCTGTAGCCATGGGGGTGCTTTCTTTCAAAAATCTTGAGGCCTTTTGGCAGCTTAACTCTAGCATAGAACAGAGAAGCACTCCTGCACCTGTAACTTTTGAGGGGTAAAGGATAAATTTCTTTGTGGCTGGTGTTTGGCAATCAGTGAACACTGGGGACTGAGTTTTAAAGAATGCTTGGAAACGGAAGAAACTGAAGTAAAGCGATTCTTTGTATTTGAAACTTGATGTGAAAGGAATTTATAAGGAATGTCGTTTTGCGTGTAAATTCTAAAGAGTTTTGTTTGTGGGGTTTATGATATATTTTATAATTAAAACTACATATGTTAAAATGAAATGTTTTATATGTTCTTTCCCATTATTTGCCTAATAACATTATGTATTGAGAAATTGCTATTTTTCTGGTTCCCTTTTAGCTATTGAAATTTATTTAAATATAATGACTTTTAAAACAATATATATGGACTTAAGACCATGCCACATTATAAAATTAACTAATGTATCAGTAAAGCCTCTGAGAATATGTTGAAATATTCTTACGCTTTTTCATTTTTCATTTTTCTGTTCCTTTACTGTTCCATGACATGCCTTAACAGTGTTGTGATATACATCCAGTCCAAAATGATATTAAAAAATAGGATATGCTCAATTGAATTATGTAGGCGGAACATGCTCTGGCAGAGAAAGTCAATGTGCTTTCTGCTTCATTGAGTAGGTTATTAGATTGATGTGGTTTATTTCTTGAATGATAGAACTGATTTTAAAAATAAATGAAGCGAGAAGCATCAATTCAGTTAGCATTGATAATTCATTATTATTGGTTAGAAAAGTGCTACATTTGTAAACTGATCTTTAATTTATCACTTGGGTTAGGATTTGCAATGGGCAGGTTTGTTTTAATTTGAACCAGCTTCTCAATGACTGAAAAATGTGTTCTTCATTTTGTCTTGAAGTTGGGATTTTAAATGGTTAAAAAGCAAATCAAATGCATGAAAGGAATACTTTTTTAAAATTTATAACATTGGTCTATGAACTTATGATAAGCACCAACTGTGGGCTGTCCAAGTCTGCGGTTAAAATTAAGTCAAGCTAGAGAAAATTCTGTGAAGGAAGTAATAATTAATTACTTGGATACGTGTATTGCTGTGTGTGTTTATTCTGTATACGTGAGATATGTCTGTTGGAGAAAGTCACAGACCACTGTATATTCTGTCTCATATAATAGTCTTTTCTTAATGTTAGATGCTTCTTTTTTGTGAATAAGTCTTTGAAATGTCACTGTTTTTTTTGAATCCTTTTTGTATCCTTCCCCTGAATAACACACTTGGTTTTATGTACCTACAAATTTGTAAAAAAGACATTTAAACTGGTAGTTTTCTTTGAATTTGTATAAATTACAAGCAGGTAAGTGTGTATAATTATGATAATGACATTTAACTAAAAATAATGCATACTTAAAATTGTTATAGTTTGACTACAAAATAAATTCATGCCAAAAATGGCAACTTCTTTATAAAGTAAATAAATAAAGTTTTAAACTCCAAAAAACATTGTTGACAATGTTCGGGGACAATTATCTTCAAGTTGGTTTTCTATTTTGCTTGTGATTTGGCCTATTGATGTTAGGAAGCGTTGTCTAATCCCGGCCCCCTCTGTTCCTAGGTAACAGGCAAAACGGTGCCAGCAACAGCGGCCCTGCCAGGCCAAACCCATGTGGCTCGGTGTTATTCACTCTGATCCATATGGTCAGGCTGGAGATGGTCCCTGGAGGGGTGTTAACACTCAGCAACCCAACCGCCTCCCTCCCTTCAGAGCTTTCCTGCATGGCTCCTGCTGCTTGCCCATGTGTGATTCTTGATTAATTTTTCATTTTTAATGAAGTTTGATCATGTTTATTATTTCTCATGATTGACTGCCTGGTACTCCTCCCATGTAATTGATAAAGCCCATATTTCTTCATCTGTCACCTCTTTCTTTAGGGTAAAGTTGCTAGATTGTGTGCCGTAGTTAATGTTAGATTTATTGGTCCCATTAGATGTATAAATTATCTCTCTTTCTCTCCACAGGAAGTTCTACAGACTTTGACCAAGTTTTGTTTCCCCTTCTATGTGGACAGGTAGTGTCAGATTTTTAAACTTTACTAGAAAAAAAAAGTGTCAATAAACTTGCTATGGAAAATAAAAACCATACCATTCTTAACATTCTGTCTGTTTAACCATGATTTAAAACACATATATTCCATGGAGAGTGGTAGTAGTCTCCTTTCCTGGGGTTTTTATTGACACTGTCAAAAAGTTTAAAGCCTAGAGCTTTGCATTGGTTAGTTTGTGAGATATATTTTGCATGACATTAAATTTTTTATTTTGGTTATCAGACTCAAACCATGATTAAGAATGGTTGGTATTGAATCCTGTGCTATTTAATTTTTACTGAAATATGAATATGTTTGACTTAACTGAGCAATAATACCTGACTCCATGGCCTTATGATTACTACATAAACTTTGTTTTTCTTAAACTTTAACTTTAAAATTTAAATGAGCATAGGCCCAACTTGTTTTTAAAGGTATTCACCTATTTAAAACGCATGTTGCTAAATAGTGTCTTGCATTTGTTTAGTTGGCTAAGAATGGTATCTCTGGAGAAATAAGCATTTTCTATAGATTTCTAGACTGAAAAAATAAAAATCATCTAAACATCTTAGTATTTGCATTATGATAAAGTGTCTAGAGTGGTACGAATATAAGAACTCTAAGATAATTGAAATGGTCTTAGGGTCTTATTTTTTAAAAAAGAAGCCACTAGCTCATCTATAAATGGCTTATTTTTAAAACAATTTTAGAAGAGTTTTTTTGAACTTATAAAACTATAATTTACTAAATGTTAATAAAATGACAAAACAATCTTAATCTTATTTTCAAGAAATATCTATTGTATTTTTTCATTACAGTTAAACTGTAATGAAAGCATTATTTTTTCAGTTATTTATTTATTCAGTTGATTGCTGTCCATTTGTAATGTTCTCTCTATGGAGAATTGAACTATGAGACTGTATAAATGTTATATCTTAAAAATTCTACTTTTAGTGACAGAGATTTTAGAAAATATCATTATAAATAATAAGTGGCATGGTATGTTCCAAGCTATCGAATGTGCCCACCTTCAGGAAGGTCCTATCCTATATTTTAGGATACCCAAACAAGGCAAGCCTGAAAGAGTTTAGTGGTTTAGAGTGCATGTAGATAGTATACTCCTTGAATCTTTTCTGCTCTTTGTAGTAGCAGTGTCCTGGTTTATTGGCATAAACCTAAAAATGGTGTGAGATGAGAATTGGTAGCCAAAGGAGTTTAAAAGAGTACTAAAAAGCAGCTCTGGAATGTTGCCAACCACTTATAATCACTGTTTTCTCTGGTTCTAACGTGTTATTTTTAAGCCAGTCAACCATTGTAGTTTTTCCAAACTCGGGCCTTTTAAAATCCTGGTACCAGGGCTGTTTTAGTAGCAGATTGATGCTCAAAACAGAATAGCCTTAATTTTAAGAGGGTCAGTCTTTGTAATGAGGGTCCTCTTGTCTCTTCTTTATCCTATTCCTTCTAAAAATAGCAAATAAGTAGGGTTTTGTTTAGAGACATTTAATGCAAACTTCACATTTATATGTATGAATTAGCGATGCATGAAATCTCCTCCAGTTGCTTATAAAATGTATTACAAATTATGGCAAGGACATATTTATACAAATTAATAAAGCTGAAATGTTTTTAAAATGTGGCTAGGTGTTTAAAAAGAAAAATAAGAATATATTTTTACATGACTCCTTGTTAGAGTGGTGACTTGTTTTGGATAGGTATTCCTTCATTGACTTCGTTAACTAGTTTTAGAAGAAATGCGCAGTGAGATTAAATTCCTCCCAACACACACACACAAACACACACACACACATGCGCACACACCCTCCCTCTCTCATACCACACACACAACATCTGCTTACCTACCTGTCTGGGTGATTACATTCTGAAATGGAAGAAAAGCAGAGTCCTTAAGTTACAGTCCTAAAATCTGTTTCAACACCAATAGTATGTGATGGCTTTATCTTGTTAGAAAAATGTTTTTCTACTAAAATGCTTCTCTCCAAATTTCCTTCCCCTGATCATGTTCGTCATATTTTTTTCACAGAAAGATTTGGGACAGAAACATCCTTTTATGGCTATATTTTAATCTTTGCCATATACAGTGGTTCTTTCTTACACTGTATTATATTATGTGCCCTGTAGGCATTGATAGTTTTTATTTGTTTATTTATTTATTTGATAGCTTTTATTGATACCAAAAGAGTCACTTTATTTGAGGGACTATATTTTTTCTCTTCTGTTGGCCCACTTCTAACCATGGCATACTTTAAGAAATAATAATAATGAAGTTCACTTATACTAAGTTACAAAGGCTTTAATGTCACTATTTTTTATTGGTTTACAGTTAACACTGTCAAATAGATATGTCCAAATTCTGAAACCTGCAAAGCCCCCCAGATGTATTTATAATATTGTTTGACTTAGAAAATATGTCAGCATGGAGGATGAGTAATGCCTCAGGTGATTATGTTCAAAAAAGAAAGCTTTCTAATCTTCCCCGTATCTGTGTTTTTCTACCTCAAGGAACAGCAATACAACTTTCTGACATTTTCAGTCTCTTATCAGGAGTGGGATTTTCACAGTCATCATCAAATCACCCGTTGACATTGACATCTTGCTGTCTCTTATGTTGTTTTAAGATTTTTCTTTCTGAAACCAGGACTTACGAAAAATAATAATGCTGGTACCTCTTCAAAAGAAAGTGCTTTTTTCATGTATTACATTTTATCCTCCCATCATAAAAGATGAGAAAAAGTACTGTTATCTTCATTTGAGGACATCTCTGCTGTAGAGACATTGTGGCATGCCCATGGTCCTCTTAGGCTTCTAGCACAATCTAGATGTCCATCTCCCAAATGGGTACATTTTTCAGGAGGCCACCTCGTGGGAAGGCCAGTCACCACATAGGGAGAGGAAAAGAAGGAAGTTAGTATTTGAATTCTTAATTGACTCTAGTCAATGTTCTGGACATTTTTACAGTAATATCTCATTTATTCTTCCCAGCAACTCTGGGAGATAGGGGGTGGTGGTATCTCTTTTACAAAAGAGCAAAGAAGGTTCAGAAAGTGGAGCATTATGTTGGGTGATAGGGAAATGGTATCAGACTTGGAGGTCTGCCTTCCATGTGTTTCTTAGTCTAGTCCAGAAAGTATTGTAAAGGTATAGTAAACAGTATTTATCCAAAGGCTGGGAAAGACTGACAACTGAGTCTTATAGTGGATGAGGCTTGTGTTGCATCTGCAAGGACAGCAAGAAGAGGATAAGTGGAAGGGAGAGCTCAACACCCCATGTGCGCTAAAGAGCAAAGCAGAGGAGAAACTGTGACCGAGCCTAGAGATCGTTCAGCCAGAGCAGATTGAGTCCACTGCGGAGAGGGTACCAGGGGCTGTGACTGCTTGGGCTCTGGCTACAGGAGGCTTGAAAATGCATGGGAATAAGACTACAGGATATTAAAGCTGAAATTCATTTGGTTCAAAAATCCCTTTAACAGAAGGGAAAGTAAGATCTGTGGAGGTGAAATGGCTAGCTTATGGTCACAACTGTGTAATTACAGAGCTGGGAAAAAAACAGATACTCATTCCCAATCCTGAGTTATTTCCACCCTACACTGTACTTGAAGCTCTTAGTGGAGAGGAGTTGTGAAATGACAGCCCTGAGATCCCTGTCTCCCTCTCAAAAGTTTTCGTTATTTCTGATGAAAGCATTCTCTTGCATAAAAGATTTGAATACCGTTTCATATTGTGGTGCTACTGACTCACTCTTGATAGCTGGCAACCTGCTTCAGTTAGTCAGAACGCTCAGGAGACTTATTGAATGATGGAAAAGCTCTTCTTTTCCATATTTGTGCTTATCCTCTTTCAGAACCCAGAAAGCCAGCTACCATTCAGTTGTCCTATAAATTATACCAGTACACACAAGTGACATGAGCATGAAGTGAAATGACATAATCTTTTCAAGGGCAGAGGCAGAATTGAATGATTTAGAGTATAACTACAGTTGCAAATATGGTTCAAATGCTATTTACCATTTTATTATGTATCTGTTATGTGCCATGCATTGTGCTGCATTCTTTTCCTGCACTAAAAGCTTACACATTTGCTAGGTTACCATTATCGTAATACCACTTATGAGGAAACAGAGGCTCAGATAAGTTCAATAATGTGCCCAAGGTCCCAGTACTGGTAAGTGGCAGAGCTGTTTTTGGAACTGATATTTGTCTGATGTCCAGTCCCATCGTACTTTTGCTGTATCATACTGCCACCATCATGCCATAAATAAAGTAACAAAGCAAACTTTAAACATTTATTTCAAAAGCAATGTATATTTATTGTAAAAAAGTAGAAAATTCAGATAACTGAAATGAAACCTACTTTTATTCAGATAACTGAAAGAAAATGAAACTAAGGCATACAATGAGTGCATTATTATATGTCTGCGCAGACCTCTCCTCTTGCTCCCACTTCTATACATTCACCCTGCTATGCTTTTCAAAACTGAATCTATTTGGCCGCTTTTATGCCTTATTTTCCATCATTGGTTTAGTCCTTTGGTTTAGCTTAAACTATGGGTTAAGCTGTGCTCCATGATCATTTTCTACAGCATTTGATAACCGTGAAGCAGTTGGATTGGGGGTAGCAACCAGGAGACCTAGGTTGTAGTTTGGGTTGTGCCATTGACTTGCTCTGGGCTGTGAGGCAAGTGACCTCTCCCATGAGCACCTTAGTTTCTTCATGGGTAAGATAAAATAAGGGAAATTAGACTAGATCTCTAGTTTTGATGCTTTTTGATTCTCCAGTTAGGATTCACTTTTATTTATCAGGATCAAGTAGATGAGGGAGTGGAGAGATCTCTGTTCTTAGAATTATCCAGTGAGTCTCTCAAGCAGATAGCTGGCAGTGTGTGACCTACTCTTGGTCCCCAGACATTTTGAGTCAATGCCATTTTTGCCGTTTGAATCTTTGAGCAGAGAACATGAGAAACTTGAGTCTTAGGCAGATGAAAGTTGTGTTTATGAAAGGAAGCTTTGAGACTCATGTAATCAAAGGTTGGGAGATGTAGTTTGATAAAACTTGATTCCTGTCTGATGTTTCATATGCACTAAAGAAAAAGAGAAGCAGCTTTTATGGACACCTTGCAGTAAATGGCCCAACAGGTAATTGTTAGTAAGCTATAATAAACAGGATGACAAAATGTTTCACTTCCATCTCTTGAATTTTATCATTTCTTAACAATAATCATTATTACTGTTTTCATTGTTTACCTACTAGATACTAGTTACTTTGTATACATGGTTTCCAATCCTCAAAACCACTTTGCAAAGTAATTATTATTATTCCCATTTTAGAGATGAGGCTCAGGGAGGTGCAATAACTTACCTATGCTCACATCTGTAGTGAGTAGTATATCTGGGCTTCTTATCCACAGTTCAGACCTTACTGTTTCATCTTCTTTCTGCTGCGTGGTAAGTCAGCCTCTGTGGAATCATTCCCAACAGCTTAAAAACAAGTTCTGGTATTCTTCCATCCTAAAAACGATACTCATCTTTGACTCTTCATTTCCATTCAATTACTGCCTGATTCTCCACTTCTTGGAAGAGTTACCTACACATTTTAATTTATTGCTCAATCCTCTTCAATTTGTCTTCTGCTTTGTCATTCAACTAGAGCTTTTCTTACCAAAGTCATCTAAAACCTCCATGTTGCTCAATTCAGTAGGCGTTTCTTTCTCTTACCTTGATGCATGTAGATACAGCCCACCACACCCTCCTGCTTGTTCTGTCTGGTTGGTCTTCTTTTCTTCTTTGATCTCTTCTCTACCCATCCTCTACATTGGTGTTTCTGTAACTTAGTTCTGGATCCTCTCCTCTTTCTCTGAACTCTCCCTAAGTGATCTTATTTTTTATCAAGGTGTTAAATACCATCTGTATGGAGATGACTTCCAAAATTTATAGCTCCAACCAAAATATTTCCTGTGATTTCCTGAGTAGTATGTTCAACTCTGTACTCGACATTTCCATTTATAGGCTTTCCAGACTTAAAATATCCCTAATAGAACTCTTGGATCTCCCTCCAAACTTGTTAGTCTTCTCTGTCATTAATGGTAACATGCTGCTTTTTCACTCCCTCTCAGTCCACCTGCAAGCCTGTCGTTTATATCTGCTAGCTCTATCTTGAAATTATCCACCTCTTTTTGTCTCCACTTTTACCGTGTTAGGTAAGCCACCATCCAGTATCACCTGGACTACTGCTCCAGCCTCCTGACTATTTTCTCTGCTTCTGCTTCTACCTTTTTTCTAACAGTTCCTCACATAACAATCAGATAAATATCTTAAAACTGTAGACTGAACTGTTATTCTCTTGATTAAAACCATTCAGTGGCTTTCCAGTGCCCTTAACCAATTAATCAGTTAATCAGTCCTAATTCTTTGCCATGATCTGTCGGGCTCTCTTCATGACCTGGTGCTAGCACATTTATCTGGCACATTCCTAGGCCACTTCCTGCTTATCTCCTGTGCATTAGCTACACTGCTGTTATTTTAGTTCCTTGGACATTCCGGCTGGAGAATCTTCGTGCAGCTCTTCCTCTGCCTGAAACACCCAGTCCCTTACTTCTGGAGTGGCTTCTCCATCTCATCCTTTAGGTCGGTATTGTCATCATTTTTGAGAAGCTATCTCTGACCACATTATCTCAGTAGGGCCTTTCCTTCTCTTTCATTTTCTTCTATCTTGGTACCTTGTTTTTGGCTTCATATAACACTATCACAAGCTGCATGCTTTGTGTTTATTATTCCTAACTAGACAGGAAGCTCTCCTTAGGTTGGATGTTGTATATCCAGCACTTGCTATGGTCCCCATATAGTAGATGCTCAGTTTGTAAGATGGATAACTAAACTTAAAGTGAGGCTGAGTTGGAAAATCTCATTTCTCACTGGAAGGTTGGAATCAAACCATCCATGTGCTTCTTGCCATTTATAAACTGAACCTGTAAATAACTTGAAGATGAGGCAGAATGCTGCAGAGGGAGGGGGCCTTGAATGGCTGACAGGCATTTAAAAGGCAGCATGAAATTTAAAGTCTGTGGTTTGAATAGTTACTGCTTCTCTCCTCTGTTTCCCATATTTACATAGGAATGGGAAGCACAGCTAAAGGTGATTTTGGCCATGGTCTCCTAGGCTTAATTCTGGAAATTCTCAGATTTGATTTCTCTTGCTTAGTGGGAATTATAGTTAGTCTGATGAGACAACTATCTGAATTCCTCATGTACCTGAGTTCCTTAAACTGATATGACAGCTTCTCAGGGGGTTTTCATTGTGTTTTGTGCAGCATGGCAGAATGGAAAGGACTTTGAGCCAGAATTGGGTTTAGGTTTTTGCTTTGGTCCTGGTTACTTTGGGAAAGAAAAAAACCAAACCAAACCAAACAAACAAACAAACAAAAATCCTGAGCCTCAGTTCCCTCATCTATAAAACAAGAGAATTGGATGAGATGGTTTCTGCCACCTTTAATTAGCATGAAATCTCTGATTCCTGTTTTAAAAATAAAAAAGTATGGATTCTGAACCTGGAGGCAATCACAAAACTGCAGCTTTTAAGGAACACATCCCTTTCCCCAAAGCCATTTTTATGAAGAAGTAGTGAGTACTATCATAGACTACCTCAGCAAGTAGAGAGGGAACGATAAATCCCTTGGAGATTCAGAACCTTTTGAGTTAATCTCTTTTTGACTGCCCTTGCTTGACTTTTAGTTTATTGGAAATTTGGAAATTGTCCAAGGAAGAAATATTTTAGAGTTTAGTGGTCTGGGGCTCTTAATGACTTATACTTCACCCTACTAGGAATTTAAGAAGTAAATCAGCTGAGAATAATAAATGCCTGCTTCTAAGCTGTGGCACCCCAAAAAGAATCTTTTTCACTTTAAGACAAGCATGAGCAGCTCAGTTGGTCACCCAGAGGACTCTCTGCTACTGAAAAGATGCGACAGCAGAGAAGCAAAGGCAGCCTCAGCCTTCCTTTCTCCATTTACTAGTATTACAGAGCCGAGTCAGGAAGATTCTAAGCAAATGCATGATTTTAATATGAATTTTAGTTTTCATTCCAGATGGTAACAGCTTGCATCTCTTATTTTATTTATTTTGTTTTTCCCACAATGGGCTAGCCTTTATACCAACTGCTTATCTCACTTACTCCCCCAAACATGCTTTGGATCGGGTGGTAGTTTTGGGTGGTAGTTTCCAGGTGAAGAAGCTGAGCTGCTTAGAGGTTAAGTAACATGCTAAATTAAGGCCCAGTTAGCAAGTGATTGAGTTGGAATTTGAACCAAGTGAATTGAGTAATGAATCTTTGAGCCTGCGGTGTAGCTGAAAGAATTTTTAGCATTTTTTAATGGTAGTGAAAAAATAATAGCAAAATGAATGACACTCAATTCACAAACAAAGCTGTGTTCCTTCTACTAGAGGAACTCCTTTTCCTAGAGATCCTGGGTGTTTTCTTTTCATCCAGTCCTAGCAATACCCTTTCCTTCTAGGATGCTTCATTTTAAATATTCTAGAAGTGAAATCAAACCCTGAGTTAAAATAATGAACAGTCATATATTATATGATCATATAATAGTGTTTCACAAAAGCACGACCTTATTTGTAACTTAGAATCATCCTGACCTGTTGCTTTAAATATTTTAATAATACAGGTCCCCCCCGCCCCAGTGAGGCCCACTCTTTTCCCCAATCACTTTAATTATGTGAGCTAGAATCCTGTTTCTCCACATCTCCAGTTCTCAACCTTGTTAAAATTAATCATATAATCCCCCTTTAAAACATAGTATTAAATCACCATAGTAACACAGTATCCAAGCTTTATAGATAAAATATAACGGCCATAAGAAGGTAGCGTTTGGTGTCCCCTTGACAGCTCTATAACTTTTATAGAAATGTGTTCCTTCTCCTGGTTTGTGTAAGGTGGAGGGATAGCATTATTTACTTTCACCTGTTTTATTACTAAGTTGCTTTTAAATTTCTACCTTGTTTTTGTTCACCTTCCTAGTTAAAAAAGGAGAGTTGGACCCAGTTTCTTTCTGAATTGTTTTCTTGCACTCTCTAACCACTCTCCAAGGGATGGAATTGTTTCCTTAAATATGACCAGGTGGGGTCCATTGACCTTTTGTACTTAGATACCTTGAAAGTCTATAATTTTATGTGGGTTGTATAAGGGAGTTTTAGAAAACTTTGAAAACTTAATTCATATCCTATCCAAAGACTTAATCAGTCTGCCTTTAGGAAAAGCCTAGTGAACTATGATTTTTCATTTCTACTGACAATTTATAATGTAAATTATAGGTGAGAGCATCAGTTTGAGTATTTTATCAATTTGAGTGTATTTTGTAAAATATATATGTAAAATACAATGTGAATTAATGAATTCCTTTGAATAATTTAAAGTCAAAGTCAAAATTATTATGTTAGCATAAATACTCCAAATACTCCAAATTGGAGTATTTATGTTTCTAAAAAGGAATCCAAGCTAACTGGTAAACTGATTTCAAAAAGTGGGTTTTCAAACATTTTGTGACTTTGAAAAAGAGTTTCTAGATTAATCTATTAGTGGTATGCTTTTTCCTTTTTTTTGAAACATATTTTCTATTTTATGTGTGGTTTGCTGATTTTTGTGTTGATGCCAGAAATTTTTGTTTTTTTCTTAAATCTTTTTCTTTAAAACCCGGTTTCCATTTCTTAGAAAACAGCTTGCATTGTTAAGATTTTTGGTATTTCTGTCCTGTAAAATATAAAATACATTCCTCATAAATTCAGAAATTATGAAAAATATAGGAATTTAGGAAAGTAACAGTTAACATTGCCCTCTTTTGAATTCCAGCCCCTCTCCTAGTAGCTCTGTGAAATTGATTCAGTTAACTTAACCTATTCAGTCCTTTAGTTTCCTTTTCTGTAAAATGGGAACATCATTTAAATTCCACGATTGTTGTGAAAGTAGATGAGATAGTATAATATCAAGTGTCTACTTTGTGGCTGACACATAACAGACATTTAAATCCTGCTGTTGCAGTCACTGTTGTTTTCCGAGAGAGAGGAATGACCAGGTGAGCATTGCTACCAGAAAGCTGGAAAGAGGGCTTTGGCATCACATAGGCCACGGTTTAGAATCCAGCTTTTCGCAGTTTACCAGCTGACACCTTAGGCAGTGCCACTCTAGGATATTTCTTCATCTATAAAATGAGGTGAATAGAATGCACCTTTCAGGATTGGATGCAGTGATTAAAAGGGCTGCCTGCCTAAACTCTGTAAGTGGAAGGTTTGGTAGCTGTGTGTCATTAGAATGGGCTGCTTGCTCTCTTTTTGCTCTCTTTCTCTCTCTGTCTTTTCTGCCTGCCTGCCTGCCTGTCTTTCTTTCTTTCTTTCTTTCTTTCTTTCTTTCTTTCTTTCTCTCTTTCTTTCTCTCTTTCTTTCTCTCTTTCTTTCTCTCTTTCTTTCTCTCTTTCTTTCTTTCCTTCCTTCCTTCCTTCCTTCTTCTTTCCCTTTCTTTCTTTCTTTCTTTCTTTCTCTTTCTTTCTTTCTTTCTTTCTTTCTTTCTTTCTTTCTTTCTTTCTTTCTTTCTTTCTTTCTTTCTTTCTTTCTTTCTTTCTTTCTTTCTTTCTTTCTTTCTTTCTTTCTTTCTTTCTTTCTTTCTTTCTTTCTTTCTTTCTTTCTTCTTTTCTTTTCTTTCTTTTCTTTCTTTCCTAGCTCAGTCTGTTCCCTTGACGTATGTAAATTTTAAGTTCATTTGTAAAGAGTTCCACTGAGAAAGGAAATGTTACAGGTTCAACGACTTGTTGTGATTAGATACTTTATCAGGAAACTTACTGCACATTCATTTTTTCCTTTTGTTCTGTCTTTGCCGCAGTCCCACAGTTAGCCAAGTTGGCCAGAACTTCACATTTGTGCTCACTGACATTGACAGCAAACAGAGATTTGGGTTCTGCCGCTTATCTTCAGGAGCAAAGAGCTGCTTCTGTATCTTAAGGTAAGGAGGATGGCTTTGGCTATTGGCTACTTCCATGAAACAATGTCAGCGGTTGCATTGTTCTTCTGTAATTAAATTTTCCAGCTGTTCTTTTTATTTTCCTATCAGTTTCCCACAAGTCACTGCACTTGGGGAGAAGGACTTCACAATGTTGTCCTTGCACTTTAAGTTCTGCAGATAATTGTATTTATTTATTTGTATCACATCCCTTGGGTGGGAAAAGGGATCATTGCTCCTGTGGAGTGTGTAGAAGCTGGAGGGTCAGCATGGCTTCAGTTCCTCCTGCTGTTATCTGGAGCTGTCAGAAATGTGCCTGTTAGGCTTTCCCTTGGACATTTTGTGTATGTAAGATTATTAATAAAGTATGTGTCTGTAGCTCAGGACGTCTTGCAGACACTGATTGTGTCCTTCTCAAAGTAACACCCCTGCCCCCTTTGGGTCAATGAGTGAGTAACTGTTTCCCAACTTGGCTACCTCTGTAGAGATTTGAAAAAAGTGCAGAATCCTGTAAGAAGGCTTCTTTAGGTCTTCTAAAACCCCCTTCATACACCAGAACCACACTTGCTTAATGCTCTGTTTCCTCCTGCCAAAGGGGTAAGGCGTGTTCTGGGATGGGAGGATGTGTGGAAATCTGATTTTGGAGCTCCTGGCTCTGTGGGCTCCTGCTGGGCGCCTCCTGAGGGGGAAGTAAAGGCATCCCACACACTCTCCTCCCCATCTGCCTCGGTTAAGTAGGTGTCAGAGGGGCCTGCCTCCTGTCTCTCTCTGCTCATGTGCAACAGCTCAGGGCAGGACAGCAGGGAGGCGCCCCTGACAAAACCCGGGTCCCCAGTCTTGGGCATGGGCCTGGGGATAAGAGGCCAGACCCTCTATGAATTCCAGAAAGGGCAGTTCTTTGGTATACTAGTCTCTGCACTTTCTTCTTCTCTGCCAAGGAGAGACCCCCCTGTACCCCAAACACATATACCTTCATACCATACAGGGGTAAGGGGCTGATTTTTGAAGTACCTTAGCTCAATTACTGCCGGTCAAGACTCCTACTTCTGCATTTCTCTACACAAATCTTGTTATTATTATTTTTAATCAGCAAAGTCAGCTTCATCAAGCATAGCATCTTTAATTTGGGCACTAGGGGACAACTGCTGCAAAGACCTTAAAAAGGAGGGACAACTCTGCTGCTCTGTGAGACCAGAAGTGCACAGCTGTTCTCAAGCACACCTCAGTAGCCCAGGCCCAAGGATTACCTGCCCAGAGTATTAGGCTCTGATGTAAATTATTATTTACATTCTGATTTAACAATTTTTTAAAGAAAGTTTTCTCCTGCATTTTTGTTTAATGTTACATTTCAACCTTGGTTAGGACACTGCATATTTATATAGTCATTCAGAATAGATGAGGGTTTAATCCACGTTCTTGAAGTTCCACAGAAAGGTTTTTTTTTTTTCTGTAATGTTCTGGGTTATGATATTTCTTCCTTTCAGGGCTTGGATGTATGTGTTGAGGAGTGGGCGACGCTGAACTGGCACTATTGCATTCACTCAGCGAATTTCTGAGAGTGGAAAACTGTTTAAAAATTTAAATTTAAAAAGTGCTCTCATTGCTTCTGGTATTTGACTTTGTAAGTCTGCATCTAGGGCCAGGAACATCATGTTTGTGAGAAGCTAATTGAATAGCCTCTTGCTATCATCATTTAGAATGAAAAACAATAGCAATTGGTATGTTTTCTATCTGTTACACTAGCTTGGAACTATGGGAAAAATTTTGGTGAGTTCACTCATTTGTTTGTCAGCCCTGAGTGTCTACTATTAGCTAGTCCCTGCCCTTGAGGAGTTCCCAAGACTGGCTGGGGAGGTGGATGATCACACTACAGTATGCTATGTAAAATACATAGAATGATCCCATGGCTTAGGGTCTTCTTACTATTGATATTCTAGTGCTAGCGGATAGTGTCTGTGGTTAAAAATACAGTCCTCTATGGATTCTGGAGCATGTATTTCATGGGTATTTTAACATGAGGAGGAAAAGCTCTCTTTACCTTATCCAGACTGTGCATATATACACAAAGTGGCACTTCCTCTGTGCTTGGTGTAGGAACATTGCTGGACTGAGCATGAGTGGAAGGGCTTGCTGCTAACCCTGGATGACTGGTTGTACCATGTCCAGTGAAGAGTGGAGAGGTCTGCCAAGAGGACATGGGTGCAGTTTGGGTCTGGGTTACATTATCAGCATTGTCTTCTTTTGCTGTTTGATTTCCTTGTTTTCTTCAGATGCTTTCCCTTTAGTTAACCTGTGCCTTGAGGTCCAGTCACTGTTCTCAGCATGCCCAGTACTCTAGTTAAAGTCTGCTCAGAAGCCACCTTTACTTTTGCTTTCCATTTCTTCTCATGTGGGATGTAGTTCCCAGCGATGGTGTCTGCACAGACGTAACCTCCACTGTTCTAGGGTTCAGATTCTGAGGATCACTTTCTCTCTGACTGCTCTCCCAAGCTCATATGCTTCCTGGCCCTTATAAGCCGCCGGATCTTTCTGCCTTCGCACATTTACACATCTTGCCATACTAGCTTGGGCACTTCTCAGAGTAACCTTCCCCAGGTAGAGGCAATCATCCCATCCCAGCATGCTTTGTACCCTTTATTGACAGAAGCATGTTTCATATTATCAAACAATTCATATAGTTGTAAGAGGTATACTTTGAGTCTCACAGTGGAGATTCAATGTTGAGTAAAAGGCACTATGTCCTTTTATGTCCATAAAGGACAGGGCCATCACTATTAAAAAATTTAAACTTAATTTCACAATAAAAGATTTTTAGATCCCCTTTATTCAATATAACTTATTAGGGTCACTGTTAGGGGCATTGTCTGTTCCTCCCCACTGGAATGTAAGCTCCATGAAGACTGGGAATTTTTACGTATTTTGTTCACAAATATACGCAAAGTATATTGAAGAGTGTCTGCACACTGAAGGCACTCATTAATACTTGTGTTATGAAGGAATGAATCCCTGAGTTTATTTTTAAACATTTTTTTCAAAGTTGGTTTGAACATTTGTCCCCAGCTAGCCTTGACAGAGATGTAGTTGTACTAAAGTATATCTTGTTAACAAAAGTACCATGGTATATAAAGTCAAATGCATTATTTCCTCCCATGGTTGACTAGTTCTTTTTATTAAAGCATTTTACTTTTCCTTGAGATTCACCATTATATTATTTAACAACTTGCTGGATGGCATTTAACGCTAGATTAAAAGCACCAGCTAGGAGAACGAGAGTTATGGGTAAGTTAGTTTTTATTCATTATAAACCCAGGAATGTGAGAAAGTATTTTAGCATTTTCCAATAGCAACATCTGAGCCTATTAAGTATTTACTTCTGAAATCTTTCAAATTTCATAAAACAAAGTGACCTAGAACCAAAAATTTTTGTGGCTTTGGTTTGCCCAAATAACACATGCCCCATCAAGGCTAAAACTGTAATGAAATATGCTATTTACAGCCACCTTCTGGGTTCAGATGAACAGAAGGGACACAAGAATTTGAAATCATAACTGTGTTGTTTGGGGGTGGGGGCAGTAGATTTTGGAAGATAAGCAATACAATATTAAATTTCTTTACTCTTTATAAAGAACTTTAAAAATATTTGTGTTCTACAATTTTCTCCTTTATATATAGGCATCTTATTTAAGCTCTTGAGAAAGCTTGAGTAACTATCTTTATAACGAAATAAAACTGTTCAAAACCTATTATACATTTTGGGAAGAAATAACTTGTTTCATCAAGATGGTATCTAAAATTTTTTAGTTTAACATTTAAAATTTTTATTCAATCAGTGAGTATCTTAGTATCTGGTATATACCAGGAATGAGCAATGCATAACACGTGGTCTTTGGCCTTTATTTACCTCAAGATCCCTTAAAATCAACATAATGTAGTTCCAGCTCCCCTTATGAGAACCTTTCAGATGCTGTGTTTATCCAAGATTTTCATGAGCTAAATTTTCTGAACTTGATATTACAAACTGAAAACAATACATACTTTTTGTCCTTTACCAAATATAAAATTGAATATGCTTCTGGGTGCATTGTTCCCAAGCCACCTGTTGACTTTGTTAACCACCTCCCAGTTCACTTCTGCTGCCTTTACTGTCTTGGGAGCTGCTTAATATTTGGGAAGGGACCATGTAAATAAGTAATTAAAATATAATGTGATGTGTGCTATTTAAAAAAAATGTATGTGCAAGGTTCTTTGGGGTCACAGATTAGGCAGTGCCCATGTCTGAGATGGAGAATCAGGGAAAGTGTTGCTGATGGGTTCTAGTTAAACTGGGCTTTATAGAATCAGTGGGGGTTTGCCTGGAGGAGAATGGGAGAAAAGCTCTCTGGGCAGTGAGAACTGGTGCACGAAGGCCGAGAGAAATGATGGGTATAGCAAGATGAAAGAATGATGGAAATTCCGATGAGAAGCTGTAGCAAGAGATGATGCCGCAAAAGTCTTGGTGCCAGATTGTGAAAACCCTTGTAGCGGGGCTGTGAGACATGCTCCAAAATTTTGGATTTATCCCATAAGAAATGGAGTACCATCCAATGGTCTGGGATAGGTGTTAGAAATATTGACATTTGTACACCAAGGGCACTGTGGCTTTTTGTACATGAAACTGCTGTCTACCCATGCTTGGGGTTTTCTGGTGATTGTTAGCAGAGATGTTGCACATCATTTTGGGAGTAACACCTGATTCAGATTGGAATTTTCAAGCTTCAACTTTAGTGGCTTTTTTTTTTTTTTCTTAACTATAAGTTAATGAAATATGTTCCTTGGCCCTTGTTGGGGAGCTGTTGTCCTCCTTTCCATGGGAGTTGGCATATGGGCTTATGTTTAAACATTAATTGTGTTATGTGAGAACCGTCTTCCTTCTGGAACACTTTCTGACTTAATGGCAGGAACAACTATTACATCTTTTTTCATCTGTATTGTTGTACTCATTTCTGCCATAAACAAAAAAGCTCAGTTTTCACAGAGAAAACAAAGCTAGGAGTAATATGAGTCTGGTTTTAAGAACTTTGGCTACTCTCTCTAACTGTTCCAGTGTTTTTTAAACAACACATACAGTTCAGGAGAAAAATCAAAGGATTCTTTCCTTAGGCAGGTGTGGTGGCAGAAGCCCTTTTGTATTGTGTGTTAGCTGCTTAGTTTAAAATAAGTCTGTGGGGGATGGGGAAGAAAGTTGGGAAGGAAAGCTGTGGGGACAGCTCCCAGATTTTTACCTTGAAAGCAGGTGCTGCTGAAATATTCCAGAAACAGATGGAATCTCCTATTCTAGTTTTAAGCTATTTATGGTTTGTCTCGCCTGAGGGTATCCCACTATACAAAAATGAACAGCCTGATGTTTGAGGGCAGTTTGGGCATCAAAGCTGGGGTCCCTCTGGGAGAAATCAGCCTTTCCTCCCAATGCGTTAAATGCCATTTGGGAAACCTGGATCTTTCATACTATTTAACAGAAGACTTTCCTCTGCTTTTCAAGCGTTTCCATCTCTCTGGGGCTGTTTGATTTCTTTTTAATTCCTCCCCTTAAAAGTATGATGGGTACAGTGTTGTTTTCTGGATGGTCAGCTGGGAGAAGGCCTGATTGCTATGGCAGATTATAATTCCACCCATTGTGGGTCCTGGCACATGGCTTCTGTCTTAAACCGAACCCATGGGATGGGGCCTGTGGAGGCTCTGGTTTAACTGGACCCAGGGCCCTTTCTGAGAGTATTTTGAAAGGCTTACATGGGGGGCGTGCTCATCGGAACATCACTTTGTGGGAGGTTGTAACTTTTTCTTAATTAAAAAAAAATGAAGTGGTTGGGGAATGTTGTATGTTTTATTGCCACACAGATGCCTTTATGCTTAGAAATGTATAATCCTCTGGGGAGTCACAACTAAACAATAGTAACAAGCTGTACAGTTTTAAAAAAAGCACCTTTGAAGAGGAGAAAGGGAAATAAATAAAAATGCCCTTGCTCTCCCTGCAGCCTGCTGTTTGAGGGCTGGGAAGCTGGACAGTTGGAGAGACAGGTGTGCCGCCTGCATGAGCAGCCAGCCTCAAGGCTGTCCAGCAGAGGAGGAAGCTCCTTTCCTCCTCCTGGTCCTTTACGCGGGAAACTAGCCTGGCTCAGCCTTCCCTCAGGCCTCCTGAGCCCAGAGTTTTAGGTATTAGCCAAGACTTCAGCTGAAAGAAATATTTCCTTTTGAGACTGAATGAGTTGGACATCACAAGAGACATGGTATCTTCTCGCTCTGTTTTGAAAGCAGAGCACTTCCTTGTCTTAATTTTTATGAAGCTCAGTATAAGGCAGCAAGCGAAACTGCCCTAGGAACTCCAGGAGTGCACTATTTTTTGGTTTTGGTTTTTCCCCCTCCATACCTCACCAGTCTTGCTACCTCTAGCAACTGCTGCTGATGGCTAATGTTATGCCATTTTGTAGATGGATAGACTGTCAGTACAGCTCACCACAGAGGATTTGGAAGGGAAAGAAGGAATTAGCATTTGTCAGCATTTATTTAATATGCCAGGTGGCTTACATAATTCTTATTGCAACCTTAGGAAATTATCTCCATTGTGGAGATAAAGGGCTTGAGACCAAGAATGATAACAGTGACTTGCCCAAGATCTCACAAGGGGTAAGTAAAGGAATTTAGTTTGGACCCAAAATCCAACCCAGAGCTCATACTCTCAACTCCTTTGGGTTTATTGCCAGTAACTTTCTTTTGGCTCTAATTTAAAACATCAAATTTTATTTTCTTGCCACCAAAACAACCTTTATGGGCTTCAAAAGTTTGCTTCTCTACATACATATTTAGGTAAAAGAGCCATGATGGATAGTTTGCCATTGCAGTGATCTCAGAGGTGAGTTTAAAGAACTCTTAGATTTTATGTACTACAACCCATCCTCATTTTATATATGGTGACAATGAGACCTGAAGTGGGAAGATTTTTATTCCCAGTTCTTTAGCTGGCTGATAGCAGGGTCTTGTCCAGGATACCACAGTGATTCTTCCAACTCAAGAGAATAAACCCAAGGCCACCTGGGACTAAGGTTTTTTTTTGTTTGTTTTTTTTAAAGACTCAGTATCATCAAGAAGTCACATTCCCTCTTGGCCAGCATCATTGCAGTCTGTGTGAATAATATAACCATATGATTATAGAGAAAAGAAAATGATACGGTTCTGTTTAAATCTGACGCAGGGTGTGTTTGAATGGAAAACCAGTAAAACTGAGCCTGCCTTCTGAAAGAGTCTTAAGAATTCCACATGAAGGACCCTTTTTGGGAGACAGAAAAAACATTCTATAGGAGAGAGACCAGGTGGTGCTTTTTGGTTGACTTTGAGCGTCAGCAATTCTTCTTGGACCTCTCTGCAAGCAAACCACTTTCCTACAACAGTGACAATAAGCAGAAGGCATTTATTTGAGCCTTATCTTTGCTTTTCACTGGGCAGGAGGTAGAAAATAACTCAATGTGCTTCACACCTAAAATTGCCCTTTGGATCTAAGCTGCACTCTTATTTTAAGAGCGAGATAGATTTGCGAATACAAAGGAGAGTCTGAATTTAGGTTTTTTAGCCCTTCGAGTGATCAGTTTTAGAAGCAGTAGGAAGCCTAACATTTGTCCCTCATGGAGAAGCCTCAGAAGACTTGAGGTGATATTGTACCTCTTTAGATCATTTCAGACAGAAAAATCATCATGCCGTCTGATATTTGAAGAGCTCACAATTCTTGCAGTCAATTAGGAGCCACTTATTTTTAAGGTGTTATTTTTTTTGAGATTATGAAGGTACACTTCCTCATTAGAGGAATTTAGAAAACTTCAGAAAAGTAAGAAAAGCAGTCTGTCAACTCATGATTCCAATTATGACTAGGGGTGTTTCTTTGAATTGGGATCATGCTGTAGGTATTGTTTTCTGTCTAACCTTTTCATTTATTATATCATAAGCATCTTTACATATCATTAAATATCCTTTCCTGAGACTCTTTTTGACTATATAACTTAGTTGTGTGAGATTGATTTCCAAGGGAAGAAGCTCTTAGTTATCTGAAAAAAAATTTCTTGCTAAGACTTAGGTTTTTTTAAAAATGCATTTGTTGTGGTGAATTTGTCATTCAGCTAATTACTTTGATATTTTTGTTTAAAAAGCACTATTTTTTATCTTAACATGTGAGCTATCACCCAGCTCTTGACAAGGAAGAATATTTATTAACTTCTAAAAACAATGAACATAAAAATGTGGGAATATTATCAGAAGTCTTAGTTAAATCAAGCGGCAATGTATTTAGTTAACTTTTTCTTTCCATGTTTCACTTCGACATTTAGATCTACAAAGTAATCCTTTTTATTAGCATGAGTTGTATTGTAAACTGCAAAAAAAAAAAAGTAGCATAAAGGGAATACTTTAAAAGTTAGATAGCAGTATAAATTTTAATCTTGAAAAGTTACATTCTGAATGAAAATAAAGGATACATGTCTTAAAACTTTATGAAGAAACTTAGGGAGTTTTTAAACATTGTAGATAAAGTTAAGTTCTAGTTATAGTATGCAATGGAAATTGAATAGGTTTTAATTTCTCATTCATAGGACATGAAATTACCAGTCATCTTCAGCAAAACTGAGCAATTCACAAGTGTTAGGCTGCCACTATGGAGATTTTTAATCCCTTATCTATAATACAAAGCAATATTTATTACAGAATTAATTCAGAGAGGCATCATTTATGGTTTCTAATCCATTCTATTTCAGATGTCTTTGAAGTAAAGTGGGTGGAGCTTTGTATGTGGGGTTAATTGTCCCATTGTTCATTTATTCAGTCTGGTATTTTAACTAGCTCTTTATGTGTATTAATGAGCCCAAAATGCAGCAAAAAATGCTTGGCTCTGAAAAAAAAAACCTGACATTTTCAAACTTATTTAAACGTGTGGTGGAAAAAGAAGTTGGGTGAAATTCAGTGTCCTGTAGTTTTTTTTGCCTAAGCTCTTAATGACTGGTTTCCTTTTTTTTTTTTTTTTAAATTCTAGTCCCATAGGAAAATAAGAAGTCTTTGAGGGGGATAAAAAACAAAAACCAAAAAGCCACTGCAAACAAAAACAACTCCAAACCAAAAAGACTCTAAAGAAGGTATATTTGCTAGTGTCTAGTGTTCTGCTGAGCCAGGATTTTTACTGTCACAACTGTTTAAAAAAATAATACATATGTATATATATAAATAATAATTTTGATTGCCATTTAAAAGAAATCTTTAATTTGTACTTTTTATTAGTATTTGAAAATATACTACATGTTGATTATCCTCATTAAGTAAAGATAACCATTGTTTCTCTGGAAACAATACTTGTTTTTAGAAGTTTATTTTCTCTTCATTTAAATTCCCCAGAGATTATAATTCTAGGTCTTTTTATTTGAAGAGAGAGTTTAACTTTCATACAATGGGACTGCCTAAACTTTTCCTTTCCTCAGATTTAGTACTTATATTATAACGGAACGAATGTTGGTGCTGTTTGATTTTTTTAAAATCTTCTTAAAAGTTGGAATAATAATAATAAAATGTTTTCACCTATCCACCATTCATCTTTGTCTCAGTTACTTCAATGATGAATTGAGGATAAAACTAATTCAGAGTATTGCTGTGAAGTCTAATAAAACAGCACTTGATAAATTTCTTCATGTATTATATCTACTATGTATATGTTTAACTTCAATCCTGTGCCTTTCTTTTGTAAATTGTTAACTAAAACCTGCAAAAGCGAAGTGCGTTGGTTTTAACTACATATATACACACAAGTATAAATACATAAGTATACATATATTATATAAACATGTTAGTACACACAAGTAATTATATAGCAAATACCCATGTAATCACTGTCTAAGTTAAAACATCTCCAGCATCCCAGAATACCTATGTATGTATCCCTAAATGATATGCTATAGTTTTGTCTGGTTTGGAACTGTGTATGAATTGAATTATGCAGTTTGGAATTGTTATTTTAAGTCTTACTTCTCTTGCTTAATTTTTGCAATTCGTCCATGCTGTTGCTTATAGTTGTAGTTTTTCTTTGCTTAGCATTCCATATTTTATGATCATAGTACAGTTTGTTCACGCATTCAACTGTAGGCGGTCGTTTGGGCTGTTTCTAGTTCATGGCTTTTATGAACATTCTTGAACATGGATGCTGGTACATAAGGCATTAGGTTCTTTGGTGTATAAACCTAGGAGTTGAATAGCTATGTCTTGGATATCTACATCTTCAACTTTACTGGATAATGCCAAATTGTTTTTAGAGTGGCTGTGCCATTTTACAGTTCTGCCAGCTGCGTATAAGCATTCTTGCAGTCCCACATTGCTGCCACCTACTCCTGAGTTCTTAAAGCAGTCGTGCAGCTTGCTGTTCTTTCTCAAAGCCTGTGAGATCTAGGTATTGTCCTTCTTTATCTCCCTAGAGATTAATCTGGCCTCATTGTCTGAAGAGGCATTGCTAGAGAAAGAGGCAGCGCTGGGGGTGTAAGAGGAAGGTTGATCATCCCTGAAAGATAAAATGAGCTCCAAGGTGGCATGGCGGAAAGAACGTGGTCTAGAGTCAGAGAAGGGCTTGGATCCTAGTCCTGCTGAGGTGGAAGAGTGCTTTTAGGTGCTCCATTTACTCTTTTTTGAGTGTTAATTTCCTCATTTTCTACTTTTTGTGTGTGAGAAGTAGAGATAATGTAGGCAAAGGATCTTGATAAGGTAGTCAGTCATTGGTGCCTTACAACATTACACACTGCAGGAGTTATTAAAAGAATAGAACAATTGTAACATACACATGTCATTCTCATAGATGTGATTTGTGTGGGCATGTATATAACCAAGTCTACATGAGCTGGGTCACATCAACTTGAAGGTGATATTTGGTGGCCATGAAGTGGGCACTTACACACTGTTGGTCAGGGTAGAAAATGATTCACCATTCCTGGAAAACAACTGACAAAATTATATTCAAGACCCTTAAAATTTTTCCCATTAAAAAAAATCTTCTAAGAAAAACTCAAATATGTATACAGATATGTATATGAGGAGTTTATTATAGCGTAGAGAATGAAAAATTAGAAACAATTTGTTGAGGGGGGACAGATAGCTAAATGAATACCATGTATCCATTAAAATTATGGTTTTGGTGATTATTTAATGACATGAAAACATCTAGGACACAGTGTTATGCAAAAAAAAAATGCAAGAGACGAGTTTTCATATGATTGAATACCAAAATATTAACAATAAGACTATTTAGGTAGTGGGATCATGGATGTTTTAAATTTTCTTTGTATGTTTTTAATGAAGTAGTTCTTCTGGCAGTTTTATCCTGTCAACTTCAATCCAAACATTCATTGCACCACAGTTTATGTATTTTTTAATTTGGAAAAATTATAACTGCCTTCATATAGCACATGATTCCAAATATTGAATGCCACAAATGGTAGTGCTCTAATGACCACAATGACAACTGATATGCTATGTTTCTCCCTCTAAGTTTGCAGAATGGACTTAAGTTCTGGAATCCGACCTGTGCTGAATTTTGGTTCTACCACTTACTAGCTGTAGGAATGGAAGCAAGTCACTTCACCTTTCTGAGTCTCAGTTTCCTCATCTGTAAAATAGAAAATATTTCTCATGGTATCCATAAGGATTAAATGAGATTTTTGGTGCTCATTCCAAAGTAATTTATTCCCATGTTGCCTTGTAAGAGTTAAAAATACCATCAGTTATAAAATGTATTTATAGAGGTAAACAGCTTTTTGTTGTTTTTGTATTGAATTTTCAGATAGATTTCAAGAAGCATCTTGATTTTAGAGACATTAAAAGTAAGAGTTTATCTTAATTGTGAAATGATTATATTAATTTCACAGTGGAATGTTTAGCATCTTTCTGTCTTATAGATTTTCACTGTTTTCCACTCACCTAGTTGACCTTTTAATTTTCTCAGCAATTTCTATCTTATTTGTGGGAAAGGACTAGGAACCTATTCCCAATTCGTGCCTGAAACCTGCTTTTTATGGCCTCAGGATCTCTGTCATAACCCGTTTTATGCTTTCACAAACTGAACCCCTGGGGAGCTGTCTGCACTTCTCAGTGTGATCCAGCTGAATTCCTTCCCTTCCCTACTCAAGCCCTTTGATTTGCCAGGTTTTTGTTCATCTACCCTAAGGATGGACTGAGATTGCTGAGCATGGCCTCTCTTGTGGTGCAAAGTGAGAATTGTTTTTAATTGAGCAGAAACATGTGGAAGGATCAGGAATATCTCAAGGGATTACAGAAAAATTCCAAATTTGTACTACTTACAGCTTGTGTTTAGAACAGGGTCTGCTGGGAATAAATGTTAGTTAGTGTGGCCTGTGACCTTAAAAACTGTTGACATGGACTTCAGCCAGAAACTAGCCACAGACCTCCTTTGTTAAACTCATTCATAGCTCCTTGAAAACTCTAGTCAGTGAAAGTTGCCAGCTCCAATCTAAGCAGAGCCCTTTTTTTTTTTTTTTTTCCCATGCTTTGGAAACAGAGGACGCCCCTTAACCAGCAAGGCTTCTTTAATAGGACTACATGGCCTTAAATGCAATTGGAATTGACAACTTCCTGGCTTGGGTTTGCCAACTGGCAGGGCTGTGAGGCCGAGGGGACAAACAGCGTTGGGGCGCTGTGCACTTGTGTTTGTGTATGTGCAGAGGAGACTGAACTCCAGAGCACTGCGATACCCCCTCACTCCAAAAGCAGTACTCTGGCCTGAATTGGACACATCTTCCTAGTATTCTAGCTGGGTGGACAATTCACAATTCCCTGTCAACGTAAGGAAAAGAGAAAATAACTGCCCTTTCTTTTTGATGGTGATGGTTCTGGCCTTTCCCTTCTCCCCTCAAAATGTTTGATTTAATCTTTTCAGTGGTGCTGTGTTGCTCAAATATAGAATCACAACTTGTAATTTAGATTGGGGAATTACTGGATTTTTTTGGATGGCGCTCTGGAGTTTTACTTAACAAATTTTAGTTTCTGTCATGCTCAAGGGGCAGCCAAGGTATCTCTTCATTTTACTTGTTGGGGAAACTGAGGCATGAGGAGGTTAAGCAGTTTCTTCTCCCCTGCTTCCTGTCAAAAGGATTCATAAGAAAAGGCCTTAAATAATTTGCTGCCACTGAAAACCAACATAGTAATTGAGACTAGAACCTAATATTTTTCTCAGTTCTTGTCTTTAATCTAAAGGCTACATTATCTGAATTTAATGACAGGGAGGCAAATACAATGTTTTGGAGTAGTTATTCTATTTACAAAGTTGATTCCTTTTAACACTGTAACATGTTGATGGTGGCTAGGAAAGCCATCTTGGCTATCATTTGTCATCTTGAGATATACAATCATATCAGTCCACTTGACCACTTGTTAAATTCTGGATGTTGGAATGTAGTATTTATTTCCTATTATGCTGTTGAAGTTGTTATTTTTAATATAAATACTCTAGCAAACTTATCACTTCTAAAAGCTGCTGAGGTTTGGCATGATTTCAATCAGGCTTCTGTGAGGAGAAAAAGGAATGTCACATTGGCCTAGGAGTCAGTGGCACACAGGCCTAGAAATATGGAAACTCTGAACGGAGACATTACATAATTTCCTAAAGATCTTATAAGAATTTAGATGTGATTAAGAGAGAACACATAAGAGTGCCTGATCTGTAGTTGGTGCTTCATAAACAATTGTTGAATAAATAAAATTGGTAAAATAACTTATTTCCAAGGGCCAGCATTTGCCTGTTCCTCACACACACACAAATAATATCCTTCCTCAACACCCTTACCTTAGAGTGTTTATTCCTGCCACAGGAGGTTGATGATGCCCCAATGTTTACTAACCTAAAGTTCTAAAGTGAGGCTTTTAAATTTAGTCAGAACTAGATTCAAATTCTGACTTATTAGCCATGTGACAAATCAAATCATTTGACTTTTCTGTCCCACATTTATAAAGATAAAGATAATGAGACCTACTTTATAAACTGGTTAACATATAGGTAAAGATGTTATATGAAACACCTGATTTAAGAGTTAGACGCAGAATTTTTTTTTTTCAGAAAGGAACTTACTTATTTTAATTATGTCTTTCTCTCCTACTCTCTATCAAAGGGAATCGTAAGAAAAGATCTCAAATACTTTGCTGACTCTAAGACTCTCCCTGTTCATTCAGGGAATATAGTTACCCTGCAGACTAGCTAAGGGTGATTGAAAGTGTCCCAAACTCTAAACAGAAAATCTTTACTAGCCTATGGAAATTATGGTTGTTTTCTGTACCTGTGCACTATACTAAGAGTAGATTAGCTTGTTAAAAAATACATTTAGATAAGTAAATGATTAAGAAAGCCAGATTCTGTTTTTCTTGTTTTTAGTTAACTAAGAAGATGATAGTAATTTCAGAACATTAAGCAGTACAGAGAATTACATAGAAATCTTTGAACTTGTGTTAAGTTCCCTTTTATGCAGGATTTCACTCTAGGTGCCCCCATACTTAGACACACTTAAAGGTTGTTTTAGAAGAAACTCTCCCCTATTTGAGCTGATGAATCCATTGGGTTTCATAACCTCTGTATTTATCATGTGAGTCTCACCCTTGGTGTTTTGTGTAAATAGCAAATTATATGAAGCCCTTTTTCTGTCTCCTACATACAAGGGGATTAAGAATGTGTTCTGGACAAGGCAGAGGAGGGTGTAGAAGAGTGAAGATTATTCATCAGATTTTATTTTAAGGGAATATTTTCCCCTAACAGTTCATAAGATGAGAGTATGTCATCTTTTTTCTAAAGATTTTCCCCCTAATGCTACCTCATTTTCTAAACTTTCATTAATAGCTCTTTGCAGCTGAAGCAAATATTTTAGATCTTTTTTGTGCTCTCCTCCAGCTGGGAGTGTCCTTCACACATCAAAGGCGGATATGAGCCTCTCATTAAAAGATAGTATGAGTTCATCATCTCAGAAGAGTGGGACCTGAAAACCTGAGATAACTTTCAGCTACAAGTCGTATCTAAGCCAGACTGAGATGTTTCCGTGGGTTACCACATTTCTTTTCTCAACTGGTCACTCCCAGATGTTTTAAAGTCTGGCTTTCTCCCCTGGTTTTATTATATCTGAAGATTACCCCCATTCAGAGTAGGAACTTAGTTGTAGAGCTTAGGAAAGATAAATGCTTTAAAATGTATTCTTAATAAGAAAATAAGGAATCCCAAGGCTTCGGAAGAAAGCCCAAAGTTTGCTTGTTATTTTCTCTTCGCCCTCTCCCACATGCTAGGCCTTACTCCCTCTCTGCACTCCCTGCTCCAGTGTCTATCAGGTAAATATTTGAAACTTGTCAGCTCTGAAAATTCCACGAAATCCTTCTTTTCCTACCTTTTGCTAATGAAAAGCAACACTGAAATCAGAGCAATTGAACAGATTTCTTGAGAGTATAGTAGACAACTGGTTGTGTCCTTCAGATTATTTTTGAAAACATTTCTAGATTGGGGTGAGGGCTGGAATGTTATTCCAGTTTAGCTATGTCACTCTAGCTAAAAGCCACACTAAATATTTTTAGCTTCTTTTACATGTGTACATACCTGTGAACTTGTTATAACAAAGTATTCTGGTTGAGTAATGGCCAGAGCAAATCCAGATTGTCTTTTCTATAGTATTTACTATCCTTACTTTGATCAATTTCAAGCTCTGTGTTAGTATTTTTTAGCCAAAGGTGGAAGTTGTCCCCAGATAAATATTAGGATGGCCTGCCTGCCAAATCCCAGGCAACCCAGTGAATTACTCTCTTTGATAGTAGAAGAGTCTAGTTCAAGTTGCTCTGAATGGCATTTAACTATAAAACAATAGCCTTAACAAAAGTTGCTGGTGTCCTTCAAATGGTTTCTGTACCAGTAGCCAATTCTTTTGGCACTTTAGGATATGAGGTTTGTTCCATTAATAATTTGGAGTGCAAGTTTTCAGAGCATTACAAAGCCAATGAATGAGAGGGTGGGGGAGAGAAAAGTATACAGATGTATTGAAAATGCATGAAGTAAAAACTGAAAAGCAAGCAAGCAGACAAAATCATCATCTCCCCCCACCCCCCACCCCCCAAACACATACACAGGCACGCACAACCCCCAGAAGCTGTTGACTCGGCAGTTTTTCATTCTTTATGGCTCTAGGGACAGGTTTAAATTGGGAGAAAATTTTTTATTCTCTTGTGTTGAACCGGAAGGCAGCGTTTGATGTAATCTGGCCCAGATGTCAGCAATGTGCGGCTTTGTGATGATTATTTATCTTCAGGTTTTTACTTTGTAAGAGGAGAATCAGCAAACAATTGTTTAGGGTTTTAAGTATCTGGTGACTGTTTTTGAGATTCCCTGTATGTAACAAACAAGAATATAGACTAGTTTAAATATGTTTTAAATTTAATTTCATTTTAGCTATCAATCTTAAAATCCTCTTTAACAAATGCTAGTTACGAGTCCCTGGATAAATGTTAATATGGTCAGTGCTTTACATTCTAAATATTGTTCCTCCTACTTCAATCTCTGATCCTTTTTCTCAGGTAAGACCATTAAACTAGTAGGCTCTTTAAATGATCTTGGAAAGAATTTTTTCATGTAAATTTCCCAGAAGGGTGTTTGTATTTTTTAGTTACATAATAGCTTGGAATATAAATGGCAAACCTTCAATAACAGTTACCAAATGGCAGTCGATTTACTCAGTTGGAATTCAGGTGTATTTGTTTTAAGAGTATTGTTTTCAAAATATTTCCAAAGGATGAGAATTGCTTATGATTTATACCAACCCATTGTTTGCCCCCTTTGAAGTGCTGTAATGGCTGCTGTGAACCCTGAAGAAAATGGAGTTTGAACTTTTCCTGTTGGAAGTGGGAGAGGGGGCATCCTTTTATCATATAATACCATTTTAAAGATCAGGGGATGCACATGAAAATCTTTGCTTCTGTTATTTTATTTTATTTTATTTTATTTTTTACTAACACAGCTAGGTTTTCTTTGTAAATTTAAATTGAACTACACGATTATATAATGAGCTGCCTTTTAAGCCTGAGTTCAATTCACAGTTAAATTCAAAATTTTTTCAATGTTCTCCATATTGATACCAACAGTAATTCTAACCTAGTATAATAATAGTTCTAACTCAGACAGGATTAACTACTGTCCTCCCTTAGCTCACCTCACTGGCTTTAATGAAATTTTTGTCTGTCTTAGAAATGCTAATAAATTACATTGACATTCTATAACTTTATGATCAATAGCCTCACAGCACTGGTAGTTAATTAAGGTAGTCTTCATTAGCAGCAGTGTAGTATATAAGAAAGATTAGTTTTAGGACTTGGGTTCAAGTTCTGTATATACTTCTGATAGGCCAGGTGATACTGGGCAAGGTATCTGACCTGTATCAGCCTTGTATGTAAAATGAGGGAGTTGGACTATAAAGTTGTCAATGGCCCTTAAGACTCAAATTTTCTGTGGGTTTTTTTTTAAAAATTCAGATCATCTTATTAAATTTCAGTGAGCTCATTAAGGCTTTATTGCTGTAATTCATATTTTTTGGATGAGTCTCTCCTTATTCCCATCAATATGTTTGAGATGCATGATCAGAGAATTTCTGGAAGTTTTAGTGCAGTCTTGCCAATGCATGGAAGTATTTAAAATTTTTTTAAATTGCATTTGATTCTTAGCATTTTTGTCCCTTTTTGATGGAGCATTCAATATGAAACCTCATTCATTCTTTAAAGTAGCTCTACAGAAAGGACAGTGCTCTACACTGTTACTGCTCTCCCCTAACAGCTGAAAGCAAAGACCCAGCACAGGGGACTTTTTCCTTGCAATATTATAGCATGACCTAGCCTGGACCCTGCGGTAGTAAGAGAAGAACCACTGGATTAGGAGAGATTGGATCTAGACCCCACTCCGAGACACATGGACTGTGTGCCTTTGGGTAGCATGCTGGATTTTTCTCCCTGTTTAAAATGGTAAATGATAATGTTAGCCTATCCAAGCTCACAGTATAGCTCTTACAGATCATCTGTTCTCAAACACTTACTGAGGATGTCCCTTCCATTTTTTTCTTTGTTTTTTAGCCTCAATAAAGACAAAATTGCTATTGGTATGTATAATAAGGAATCTTACTTCTCATCAGAACTACATGTCCAGCCATGAGTTTATTTGTAGAGAAGTTACTGTCTAAACTGTCTTCAGTGATTTTTCTGAAAGGTAGATGTTTGGGAATTCAGAAATCTTGGTTAATAGTAAAAAAACTCTAAAAGGAAATTTACCTCAACACTCACTATGTTGAAAGGATAATTTATAGAAGTTCAGCTAATTCTGAGTGCTATGTATGCAGTGAGGGTGATGAGAGGAAATCATGAAGCTGACTTCTTAAAGTTTGGAGCATCATAAAGTTTGAGGCAGTGAGCACTGTGGGAGAGAGAGGAAAAAGCAGGAGCTCTGGAGTCAGACAGGTTTGGGTTTGCTTCTCAGCTTCCCACGTGCCAGCGTATGATCTTTGTTACGTTACCTAACCTCTTGAAACTAAGGTTTCTTTCATCTCTGAAACTTAGATATTAAGGCCCCACCTCAAATGTTGTTGTTTGAGATGGTGTTTGCCAATCAGCAGAGTGCCTAGTAAATAGTAGGGGCTCTGTGAGTGTAACTGCACATTCCTCCCTGGATGAACAGGTTTAGAGCATCTAGAAATGGTCATAGTAGAAATATTGGAGTGTTTTAATTTTTGTCAAATGGCTAATATTGGAAAGGTCACTGAGTCCTTAGATGGATATGTCCTTTGATTTGTTCCTTGATTCTTCTGGGGAAAAAAGCCCAGAATATGAACTCAGAAGGTTTAAGTCCCAGCTCTTGTTTTTCTAGCTACATCTCCATGAACATATCCTAACTTTTCTAGACTTCTTTCCCCATTTATGTAATGAGGACAATAATAAGGTCTTCAAAGGATTATTGCGAGGATCAAATAATAACACATGATACTTCTTTGTAGAAGTTGATCCCTGTACAAGTTTTACCTGGTGACCAACTTCAAACCTAAGAGGGCTTGTTTTCTTAAATTTTCTCAAACTTTGTTCACAAGCCCTTTCCTTTCCTGATATGTGTTAATAATATAAGAGAATGAGATGGAAATTTGTTATAGTAGAAGCCCATCAGGTTTAGGGAACGGAGTGCTCGATATGTATATTCACATACATGATCTCGTTCAGCCTTCACAACAGCTCTGCAAGGGAAATGTTATCTTTATTTTATAGAAAAAGAAAGGGAGGCTCAAAGAATAGTTATTAACTATTAGGGTAATATTAATTATTAACATTGTATTACCAGTGTTGGAACTTAGCTCATCTGATCCACATTCCCTGCACTCTTAGGTGCTCGCACCGTCACATACTTTCTACCTGATCTGACTTAGGTTAAGGAAACATTTATTGGGTATCTGTAGGTGCTGGGTATTCCACTGTAGGCACTGGGGATTGCAGCAATGTATAAGACACACACATTCCCCATCTTTACATGGCCCAGGGTCTCAAGGCAGAAACATAAACAATCAGTTGTAATATTGAACCCTGCTAAGGAAAGCACAGGATATTAGATGACTATGTAAATGATTAGTCATCTGTGTATTTTCAACAAACAATTTTCTCTGACTTCTACTGGCTTCAGGTATCACAATATAATCTTACCACATTATAATCATAAAGAAGTTCTGGTTTGAGGGTGAATGTGACATCGTTTATTTCCATAACTTAAAAAACTTGCTGCCACAAGATCTTATGGTAGTTCACAGAGAAAAAAATGTGACAATGAATATATATATGTTCATGTATAACTGAAAAATTGTATTCTACACTGGAATTTGACACAACATTGTAAAATAATTATAAATCAATAAAAAAATTAAAAACTAAAACAAAACAAAACTTGCTAAAATATGTATAAAAGTAGATAACAGCTCATATTTATTAAATGCTTACAATTTGCTGAGTGCTTTCCATGCATTCTCTCCTTTAGTCCTCCTAATAACCTTGGGAGAGGGCACTATGGTCCCCATTTTACAGATGAAGAGACAGGCTTGAAGAGATTAAGGTCCTTGCCTAAGTGATACAACTAAAAAGTGTCAGGATTCTTCTAATTCCAGAGACTACATTTCTAAACAAATTCAGTCAGATTAGTGTACATATTAGAAGAGTTTAAATCCTGTTAAAAAATAAGAGCTACTGTGACTTTTTATTCTTATTTTGTCATTTTTAGTTTATGTAAAATTTACTTCTTGAAATGTACAGTTTTATGAGTTTTGACAAATGCAGAGTCATGTATCTCCTACTGCAATCAAGATACAAGAGTTCCCAACTTCCCACAAATTCCCTTGTGCTGCTGCCCCTTTGTAGTTAAACCCTCTTCCTATTCCCAAGCCCTGACAATGACCAATCTGTTCTCCATCCCTAGAGTTTTGTCTTTTATAAAATGCCACAAAATGTAATCATATAATGTGTGTCTTTTGGAGACTGGCTCTTTCATATAGCAAAATGCATTTAAGCTTCATCCATGTTTGTGTGTATCAGTGACTCATTCCTTTTTCTTGAGTAGATATAGCATTGTATGGATGTAACCACAGTTTATCCATTCACCATTGAAGGACTGGTTGTTCCAGTTTTTACAATTATGAATAAAACTGTTGTAAACATTTGTGTAAAGGTTTTTGTGGGAACATGAGTTTTTGTTTCTCTTGGATAAGTACCTAGAAGTGGGATTGCTAGGTTGTATTCTGAGTGTATGTTCAATTTTACCAGAAACTGCCAAACTGGTCCTCGAAGTGGCTGTATCGTTTTGCATTTCTACCAGCAGTGTTTGAGAGTTCCAGTTGCTCCTAATCTTCACTAGGATTTGGTATTGTCACTATTTTCTTATTTTAGCTATTTTGTTAGGCTTTAGTGGGATCCATTGTGGTTTTAATTTGTATTTCCCTAATGAGTAGTGATTTTGAGTATCTGTTCATGTGCTTATTTGCCATCTGTGTATCATCTTTGGTAAAGTGTCTGTTCATATCTTTTGCCCATTAAAAAAAAGGGGGGTTGTTAGTTTCTTTATTGTTGAATTTTAAGAGTTTTTAAGTTTTTAAAATCTTTTGTCAGATATGTGATTTGCAGATATTTTCTTCCAGTCTGTGGCTTGTCTAGTCAAAGGTTTTAATTTTGATAAAGTCTAACACATCAATCTTTTCTTTTATGGATCATGCGTTAGGTGTCATGTAGGAACTATTGCCTAAATTAAGGCTATAAGATTTTCTTCTATTTTTCTTTTTGGAAAGTTTATAGTTGTATTTTTTTGTTTTTGTTTTTGTTGTTTATTTTTGGTGGGGGGAGTTACTTAGGTTTATTTATTTGTTTTCAATGGAGGTACTCAAGATTGAACCCAGGACCTTGTGCATGCTAAGCATGCGCTCTACCACTGAGCTATGCTCTCCCCTCTTATAGTTTTATATTTATACTTAGGTCTATGATGTATTTTGAGTTAATTTTTTTCAAGGCATGAGGTTGAGATTTTTTTCCTTTGCATATAGATGTCTATTTGTTTCAGCACCATTTATTGAAAAGTCCATCTTTTCTCCATTGGATTGCCTTTGCATCTTTGTCAAAGATTGATTGTATTTGTAGAGTCTTTCTGAACTCTATCTTGTTAATGTTAACGTTTGTAGGAATACCATACTGTCTTGATTACTTTAGCTTTATAGTAACTTTTGAAATCAATGTGAGTCTTCCCAGCTGTGTTCTTTCCAAAATTGTGTTTGCTATTCTAGTGCTTTTGCCTTACTACGTATAATTTGCTTCTAGTTCCTTGGCTTTTGATACCTAGAGAAAATCCTGCTGGTATTTGCATTAATACTAGGTTAAATATATAAATCATCTTGTGTAAAGTTGACGTTTTAACAAAATTTTTAAGCCTTTCATTCCACAAACACAGTATATCTCTCTATTTAGGACTTCTAAAATTTCTTTCTTCCATAATTTGTGGTTTTCAGTGTACAAGTCCTACAATGTTTTATTAGATTTATGCCTATATGTTTTATATGTTTCTTTCCTTTTGTTGTTGCTAATGTAAATGATACAATGAAAAAATTAAATACTAATTTTTCTTTACTTTCACACTAATTTATAGTCTTTGTTTTTCTGAAGATATTTTACTGTCATTTAAGATCTTTAGCAAGTAAAAGATTGTTTCTTGATGTTTCTTCTTTGAGTCTTCATCTGCTTGTGATCTTATAGCCCCTGAACCATTTTGTAATTATGATGTCAAAGCAGACAGCTTCAAAGGATATACCTGGGAGGATCTGAAAAGTGTTCTCTGTACAGGTGGGTTAGTTTTGAGACAGAGTCCATGTTTCCTTCTTTCATCAGGTGTCACAGGCATTTTAGAATTTCTTTTGTTATGCTTTGCATATGAGACTACAATTCAACTTCTTTTACTTCAGAAAGTCTAGTTTAAAGTGTGGATATTAACTTTTAGTTTGATAAAAATGAGGCTTTGTAGTAAACACTATGCAAAAAAGAGGTCATCTAGGTTTTTACTCTTTGACAACTAAACAAGAAAACAGTTTCAGGGAAGAAAACAGAAGTTGTTACCTTCGTTATATTCCCTTCAGCGGTTCTGTACCATCTGCTCATGTGTTATTGTTGTGTACTATACACACTTGGGGTGCAGCCAGGTAGAAGGAAGGTATCATGCATAGTATATCCATCATCCCACTTAATTCTTGTGACAACTGTGTAAATTAAAGATGACAACACTGAGCTTCAGAGTGATTGTGATCTGACGAAGGTTCAGTGGCTGCTCAGAGGGCATGACTTGAACACAGGCCCTTGACCACCAGAGTTCCTGTTCTTTCCCACTTTGCTCTCAAGGAGGGTCTTCTCCAGTTTTCTTGCTTCAAAGGTCTAGCTTTTTTGAGTGATAAGAATCCTTTGAAAACCTGCTGCCAGGAACTGTCTTCAATAAAATGTTTTTGTATGTCCTCATAAAGTTTTATAGACATTAAGAGTTGTCACAGAACCCCTTCCCTGGTCTCTGGACCTTAGGTTAAAAATCCATACTCAGGACCTTTTCTTTATGCACTATTTTTTTTTCCCCGCAGTTATCAAAACCACCCAAGTGCTATTGTCTCTCCTATGACACTTGGACAATAATTCGACGCTGCCTTTCTTGGGTGCTTGCATGTGAGCGACTGGTAAAAGCCTGAGGCTCTTCCTTCTATTACCCTTCATTCATTCTTTTCATCCTTTCATGCTCTGTGCTGGGTGCCGAGGATTCAGCTATGAATAAAGCCCCAGCCCTGTCCTCAAGGGCTTCATGGTCCAGTGCGTTTTGGAAATAAGCCATGCTTGGAATGGCTAAAGTTCGTTCAAATGATGTAGAGAGGCCACATGGAGTAGTAGAAGAATCTGGATTTTGTAGTCAGACTTAGATTAAATCTTAGGCAAGTTATTATTGAGTTATCCAAGGCCTTTGTGTAAAGGGAATAATGATATTAACACCTGCCTTACATCATTTCTAAATGAGAGCTTTTCTTGGTGAAATGACTTTTTCCAGAAATTTAATACATACAAAGACTTCAGAAAAATGTCTCTTGAAGACTAAATCTTGCAAGTTTAGTCATTATTAGCAATTAAAACTTTTTTCCCACAAATACTTGAGGGTGAGTTGGTACTTTGCGCCGGGGCCTGTTAATGGAGATGGACATGTGAAGAAATGTCATGGTGCAACCCAAACACTGATATTTAAAGTCTGTATTTGCAAGATCCAGCAAGATTTTACTGAAAATGGGTTTAAACAGTGAGTAGAAATTATATTTGGCTGTGCAGTTTTTCGTCCTTGCTAAAAGCTGCGCATGTTTTCCTTTTGTCCTTTGCTGTTTTACCTGTTAGAATTCAGTGTATACGCGACCACATAGGCATTTATTTCCTCAGGAAGAAAACTGCCTCAAGATTTCCATGGCATAATTTGCGACAGGATTAAGTTATACCACCTTTGAAGTCAGTCACGGCCTGAAAGCACAAGAAGTTGTTTACAAAGGAGCCCATCGATTCTCCCTCTTTCTCTGGAAGCATCCGAGCAGTGAGACTCGCACAGTCTGTTTGGCACAGTGTCTGCTCTCAGCTGGCCTGGGGCCCTCCTGCTGCTGGGCAGAGAGGATGCGCCAGAGCACTTCTTGTAGCTGAGCGGAGCCCGCCTGCAGATCTGCTTGTGGTTAACTGGGGCCCTGCAACTGTGTACCGCAGCCTCTGGTTTTGTTGCAATATCTCTTCCTTAATATTTTCCATCTGGCCAACAATGACCTATAAAAACAGACACAAACCAGGGTTTGAATTATGAGGAATGTGATGCGAAAATGCTTCCAAATCACACTCTAGAACCTGTAGTCATGGGCAGCTGCCTTTGCATACTGGAGAGAAGGAAACTTTTCTCAAGTTGGTTTGCAAAGCATTCAGTCACATCAAAGACCTGAGCCATTCAGCTTTTAAGTGTCTTAAAAGGCTTTGTAAATTCTGTCTCTGAATGTCACTGAATTTTAGCATTTAACTCACAGTTATGCTACTAATATTGAAACGTTTTGAGCAAAAATATTATGAGGGTCATGAGAGAGGTTTATATTCAACTCCTAAACTTTTAGCCATAACGAAATCTTTCAACAATTAGTGAGGGTTGGGGCATAAGTAATTGGTGTCATTGTGCTCTGAATGGCGTTACAATTGCAGGGATGTTTTACTATAAACTTAGAACTCAGTGAAACTGAGATTTCAAAATGACTAAGAGTTGCCTTTGAATTTCTCCTTGCTAAGAATTTTCCTTAAATGCATTTGTTAATGGCTTTTCAGCCAGATTGAAATGGTATACAATAAAGCCAATTTCATGTTTTTGAGTCTTTAGAAACCAATTTAGAATATTACTCAAAATTAGAATGCAAGTTCAGATTTTGACAATTTTGTATCAGCTATGAAAGCACATGGGGATAATTTATATTTTTCACAGCTTGATTCCTATAGGAATTGCTAACCATCTTAGTCTTTTTATTCTTTGAATATCCTTTAGACTAAGAAAAGTGAGTTGCTCCTCCTTTTTTTAGGGGACAGACCTGTGCTCAGAGAGGTCATGGTCTGGCTTCAGTGGCACAGCCTTGAAGAAAAGGCTGGGGAGGCCTAGCCAGGCATTTTGATACTCAGACCTCAATTCCATGCTGCCACCTCCTGTCTGCATCCTAGCTTTCATTTTAAATCAACCAGTCTTTTCTTCTCAAGTGTGCTCAATGGATATTTTTGCAATTTTATGGTCCTCTGCTTCTCTTCCCTTTCTCTCTTCTCCTCCCCTCTCCTCCCCCTCACTCCAGGTGGTGAACTTTCAGTGCCAAAGCTGAGGACTGATTTGGCCTGGAACCAGCATTGAGAAGGCAGTGTTTATTTTTCAGTACCGCTAAAGGATGAAATTCATACTAAAGTCTCATTAGGAAAGTTTAGGTATGTGTGGTTTCAGAAGTTGATTAGATGTTCCACGTGTGTGATCTCCTGGATCCTCCCTCTCTTCTGATGAGTGGTGCTTGTTTTATATTGCTTGTTTTATATTGTAGCTCTCAGTTTCCCAACTGGGTAAGGAAGAGAAATGCAGGTTAATTGAAGCATCTCAATTGGCTTTAGAAATGGGAGTGAGCACCAAACACTAAAACTATAAAGGTTAGATTAGATCAAGGCCTTTGAGAAGAAGAAAGAAGGAAAGAAAATTTGGGATTTTCTTTTTTCACAATCTGGGCAGCAAGCAAAGATCAAACTAGAGTAGTATATTATTGTTATATATAATTGATAGTATGATATCATTATATATGCATATATATATCATTAGTTACAGCCCATTCACTCAATAAACATTCATTCAATAACCATTCACTGCATTTCACTATGAACCAGGCAATGCATGCAGAGATGAGGTGTTCTTGTGGGAGAGGATGGAAAGCCGCAATTTCAGTGTCAGAAGTGTATAAAACAGCAAGGCCCCAGGGAAGGTAGCTCACTTAACTTGGTGAAATCAGGAAGTGATAGGACGTGTAAAGGGCAAGTGAGAGTGTTACCCACGTAGGTGGGGGGTTGGGGTAGGAACAAGGATTACAAAGAGCAGACTAAGGCCCAGAACCAAGGGAGCACAGTGCTACTGCAGAGTGGCAAGTCATTCAATGTGCCTGCAGCAGAGTGGCCCTAGGTGGGGAGGACCAGACAGCAAGAACCTCACGTTCCATGTGTGGCTTTTGGACTTGAACCTGCAGTCCATGAAGAGTGACCTGGAGAATCTTAAGGGATGGCATAAGCAGATTTGTGTGTTGGAAATTTGGCTCTATTGTAAAAGAATCAGTTATAGGTCAGGAGGGGAGCTTTGAGGCCTGCATTAGGGCAGAGAAGGAGGGGAGGAGTTGAGGTGCTGGAGGAGTATCATTTATCATCTCAGTCTCGAAGGCTTATAATCAAAAAGACTTGCTTTTTGTGCTTAAATCCCTAGCATTTGCCTTTTAAATGCTCATAGGATGTCTTTGAATGAATGAATGATTGCCATTTCTTTTGGGCAAAGGTGGTTCATCTAATCTTCTGATTTTATTTTGCTTAAACTAGTGTTGTCTGTCTTCCCCAAGTGTACACTCACAAACACAGGACTGAGGCAGTCCACACAGTACTGGGCGGCAGCATGAAGCCAGTCTCAGATTTTAAAACTTGCCATAGACAAGCAAGAGTCAGTTTTAAGTTTTAAATAATCATGGACCAAACATTTAAAAAAAAAAAAAAGATGAATTTAACTGCCAAGATTAGTCTGAAAAGGTTTGAATGTATTTTAAACAGCCCTGATAGCTAGAAAAATGAATGTTCATACTAGTTGCAGGGCCTAGTAAAAAGACTGTATTTTGATGATTGAAAAGATGGAGGGGCATTTCTTCTGATCTTTTGCTAGACTGAGCTGGGTCCTCTACTTTGATGACATCTGAAGTTGCAGGCCCATTAATGAGAGCACTTTAGCTGGTCTCAGACCAATTTTTCTTCCTCCCCTTCTTACCTTGTTGACTTGGGGCCCCCCCTTTGGCCCCTCAGCATGTGCAGACCTTCCTCCCTTAAAGAATTAGGAGTATTTCCCCTTGGAGCTCAGGCCATCTGAGACTGCTGCCTCTTTTGTGCGCCCAGCCCCTCTTGTTTTCTCTATTTTCTTCAAGACTTAGCTGAGGGCTGGAGGGAAGAAAACCTTTTGTCCTCTCTTGCCAATCCATTACACCTGCTCTCAGGGACCTTCCCCTATTTGAATAGGCGATGATTTTGAGCTGCATTCTGGTGTAGAAGGTACACTCTTTAAAGAAAAGTTTACATATTTAATTAATGATCATGTCATGGAGGGAACAGAGTAATTGAATATATTGTCCATTTTCAGGATGGAAATTAGAACCAGCCCTTAAATAAGAGTGGAGGTGGTGTGGCAAGGTGAGAGGAGGGCGGCTTTGAACCTGCAGACTTAAGTTCAAGTGTTGGCTTCCTCATTTACCAGATCTGTGACTTTGGGCAGATGCCTAACTGGGCTTCATTTTCCTTCTCTTTAAAATGGAGATGAATAATTCCAGCAGACTCTCAGTTGTTGTAAGGATGAAGATCAAATAAAATAATAGATGTTAAGTACTAGCTCTGTGTTTGACACTTAACGAGTGCTCTCTGGAGGGCAGTTGTCATCACGATGTCATCCACAGCCCCGGCAGCATAGTACGCTGTGGAGAGAGTGGGCTTGTGGGTCAGGACGGGGTTTGAATCCCAGCCCAGTCATATTCTAGCAGTGTGTGTGATGCTGAGCAAGGTCTCTCAGAGCCTTGGCTTAAAGTGAGAGTGGTGATTCCTACCTTACAGGGCTGTGAACACTAGAGATAATGAACGTAAAGCACTAACCCAGGCCCTTGGCAAGCTGTGGACATTCCCATTGTTGTCCTTTGTTACTATCCTCTGGGCTTTCCTTTGAAAAGAACGTTTTCCCATCAAAGCTTCTAATTCCAATGGCAATTCAGTTTCAGCCCCTAATTTTGATTACTCTTAATGGTACTGCAGCAAAAGAGCTCTCAGAAAATAATCATCCCAGTATTCCTCTGGACCTGGAATGTATGAGGAATCAAATGCAAGCATATAATCCCTGATAGGAATCTTTGTAGGAGACTCTTGTTTCAACTGACTTGAGAAGTTGCACTGAGTATGGAAAGGATGTCAGAACTTTAGCCAGAGCTGCAACTATAATCACATTATTTTGCTGCTGCTCAGTGGAGCTAAGAAAGCTTAAGAGTATTACCATCTGGGCAAAGCCAACCAATGGTGAACTGTGAACTGCTTACCAAGTTAACAGAAACTCTTGCTACCTCATTCATTAATTAGGCCTTTATGGCACACCTTCTCTTGGTTGCCTGGCAACCATAATAGCAGTCATTAAATTCTGTCATTTTGTATTAACCCTTTGGCCCTGGGTGGATTGGGAGCCCCCACCTTAACACTAATGCATTTTACATTAGTACATCTACCTGGGAAATCCCATTCCCTTGACACATAAGCTGTAAAGAGCAAATAGCCAGATTCCAAAAACAGAAAAATTTCCTTTTTTTCCTTTACATTAGTGTATGTGCTTTTAAGGTTTTTCAAAATATATCTGTCAGGATGGAGGCCATTTCCCAATTTGCTGACAGACAGACATAGCGTACACCCAGCAAGATGAAAAGACAGCTAGTTTCCCAGAAAACAGGAGCTGCCTGTGACTTCTGTGGCCTTATGGAGGAAGGAGCCGGTGTGAAAACCAGATGGGAGGGTTGTTAAGGGTATGTTTCCAAAATTGCTTTTGTAGCTGCTCTGCAAAAATTTGGACCATGCATGCTAGAGAGATTGAGCCATTCCAGCAGCACACTGTCTGGCATCTCAGCGATGGATTAGAATGGTAGGAAACAAGCTATGCACTCTCACAAAAGCGGGAGGAAATGAAGTCGCCAAAGAGCAATCTTTGGGCAACTGTGAAGGGCTCCTGCCCTTCCACTAGGTTATTTGCAGTTCCATAAATGTGAACAAGGTGGAAAAGCCCTAAATTAAAATAGGCTTTAGGAATTAAAAATGGGGTATATCCTGTTTTTTTGAATGGACTGGAATGATTTGGGACAAGTGTGGTGTAGGTAAAATAATTCAGTTTCACAGAAATACTTATTTTTCTCTTAGTGGAAAAAAAATAAGAGGTTAGGTTTTGGTGTTAAACCAACCTCTGTTCAAATCCTCACTCTGCTCAGTAGCTGTGTGACCTTGCACAGCTAACCTCCTTTTTGAACTTCATTTCTTTATCTAAGAATATGGGGATAGTCATTTCTCTTCACAGTACTGCTATAGGGATTAACTGTAAGTTAATTCACTATGAGTTACACTATACAACTTGTAGTCAGGACTCGACCCCTGGTATGGACACTATTCATTTTTTCAACAAATGAGTTTTGGGACTACAGAGGTGATCAAGAAAATCTTTTACTCTCATGACATTTGCAGCCACACTTTAGTCCCTTAGTTTCCCAGCGAGGTCCAGAGAAGGTGTTATGTGTCCAAGGTTATTTGATTAGAGCTTGAGAGTAGTATCTGGCTTACCTGACTAATCTGGTGGTGAGTCAATTAAATTTTATATATAATGCCACCCGAGCACTGCCAAGCTTCTTGGGCTGTAATGTGATTATATATTTACTCTCTCTCAATTTATTTTATATAGTAACTTTGTCAGGCAAAAGGAAAAGCAAAATAAAAAGTAGCCACATTCACTCATCAAGTCAGAGTTAGTTGTATCAGACTTAAAAACTAGATTATGTATTTGTATTTATGGTTTATGTGCTTATGGTAAAGTGGCCCCCATTTAAAAATGTTTCCATAGTTTATTAAGAAGCTCACACCAAAATTTATTCCTGTCCCACCAAGAATGTATGTGATACTAACAGCATCTGGGATTTTAAGTGGCTACTGTTTGTTAACAAAGCAGTAACTTCCCTGAAGGAGTTTTGTGAGTTGGGAGAACTCACAAAGGCAATTAATTTTGTTCTTCGGAGCAGTGCCTCCACTGCATTAGCTTGCACTTCATGCAGGCTTAAATTATAACCCAGGAGCCAGCCGTACCATGATCCGATTTGATATTTAGTTTTGATTTTATTAGTAGTTGTCTTTAATAGATGTCTTGTCATGTAGGTTTCCTGATTATTAGTAATTTAAATTGACTCTGAGAATGAAAGGAAACCACAGGCATGAAACTGATGGACTGTGACTACAGCGGTCTTCCAGCTTTCAAGACAGCTGTGATGCCTCGGCAGGCTCCCTTCGTTCCCCCACCTTCTCCCTTTTAAGGCTTTGAACACTCTTTCGGCTAATGCTGAAAATGAGAGCTTAATACTGTTACTGTATGGGAACCTTTAAAAGCAAATGGGCATCGTAAGTGTTCTTTCCTCTTTGAAGGTAAGTGTTGTCCATGGGTCCACTCTCTACTAGATCAGATCTAATTTGACCCACAAGTAGTGATCTGTGAAGATGCTAACTGAAAAACAATGATTGCAGGAGAAGTAATTTCCCTTGTTCTTATGCTGTGCCTTTCTCCACTCTCTAGAATTTCTTACAGTGTCTTTGTTAAGGGAGTAGGTGAAAATTGTTTTTCTCTGCTGTGCCTTTGGTAGTGACCAAAATCACATGTATCCTAAAAGAGGCTGCTCCCTGGAGTAGGCCAGGGCAGTGCAAGTCATGCTCTTAAGGGACATTTGTTGTGGCTTTAAGATCCTGTGCTGGAGGATTAATTTCCCAGAGCTCCTTGAGATGGCCCTGGAATCTGGCTATCTTAGGTTATATTCAGCTTGGTTTAAATCCAGAGATATGCTGCTTAACCTCTGAAAGCCAACTGTAGGTACTTTGCTAAAGAATTCTGCTTACCCACTAACCAAGCATGTATTGAGCACCTCGTTTGGTCAAGCATTTCTGTAGGGGAAGGAAGAAAGTTATTAGGTGGGTGAATGAAGAAGGGAGGAGCTGTGCTTTCTGCCTTCAGGCAGCTTAGTCTCTGATAGGATCTTCTGACCAAGGCAGTTGTCGTATGAGTGAATTTTAGAACCTCATGCCACCAACCCAGGGCCTCTAAACCACAGAGTTACTTTTTGCAACAGTGTTGCAACTCCAGAAAAGTTAAGTTATGAACAAAACAAATACTGGACGTCAGTGAAAAAATAATTTTTAAGAAGTCAGTGAAATCTGTTATTGAGAAATGTTTGCTCCTGGCAACCAACCTGTGGACTCTAATTATGAAGAGAGAGCCTAGAATGGAATCCATTGATCTGTTCTCCCCAGTTCTGCCCATTGGTTCATGATTCTGGAGGTGAACAGGGATGTGAAGGTGCATGCAGTGTGCTGCTTTTCTCATGCCAGAGCACTTATGGCGCTCTCCTAAGGTACTGCTGGCCCTGAGACAGTCCAACCTGGTAGGGGATGAGGTGGCCTAGATGGAGCCACCTGCACACTTTCTTGACCTCCCCCACCGCTGGGGCTGGTCTCTATGACTGAAGCATCATATGGAAAAGAACACCAGCCCCAGCCCACCAGAATGACTTTTTGGAGCTAATGAAACAGTGCTGAGGGTGAGTGCTGGTCACTGCCATCCAGGCTGATCCAGCCAGCTGTTCAGTCTCCAGCATAAAATTCCACTTCATTGTCTTTCCTTTACTTGATCAATTCTTACATACCTATAGGTTATGTTTCTAATTAAAGACACTAATTTTTAAGTAATTTTAAAAGTAAATTCCAGCTTTAGATGGCTTTTGTGTATAAGCCATTGGTCTAGCTTTATGAAGGGACATCATTTTGTGAGTTTCTTTTTCCTCCTCTCCCTATATGAAAATGTATAGTGGCAAAGTCAGATAGATCAAGAGTCAAATCTCAGCTCATCTTTTATGAACTATATGTCCCTGGGCAAGATATTTCGTTCTGAATGTCAATTTAAAGATAGTAACATTATTCATTAACTAATTATTATCCTCTCTTGTTGTGAGATTTAAGCATACTGTATATAAGAATTATTGGCATATTGTGATGTTCAAGATAGTCTAGTTTTTTTATATTCTCACTCCTCTTTATTTTAAAATTTATTCATTGTATTTTCCTTGATTTGTGGGAGAACTATATCATTTTAAATGCCTTAATAAGGAGTTTGTGTGAAGCTGTGATGAAAAGCCCAAAGTCCCGTAAGCCCTACTCGTGTGAACAGTTGCTACGGAGAAATGGAAATACTACTCTGAATTGACCTAAACCAGTGATCCCGCGCTCTAATCTCTGATTCCCAGATGATAACAGATGTCTCTTAAGTGATTCCAGGTGTTCTGAACATAGTGAAATCTCTTATCTGCCACCTCCACAGTTACTCCTTAAAGTTCTTTTATATTACCTCTTTAATAGTATTTGAAGGATCGGGATTCCTTGACAGCTGTTGGAACTCTAACTCCCTACTTGAAGGGACGCTGCTTTTAGTCCTCAGGTGATCTCCAGACTTTCATGCTGTACCGTTTGATTCAGGCCCACATGCCAAATAGTTTTAATATGTTCTCCTTTTTTATTAAACAGATTTTGTCATGTCCAGGAGATTTCCTGCTGGTAGCAGCTCTAACTTTTTCTCACCATCAAGGCATTCCCTGCCCCTTGTTAACTCTCGGCCAGGGATTTTCTGCATACTTCTGTTCACAGTATTCCCCTTGGCATCCCAGGGGCTGTCAAGCCTTCTCTGACCACCTTCAGAATTTAGTACTCCCTCTTCCATAATTTAGAGTCTTTTATGCATACTTGTAGTTTCAGGCCTTTAAAAGCCCATATTTACTTTAGGGAAAGTTCACATTTGTCAAATCTGAGCTTCACTTCTGTAGCAGGAGCTGAGGTATTTAGAAAGAACTTTCTGTCAAATCTGATGTGAATGTGGAAGGCAGAATGGTGTAGTTACAGAGTCAGACTTGATTTCTAAGCCCAGCTCTACATTTTAATAGCCTTATGACCTTGGGCTGGTTGCTTTTGCCTTTCGAGTCTTCTCACATTAGGCTGCACTTATTTTGTTTTTAGCCCCTCCTAAACCTAGTTAAAGAAAGAGAGTGGAAGTATTGGCCTTAGATAAGGAGACAGACATTTTTTTATGTTGTAACAGAAGGGGAGAAGGAAAGAATGGGTATAGATTTGTATGTATCAGGTGCCTGGCCCCTGTAGTTGTCATCGTGGTGATAGTAAGGGCTAATATTTATAGCGTGCTTACTCTATGTCAGGCATCATTCTAAATGCTCAAGATATACTTCTCTTTTAACTTTCACAACTATCCTGTGAAGTTGATACTATTCTTATCTCCAATTTAGAAATGAATAAAGTGAAACACAAAGAGGTGAAGTGATTTATCCAAAGGACAAGGTGATCTGGTTCCAGAGCCCAGATATCTGGTGGTGTTTAATAAATATTGAATGAATGAATGAAGAATTGAATGTTGTTGGGAAGTTGAGGCAATTCCTGTCTGTTAGTTTTTATTTTCTTAATGAAGTAGACAAAGAGATCAGATACTGAGAGTAAGGAAGAGAGTATATGGAGATGAGATGTGTGAATGGATAATGGAGAAGATTTAAGGTAGTCGTGTAGGCTGACTAGTGAAAAGAGAATTGCTGGGTGGTGTTGAAGACTTAGTTGATGCTGTAGACTTTTTACATGTACAATTTTTAGAGGTTCAGTATATCTGTGGGGATTTTTTTCTCCAGCCATGCATATCAGCCTAAATGTAAACACAGAGAAGGTACATAGTTGGATTCATTCAGGGATAGGGCATTTTCTTGCATACGTGATGAAAGGACAAGACACATGGGCCTTTAGGGGCTTGATATGATGGACCATGGAACTTAAGCTGGATAAAGCAGGAGGAAAAAAGATAGGGCCTAACAAAGGGAGAGAATGAAGTGATGAGGGTTAAGAACTGGTATAGTGGGATTTGTATGGTGAGCAAACATGATAGGAAGGTGGATTTAGAACTGGGGAGTCTTAATTTGACTAAAGGGGAGACTAAAGGAAGAGATGGCTGAGGTGCAGTAAATAAGCTGGTCAGAAAGGTGATGAGTCATTGAAACACCTGAAAGGAGAGGGTGGTGGATGACTGTCTCTGTCAAATGTGTAATAATACTTCTGCTTTAGGTGGTATTTGACAGTAGCAGTGGAGTTGGAAGGCATAACTTTGTTGAATTCATAGGTAGATAGATAGATAGATAGATAGATAGATAGATAGATAGATAGATAGATAGATAATTTGTTTATTCCTTTTTGTATAAACATTCCCAAAAACCTGTTACTCATCCAGGGTAGATGGGAGAGAGAAATTTAAATGACCTCTTTCAAGGTTTTTTAGTTATGTTATAATTTTTAGGGGATGTGAGGTTCCTAGCAACATTTTAAAGTTACCAGAATTATTTTATGTGACAATATTTTAAAATATATATATTTTAAATTATTGTACTTAATGACAACTAAACTTCCAAATCGAATATACTCATTTAGACTATTACAAATAATTGGTAATAAATCACATTTTTCATACCTTTATCTACACTTGATTTTTTTTAACTTTTTTCTTAGGAATCAGGTGGACAGAATATGATATCCCATGAATATTTCATTGTTATTTAACTGAGATTTTAAAAGTTACCAGAATTTTTTTAAAGTTCCAACCGAATTTGTATGATGCTAAATTTTCTTTAGACAAAGTCACCTTTACATAACTTGACAGTGCAACTGTACTTGGGTTATCTTTCTTTGGCTGTTAGTGACCCGAAAGGATTCTCTAGAGTGGTAGTTTTATTGTGCTCGGCCTTCAGAATTTGGGATTCAAACTGTGACAGTGATTTCCCAATTGCTTGTAACCTGTAACTGAACAAAATGCCCTCCAAACTCAATACATGGTGCCTTGTTACAAAATCTGCTTAGTGGTATAAAAAACAAAACAGAACAAACAAAAAACTCATACATCCTAATACTCTGTGATTACCTTTTCTTGGTTTTCATAACCTTAGAAGTGTGCTTTTTAATTAGCAAAAATAAATGAACGAATCTGAGTTTTATTTATATAGTTAGGTAAGGAATTAAAACTTTAAAATCAGAAAGACCTGAGTTCAAAACATTTTCTATCCATTGCTAGCTACTTTGAGAAAGTTATTGAACCTTTCTGAGTGTCAGATTCTTTACCTGTAATGGTAATTCTTAATTCATTGAGTTGTGGCAAGGATTAAATAGCTTATGTGGGTAACTGTCACATAGTAGTTGCTGAATATATGTTGATTTTCCCTCACTAATACCTCTCTCCCCATATTCCATTTGAATTTTAGATCATTTGATTTGAGGAATCCTTGGCTTCAGTTTCCTTAGAAATTCTAGGTGGAAAGTCTGCCATACATTTTCCAGCTTTCGTTAAGTGTTTTAGGAGGAACTTTAGTAGGTACCATCAGAAATACAGTCCACGGTGTTGGTACATTATATCTGCTAGGATTGGTCCCTGCAGACGAGGTGGGTGGACAGAAACCATTGTTGAGTAGTAGGTTATGTACCAAGGACATAGTAAGCTTTGATGCTAGAAGAAGACGGGCCTCTGCAGAAAACTTAACGGGGATACCGAGAAGTGCCTGGAGGAAGCAGGAGGAGGTTGTGGAGTAAGAGGCCTCTGATACTGGCTCTCTGAGGTCAAGTTCAGAAATTAGCAAAGCAGGCCAATGAGAGGGACCCAAGGGAAATCCACTCTGGGGAGAATGAGGCAGGAAAGCCTGCAGAGCAGAGTTGACCCCAATATGAGAATCAGTGCTTGATGAATACAAGAAATCCATTCACCTGGAAACTGGAGCACTAGTGCTCAGAGAAGGGCCAGAGGCTGAGATGGGGTGGGGAAAGAGAAGTCCCAGGAACTGAGGAGACCTCATGTGGAGGGGCCACTGAACTGGCAGGAGACTCGGCTCCTTTTAGGCCATCTCCCTGATAGGGTTGCATAAATGCTTGATATCTACACTTTTAGACAGAGAACAGACCTGACCATTTAAAACCTGCTGGTTTGTGAAATGACAGCTCTTGAAATACTACCCAGCTAGCTTAAGGTCAGTTCCAGGGGAACAGTAGGCAACCTGCCGATAGCGAAAAGGGGCTAAGGCAGGAGTAGTTACCCAAGACTGTAAATGAAATTCATGTCATATGTTTAACCCAGGGTCACCTATTTAGTATGTAATACCTGAAAGTGAAGTGTTTGCCAGTGACATTGTGAAGAAATCAAGCGATCACTTATTCAGAGATTAGAATTGAGTTAAAAACAAAATTGAATTTTGGGTACTGAGGATACCCAAAAAGAAGTGGAAAACTGAAGGCTCCAGGAGTTTTTTCTTTTTTAAAATTATTCCCAAATGTAATCAATATATGCTGATTGCTCATCCTACTCCTTCTGGAAAATTAAAGGCACTATAAGAAAATAGAAGGGGGGAAGAAACCCGTATTACCCTCCACTGCATGTAACCATTATGACATATTCTTTCAGTGTTTTTTCACATACATACTTATAATATTTTATATATGGTATTGAAAATTTATTTTTCCAGTCATGAATATGTTTAGACACTGACCTAAATGTATAGCATACCAAGAAACTGAAGAAAATGACCTGTAATGCCATCTACCCAGAAAACTTAGGTATCCAAAAATATTATGCAAGCAATATATCATTTTCTTTGTAAAGAATGTATAAATATTTAGTTAAAATAATATAGATATAGTGCAAGTCTCCTTTTACCACCCCTCTATTCCAGTGCCCTATGCAGAATAGAACTACATAAATTGTTACTACATGTATTATTTGATGCATATTAAAGAATGACATGCATATAAGGAATGATAAAATGAACATCTGAGAATCTAATGGCGTTAATCTACTTCTGTTGATGGACACGTATTGTTTCCACTTTTGTGTGTGTGTGTGTGTGTGTGTGTGTATTATAATAAACATTGCTGGGGAAGGATATAGCTCAAGTGGTAGAGCGCTGCTTATAGCATACACAAGGTCCTGGGTTCAATCCCCAGTACCTCCTCTAAATATAAGTAAATAAGCCTAATTGCCTCTTCCCCAAAAAACAAAAGCCAAAAACAAACACTGCTATTATGAACAATTAGAAGATAAATTCTGCAAGCTGCTACTATCACATCTCCTGACCCACTCGCAAGTTTGTCCACATATTCTGCTTTCTCTCTTATTACCATGGACATACTTTCCAGATTCTTAGCAAAAGCAAAATCCTGCATCTGTGTACTAGATCCATCTCCTCTTACCTACTCAAGATGGGGTAACATTAACTCTTTCCTTTCTATTCTGGATTATGGTTTTACCCGTAATCTCTACTGTATTTTTCCCATCATTGTATAAGCATGTGGCTCTGTTGAACCAATTTTTGGTACATTTTATCATGTCATCTCCAGGAAACTCTACTTTCCTATTTTCCCACTACTTCCCAGGGTTTTCTTTCTGTCTCCAGTGTCCTGTCCTGGCTATAAATACCATCTGACAACTCCCAAAATTAAATATCAACTTCAAAGTAGACTTTCCCTCAGTCTCTAGTTGTCTGTAGCACCTCTTGGCTGTCCGAAAGGCAGTTTTACATAACATATCCAAAATTTATCTTCTGATTTTCTCAGCCTTCCCCATCTCAGTTAATGACAATGCCATCTTTCCATTTGATCATGCCAAAACCCTTGAGCTGTCCTTTACTTCTCTTTCTTGTTCAATACACGTGTATCAGATCCATTGGCAGATTCGGCTTTAGTGTATGTTCAAGTATATCTAGGCTCTGATCGCTTCTCTCCATGTCCACTGCTACCACCTTAGTGTAAGCTACCACTACTTCTTGCTGGATTGCTACAATTTCTTTTCTTGCTTCCAGTCTTAACCTCTCAGATGCAGCTGTTCTCAGGCAGCATTCTGAATTTGATCCCAGAACACAGAAAAGGATTTGAATGACTGTTTTCTCAATTCTCTCAAGGATGATGCATAACTAGTATTATTCTTGATGTATGAAAGAGTAGTTAATGCATTACATTCAAAGGAATACTTAAGCTGTTAGGTCCCTCTCCAGTTTTACTGGGGTGTAATTGACAGGTAACACTGTATTAATTTAAGGTGTACAACATAATGATTTGACATATGTATATATTGTGAAATGACTACCACAGTGCATTATGGCTTAATTCCTTCCTTAGAATCCTGGTTGAGAAAAAACAATGAGGTCTTATATTTAGCATAGCATTTAGAGGAGGCTTTTTAAAAGGTTGTCAGACCACTTCTTGGCCCCAAATCATCCAGCGGTTTCCTTTTGAAGGAAAAGTCTTTCCAGTACATGGCCCTAGGTGATCTGGCCACCTGTTTTCCTCTGCTTACTTGATTTCTATGACTCTTCATCTCACCCACTCTGCTTTAGCCATACTGACTTCTGCGTTTTGTCTGCCTGGATGCTCTTCCAGATATATGACTCACTCTCTTCTCTTCTCTATGTGTTTACTCAAACGCCACCTTCCAAGTGAGGCCTTATCTGACCCGCCTGTTTGAAATTACTCCCTCGTATACTCCTATTCCTTTGCCCCAATTTATTTGTTTAATGCTATTTTTATGTTCTCTTTTCCTCATCTTTTCATTTGCTCCCATTATCCCAGGAAATTTGATTTCCCTGTTACCATTTACCTCTTCACTTAGGGTTGTTTTTTGCCCCTGCAATATTTAACACTCATATCTATCACCTAGATTTTATAATTAACACTTTTCTATACTTGCCCTATCACATGTCTGTCCATCCATTGATACATGTTTTTTATGCATTTCCAAGTAAGTTGCAGACATTAGTACACTTCACTTCTAAACACTTCTGCTTGTGTATTATTAACGAGAAATCAGTATTTATTTACTGATCTTTTTTCTTTCCCTCCCTAGAGAAAGGTTATATACAATGAAATGTCCAGATATTAAATACACTGTTTGGTAAGTTTTGACAATTGTATACACTTGTGTGATCTAGACTCTTATCAAGACAAAGAACATTACCATCACCCCAGAAATCTCCAATATGGTCTTTCAAGTTAGTTCTTGTGGCTATCCCCTAAAGGAAGCTAATTCTATGATTTTTTCTTCCATAGGTGTTTTCCCTGTTCTAGAACTTCATATAAGTGAAATCAAATGTACTCTTTGATGTAAAACTTCTTTTTCTTAGTGTAATGTTTTTGACATTAGTGCATGTTGTTGGCTTACCAGTAATTCTTTGCAAAAAAAATAGTTTTTTGCTTTTTATTGGTGAATATTTACCTGTTGTATAATTATATTGCAGTTTATTTATCCTTTCTCCTATTGATGGACAGCTGGGCAGTTTCAGTTTTGGGTTATCATGAACAAAGCTACTGTGAACATTCTTGTACAAGTCTTTGTATGATCACACATTTTCATTCTCTTAGGCAAATGCAGCATTAAAAGTGCTAGATCATAGGATAGTTGTACATTTACTTTTGCAAGAAATTGCCAGATCTTTTCCCTAAGTTGTTGTACCATTTTGGGCTCCCACCAACAATGTATGAGAGTTCTACACCCTCACCAATATTTTGTGTTGTCAGTCTTTTTATTTTTAGCCATTCTGGTGGGTGTAGCTCATTGTGGTTTTAATTCACATTTCGCATTTCCCTGGTGACTAATGAGCATTTTTAAATGTGTTTATTGGCACATGAAGAAAATGGTTAAATCTTAGATTTTTTTGAGTTGTAGCAATTCTTCATATATTTTAATAATACTGATCCTTTGTCAGATATATATTTTACAAATATTTTCTCCTTTTCTAGAGCTTGCCTATTCATTTTCTTAAGAGGGTCTTTTGATGAACCAACGTTCTTTTATGTCTATAAAGTTTATTTATCAATATTTTCCTTGTATATGTATTTATTTATTTTTTACCTTTTTCCCCCCTTAACAAAGGCGCTGGGGATTGAACCTAGGACCTTATGCATGCCAAACACGTGCTCTACCACTGAGCTATGCCCCCCCAACCCTTCCTTGTATGTTTAATGCTTTTGCTGTTCAAAGAAACTTTTGCTTATCCCCAGTTCAAGCTTTTATGTTTTTTCTTATGTTTTCATCTAGAACATACATTCTTTTATGTTTTCATCTAGAAACTGTATAATTTCACCTTTTGTATTTAAGCCTGTGGTCTATATAAAATTAACTTTTGTATGTGGTGTGAGGTATGGGGTCAGTGTTCATTTTCTTCCCCCATGTAGTTATCCAGTCATTTCTGCACTGTTTATTGTGAGGCCTTTTTCTCCCTTATTGGGTTATTTGAGTGCCTTTGTAATGATTGTGTAAGTGTGAGTTTATTCTGTGCCATTCATATATTTATTTCTCCTATGCCACACTGTCTTGATTACTGTAGCTTTAGAGTAAGTATTAAATATTGACAGTAAAAAAGCTCCAACTGTGCTGATCTTTTTCTAGATTGCTTTAGATATTTTAGATTCTTTACATTTCCATGTATATTATAGAATCAGCTTGTCAGTTTCTATGAAAACATCTACTGGTACTTTTGCGGGGGTGTGGTAATTTGGTTTATTTTTACTTACTTTTTAATGGAAGTACTAGGGATTGAACCCAGGACCTTGTGCATGCTAAGCAGCAGCTCTACCACTAAGCTATACCTTCCCTTCTGGTAGAACTTTGATTGGAATTGTGTTGAATCTGTAACTCAATTTAGAGAGAAAACATCATAGTAATATTGAACCTTTTAACCCTTGAACATCGTATATCTCTCCATTTATTTATGTCTTTAATTTCTCTCAGCAGTGTTTATTTTTCAGCATGTCTTTTGTTACATTTATTTCTATGTACTTTATGTTTTTCTTACAATGCTATAAATAGAATTATTTGTGTATTTTATTGATTTTTCCAATTGTTTGCTGTATGTAATGTAAAATTGCTTTTTGTATATTGACCCTGTACCCTGTGACCTTGCTAGTTTCAGTTATTCTTTTTTTAAAATTGGATTTTTAACACCTTTATTGTGGTATGGTTCCTATACAGTAAACTATACATATTTCAGATACACGATTTGATGGATTTTGATAGATGTATGTGCCAGTTCTTTATAGATTCTCCAGGTAATATAAACAATCATGTCATCTGCATGTAGAGACAGTATTGCTTCTTCCTTTTGGATTGTTATGCCTTTTGTTTCTATTTCTTTACTTATTGGCTAGAACCTCCAGTGCCATATGGAATATTAAACAGAAGTGGTGAGAGTGAATATCTTTGTCTTGTTCTCAGTCTTGAGGGGAACAGTATTTTACCATAAAACATGAGCTGTAGATATTTTTAGAGATGCCCTTAAATTGAAGAAGTTTCCTTCTATTCCTAGTTTACTGAAAGTTTTTGCATGAATGGATGTTGAGTTTTGTTTGTTCTGCATCTATTGCTATAAAGTTTTTTTCCCCTTATTCTTTTAAAATGTAAATTACAATTGATTTTTTTTAATCTTCTACCAACCCACTTGATAATGATATTTTGTTCTTTTTATATAATACTGGTCTTGGTTGCCTAATACTTGATTTAGAATTTTTGTGTCTGTTCATGAGAGATACTAGATTATGTGTATTTTTATAATGTCTTTGTTCAGTATTGTTATCAGAGTTATTTTTGTTCTAGAAGTTTGACATTTCTGCCTTTCACATTTAAATTTGTAATCCACCTGGAATTGCTTTTTATGGTTACTGTGCAGTTGGGATCCATTTTGATTTTTCCCACCCATTTGGATATCTACCCCTGTAACATGTCTTGAATATCCAGTCTTTCCCCTAGGGATTTGCGGTGCCAATCCTGTCATATATCAAGTTTTCCTATATACACGGTCTTATTTCTGGTTTTTCATTCTGCTGTATTAGTTAATTTGTCTATCCCTGTGCCAATAACTTGCTGTGTTGATTATGATAGTCTTAATTAATACTTGCCAGAAAAGTTTCCTCACTCTTCTAAATCTATCCTGCTTTTTTTGGTCCTCAACCTTTCCATGTAAATTTTAGATTCGTATTATTAAGTTTCATAAAAAAATCATGGTGAGATTTTAATTGGACTTTTCATTTAATACATAGATAAGTCTGGGGTGAAATGACATCTTTATGTTGAGTTGTCCCACACGATTGTCGAACATGCTGTCAGATTCTTTAGGTATTATTTTAATATCTTTTAATAGCATTTTAAAATTTCTTCCATAATGGCCTTGTGTATCTTTAGATCATTTTTTCCTGTAAGAACTTTTTTAATGGCTTTTTGTAAATGGTATGTATCTTTAATTGCGTTTTCTGTTCTTCTGTTGTTTAAAAATACAATTGATTTTTGAATATTGATCTTTTTGCCCAGCTACCTGATTAATTCTAGTAATTTATTATACTTTCTTTTGGATTTCAGATAGAAAATCATGTAATTTATAAGTGACTGTTCTGTTTTATTTTTCCTTTCTACTCTTTATACCGTTTATTTTACTTTCTTGTCCAATTGTGCTGCCCTGTATCTCCAGTACAATGTTGAGTAGAAACATACAGTGAATATCCTTTTATTGTTACCAATTTTAAAGGAAGTATTTTAACATTTCTCCAGTACAGTAAGTCTTAAATAAATATTCTTTATTAGAGTAAGGAGGTTATTTTGTGTCTCTAATTTGCTTTTACTTGTTTATTTAATTTACTTCCCACAAATGAGTATGTCTCATTGTTATTCTTAAACGAATTCACTTATTCTCTCATGCTGTTTTCATTTAGAGTTCTGCAGTTTCACAGTGATTTGTCTCTGGTATGGATTTCTTTTATCTTGCTTGGGGTCTCTGGATCAGCAGTTCTGGAATGTTCTCAGCCATTATTTCTTTGACTATTTCTTCTTCTCCATTCTCTTTATTATATCCTTCTGCATATCTGATTAAAATGTGTTCGACGTTTTCATTCTACTTCATGTTGCATATCTTCTTTTTCATATTTTTTCCTCTATTTGTCTGTTTAGATCACATTATGGATAATATATCTGGGTTTATTTTTCAGTTCACTAATTGTACCTTTACTTGTGTCTAATCTTTTCTTTCCATTTCATTCTCATATAGATCTGCACGGTTGTTCATAGTCTTTTGTTTTCTACTCATTTCCATTCTTTTCTTTAGTTTTTAAACACATTAAACACTTTTTTATATTCTGCATCTGATTATTTTAGTTGTCCATAAAGCTATATTTGGGGAATTTTTTTCTGAGGCCTTGTTAAACTTTAGTCCATCTATGGCAGATCTATATTTCAGTTATGCTTCTGGCTATCACCTTCGAGTTTTAATAATTATGATGCCCTGTAAATTATGTGTTTGCCACGTTATTGCTATGTACTGGTGAATTTGAATTGCAGATCTGTGTGAGAGCATACTTCTAGTTAGAAATTGTCAGTGGAGATGTTTGCCTTTCACTCTGTGAGAACATAAAGAGTGGAAAATTCTCTGCTTGCAGAATATATTCAAATTTTTTAATCCTCCCACTGAAGATGTAGTCCTCAAGCTTTAGTTGTTGTAGTATCCTTAGGAGGTTCTAGGCTTTACCTCTTTTCAATTCTGCCTTTTATCTCTATTATTCGGGAGCTCAAAGTTCCCATAATTTGGCAAAGAGCTTCAGGGTAAAAGCCAACTTTATTGCTAATTTTCTTTTCTGAGTTCCAGTTTTCATTGCATGATTTTGCTCTCTGGAATATTTAATTTTTGCCAGATTAGCAGTATGTTTAAAGATTTGTGTGTGTGTGTAAACATATAATCTAGCATTTAAATTGTATTTTTAAAATAAATTTTCTTTATTTATCTTATTTTGAATGGGGGTGGTAACTAGGTTTGTTTGTTTGTTTGTTTGTTTGTTTGTTTGTTTTAATGGAGGTACTGGGGAATGAACCCAGGACCCTGTGGATGTTAAGCACACACTCTACCACTACACTATACGCTCAGTTGTACTGATTGGGTGAGTTTTTCAAAATATCTCCATTTCAAAATATCTCCACTTGCCAAAATGGAAGATCTAAAGAAATATAAACACACACACACACACAATCACTGATTTTAAGTATATAATTTAGCAAATTTGACAAATGTATACAGATGTGTAACCACTACTGTAGTCAAGATACTCAACTTTTCTGTTCCCTCAGAAGTTCCTTGTTCCCCTTTTTAGTCACCCCAGCAACCCTGGTCTTAGGCAACCACAGATCTATTTTCTTTCACTGTGGATTAGCTTTGTCTTTCCTAGGATTTCACATAAATGGATTCATACATTATGTATTCATTTTTGTCTGGCTTCTTTTGCTTAACGTAACATTTTGTAATTCAACCATGTTGTTATGTTTATGAATGGTTTGTTCCTTTTTATTGCTGAGTAGTATTCTGTTGTATGGATGTATCCCAGTTTATTCACTTGTTGATGGACATTTGAGTTGTTTCCAGGTTTTAGTTACTGTAAATAAGACTGATACAAACATTCATGTGTAAGTTTTTATATGGACTTAACGATTTTTCTGGCATTTATGGTATGATAACTTTATAGGAAACTGCAAAATCATTTTTCAACAGTACATGAGAGTTCCAGTTGCTCCTCTTCCTTACCAGCTATTGATATTGTCAGTCTTTTTCATTTTAGTCATTCTGTTGAATTACAGTAGTGATTTTAATTCACATTTCCCTGATAATTTATAATGTTGAAAGTTTTTTTCATGTGCTTATTTACTAGAAGATACTGCATATTACCTTTAGTAAAGCATTTTTAAATTGGATTCTTTGTCTTATTATTAGTAAACTGTGAGTGTTTTTTTTACATATTCTGGGTAATAAGTCTTTTATTAGATATGTACTTTGCAAATATTTTTCCCAGTCTGTGGCTTGCCTTGCCATTTTCTTAACAGCATCTTTTACATATCGTAAGAATTTAATTTCAAAGTCCATTTTATTGATTGTTTTCTTTTATAGTTCATGCTTTTTGTGTCCTATGAAATCTTTGCAATATTTTTTCATATATTTTCTTCTAGACCCTTTATAGATTTATCTCTTATATTTAGGTCTTTGATCCATTTCTATTAATTTTGTATGCAATGTGAATTAAGGAAAGTGGTATTAAAATTATAAATTGCAATTAATAAAGCAGTGCTTTTATAATAGCATCAAAATGTGAAATAGGGGTAAACTGAACAAAATATTTGCGTGACCTGGACAACCAAAGAGTATAAAACATTGCTGACATGTGTTAAAAGAAGATCTAAATAAGGGAAGAGATAAACCATACTCCTGGATTCAAGAACTCACTGTTGACATTGTGTTGTGGTGGTTAATTTGGCTAGGCTATGGTGCCCAGTTGTTTGGTCTGATACTAGTCTAGATGATGCTGTATTTAACATTTATGATCAGTTGACTTTAAATAAAGGAGATAACCGTCCATAATGTGGGTGGGCTTCATCAATTAGTTGAAGGTCTTAAGAGCAAAAAACTGAGGTTTCCCAAAGAAGAAGGGATTCTGCCTCAAGACCATAAGAGAAAGCCTGCCTGAGTTTCCAGCCTGCTCACCTGCCCCACGTATTTTTGACTTGCTTGAACCAATTCCTCAAAATAAGTCTCTCTTTTTAAAAAAAAAAAATATATATATATCCTATTGATTCTGCTTCTGTGGAGGACCATTTCTGATACAGATGTCAGTTGTCCCTAAAGTGATCTAAAGGGTCAGTGTTATACCACTAGGCTTTTTAAATAAAATTTGACAAGCTGGATTTTAAAATTTTTATGGAAATTTATATGACAAAGGACTTAGCCAAGATAAGTTTGAAAAAGAAGAATAAAGTTTGAAGAACCACTTTACCTGATTTCAGGTCTTATTGTAAAGCTTTAGTAATCAAGACACAGTGTGTGATATTGGCACAAGGATAGACATATAGATCAGTGGAGCAGAATAGAGAATCTTATTGATTTTTTTTTTTTTTTTTTCTGACAGAGGTGCCAGGGTGATTAAAGGCTGGGATTGGGAAAGGATGGTCTGTTAAAAAGAAGTGTTGATGGAACAGTTGGATATCCACAGGGAAAAAAATGCAGTGACTTTTGAATGAATATATGTTTTTCAATACAGATGAAGAAAATATCTTTAATTCCACCATCTGAAAGTAGAAATTACAGTGTATTTTCTTTTAGTCCTTTACTAATAATGTATGTAATACATATGATACATATGGACATATTGAAAGTTTTTTTCTTTCTTTCATGCAAGTAAATTTTTAAAAATTGAAGTATAGTTGATTTATAATGTTTCAGGTTGTACAAAATAATGATTCAATATTTTTATAGATTATACTCCATTTAAAGTTATAAGATACTGGCTATATTCCTGTTTTGTGCAATACATCCTTGTATATTATTTATTTTATAGTAGTTTGTACCTCTTAATCCCCTATCCTTAACTTGCTCTTCCCCCTACATATTTAAAAATTTACATATTTGAGATCATATACAGTTTTTACTTGACATTCTTTTAACATATTTTTATAACATTAAAATTTTCTCTCTGAAGGATATTTTAATGGCCACATAATACTAAGTCACAAAGGTGGCCCATACTTAATCTAATGATCTTTACTGTTGGAATTAATAATAATAGTAATAGTAGCTGCCTTTTATTGATTAATTTGCATGTGGAACATTTGCTAAGCATGTCACATGAAATATACTATTGAATCCTTAAGACAACTCTTTGAGGTAGTTAGTTCCATTTTAAAGAAAAGGAAACCCAGGGTTTTAGGTAACTTGCCCATCTATAATGTGTAAAGCTTGGGTTTGTAATCAAATGTCTTTTATTCCCATTCCTAGGAAAAATATGCTGCTAATTTTTAGGTTCTTTACTTTTTTTTTTTTTTTTTTTTGCTGTCATAAGCAGCACTGAGGTGGATATCTTTGTGTTGTAAAACCATTGTCTATATTTCAGACCTCTGAACTTCTTTTCCCCTGCCAGTCCTTCATAGATTTCATCCATCCTCATCTAATGTAATATTTTCAAAGCCAGTGTTGTTCCCAGCATAGCTTACAGAGCGAGACAGTGCATAAGCCACAGAGCTGTCCTTTTGGTTGATGAAAGCCTGAGTCAAATAAGCACCAGGCGAGGGCAGGTGTTTCTGTAGGAATACAAGTCTGCAGGGGAATGAGTCTAAGGGAATTCTGTGGAACTAACTATTCAGTGGTTCCTTGTTTTGGAAAACAAAGGAGGAATACTTTTTAGAAGTCAATCCCCTGGGACATTGAGTCCCACTTTAAAACAGAATTATATAATGTTGGTCAAGTCATTTAACTCTTTTCTCTCTACCTTGTTTTTTCCATCTGAGAGAAGGACCCTAAGTTTATGGACAAGTGAGATGTTCTAAAGAGGTAGAACTGCCCAGTGAGCAGAATCTTCTCTCTTGGTGATTTAGAAGTCACTAGGGAGGCAACATGGTCTTGTGGCTTTGGAGCCAGAGGGATTTGGATGCAAGTATAGCTCTATCATTTATCAAGTGATCTCAGACACACTTCCTGAGCCTTTTTGAGCCCCACATTTCTAATTATCCCGAATGTAGAACACACGCACACTGATCTTTAGCAAAGGGATCTTTTCTCAAGACTTCTCAGTTTGTTCTGTGGACTCATCCTTTTTAGGGCTCTGATTTTGTAGAAGAAGCAGGGAAATCTACTACTCCCATTCGTTGATACAAGTCTTCTTTCCTCTAAGGACTGACTCAGTTCCGCCTCTCCTATATGATATGGTAATGATAGAGTTAAATCATCTCGGTCCTTGACTTCTGTTTTCTGTAGGTCTACCTATCCCTTGCATTCTCTTGACCTGTTGTTGAGAGCACAGGTGACCAAAGTGAGATAGGAGGTCATGTCTAGTTTATGAAAAGGGTTGTTTCTATGCAGATTGTGCATAAAGATTGTGTTTAAAACATCCTTTCACTTTCATTTCCAAGTTTAAGGCTTAAGTACCATTGGTGTTAGGGGAAGAAAGACAAGGCAACTCTAATAGTCTGTTATTCCTTGTGTCACTCTACAACTCCTTCTGGGATTGCTGGGTTTTTGACTGACGCTCACATCGTAGAAGAAGAGAAGACCAATAGATTAAAAGTTGGAGAAAACTCGTGGGTAGAATAATGCCAGTCCAATTTCTCTCCCCTCTGCTAATGGGAAGATACACCTTAAATTTTCTGTCTGTACTGATAGGAGCACAGTGCTTTTTGCTTAGAGAAACCTCTTTTAAAATGACTGTTTTTAAATGCAAGAAAAAAAGAGTACCATGGAACCTAGGTGGAGATGAAATAAATATGCATATGTGCATATTTATAAATATGCATTTTTTTCCTTTTCTCTTCTTAAAATGGCAAGAGGGATATCTGGGGAACAGGGCATACTCTGCAAGCAGCTCTTCACCATGTTGGAATTTGGGGATTCTTGTTAATAAATGCAAAAGACATGCTTCTTTCATTGTTTTTATAGCTCTGATTTCCATTTTCAACGTAACTGGCACTTGTTAAGTTAGTGTAGGAGCAGGTATTTGATAAGACTTGGCTGTTATACAGCATCTTACAAAGTTTGTTTAGAGTGAGTCACAAAGGGTGCTGGTCAGTAGAAACCTTTTTAGCTTTGTGTTTTTTATTTCTTGTTTTCCTCTGCCCCGCCTTACTAACCTCAAGAGGACATGATATGGATAAGATCTCCGTCATAATTTAGAAAGGAACATGCTCAATCCCTGCCTCTTCTCTGTCTAATGAGTTCATGTAAAAAATATATCAAAAGAAATTCTCATAGCGGAATCCTCACATTTCAAAGGGGAGTATATTTATTATAAGAACTGCTGATTCATTAGGAATGCTTCCTAATTCGAACGGCAACAGCTGCTTCTGGTTAGAATAAACTCCATCTCTTTTGTGCCCTCTCTCTCCAAGGGGATGTTACATTTTGGTGTAAGATTTTTCTCCTGCTTTAGCTTTTTTTCCTTCTTTTTCACTCTTTCCTCAGTTATGATGCTTTATCCTCCTCAGTGTTCACAGGATTTGAACAACCCACTGTACCCACCCCCACCTTTAAAAATGACTTGCGCTGAGATTACAAATGCTAATACAACTCTTCTGATAATGTGTTTTGTTTGCATTCACAGTGGCAGTGGCATGTATTGTACAGCGGTAAAGAAAAAAGTTGAGATACGTTGTAGTCGTGAATTCTAAGTGTAATAATTTAAAGTACAGGGAGCATTTCAGAAACTGCCATTGTCCTTTAAATGAAACCACTGTATTAACGTATCATAGCATGCTGCTCTAATCACTTTTCTCCAAATACCAGCTTTTGAAAGAAACATGACTGTATTTTTTATACAAAATCTGAAATCGTGTAATTGAATGGCTTGGTAGAATAGGTAAATGAATGTAGCAACATGCATTCAAATATGTCCCTTTGGTTTGTAATGAGCTGATTGGAGTTCAGAGTTGTAAGACTTGCCATTTTATTTCCTGATTTTACATTCTGGACCCAGACAAAGGTGCCATTTTTTTCTTTTTGTATTAACAGAAAAAGGAAGAGGAAAATTGTTCATAAAAATCACGTAGCCCTTTTGGGGGATCAGTATTGGATTCTGAGCTTCAGTAGCCTTTATTCAGCTGTCCTCTGTAAAATAAAGGATCTTCTAACGTGACCATTTCTATTTAATTTTAGAATTATTAGCAAGCCCTGTTAGGACTTAACAAATTCTGTCACATATGATGGGGTTGGTCATCTGCCCTGTGTGTGTGTGCAAGCTTGTGTAAGAGATAATTGATGCCTTGCACACTTCTCTCAAAGCACTTATCTCAGTAATTACACTGGTTGATTTATGCATCTGATTCCCCCTTTAGATGCTGAGCTCCTTAAAACTAGAAACTGTGTCTAATTCACTTGTTAGCCCCACAACCCAGCAAAGGGCTTCACAGTCAGAAAATGTTTAATGTCCAAATGAGCCATAGAATACTAGAGCCAAATGGCTGTCAGAACAGATATTAAAATATACAGGAGACAGGAAGATCCTCAAATTTGGAACAAAACAGACATTATTTCAAGTCCTGGTTAGTAAGAGACTATGGGAATTCCATGTGGAATCCAAATGGAATTTTGATGTTTCAGGACAATTCTAGATATTGAAGGCAGCAACTATTCTGTGTTCTCTCAGACAAGAGAAACCATGTTCTTTTGCACCCTAGTTAGTGGGAAATATAGCAACTGGTTGCTCTCACACCTCCTTTGCCTCATCTGGTTGAGGCAGGTGGCAGAGAGCTTGAATTCTGCTTTTTCTGGTCATCGAGCAAACCCTTGACACCACCCACAGTATTAAGGTCAGACCTCTGGTCATTGTTTTGTAGCTAGGAGAAAGCATGGTGATACAGAGGTCGGGTGAACTACAACCCCCGTGTAGGCAGATTGGTTTATTTCATTCACATGTGAGTTGGGTTTCAAGTAATTTATTAGTATTAAACAATATAGCTAATGAAGTTTGTGAATAACATACTGTTGTGAATGTTGTGAATAATATACTGTTTTAATGCAGTAGGTGGACTGAAGGTATTCCTTTAACATCCCCTCACTTGGGGTAGAGCCACAGCTAGCACCTCAGAGTTGTGGTACATGGGAACATCCACGGAATATGTCACCATTAAAATCTGTCTTTCATTGGTCAGCGGTGGGGAAAAGGCTAAAATATACAGTGTGGCTTAAAAGATCATGATAGAAGCCGTGATAGATCGTGATAAGAGGCTACATACAGTATTATTTCATTTATATGACATTCTGAAAAAGCAAAAGCATAGGGATAGGAAACAGATCAGGTACAAGGAGTGAGTGGGGGGAGGGCTGACTACAAAGGGGCAGCGTAAGCAAACTGGCTGGTGTGGGATAGACGTGTTCTGTGGCTTGATTGTCTGTGGCTGTTACACCATTGCATATGTTTGTCAAAACTCATAGGACTGTGTACCAAAAGAGTGAATTTTAATTGATGTTAAAAATAAGTGAATTTTAAAAAGGTGATGGTGGGAAGAACAGGTGGTAAAGAGATGATCTCAGTATGGTGTGGTAGAAACTATGATACATTAATAGACACCATGTGAGGGGTGAGAGGGATTGATTGGGGCACAAGAGAGCATTTTGGGGTCCTGGAAATGTTGTCTTTATGGAGTGTGGTGGTCATTACACAGCTGTATATAGTTATCAGAACTCCACTATATGTACACATAAAATGGGGAGGGGGTTATTGTTTGTAAACTATAATTCAAAGTTGTTTTATTAAAAAAAAATTAAAAGACTATGAGCTTTGGAGCCAGAAGACCTTACTTCAATTCCTGACTGCAACTTTACTAGCTTGGTGATCTTGGGCAAGTCATTGCACCTCTTTAAGCCTTCAGTTCTTCATCTGTTAGTTATAGCTGAAGATACCCATATCTTGTAGCTCAGATGGGGAGTAGAGATAATGCCTGTAAACTGCTCTGTCCCAGTCCTGACACAGCTAAGGGACTAGATATTTTCATTTCCATCCTGACTCAGCGTGTGAGAACTGATCTTTAAATTAACTGAAGCTGCTTTGTTTTAGACCCATAAAAGTTAAGTTCAAACATTTGTGAAAGGTAAAAATGTTAACATCCATATGTTTGTTTAATGACAGCTCTTACAGCCTTATTACTGTTGCTGTCTTTTATATCATTATAGCATACTAAATCTTCTAGGGTTAAGTCTTATTTAATTAGTTAAGAACAATATGTAATATTCCTTCAGTCAGGAAAGCACACGGGACTTTTTGCAGTGTTATGTTGAAAAGAGTCATTCATTGAGGAATGATTGAAAAAATACTGATGATATATTTATGACCCCTATCTTTTTTTCCTTTGCTTTCATTCTGTCTTTGAAATGAAATCTTTATCTTGTATCAAATGGATAAATATTAATAAAACCCCAGTTGACCCTAGACTACTCTTTTATGACAAATACAGTGTTAAAAGTAATTGTAAAGAATACACATATGCTTTTGGCACTCAGCATTTTAGAGGCATTTAAAATAATCTAAAATATGGCTTAGAACCACTCCTTTTCCTGAGAGATCAAGTAGCATCTCCTATCTAACAATCATAACATAAGCTACCTGGTTTTGAGTGCCTCGTGTGGTCTGTGAACTGGAACTGGGACAGGCACTCTGTATTATTAGAAAGTTATTATTAAATTTGTATTAAGTTGCTTAATTCATTCCATACCAATGGGCTTGTTAGGTAGATAGGAAGTATTGCCCTTTGGCAGAGGAAAGTGGGCTTGGAGAGATGAAGTAGCAGCTCAGGGCGAGCCCTCTGATAGGTGGGGGAGCCTCCTCTGTTGCTCCGGGCGGTCCTCCTATCCTACTGCATCACACAGTGGATGCTGCTTCTGAAGGAAGCTCACTCTTCAGGCCAACCTTAGCCTAACAGGAACTCATTCTTTAGTTCTTTTCCTGGAGCCAAATCCTCTCTTTAATTGCATTCAGCAATTTCTTTAAGTAATTAAAAGAGCATTGACATAAGCCTTCACTGTGAGAACATTTTTCCTAGAGGACTTTGCCGGCTACCTGGATCTTAAAACATTTAAGTTTTAAGAAGTCTGCTTCCAGACTTCCCCTTTCAATTCATCTTCCACTCTGTTGTTAAAGTGATCTTCTAAAAAGACAAATCTGATCAAATCCCTCCTCTGCTTAAAACTGTGCTTTCAGGAAAAGAGCTAAGCTGCCTAGTCTTGTACATAAAACTCCTCACAAGCTGGTCTTTTTGGATTTCTCTAGTCTCATCTTCCACTGCCAAGATTCCCATCTGCACCCCCAACCCAACCCCTTCAACCCCTCCCCCCAAAAAAAACCACACAGAGAATCATCTTGACCTTACCCTTAGGTGGAAACCAACTACCCCAAGCCATTTGTAGCCCGTTGTCTCTGTGCCTCTGGAATGTTTTGTCCCCTCCAGGTGGAAGTACATTTTTCTTTCATCTACTTCTTTTCTTTGTTTAGCTGATACCCTGGTCTGGTTGAGATGCTCCCACTCAGTGTTCCCATAGCTCTCGGTGCCCCCATATCACAGCAGCCTCACATTGCATTGTAATCCATTTACATGACTGTCTTCCCTGGAGAGACTTAGGTTCCTTGAGGACAGACTGCACTGTCTTGTTCATGTATTTATCTGGGCTGTCTAGCACAAGGCTGGCATATATTGATGCTAAATGTTTATATGAATGAATCAGCCTTCAGGATTTGGCCTGAAAATCTAACAGGGAAGAAAAAGATTCTGACCCATTTTTCCTAGCCCTCTCAACTTAGGGTAGCCTTGCACAGTGAGTGCATCTCACTTTCTGAGCCCCTCTGGGGTTTATGGAGGCTCTCTGCTCCCACATTAAGGAAGGTCACTGAGAACCCTGTTAACCCACCACCCCTCCCTGGAACTGACATCCATGATAAGCATGGTGCAGTGGAAAGAGTATGAGACTGGTGTGACCAGTTTGTTGTGTGCAAACTTCCATTTCATCCAGAGAGCCTCTTTGGGAGCTGGCTAGGCACAGTTATTAAGCACATGTAAGGAAACAAGAGGATCAGCTCTGATTCTGCTCTCCCTGACCAGTCCACCTCCCTACCACCAACCAAGATGACTTGGAAGTTGGGAGGCAGGGAGGAATCCCACATGTGGCAGGTTTTTTTTTTAATTTAAAAGTGAGTAAAAGTAATACGTATTTATTGTAGAAAGTTTGGAGAATATAGGAAAACACAAAATGAAAAATCATTTGTACATATTATAAAGCCTGTTTTATATATATGTTATAAATATTTTTCTACATTGAAATATTTTTCTATAGTCTGATTTTAATGAATATATAATATTCCAAGAGATGAAGGGCAATTGAGGGTAGGGGATTAAGAGTTACAAAGTAATATGTATAAAATAAGCTACAAGGATGTATTGTACAGCACAGGGAATATAGCCAATACTTTATAATAACTATAAATGGAGCATAACCTTTAAAAATTGTCGATCACTATATTGGACACCTGTTGAATTGTATGCTAACTATGCTTCAATAAATAAATAAAAATAAAGAATAACAAAATTAAATGCTTGTAATTACAAGCTTGTGACTCCAAAGCAATGATTTTTTTTCTAATAAGAATATCAAACTTAAAAAAAATTACACTTGAAATTTTTTAAAAATTCCATTGTTCTGATAGTTCATACTTTATGAACTATTGTACTTTTAGTTTGTTTCCAAGTATTTGCAGTTATGAATAACACAAAGTACTTAAAAGACAAAACAACCTTTTTCTGATTTTTAAGACATTGGCATGTTCAATACATAAACCACAGAAAATGTAGAGAAGAATGTAGAAGGAAAACAGATTTTTAAAAAAATCTTCTAGTCTTTCTGTGAGTGTGTATGATTGCATTTGATACATAGCTGTGAATATTGCTTCTTTTAAATCTACAGTTGGCCCTTAAACAGTTCAGAGGTTAGGGGTGCGACCCCCCTTGCAGTTGAAGATCCACATGCAGCTATCTCTGCCTCGAAAATAGAAGAATTGATAAATGACTCACCTGAGGGCAAGAAGTTGAAACAGTTTGGATAGAAGCAGGATTCAAACCCCAGTTCTTTTGATTCCACATACTGTGATCTGTAATTGAAGACAAACTTTTCCCCACAGTTAGTTAATTTAAAAATCTGTAAAATGAAAATACAGGTATTAAAAAAAATTCATTGAAAAAAATGTACCTATAAATGGACCTGCACAGTTAAAACCCATGTTGTTCAAGGGTCAACTGTATATTATTTCTGTTGCCTGGATTTACCATGATTTATTTAGCCATTCTCTTAGCGCATGTTTAGGTGGGTGTGTATATATATATATGTTTTGCTATTAAACACATAGTAAAGAACTTCCATTTAAAGTATATTACCAAAAACATTGTTACAGCATTTAATGCTGGTGGAAATAAAGTAAAAATAATTCATGTATACATTTTCTGACCTTCATATTCTGCTTCTAATAGTTACTCACTGAAAGATAATTTTCCTGCTCTCCTTCGTGCTACATGAGTCTAGAATTTATGTCAGAGAAACCTGTTTGTGCCAGACGGTTTGCTGTCTGAGCTTCCTTTCTCTAAAGATTAGTTTCTAGGGTTTCCTCTGAGGGAGTCACAGAACTGGTGGTGCTACTGGGGACAGATGACTTGTTTAACCAAACACTTCGCTTTCCTCTTAACTACCATATTTTAAGAGAGTTTAATAACACCAATTCTAGGTTTTATTAACATTATGGACTCCTCTTGAAGTATAATAAAGCAGTAAATCATAAGCACAAAGATTGTTTTAAAAAATGAGTGGCTTACGTGTGGGATTTTTTGATCAGGGTAACAACAGGGAATGACTAACAGCATTTTACATTTCACCTCTGATCACCTAGTAGTGGATGCCCACCTTCTCAATTTGCTCAAGACTGGGTTCCTCCATCCTGTTGAAGGGCTCAGCAGAGGAAGCTACCTGCTCCGTGCTCTGGCTGTGTTCTGTGGTCATGATGCAGAGAGAACGCATGCCTTTCCTCTTTTCCAGGTGGCCCAGCCATTACTTCTCAGCATTTTCCAAGTTTTGTTTTTGTAGCCTCTATCAGATCATTCCTAATGCCGTGATGGTTTTGCATGCAAAAGTTAAACCAGGGACCTACTTTAGTGGAAGCTATGCCTTATTTAACTCTCTTTCCAGTGCCTGGCTTATGTTAGGCAATGTATGGATGAATGAATGAATGAGAGCTAGCTATAAAACAAATGAGCATAGTGATTGTCCCATTTTGACAATTTGAAAACACCCAAGCAACATGTGAAGTACATGTGCTGTCTAGTGTATACTTCACTGATACCACTCCTGGAGGGAAATTTTTTTCCAGAAAAGTACTTACTGGTATAGCAAGTCACAGAGACCTGTGTGTTCAACCCTGATCTACTCTGTGGCTGTGTGACTTGGAGCAAGTTACTTACCTTCTTTATGCTTCAGTTTCCTCATATGTTATATGGGGATGTAATGGTACCTACTTAATTGGATTACTATGAGGAGTAAATAAGCCAATGCATGTAAAGATCTGATATTTGGTATTCCAGAGTAAATTATGTCTCTACTATTATTATTTTTATCTGTTTGGTGCATGATGAGTAGCATAGCAGAAAAGGTACTTGGAACGAGGTGGATCTTGCAGTTGGTCCAATTATATCCTGTTCAGCAGGGTAAGCTGTGCCTCTGTGTGATTAATTTTGTACAAGAAATTTGCTTCCCTCATGCTAGCCCAAGTCTGCCAAAAAATGAGAAAGCCATGGAGATTTTCTTTGGAATAGGGAGAATCTGGTGGGCAAGACAGATGCCGGTGACAGAATAAAGCAGGGAGAAAGGCTGCCTGGCTTGTACAAATTCCTGTTTTACCTTCCCTCAGAACCCTCAGTCTCATTTACAAAACGTTTTTGGAGAAACCTTGTGGTGAGAGAGTTGCTCTGTCACGAATGGTAACTTGAGAGCAGTTTCCTGTCTGCCTTTCTTGCCAGCTTTCTAGTTGTAAGGTCCTGCTTCGGACCCGGGGGAGGCTTTGAACATCAGCTGTCTTGAACAATCTCTGGTCTTATCACTTATTTTAATGTTCCTTGCATAGGTCACTCTTGGATGTGGTGCTCTGGGCAATCTCACCCTAGAATGCTTCCCTTCCTTTATTTAACCTTTGACCTATGAAAACAAGAGTTAATCAAGAGTTCTAAGGTAGCTAAGAGGAAGGGGAAGTGTTTGGTTACAAATTAAATATGAACAAGTCATAAGTCATAAATCCCCAGTAGTGCTACCAGTTGTGTGTCTCAAGTTGCATATGGTACAGGGTGTTTGGGTTATAAATTCAAGTTCAGGGCTCTCTGATTGCTTGGGGGTAGGTGCTAGATTAGTTTTCTTTTGACCTAAAACTCTTTGCCTTCTAAAACATTACTTTTATTGGACCAGCTACATTCATATCCTCCTTTCTTTCTGTGTGCCTGTCTCTCGTCCTTCCTTTCTTTACCTGACTGCCTGCGTGTGTTGATTGGTGTGCTGTTCTGTGAATTGAGACAGAACTACTTCCCTGAAAGAAGTTAAGCATATGGAAAAAGTTGCCAAGGAAAGGCATTGAAGCATAGAGCGTAAATGGTTTTAAGAGACAGCCAGACACTTTTATAGAGAGATTTGCGATTGAATGATATAACATTCAAGCAGAGATCTGGGGTGGAAATGAACTTAAATGAGTACTATTCGTGGAAAACTGATGCCCTGTCTAATCTAGCATTTCCTTAATTGTCACCATAAGCATACATTTAAAGCTTTATACTTTAAATTTTAAAAAGGCAACAGTCTGTTTAAGAATCTATGACATAGGCCATGGTTCTTCTAGATCAGTTCTTGAAAATACACATCTAAGGTGGCAGAGGCATTGGGTTTTGACATGAAGCACTGGAAACTTAAAATATCTCTATTGCCATGTTTGATTAAAACATTTTAAATCGAGCTATTTATATTTGTGTTTCTGAATATAGCATGTACACTAATTCCTAAAGCAATAAAGAGCTGACACATGACTAGTGTCCCCGGAGCTGGCAAAGTAAGAAAACATGCCAAATTGCTGGGAGGCAGCCAAAGTTGGATTGCTCAGAACACTCAGAGCTGAGGGGCCTTTGGAGGCAAGCTTTCGTTTTATCAGGGCATTACAGTAAGAAACGGCAAGGGAAGAATTTTAAATCCTAATTTGAGGATTGATTGTTATACTTGATCATGTACAACTAATATTATGTTGTATGGAGCAAGTAGAATTGAAACAATACTAGGCTACTTTTGCATCTGAGCCATGCTTTTAGTGGCTGTCTTATCCTAGCTAAGTCACTTCACTTCTCTGAGACTCAGTTTTCCCCTCTGTAGAATGGGATGATAATTTATCTCAGAGAGTTATGAAGAATAACATCTCACAGCATCTAACACTTGATAAATGTTTTTTCCCTTTTCTGTTAGCTTCCACTTCCAAGCTCTAAAATGAGAATAATATCTATGGTATCTTAGTGGGATAATTAATTTTGTTGTTTACTACTAAAAGTAGGACAGAACTTCTTGTGTAGCCGTTCCTTCCCTTTGTTTTGTGTGTGTGTGTGTGTTTCATTAAAGACAATGTATTTCTCTCTTAGTCTGTGATAGCTTCTGTAAGGTGGGCCATAGTTAGAATCTTACTAACCCATTATATTGTATTATAGTAGTAATTTAAACCATAAAATAAGATGCTCTGAATGGGGAAAAAATCTTGCCAGTGTGTGAATACAGGAGTGGGCTGTATCATAAAGTCTTAGGAAAATGATGAAAGGCCTGTGAGCTCGCCCTCTCTGGGCTCCATGGAAAATATCTGAGAATTACACTGAATTGTCAGTGCAGGTGTCATTACTCCAAAGATCTTCTGTTACCAACACTTCACCGGTGATAAGAGAAAAGTACCTCTGTACTTTCCTCCTGAGCAATCTCCCTCAATCATAGTAATACTGTCACAGAAAAGACGAGGACAAATCCCCTCTCTAAAAGCAACAATTATTGAATATATCAAGAGAGAAAAGAGCCTTGTTTCCAAAATCAAATCCAAGTGTATGTTTGGGTAGATTTATATAAGCACAGATGTTTTATGGGAGCCTTTTTTGTTTTTTCCTAATGCAAATTAATATTTCTACTCATTCAGTACATACAATATATTTTCCTGCATAGATGTAATAGGTATCACAATGGGATGTTAATTATGGACATAAATCAGAGATTCTTGAGCTTAACCGGATACCATAATAAATTTACAATTTGAGATTAACAGCTGTGAGCAAAGCAGAATGCTCAGACTGATCGAGACTGGCTCTGATCTCCCAGAGGGGATTGTGTTTTTCTTATTTTTAGGTTATTCTGACTTTTGATCTTAATGGCAAAAGAGTACGATTTCATCAGGGGAAAACTCTGTTTATTCTGTTCCAGGAATAGTGGTAGGTGCATGCACGTGTTTCCCCCTCACACCAGCCAAGTGTGGGTAGATGGTATCCATGTTTCACACTTGGAGTCAGGTGAGGCAAGGCTCAGGCCACAGCTAGTGACAGAACTGATACTCAGACCCACGTGGGTCTCCTGACTTTGCAGTCTGTGTAATGTTGATCATTGAAGTGTCATTTCCTGTGGGAAGATTTTCCAGAACCTCTCCTCTGTTCCGTTTTGAACCTCAGTCATAGCACTGACGCAGGGCTGCTAACCTCATCTGCCAGTATATCTGCTTCCTTCATTAGACGGTGAGCTCCCCAAATGCTGGGACTAGATCTCATTCCCTGTGCAGCTCTCAGACCGCCAGGCATATATTGGATAGGTCTTAATAAATATGGAGGAATATGTGGTTTCATGGATGATTGGCTGCAACATTTGAAAAATGAATGATCTGGAAATGTGTGATGTTTGGGCTGTAAACGTCACCTCAATTTTAAATTCCAGAAAATGTTCATTTAATCTTAATGTGGTTAGCTCAAGAGGATGTGGTGTGTTTTTCTCATAGGGAGGAATGTGTACACCTTGGTGCAAAGTCTGTAGTTTGAGAACTGTAGACCAGCACACATGGGTGGTTTTTGTTGTGCTGAAAAATGGGAGTGTTTATCGGCTGAGTGTAATGGGGAAGGAGATATGTCTTATAGAAGGCAGTGTGGTTGGAATCTGGGGTCTTCCCACCTTCCACCTCCAGTTAAGGGGGAAAGGGGAAGGCACGAGCAGTGGAGGAGAGGAGGGTTCCTGTTAGAGTTTTTCTCTTCAGTAAATTTGGAAAGAAGAGTATCTTCTGAGGAATAGGAGAAATGGGTTAGAGATGGGAGAAGAAGGAATAGTTTGGAGCAGACCCAGTGGGGAACTTGGGGCCAGATGCACTGATATATTAGAGGATTCTTGAGCAATTTTAGAGGTTCACCTGTGCTTGACAAATTAGGTTGTCAGACTACAATAATCAGCTTGGTTTGTGACATTTTCCCATAGTACTTGAAGTAGGAACAAAAAAAGTAGATGGTGGGGTTTACTTGTATTGGAGAGACAGGCCAGGAGCAAGAAATCTTAAGTTTGTGGGTACTTCTTGATCTGCTTTGAATATTTGCTCACTCTATTCTAATTATTTGTCACAGATTCCAGTACTTCATTGACAGGAATCATTTTTCGTTCTGGATCATTTTTTCTAACCAAAGTGCTACCTCCTAAATTTGGAGACCCATCTCCCCACAAGAGTTGGTTGACTGTTAACTCTATAGCTCTAGTGGCAATGGCCTTAGTAGAAACTATAGGGATGAGTTACATCTGTCAGGTGAAGGTCAGACTTACTGGATGTCTGCCATGTGCCAGGCACACATTAGAGGTTAAACATTCAGTACATCGTCATGCTCCTTGCTCTCATGGAGTTGATACTAATTGAGAAGACAGACAAATATGAATATAGTATAAACTATGGTGAGTCTTCATGTAGGGTAAGCCCAGGAAGCCATCATAGTCTGGGACTAAAGTGTATCTATTTAAGTGGGGACCAAAATTTTATAGTAAAAATGGGGGAAAGGGAATTTATTTTGCCAAAGGTAGCTTTTATTCTAACAATGCATTAATTCTTAAAATAATGAGTCCTGTGGTTCTTTGGGGGGTTATGTTTTTTTTAGACACCATAGCAATTCATGTTTGACTTTCACAGCCTAATCATAAAAGGAGTCATTTTTCCAAAAGTATTTGAGGACTCCATCAATTTCTGCAATGCCTCTCTTAATCCTTTAGCACTGAATTCATTTTCTTTTGATGGTATTGTGCCACCATCCTTATTTTTTCTGATTTTTCTCTTTGTCCCTGGCCTAATGATGCCAGGTCTTCATTTGTTAGTCACTTTGCCTCAACTCTGAGCAGGTGTCCAGCATTTCTAACAAGGGCTTCATGAAATCCTGCAACCTTTGCAAAGGTTGTAGTTTTGTTTGCCTTTTATTGTAGGTGTTTGACTAACCGAGACACTGACAGAGGAGTAGGGACAGATGCTGATGAGACTGATTAGGGGCTTAGTGGGGACTTAGTGGTTTAAGCAGTCATATTATTAGTATTTTCCTCTTAACAACAGCTTGTACTTTCCTGTCCTCTCTGGTGACTGCAGGGCATGAGGAATTCCTGTACAGAGTTGTGGAGGAGCCTCTGAAGCAGACACCAGGAATGTTAGAGAGGGACAGGGAGAATATTCCAGGATCCAGGCTGGGCACCTCTGTAAACATCAGTTACATAAGTTAGGTGATGTGTATCTTTTTATAGAAGAGGAAGCAGTCTTTGAGAGATTGATTTCTGGAGGTGTCGCAGCTAGTAAGTATCAGAACTGAGATTCACACAGGGTTCTTTGACTCCCCAAGTGTTCTCCCCAGCTGCCATGCCGCTCTGTTTTTGTTTGTTTGTTCGTTTTTTTAATTTGGGGGCTTTTGGTTTTTTAATATGAAAGCTTTAAATACTGGATGCCAAACAGCCTTAATCAAGGGATGCTTTGTCATCAAATGAATCTTAGCAAAATCTGCTGACAGGAAGAAAGAAAAGAAGGGCTGCCTCTCTTACAATGCCCACGATGGAGTTTTAAGAACTCCTCAGGCAGTGGAAGTCACCGAGAAAAACTGAAAGACTGTATTCTGCGTCACTCTTTTAGCCTTAAACTTTTCATTCCAGACGTGAGTAGAAGCAGACCTGCCACAAATCCCCTAGGGAGATACTGTTTCATTGTCTCTTCTAATATAGTGGTACCTGCGTGTTTAAATTTAAACTTCTTATTATAAAGTACTTTTCTTTTTATTTCTCTTTCATTTTAGAGCCAGAGCATTTTATTTATCTTTTTCAAATAACGTGTATAACTAGGTTATATAATCTAAGATTTTCTCTTTAGGGTAGCGAAGTGGACACTGACTCTGGTAAGGTTGAGATGATCCACTGGGCTACCCTCAGAATGTTGCTTCTCTTTACCTGGCCTTCTGGATCCCTACCAACTACAGAATAAAAGGGAGACCCATTGGTTTGGCACATGAGAGCCCCTCCAGAGCCTGGCCCTTCTGCCTCCTGCCTCATCCTCTATCCTGCAGCCTGCATACCCAACTCTCCGGTTATTCCAACACAGTTCTCAAATCAGGCCCAGTGGTTCAAGCCTGCAAGCCATTGCTCATGAGTTTCTTCTGCATTAATGCTCTTTATCCCCGACTCCTTCCAACCTTCTTCCCATACACTGAGAACAGCCTCTTTCAGGACTTAGCTGAAGCCCATCCTCTGTGTGATGAGTTTTGACTCCAACGGTTGCCATCAGCTATTCTCTCCATTGCATGCTTCTCCCTATAGCCTTGGCTTTAAATTTTTTACTTTATTTTCCCAACTCATGTCATTATTCTGTATACTGTAGGTCTACTTGTGGTAGTTTTGATGGGAAAAGAGACCTTTTGGATTCTCTCCTATCTTATTTTAATTTTGAAACAATAACAAACATACAAAAAAATTGTGAGTATAATACAAATGCCCCATTTGGGAGATGTTGCCAAAATAATACCCAATAACCTGAATACTTCAGTGAGTATTAAAATTTTTTTTTGCATGACAACATCACAGTGATCAAAATCATAAAGTTAGTATTAATCTTGATACATTAATACCATGTAGTACTTGGACCCCCTCATTCATGTATGTGTGTTTAAGTATATGTGTGTGTATGTGTATGTATAAAGGATATAGTTTAGAATCACATGTTGCATTTAGTTGTCATCTTTCTTTACTCTCTTACTCTGAACAAGCTCCTCAGTATTTCCTAGACTTCTATGAACTTGACATTTAGGCTATTAATTTGTGGAAGGTCCCTCAGTTTGAGTTTATCTGGCGTTTCCTGAGGAATTAGGTTCTACTTTCGTGGCAGGAATATGACAGAAGTATTCTGTGTTCTTTACATTTCATTCTACTAGTTGGCGCACCATTTGTCCTATTACTTGATTAAGGTCATGTCTCCCAGAATTTTCCATTCTTTTTCCCTTTGTAATTCAAAGGTGTACTAGAAATATCCTCATCCTATCCTCATCAAACTTTTAATATGCTTATTTATACCAGCATAGACTGGTGATTTCCTATTTTATTATTATATAACATCATTATTTGTTTTGATGCTCAAATTGTCACAGATTTGGTCAATAGGAACCTGTCCACGTTGGCTTTTGTGTCCTGTTGGTATGTCCTGATCATGTGTTGAGCGATACCTTTTTTTTAGCACAAGGTATTTCCCAGCCCTTGCCCTGGAGTCAAATATTTCTTCAAGGAGCTCTGGTTCCTTTTAGTGGAGAATGGTACTTAGAAACCAGGATCTGGGCATTAAGCATGTGTATTATAATTGGGATATCTCTGCCAGGCCCCCTCAGTGGCTAGAGCTAGAGAATGTATGTATCTATAATGTATATATACACATGAGTACATGCATACACTTGTATTTATATTTCATTTATCTGTCTCCACAATTTCATAGTTACATCTAATTCCAGTTAGACATCATGGGATTCATTCTTGTTTTCTCCCTATCCACATTTGTAACTCTCTTCTCTGATGGCAGTAAGCTTGGTTCCCATTGTATATTTACTTACTTGATCAGTCTCAATCTGTTCCCCTATGTGTAACCAGTCTCCCTCTGTTGTAGCCCCCTTCCACAGTGGCTGCCCTCCTCCATCCCATCTGGACTCTGGCATCATAGGCAGGGCCATCACTGCCGACTCCTCTTGCCACAGACATCCTTCTCAACTGCTTGGACTCTGCCTGGCCACCCTTTGTGGGTGCCCTCCTACCCACTTGGGCTCTGACATCCCAGACTGGACTGCCTTCCAGATGCTCTTTTTACTCCTCTTAGGTTCCAACACCAGTCTAGTCAACCTCTTTTTACTGACATAGATGCTTTCCTTACCTAGTGTCAGGCCTTGTCCCTACTTAAACACTCTTCTTGCCCTTCTTGAATTCTGACATTCCAAGCCAGGCTACTTCCTGTATGGACACCCTTCTTGTCCTCCTGGAGCCCCGACTTTCCCTTACCAGGGAACCCTCCTCACCCGAATTGAGCTCCAAAACTGTGCCATATTGCCCCTGCAGGAAGATGTCCTCCTCTCCACACTTTGCTCTGACAGCCTGCTCACGGCTACTCTTCCCCTAGGTGGCCCCCTTTCTCAACTTGGTCAGCCTCTGCCACCACGGCCCCCATCACACACACACCCTCTACCTTGCTTGGGCTCATCTAATGGCTTTGAATTGAACTGTCACCAAGAGAAGTGGGAGAGCTTTTTAAAATTTGTAATGGTTTTCTATTCTAATACTTAGGATACTGAAGTGGAATCCCATCATACACACACTTATTCCAGGTCACTCATACATGTGTGGGAGTGATTATCCTGACAGTCCATTCAGTGGAGTGAGATTAGAAAAGTGAGTCATCTGTCCTTAGTTGGGCTCAGTTTCTAAGTTCAGCCGGAGGGTAAGCAGCTCACCAAGCTGACAGGTTTGAACAGAGTCAGTTTTCATTCAGTAGGTCCCCCAAACTCAGGCCAACTGCTTTGTATCGAGACAAAATATGTCTGCTGTACATTGGGGTCAACTTATGGGCATTTTTACAGGTGATTTTGACCGTGGGCCATTTGACTAGATGTGCTATCTCTGGAATTTGCCCCTGCACATCTTACAAAGGCTCATGATGGTCCACATCAGTGAGGCCATGTGTATAGGAATTCTTGGGTGCTGCCTGAGCTCTTCTCCTACTGCTTCACACAAAACAAAAGCCTCTTCATTTGACTGTCAGGTCGCGGAGTGAGGACAGAGCCTGGGACAAACTGACTTGAGCCACGATTTGGCAAGAGAAGCTTGGATCAAGGCTTGTGTCTGGGAAGCAGGCTTTTCCCCATCGAGGCTCTGTGACTGGGTCATGGTAATGCACCATTGTAACTTAATAATTTGAACCAAAGCCTAGGCTAAATAAAGCATTTGGGAAAGCGTTCCAGCTGCCCCCACCCAAACTGTTACTCTTTGTTGTATATGTCTCTTTTTCCCACTTAGGACTGTGGTCTTCTTGAGTGCAGGGACCCTTAGTGATTTGGATTTTTGGCCCCATCCTTGGACTGAACCCCTACCACAGGGTGATGCTCTATGTTGTGAATTCGAGCAGTTGCATAAAGGTAGCAAGTAGAGTGGGCCCCAAGACGTTTGGAACTCCTTTAGCTGTCCAGGGGAGGAGCGGTGTAATGGAGTGTTTGTTTCCTGTCTCTGGATCGTGAAGTCATGTTTACTCCACGATGACAGACAAGCCCAAAATGGAGTGGAGGGTCTCTATATCCTCACCTGCACCCTCGTGGGCAGCATGAAGCTGTTGTGCCAGCGCTAATGAAGCAGCACAGGAAGCGCCACTGGATAAAGTTCAGCTGTGAACCCTGGCCTCCCAACAGGGGAAAGGAGGGAGCCTTTGAAGAAGAAGACAGCTGGGTTTTGGTTTCACGACCTTAGCACTGCCATCACTAGATATTCATCTGTCAGTGCACAGGGGACAACATGTGGGGAACAGTTGTGTCCGGTCAGGCTGAAGGGAGAAAGAGATGGCTGATTTCCAGAGCAACTACAAAACCTCCCATGGCTGACGGTTCTGTTGAGTGTAGCCAAAAAGAATCGATTTGGTGAGGTCCAGCCTGAGCATGAGAACCTGGGTCTGCTATGGTCCAGGCAGTCGCACCCTGTCATCTCCTGCATCCTCACAGTGGGGGTGGAGGGGGACACTAGACCTGAGGTTCTGGGCCCAAACTATGTTGGTCTGTAGAAGCTGGTGGCCATACTGCTTCCTATATACCACAGTCCTAAATTAATTTAGCAGAGAATCCACCCTGTCCCAAGTCACTTCAAGTATTCCTAAACTGACTTCAGCTTTTCTCTCATCTACTTGAGGCATGCTTTCCTCTCAAGAAAATATTTTCTCTTCTTGCTTCCCCCTCCGCCCCTGACCCGCCCCCCCCCCCCACCTCTTCCTGCTGGATTTAACTAGTGGTATTTTTTCTTTCTTTCAGGGGAAAAAAAGATATTTGTAATCCTTGGTTGAATTTGTTTACTAAGGAATCCTCTAATCTGAGCAGTTTTCTTCTGAGGGGATTTATTGTTCCTACTATAATGGCTTTTAACTCAGCCGAGGTTTATTTAACAGAGTAGGAAGGGAGAAACTTATCTCCTCCCTAATCCCTCTTGAATGTTTACATTACTCTGCCAAAGTAAATGCTGTGTAAAGTGGCAGCAGTCATTTGCTCTGTAATAATCAATATGCAGCTGCCAGAGCTGATTGAAATGTATTAACTTAAGTGATAATACTGTCATAGAAGTGAAAAGTTAAGTTGCTTATCAGTATATTTTGATAAGCTACTTAAATTTTACAGTAGCATGTGCCGGCTTCAGACAGACATTAATGATAGAGAGCTGTGCGCTTTATCTGTCCGCTCTATTGCCTCTCACTTCATTTATTACCCTCGGCGGTACAGCTGGTAATCTGTACAGGGCGCTGATTCCCCTCTGCCGGGCGGGAGGGAGTTGCCAGCATCAGCGCTCCACTCTATCAGTAACGGACACTGTTAGCTCAGCAGGGCAGATGTGAGCAGGACGGCAGGCACTTGGTACAACACTCTGACTATTGATGTCACTTTGGAAAGCATGACTATTTGATGTTGCTTTGGAAAAGTTTCTTACAGAGAACACAACCATTTAAATTAAGTGAAAAAAATTCTTAGGCACAGGGATATAATTCAACAATAATTCTATAGCACTAATGTGCCTCTGCCATTAGTCTTGGTTTGGTTGTATTTGTTCCAACCACATTGGGCACTGAGGGTCTGCCAGGCTCCGTGCTTGGTCCTCGGAAGACAAAGTGAAGAAAGATGTAATCTTTCCTCTCCGTTGTGCTCAGTCTGTTGGGAAGACAGACATGCCATTGAGGGCCACGTGGTATGTGAACTGTTATAATAGGAGTTTGCATGTGACCCAGGCAGCACAGAAAACAGGGAATTAGGGCATGAGAGGCAGGGGTGGGGAGGGGGTGGGAAGGATGTTATGAGTATGGGTAGAAATCAGCTAGTCTAGATCATGAAGGTCAGAGGGAGTAAAGTACCAAGTGTGTTGTGCAAGGTCAAGCAGGCTTCAGGCTGCCTGGACATCATCAGAGTGAGGCTGCAGTGAGAGGAGCATGTATGTGGGGTGTAGGGCCAGGACAGCTGGGGACACAGTCAAGGACCAGACAGTGACGAGCCTTGAACACTGTCCTAAGAAGTCCTGTAGTGAGGGACACCATTGCAGGAATTTAATCCAATGTGCAACTTAGATTTGCATTTTAGAAAGACCATTCTGTGATCCACACAGAGGATGGAGTGCGGTCAGGACCAGGCTGTCATCAGAGTTAAGGGACAGGATGGTCAGGACGTGGTGAAGGGTAGTGTGGAAAGTTAGAGCTCTTCCTGCAGTAAGTATAGAGAAAGGCACATTATAGGTGGAATGTTTGATGCAGCAACGTGAATGGTTTCAGGCTCATGGGGCCTTTGGGACACCTCGCACACAGCAGACGGGGAAGTGCTGTATGTGTGTGCAGCTGTGTGTGTCCACAATCATGAGAAACTTGAATAGAAGCTTTCCTGGGAAGGGTGGGTGTGGTAGGAGAGGCCCTGGAGGGCTATTCAGAGATGGTTCCTGATTGCAGAGTCTGCTTTGAATTTCTTCTCTATGAACCTCTTCTAGCTCTGAGGCATGGGAATAATTTATAATGGACATTCAATCTTCTGCCTTACACAGGCAATTTTTTAAAATCCCAGAAATAATTAGCATTTTACCAGTCTGCGTTTCCAGCACAGCCTATGACAAGAAGGCTCTTCAGGATGTAGAGAGAAACTGAAATGTACCATCTTGAATTAGCTCCTGGTTAAAGTTTTTGACCTGCATACTAATATTTTGTGTGTTTCCTCTTCTTCCCCCAGCTATCTCCCCTGGTTCGAAGTATTTTATAAGCTACTTAACATCTTGGCAGATTACACGACAAAAGGACAGGTATTTGCCTTTTATTTTATTCTTCTTAACAAGTAAATTTTAACTTTTATGATTATGAAAGTAATACATGCTTTATATTTCACTAAAATGTTTACTTAAAAAGTAATGCATTCCCATTATGGAAAGTTTGGGAAATTCAGAAAACAGTAGGAAAGAAGTTTAGAATAACACTCCTGATATGTCTCCCTACCCCTAACCCCTCCAAATAAGTATCGCTAGCATTTTGGGGTGTTTTCTTCCATTATTTTTTTGAATTAAATAAATAATAAATAAGCCCTTAGCTTTCAGAGTTAATATTTACCATCTAATATTCCCAAGCAGCCCTAAAAGTTCATGACATGTATTAAATAATAAATTTGCTGAGGCACAAATTTGAATTGCTGGGGTTGTGAGTAAAACACTTAAGTGGCAAGTGACCTAGCCAGCTGTACCAAATTCCTGTTTCAATAGGGCTTTGTTGTGCTTTTACAGTAATTTTTTAAGGGTCTGAAAATCACTTTAGAAGTTCACCTCTACCTTACTGTACTTTTGGAAGAAATGGTATGCTAAAGTATCTTCCATGAATGTCAGAAGGTCAGCTGGAGCTGTATTTAGACTTTTGAAGCCCACGGTTTTCAGGTACCATAATTAATAATAGAAGCATTTCCCCCCATGCTAATAAAAACATAAGTCTTTTTCATGGTTGCATTTCATGTATCGTGCACCTTGGTTTACTGAAACATTTCCCTATTGTTGGGAATTTTTTACTATTTAGGATTTTTTTTTCACTATTATAAATCTAGTCATTAACATCTTTGAGCATAAAGCATTTTCTTCATTTTGGGTTGTTTCCTTCAGAGGAGAATCTCAGATGGGCCATTGTAAGGTCAGTAGGCATAAACATTTTTAAAACATTTGCCAAACTGCTTTCCGAAAGAATTATATTGTTTTCTTAAAAGATATCCTTTACTGGCAAAGTACGAGGGCCTGGGTCACCATACTGTCACCAATATCATTTGTTGAATTCATTGTTTACTTGACAAGTGAACAGTTGTCATTGTTTTAATTGCATTTCTTTGATTATTAGTGAGTTAAACATTTGTCCATACATCTAACTTCTTATATATTTTCCTTTTTGTAAATGGCCTAAGATTTTTTCATTAAAGTGATATTATTAAATGATAGAGAATTTTTTCCATCATATTTTCTATAGAACATTAGTTCTAAGAAATGCTCCATTCAAAAAGGGTACCATCGTTCAATAATATTGGGACTGGGGAAAGGGAAAGCTGTGTTTCATTTTTGTCTCCTTAAGATTTACATAATATAGGCTCTGAAAAGTCCTACAGTGTAGAAATCTGTGTTACTCAGGACTTGCCATCTTATGTGGTCCCATATGCTTTTATCTCATGGCAAATATTAACATTCTGAGATATGTGTTTCCTGGAACACACTTTGGGAAGTGTTGATTTGGAGAAAAGGTGGAAATTGTGTGAATAATGGATAAATCTTTAAGTTAGATTTACTCACTGGCAAATGTATTCCAGAGGCCACAGTAAATGGAAGGAATAACTGATAGAAATGGTTCCCTAGATCAGTACACTCACTCTGAAAGAATGCTTGGGTGTCAGGGAATTCTGTTATGAAAGAAGTGATTTATCCTTTGATGAGTGAGTTAGGAGGCCACCTTGGGTCTATTCATCGATTTCTGATTCACAGTTTACTTTTGCCAAACATTTCAGTTTTTCATACAAACTTGAAAGCTGTTTTTAGTAAATAGAATTGTATAGAATTGTAGGTTTTAACAGTCTTAGAATTGAAAGTTTACTCACATTTTTTTCCTCCCGCTTATATACTCCAGGCAGTTTAAAAAAAAACAACCCAAAACTAATAGACTTTCAAAAGCACATAATGGGATGTAAGAAAGATTGAGTATGTACAAACTATAGGGCAGATATGATTATTACCCTGTAAAATTGGTGAGCCCATCCTCTGGACCATTGCTCCAGGTAGGGACCCTGCCTCTTGGAGTGTTGGAGACTGACATCAGTGATGTGTTTTAGTGGAGTCTGTTTCCCTTGTACAAAGGACTCTTTTTATTAAATTTATTCTGGTTGAAGGAATTATGACACAGATGATAGGTAGTCTGCCTACAACTGGCTTAACTGTTTGCAGGGTGTGGGTTATCATATTAGAACAGGAGGAGGGAGCTTTCATTTAAAATACAAAATCCCTTCCCCAGGTCCAAAAGTCATTGGGAACGTTGGGCAGGATAGGGAGACTTCAAGTTGTGGAGGGGTGGGGAATGACCATGATGGCTCAGCATGGAGTGTCAGAACCTAAGCTCTGTCTGGGTGTCTGTCTGAGTCACTGACCCAGCATGGTTACAGGTCCTAAATAGGGCAATGATGGCATCCCTGAGGAAGGGATGGCAGGGGGCAAGGAGGGCATCTGAGCCTGGCTGAGGGTGTTGGAGGTTGAGGGATTAGTCAGTTGTTTATGTGGGACAGTGGTGACAGTGGCTTGGCATCAGTTGGGCACCAGATGTCAGAACACCAGTGGGATCAGAGGTATCCACATGGAAAAGGGGACAGCAGCAGTGGCCCAGCACTAGGTGTTGGAGACTACAGAGACAAGGACATTTTTGTTAGTGTGGGATCAGAGGGAAGCAGGCATACGGCGGTAGCCTAGCACTGGCTGTCAGTTTCCGAGCAGGGCAAGAAAGCATCTAGGTGGGGAGGGAGGTAGGGGCAGTGACAAATGATTGCTTACATACAAGCAAGAAAATATATTAAGAAAATAGGGGCAGGATTTTTCGCTTCTGGAGAATAAAGTTATAAATATGTAAAGGGAGGAAACTGGAATAGTTCCTACTGTTGGATTGGAATTAGAGCCATTGGTATGAATCCTTGACTTTCAATATATGTGATAAATAAAGAAAATAGAGATGTTATTGTGTATTATGTGTCTGTGTGTGTGATATATTCCCTGGCTGTGTTCACTGAAAGGGTCTGAGCCAACAATACCCAAGTAGCAATGAGTACACCAAGGTCCCAAATCTTGGTTTCTAAAACCATTTTCTACTAAAAAGAGCCAGGACTCCCTAAAGAAATATCTAATTCCAAAGCTGGAGCAGGGAAAGTATAAGGTGAACCCAGAGTATCTTTTTGTGCCAAAGAGTAAGGAAATGCTCAAAACATGATGAAAATATGCCAGAAAGACACAGAAGTGAGCTTGAAGGGGCAAAGGGTTCCCACTGGTCATAGCTGGGACAATTTGAGCATCAAAACAAATAATGATAGCAAAGGATTATAACCTACTGAATAAAATAGGAAACCATGTGTCCATACTAATGTTAAATAAGTAAATAGATAAATTAAAAGTTTGAGGAATAGGTTATTGACACAAAGTATTACTGCACAAAATGCTTTCCAAACACAAAGGGAAAATGAGTGATCTCACAGTAGAGACATCAGATGAATTAGTCAATTGATCAAAGTGAACGTAATCAGAAATGGAATGAATTGAGACCTGATTCAGTAAAAAACATCAGACAAGTTACTCTCCGAAATGGTTGGTCTCACTGTCAAGTTCATACAAAACTAGGAAAGACTCAGGAACTGTTCCAGACTGATGGAAGCTAGAGTATCACAACAACTAAAGGCAACATATGATTCTGAACTGGATTATTTTGCTATCAGGGACATTATTGACACAGTTGGCAACACTTGGTGGGATCTGAGGATTAGATGATTGTTTCAATGTTAACTTCCTGATTTTGATGATTAATTGCGGTTATGTAGGAGAATGTCCTTTGTATTTATGGATCATGAGGCATAATGTTGGTAACTCATGCTCAACTAGTTCAGGAAATAAAGTTTTTTGTACTGTCCTACAATTATTCTATAAATTTGAGGCTGTTTCAGAGCAAAATTATATGTGTGTACCCATGCATGTGTATTTTTCTCCTCTGAGAAATTTGAGTAATTCGTGACTTCAGATTGAAACAGGATTTTCATCCTCTTTTTCCTTTCCTTTAAATTCACTACCAAGGACTGCTGTGGAACAGTGGTGAGGGCTCTGGGCTTGAACACAGAAAACCTGTGATTAGCTCCTGGCTGTGCAACTTACCAACTGGCTGATTGGAGTCAAGTTACTTCACCCTTTGGAGCCTTAGTTTGCAATCTGTAAAGTGAGATAGTTGTGAGGCTCAAACAGCTAACACACGGGTACAAATGGGAGCTTATTACTATTTTATCAGTACAGAGAATTCCATAGGGTGGGAGAAATGGCTTTTTGGATAATTCTGTAAGCAATGTTCTTTTGAGCATTTTAAAGGTGAATCTGTTTTCACTTGAATAATTTGTATTGCTTTGCATTGCATTCTGTGGCTCCATTTCACTAATTAAAATGCACAGCCACCATCCTATATTGCATGCTGTTGTACGTAGTTCATTTTTAACTTTCCATAATTGGAGGCTGCTGTGTGTATCTAGTGAACACTCAATACAATTAATTGAGGGTAATGATGATGAAGATAAGATCTATAGTGACATCGTTATTTCTCCCCACCACCCCCGCCCTGTAAGCTCAGGTTGTTTGCATTTAAAAGTTGTTGCTATGGAGTTGAGAGGATAGATTTGCTGAGAGCTTATGGTATATGATCCATAAAAGGCGGTCATGGTAGGTGTCTCGCTGAGTAGAAAATGTCAAACGTGGTGTGGGAGGATCATTTGGCTCTTTTATTGAGCCATAAGCAGTGTCTTTTGTCCAACCCTACTTGAATATCAAACCTATTTCTGTTCTGGGGCCGGCACCTCCCCAGTTCCCTCAGTCATAGAGGGCCCACAGGTCACTGTTTGTCCAGACCTCCCTGCAGGTCTCTGACTAAGGTCTCAGCCTTGCTTTTGTTACTTAGGCCTTTTATTTATTTCAGGAGAGTCAATGGAATGAGCTTCTTGAAACTCTGCACAAACTTCCTGTCCCTGACCCAGGAGTGTCCGTTCATCTCAGCGTGGTAAGTGGGGGCAGAATATTAGCAATCACTGAGAAACCAGTCCATTAGTCCCAGTAAGAAAGCCTAATGGGATTGTCTGTTGTCATCTGCATCTGCCCCACCCCTCACCCCACCCCCAAATATTCTGAGTCCTGAAGGCAGGCCAGGGAGTTGTAGTTCTTTCTTTCTCTGGGATTTCCTGAGAAATGGACTCCAGACTCCTCTCACTCTGTCTGTCATCCCATCAACTAGCATCTCCTGGATGGCAGATGCTGGGCTTCGAATGGGATGGCTGTCCCCTGCCTGCCTCCTCAACCCCTGTCCTGGGCTCCGTGCCTCACGCTTTTGCCTCCCAGCACTGCTGTGCCTGCCCCTTTGCTGAAGCCCTTACTGCTGCCCCCAAACCTTCAACACCGCCTTTCCTCTGCTTACTAGAGTAACCCATATTCACCTTTCAGAACTCAACTCGGATTTTTGTTCTAGAGAAATTCTCCCCTAACATCCCCCCAAAGCTCAGCTAATGTTTTCTGTTTTGCCACAAGCATCTTTTACACTTTGCAGTACTTGGTCACACCGCATTGGAATCATCTATTTTCCTATCTACTCCCCTGGACTGTATGCCCCTTGAGGACAGAGACAGAGTACCTAGTAGTTCCTGGCTAACTTGTTTCTTTGAACTCTTTTATATACATGCCATGTGCTCTGTAGCATGCCAGCATGGAAAATCCTCTGAATTACAAATTAGGAGGTTTCAGTCCCCAAGTCACAGTTCTGCCAGTAACCCGAGTGATTTTATCAAAACCTATAACCTTATGTGCTTCAGTTTCCTCATCTATCAGATAAGGTATCAGAAAGGAGATCATTTCCATATTTCAGTTATTGAAATTCTCTGATTCCCCAGGTAAAACCCTTGTCACCACCTTCAACAGAATTCATACCCTTTGGCCAGCTGCTGATTATCCAGGGGCTCTTTTGTGAACATATCTTGTAGTTTTTGTGTGTGTGTGATGTTCAAATTGAAAGCAATATTACTGCCAATAACTAATAATAGATTTACTATTTACAAAGTTCCTAATTTATGCCAAGTATGCATCTCTAATGTTCAAAACAACTCTACAAATAGATATTAGCATTCTCATTTCATAGATGAGGCTTAGAGAGGAATAGATACTTGCTCATCCAAGGTCATGTGGTTAATAAGCGACACTGGGGCTTTTAAACCCAGGGCTGACTTCCAAGCGTATGTTCTTTCCACTAGACCATGAGTGTTGAAAGAAAGGGAGGAAAGAAGGAACTGGTAGAGGGTTTTGTTCATTTTAACGGAGCATAGGAAGGAAAGAAACCTTGTTCCAGAAATTCATGTTGGGGAGACTGCCTGGAAAAGATGAAGAAATGAGCTTTAAACCTGCCCTAGTCATTGCTGCATAGCTAAACAACCTTGCTTTTGTCTCTGTCCCTTTTCCTAAGCAGCTTGATCTCACTGCTTCAGTCTGTAATGACATCCGACAGGTAGCTGGGGAGTAGCCTGGCTGGGTCAACAGCTGCTGGGGAGGAAGGGCCTCTTCTTCCCCTGAGTGGCTGCCAGGCCTCAAGGACAAGCCATCGCTGGGGCAGGAGGAACTGTTGAGAGGGTGCAGCTGTTTCATGCCAATGGTTTCTAGGAATGTTTCTGACCTCCTCTGGTCCCGGCATTTCATGGGCGATGGAGCAAGACAGAATCTCAAAGGACAGCCTGGGGACTACTTGGGTTTGGAATTGTGTAGGCTCACTATTTACAACCCACTGCATTGGTAAAAGCAGATATTTTCTTCTTTCCCGGTCACAAGGAATTCCTCTCTCCGTTTCTGAAGGGTTACTCGCATCAGGATTATAAAGCCTGAAATATCAATAAAATGGCAATCCTGGACTTTCTGTCTTTAGTCACAAGAGAATATTTCTATGTGTCTGCTATAGGTGATTGAGAAAAATAGAAATGTAAACTAACAGTTGAGAGCAGTAATAATAATTTTCTATTAAAATACCATTTATGGAATGCTAGGTACTTCACGTATATAATATGTATTCTTCACAACAGTTCTGAACTGGTTATTATAATTCCCATTTACAGGTTAAAAAACTGAGATTCTAAGCTGTTAAGTAAAGTTGCCTAAGGTCATATAACTATTAAGGGGCTACCTTTGGGTCCCTGTCCTTTCTCCCTCACTGTGCCAATCATTACTCTGTGACTCCACCACCATTTGGACGTCCATTACTGGACATTTCCTGGGACTCCCTTCTAGCCATTTGGTATAGAATTTGGTATCTCATGGCATCAAATTTAACTTTATATTTTACTTTTACTATTTTAATCCTCATTGTTGAGTTGAATTAATTGTTAACTAGTTTCCAATTAGTTTTCCATAACTATTATGCTACATAATCTCTATTGCTATACTTCATAGACAGTGTTTTTGTACAAGTACACATATTTTGGAATAATGCATTGCAGAGTGTGTGTAAGTTATCTTTTTGTTTTGTTTTGTTTTTTACTTTTTAGTTTATTATGTAATTCAAATGGATTTAGCTATAATTTGCACATAAAAAGCACAGGTATAACAGTCTGTTATAGTGGAAAAGCACAGCTCTAGGTATGCAGACCTGGTTTCAATCCTAGTTTTGTCACCTACTAGCTATGTGACCTCAAGTCACTTAATCTCGCTAAGCCTCGATTTACTCATTTATAACATGGAGATAATATCTATCTTAAATTTTGCTGTGGAAATCAGAGGTACTAGTCACAAATTACCGGGTATAAAGACTTCTATGTAGCAGTTATTCATAAATGCCTGCTGAATACTAGACGAACAGCTCATACTATATTGTTGTTATTGTCATTATTGCAATTGTCTCCCAGACCTTTCATTGCAGGAAGCCTATACAACTCATTTTTCCAGAGATCTACTTATTTTGCAATTATCCAAGAATGGGAGGCAGTGGGAACTTCCTGAAATGTCACTTGGGGGTCCAGGTTTGAACTTAGGCCATGGCTAAGCTGACTTTCTCTGTATGTGACCTTTCTTGGCCTTTGCACAATCCCTTCTTTAATTGGCCAGCACCAGGCTCTTTCCATTCCTGCTTGCCATTGTTCTCTGAGTCTTTAGTAGCACAGAGGAGGTGTCATCAGTTCAGCCTGTTGTCATTTAACTCAGGGACACATGCTTGTTACATACATGGAGATGCCTCCTTGAAAGTTCTCTGAGCAGGTCAGGTTTTCAACTCCACTGCGTCTCTAGGTCCCTTCACTGGGATTTGTGCTGGAAGTCAGGAGGCTTATTTGCAGAGCGTACAGATTAGAGAGACTTTCTCCACTGCTGGCCATCTGTAATGTCAGTGTAGCATTCCTTCAGCTGGAGCTGTCCTTAACCTCACCTGGGCCTTTGGGGCAGATTTGGCCTGTGGCTTTTGGATGGACATAATCTCAGATGCTGAAATGAAATGGCAGGTTTGGTTGGTAAAGACCGTTCCTGAGTGAACCTAGTGATATTTGGTCCCTAGAGTCCACTTGCTTCATTGAACAATAAATTATGAAGCCAGCAGCTTTCATGTGTTCAGAAACCTGCAAACGTCATATGAAAATTTAGCCTTTCACCTCTTTGAGCTGTTCATTTGTTTCTCCCAAAGCACATCTCTCATAGAAAAGAACTCCATCTACCAAACTGGTGATCTAATGCATCTGGCTCTAATCCAGCGTTATCCAAAGGAAATATTCCATAGACATACCCTGTGAGTGAAAGTCTCTTTCTTCATCTGACTGAGGAATTATCTTCAGATCATTTACTTGGTTTCTGAATAATGTGCTTGTTCATGTTTTTACAGAAATATATGGCTTTTGTTTTTCCTTTTCAGCATTCTTATTTTACTGTGCCTGATACCAGAGAACTTCCTAGCATACCTGAGAATGTGAGTACTTGGGTGGGGGGGTGAATTAAATTTTTATTCTTCTTTGTTTTTTTACTTATTTAAAAAAAAAGGATATGTTTTCCCTTTATAAAAGGATTGCAACAATGAGTGGGAAGGGACAGACTGAGATTTCAAAATGTGGAATAGATAAACAAGATTGTGAAATACTCAAAAAAAAAAGTAATGCATTAAAAAGCAAAACCAAATAGAGAATATTTGAAAAGTATAGGAAATATAAAGGCAGAGAGGTATGGATTATTTGTACTTCTCAAAGGTAATCACCTATTAACATGGTAGTGTCTCATTGTAGTCTTTTTAGAATCTATTTTTTACATACTTAGAGTCACCTATTACGTAAGCATTTTGCCATTTCATTCATAATCATTTTTGCTGGCTACGTAATATTCAATTTGCTGTGCAGTTTACTTAGTTATTTCCTCGCTATTGTGCATTTTGGTAGTTTTCAGTTTTTACTGTTGTAAATAAAATGTTTCTATATAAAGAACTTTCCATATAAGAATTGCTTTATTGGGGTAGATTTACTCAAGTAGAATTATACTTCTACTACATTTCCATGTTCACTGTTAAGAGAGTAAGATAAAGTATTTATGGGAAGAAGTGTGAGGACCCCCACCCCCACCTCTTAAAGACTTTGTAAACTTGAGTCTGAGGAAGCAGAGGTTAATGTTTGCCCTCTGAGCAAGCTAAATGACATAGCTAGCCTAGTCTTAAGGCATATTTTCAAAATGTTTTACTCAGATTATAAATAGTACTATGTAGAATTATGTACAGAATCACCACCACTAAGGCACTTGGTTGCTTTTTTTTGATTGTGGCAAAATACACAACATTATATATAACATAAAATTTACTGTTTTAACCATCTTTATACGTTTCATTGGTAAACACATTCACATTGTTGTACAGCTGTCACCAATTTTTTCATCTTTCCCAACTGAGACTCTGCACCCATCAAACAGTCCTTTAAACAACAACTCATTTTCCTCCTCCTTCCATCACTTGGCAACAACTGTTCTTTCTGTCTCTAAGAATTTGATTACTCTAGGCGCTTTATTTAAGTTGAATCATACAGTATTTGTCCTTTTGTGTCTGGTTTATTTCACTTAGCATAATGCCTTTGTGATTCATCCATGTTGTAGTATGTGTCAGAATTTCCTTCCTTTTTAGGGCTGAATAATATTCCATTGGATGTATGTAACATACTATGTTTTGCTTATCCATCAATGGACACTTGGGTTGTTTTTACCTTTTGGCTCTTGTGAATAATTCTGCTATGAATACTGGTGTGCGGATATCTGTTCAGTCCTGGCTTTTGACTCTTTTGATATATACTTGATTGCTTTTTTAAAAATACTGGAATAAGTCAAGTAAGCAATTTTAATTAATGAAGTTAAGCTATAGTGTTATGATTAGGTAACAGTCTTAAGCTGGGAATGTCAAGTAAGCAATTTTAATTAATGAAGTTAAGCTATAGTGTTATGATTAGGTAACAGTCTTAAGCTGGGATTGTCAAGTATATCCACAGACTTTATATCTGTGTGATCAGGCTCTGGTGGAAAACATTGCTTCTTTTTTGACAATAAGTAGTGAAAAATTCAGACCACAGTTACCATTTTACCAACAATAGGTGATGTTTATTGAGTACTACTGCTTGCCAAATGATGTATTCAGTGCTTTACCTGTATTTTCTCATTTACCTCTCTTAACAAGTTTTGATGACACAATTACCCTAATTATTATTTTATATAAGGAAACAGAAGTCCTGAAAACTTAAGAAATATATATTTAAGATCCTATAGCAAAGAAGTGGTAGAATTAGAATTCAGATATTGATCTTTCTGATGCTGGAGACTGAGCTCTCATATACTGTGCTACACTTTGAGCCCTTAATTTTACCTTTTATCTCTCAAACAATTCCATAGAAATGATAAAAGAACCATAAAACTAAGGAGAAAAATGTCCATGTAATGGCAGAAGGAGCCGCCATGAACTAGAAAATTTAAGGAATTTCTGCAACATAAAGGAGATGATTATTGAGCAGTCAGTAAGGTATAGACAGTGAAGGATCCTTGAAAAGAACTAGAAAAGTCCAGGAGAAAAAGCAGAAGCCAAGGGTATGCCATGAAACATTTATAAAAATTGATTATGTGCTGATCACACTGAAAAAATCAAAATAGGAAAACTCAAACTCTTACAGGCACTGTCTTTTATTACAATGAAATAAAACTATAAATTAATGATAAGCAAAGATTTTTTTAAATATCTACTTGAAGTAGTGGTTGGGTCAAAGAGGATAAAACATTGAAATTGGATATTATTTAGATATTAATTACAATGAGAACACTACAGAACAAAACCCTGAGAGATATGGCCAAAACTACACTTTGGAAAATTCATAACTTTGGATGCTTTCTTTTATTTTAAGTAAGAAATTTAGAAAATAATGAAATTGATTTTCAGTTCAAGATAGAAAAAGATTAGTAATAAAAAAGCCAAAACTAGAAAAATAAATTACAATTTAATTAATTAGAAAATAAAGTAAAATTGAAAAATAAGACTTAAAACCTGAATTTTTTAAAAAGATGATAAAATAACCTTATCCAATAAATCATAAACTTATTCCATAAATTTGAAAAGTGTGATAATAGAAATTTTTCTAGAAAAATATCACTGATCAAAGCCAACCTAAAAAATAGGAAATATGAGGGGAGGGTATAGCTCTGTGGTAGAACACGTGCTTAGCATGCATGAGCTCCTGGGTTCAATCCCCAGTATCTCCATTAAAAAAACAAATAAATGAACCTAATTATCCCCCCCACAAAAAAAAATAGGGAAATGATTATGGATTCATAACTTGAAAAGGTTAATAAATCTCTATTGACCATCTCTACCACTTGCTGCTGCAAATGTATCAGATTTAGGTGGTTATATAGGCATGTTAAGGGTCAGATTTTATTACTGTTAAACTGTTCCAAATCATAGGAATGGTATGTATATATATGTGTATTATACACAAGCAAAAGAAGAATCATTGTAATCCCAGAGAAAGTCACATTCTGAGTTTTTCTTTCCTTCCTCTTGGTGATAGTAGTAGTTTTCAAATTGTGCTACCTGGAACCCTGCCTGAGGTTGCTTTGGGACGCTGGAAGACCTGAGGAAGATAGATATTTGACCCACCCGGGCATGGATGCTCCTGCTTTATTCAGAGCAGGTTCCTTTCTGTCTGCTTAAGTTGGGAATTCAGTAATACTTTGTTTGAGATAAAAGCGTTCTTTTGATTTTTTTTTTTAAAAGCTTAGAAGCTACGTTTTAAAAAACACAATGGGGATCGTACCAATTGTATACCTTTATACCTGTTTTTTCTAATGACAGTGTATTATGAACATTTATATGTGTTATTAAAAATTCTTTACAAATACCTTTGTTGTAAAAACATTAAACAATCCAGCAGTACATATAAAAAGAGTGAAGGGCCCCCCCATTACCACCATCCCTGCCTTACTACCTCTCCCCGACCCCTGGTCCCATTCTCTATCCAGAGTTTGATAAGTGTCATTTCAGACCTTTCTCTGTGAATTTACAGTGGTATATATATGAATGCCTGTGTATGTTGTAGACATTTTTTAGACATAAAACATAGTGTTTGGCAGCTGACTTTTTAAATGTATTCTCAAAACTGTTCATCTCTATTTACCTCATCCTTTTTAACTGGTATTTTAATTTAATGGTATTTTTATTCTTATGAAAGTAATATGTATTAATGGCTTTAAAAAATCATGTAATATCACATAATTATTGATGAAATTTCCAGATTTTCCATAATTTCCATTCCCCAGAAGCAGCTGCTTTCACATTTAAAGCGATTGTAGTATTTCTCTCTACATTTTTAACTAACATGCTCATATTGCTGTATCTTAGTTGTTCTGTTTCAGATAATACCTATTGATTTTCCTGTGGAAGATGAGAGCTTAGGTCTTTTTCTACTTATGATCCCCTCTCACCCAGAAACACATATACATATAAAATAGTTTTTGCTCATTCACATTTCCTCTCCCCCAGCCTTTCTCTATCTTCAGAAATTTTTTAATTAAATCAGCAGTTAATGTTTACATTTCAATGAGCATGCTGAATCATATCATAGATCATGATATGTTTTCTTTCTTATACAATTTGTGTCAAATAAGAATTCCTGGATTTCACATCTTCCTGTTTATTTTATTTCCTTATTTTGGTGACACATTTTCCAGCAGTTTCCTGACACATTGCTGTATGCAACATTTTTAGACCTTGCATGACTGAAAATGACTTTATTTTACCCTTAATAGGGTTGGGAATTACCTCAGAATTTTGAAGACGTAGCTCCATTGACTGCTAGCTTTCACACTGAAATGTAGAAGTCTTATGCCATTCTGATCGCTGAATTTTTTTTTTTTAAGATCCTTTATTTATCTCTAGGATCTGGAAGTTGTACAACAATTTGCCTTGCTATGGGTCCATTTTCATCTATTGTGCTGGCCATTTGGTGGGCCCATTCAATCTGGAAATTCATGTCCTTGAGAGCATGGAAATGTTCTTACATTATTTCATTGAAAAAATTCTTTATTTTTTTCTCTTTTCTTTCTCTGGGGTCTCTGTCATGGGATATTAAACTTCCTGGTGTTGATTCTCCAACTTTGTTAACTTTTCTATTTTCTGTTTCTCTTTTGGTCTTCTTTCTACTTTCTTCAGTTAATCTTCCCACCCTTTCAAATTTCTTCCTTCTGCCATTATTGTTAATATCCAAGAGCTTTTTGATGTTATACAATAAATAAATTGTTTATTTTTTAATGGCATCTTGTTTCATGGTTACATTTTTTTCCTTATTTCTTTGACACTGTCATTTATAAATTTAAAAAATTGTTCTTCTCTTTGTACTGTTTTCTTCCTCAACAGTCCTCTCTTATCTTTGTTTTGTTCTATATCTTCGATTGTAGAGGCCTGTCCTCCAATAGCTGCCAAGTCGTGTTTAAGAGTGAGGCACTCAAAAGCTAATTAGAAGCTCTGTGTTCATGAATGGGGCTTGTTACCTGATGGGCTTTCCTGTAGATGATGGCTTAGAAGTCTGACTACCGGGGAGGGGGTAGATTTCAAACATCAGTATCAGAATCTTTTCTTTTGGACTAGTCAGTTTTCTCTTGAGAGTGAGTGTAAGCTTTATTACAAGTGTTCTGGAAGCTGAGTGAGGTAGTAGGTTATAGGATATGAACATTTAGCTGTATATTTTAAGCTCCCCTCCCATTTTTTATTTAATCCTTCATCCCCTGTCCTCGGCTATACCTGGTGTCCCCAAGCCTCTCTGTTTCAGTTCCTCTAGAAAGTAAACATTTATTCTTTGGGAGGGGTGCAGAAGGCCAGTTGACTAGCTGAGTGAGCTGGGAGAGGAGAATCTTGGAATCTAATTACTCTTATTTTTATTGGCACCCTTCCCCTAGCCTTTAGAGATGCTGGGTGTCTCCAGTTCCTGAACTTTTTTGGAGTTCTGTGGTGTGAGTTGGACTTGATGCTTGCTGCCTTGTCCCCCAGCTCCAGCCTTTTCTGGGCTGCCAAGTCTGTCTGCTTTAGTTTCTAAACCTTGGTTGGCACTCTTGACACCTTGAGCCAGATCATTTTTTGTTGTATGGGATTTTCTTATATGTTGTTGGATATTTAGCAGCATCCCTGGGCTCTACCCACTGTAATATGGTAACCTCCCCCTCCACCACACATACACACACTATGTGACAACCAAAAATGTCTCCAGACATAGCCTGAAGTCCCTTGGGAGCAAATGACCCAGGTTGAAAACCATTTCTTTAATAATACCTGCTTTCTGGTTTCCAAAAATTTGACATCTCTCTTCCATTACTGTCTTTTCTCCTATTCTTTGGGGTTTATGTCTTATCAAATTATTTCTCTGACTTTTCCTGGCAGGGGGTATGGAGGTTGCATGGTATCAGGAGAGAGAAAAGACAAATACATGTGTTTAAATTACCATTATTTTACTGGAAATCCCTACGTTTTAATTACGCTTCACCTACTAACATTTAGATTGTTTCTAATGTCTTGCTATTATAAATAATGTTATAATCACAGTTATTGCCTAGGTTAGGTTCATATTTATTTTTTATTTTTAAGGACTGAGAATTCCTTAAGAACTTTAAGGTGCCTGAAAGTCCTGATAATTTCTCAATTTTCAAAACCACAATTTCTGCAACTAGAAGTAGTGTAAGGAAAAAATGATTCTGTTGTCTTCATAGCCCCACCTCCAATTCCTATCTGTGCTGTATGCCACCTCCCCTGCCCCCACCATTAAAAAAATTTGCATTCCCTCTGCTGATTTTGCCATTAATGAACCAGTTCCCTGTGTATGACCCATTGTCCCCTAAATCCTCCTTTGCAAACCAGTAAAAGGCTAGCCTTGTTTGTTTCTAAGCGGGAATAATAAAAACAATCTGCCAGACTCCCAACATACATGGTTCCATTTAAATCCTTATAGCTACTCTGTGAGAGGTAGACGTGAGCCCCATTTTACATATGGGGACCCAGGGCTCACAGACCTGAGGTTATCCCAAGGTCTGCTTCCAAGTAAGGTGTAGTGACCTAGGTTTGTAAGGAACCAAAGCATTTTGTTTCCATTATACCTCCCCCACCTCCCTACAGTTGACTTTTGATATTCATGAGGGATAAGTCAAAGAAGTGATTTTTCATATTTCAGTATGAAATGAAACAGGAAAGCTTTTCCTCTAAGGAGAGTCTGAACTTTTGTAGGACCAATTTGTGTGATTTTTGACATAGAATAACTATTGAGCTCTAGCCATGTTGAAATTTGCATTTTAATCTCTTGGTGATTTTTCAAGGATTAATTTAAAATGACTAAATTGCTGCTTTACAAATTGAAACAAGCAATAGCGAAGGGGTTGTGAATACGATGTAGTCTGCTGTAGTGGAAAGAACATGAATTTTGGAGACGGCCAGACACTGGCCTCCACCACTTAGGGACCTTGGGCTACTTACTTATATTCTTGAGCCTCCTTATCTAATAAAGAAAAATGGGAGGAACAAATAAAGTATTATGTGTGAAGTTCCAGGTTCAATGCCTGGTGCAACAGAGGTACTGCTTTTGATGGTCCTTGGTCCTTTCTTTCTCATCTTCCCTTGGCTTTCCTAGAATTCTGGTCCTAAGTTCTCTTCAGTTGTGGCTGGGGGCTTGGGAACATTACTTCTTGGAGCTTGTCTATTCGAGGTTTTTGCTGTCATCATTGGTTGTGAAGATCAACACTTTTCCTTTCATGGAGTATGTATTTGGCCACAAAGTCTCCTAGCAGGCACCAATGACGCCAAAATTTCTGAGGCTTGGAAATGGTGCAGGGAATAGAGTCCAGGACTGTAGTGTTTGTAATGTGGAGATTTATGAACTCATTGTGACTTTCAAAAACAGTTATTATCTTCTCTTAGGGGCATAACTGAACTAAGAGTATAAGCAAGAAAAAGGGTAAAAGGACTTTGGGATATGGAACTTGATTCTGTCACTAGAAGCCCATATTCTTCTGGGCAGCTGCAGAGAAGGGGTAGCGTGAGAGAAGGAAAGGGGCTAGTATTGACTGAACGCCCACTGTGGATCAGATCAGGCACTGTTTCTTATATCCTGAAATCTTCACAGCAGCATTACAGTGCGGTTGTTATCCCTGTCTGAAGAGGAAATGAAGCCCAGAGACAAGAAGTAATTTGCTCCTAGTCACCCAACCAGTAAATGCTAAAATCAGGAGTCACACTCAGTGTGATTCCATCACTGAGATGTTCCTGGGTCCTGGGACTCCACTCCCTGGCTCCCAGTACCTCCCCAAGAAATCACTCACCGTAAGTGTAAATTATGTAATTATTGTGTGAGTATATGTTTAATATCACCTCTCCTTCCACAAGGATAGGGATTGGTATTTTTTCATCACTGCAGCCCCATAATTAGTACTGCACCTATAACATAGTGGATATTCAGGTATATATTTATGGAATGACTGAATGAATGAATGAATTAGCAATGTAGTCACCTTCAGGAGAAGGAAAAATAACAGTTCCTTTCACTTGGCTTTTGGGCCAGTGAGTCTGTAAGACATTAATGAAAAGCAAATACAGAAAATTAGTTCTTTCCACTTTCAGATCCCTGTTGAAGTTAATTCTCATTATTTCTACAATTTCTGTATAAACATATTTTCTTCCTTTTCACTGAAAAAATATCACTATGTAATTGCTCTTTAGGGTTTTCTCTGTCTATCAAGATAACACATGTAGGAGTGAATTTTATACAGGCCATAATTAAATGAGCGTAAATCTTTACAAATTTTAAACAGTTGACCTGCATTTTTTTTAAAAGTCACAGGTCATGAACAGATATGTATTAATAATTACATTGTAAACTGGCTGTAGAAGGGGATTTTTTTTAGTGGCCAGGTTTTGAAGTTTACTTTTGATTAATGGAAAATCATACAGACCTTCTTTTGGAATATTAAACAAACCTGTCTTAATTATCTGGCCTGTGTCATACCAAGTGGTTAATGATGCGAGGAAAGTATTTAGAATGGACAGTTATATATAACATTGCCCAGACTCTACTTTGTCAAAAGATGCACCATGATATAGAAAAGATTTATGAACTCATTGTGACTTTCAAAAATAAACAAAGTTGAAGTGGAAGTAAAAGACCTATTATCAAGTACTGAGATTATAGAGAATTCCATTGTTGCTGTTAAGAGTTGTCAGGTAATTGTTTATTCTAATGTTTTTTTTTTCATTCGCACAGAGGGATAAAAGTTGACCTCCGGGTAGACTCTGCTTTCTTTCCTATAATATACTTTTCTGATTTGATTGCTTATGTGAGTTTGTGGGATTCTTTCTCAAGCAGATAATTTTAGAATCCAAATTTATAAATCCTTTTTTAAGAATCCCACACATCTAAAGTAACCTAAATTCTTCTTTAAAAAAAAATCAATTGAGGATTTTAAAGGTTTACATTATGGTAAAATAATCTGAGCTAGAGTTATTTCAGGAAAAAAGACCCATGGACAAAACCAAGCCTCTTGCCTTAGAAGCTTCCTCCAGACACAGTACAGTAAGTCTTTATCATCATCTGTACTGTGTATGAAGCTGAAAGTCACAAAGACTAATAAATGACAGATCGTGGGGCGGACTAGCATCTGTTTCGAAGGCTCCAAGGAGTGCCCAGCTTAGAGACTGTTCTTTGGTTTGGGGATTATCTCATTTCCCTAGGGTACTGAACTTAAGACGCTTTTTCTCTAAGCCTCACTATATCCTCTCCCATCCGGAGCCCATCCCACCCCCCATCACCACACCCATTCCCACCTGCTTCCTAACCCGGGGCGTGGATCACAGTGAGCCCGAAGTCCCCAGCCACCTGGACTGGCACAGGAGCCAGCAGGGACAGCTAGAAGGGAGCAGCCATTATGGGGCTTCTCCTGGGGGAATGGGGTTTGCCAGGTGTCTCCCTTTTTCTTTGTCTGGATTTAAAGCCACAGAGAGTCAGAGCTGGAAGGGTTCTCCACCACCGTTCTTTGTGGAGAGGAGGGGCCTGGAGAGCCTAAGTAGCTTGTTCAGCACATGCCTCTTCTGAAACTCAACTTCCGGGCTGCTCTCTTACTGTTAATCAGAGACCTTCCTTGGACTTGAGCCCTGTTCGGCCTCGGAAGTCGTCAGCTTTGTGTCCCTGCTACCCAGCCATACAGAATGGGCCCATACAATAAATGCTAGTCATATAGGAGGATGCTCACAGGCACATAACTCTCTGTAACTGAAATAATGCTTGAACTTTGTAAGTAGAAAAGGAATGGCCTTCCTTAGGCCTAAAAACATACTGGCACTGAGAAAATGGAGCCCCTTTGAGCATGGATAGTAGGAAATAGTCCCTCTAAGCAAGGTTTTCCTTTTCCAGCAAGTGCGTCACACAGAGAAATAATTGTCAGGAATAAAGGGGGGTGATTATTTAGGCTTAGCCATGCTGGCATTATTTTCATCCAGGACACTAGGCCTAAGACCAGGTGGACAGCAACATCATGTTTGACAGGACTGACGGTTCTTTAGAAGGAGGATGGATCATTAAAAGATTGGACTCTCCCTCTAAAAAACTGGCTGGGCAAGGGGGCAGATGTGGAGCACAAGAACCTAGAAGTCTGGGGCTTGTCCCAGATCCTTCCCTCCCTCCCCCTTTCCAAGTCTAATCTGTTGTCAAGTCCTGTGATTCCACTTAACAGAGATCTGTGACATCCATATTTGGAGGTTTTATCTGAGGAGTTTGTTTTAATCATTCTTTCCCTGAATCTGGCAGTAGCCTGTTAACTGCTCACCTTGCCTCCTGCTTGCCCTCTCGGCCGTCCGCCACAGGACCTCTAGGAAGACCTTCCTGCAAAACAAATATGATCAAGTCATGATTCTTTAGCAGCTCCCTGTTACCTGTGGGGAAAGTCTAGGCTCCCTCAGGATCTGAACCGCTCCTCTGCCCCAGCCTGCTCACTGCCCTTCACTCCCTGACCTGCATATTGCTGCTCTCTCCTCCCTGCCTTTGCCTCTGCCTCTGTCTGGAACATGCTTCTCCACCTGTCCCTGAGTGAACCCCTTTTGGGAGGCCCAGAGCAGTATCTTCTCCTTGGTCAAATTTTCTCTGGTCTTCCCCCCACCCCTCCCCATATCCATCTGGCAGAGTTGAATCTGCCCTTCTCAGCCAGCTCTAGAGCACGTATAGCCTGGATCACAGTTCTTAGCACACCAGGTTTCTGGGTCTGGTGCCACTTCTGGAAAACGAGGTCATATTTAGTTAATCTCTGCAGGCCCAGCTCCCAGGGTAGTACTAAGCACACAGTAGGAGTCAAACAAGTGTTTGTTCATTGGCTGATTATAGGAGACAGAAATGGAAGATTGAAGGCTTAGTCCTACTGAAATCAAGCGCTGGGAGAGAGTGGCATACCTGTGACTTTTATAAATATAAGCTCACAATATGTTCTGGCTGCAGTCTTGACTTAGGACGACTTGCCATGGAAGCTTTCTCTTCTTATTCCTCATTCCCTATAGTCTGTTCTTACCCATCTGAGAAATATGACTGACCTGGCTATGAAATAAACACCTGCTTCTGTGTACGGTTCCTCCCCCTTTCATTGCCTGGTGAACAGCTGCCCATTTCTTTACACTTTAAATGAATGTAGCCACAGATATCTCTGAAAACCTCCAACTACCTTACCTGACTTTGTGAGTCTCTAGAGTCAGTTCTTTTCCTGTGGGCCCTTTATCATTACTAAGTAATTGATCATTTCATCCAAATCAGACCCAGGTTTTCTGAAGTCAAGCGCTATATTCTTCCAAATCCACCACATTGTCCCTCTTCCAGGCTGGCGTGCCTCTTCTACACACTGCTCGTGCTTGAGCCAATGAGCAGTAGTCTTCAGTCAGTTGCTTTCTCCCTCTTTCACTGATTCCCTCTTTCATCAAACTGCTAGATGATGGGGTCCATCATTTTACCCAGAGGAATCTCAGTCTAGTGGCAAAAACTTACTTGTACCTGAGCGATATGAGATAGAGACAGATTGCCCTAGAGACAGATTGACAAATGAGGAGTTAAGGAAGCCTTTCAGGAGGAGGTGACATTTGAGCTGAGTCTTGAAAAGTAAATGGGTGTCCTCTAGGAAGAGAAGAGCACTCTAGGTAGAGGAAGCAGCAGGAGTGAAGGCCTGGGGGTGTGAAAGATATAGCATATCTGAAAAATTGAGGCTTGTTATAGCTTAAGCCACCAGATGCTTAAAGGCATGGGGAAGGAGACCCCTCACTCAAGGGGGTTTTCTGCTGTGATGAGGCTTGATGGGCATTGCATGGGCTCCCTACAGGTGCTCCCAAGGTCCACTCTGCCCCACAGGTGCTCCCATGGCTTAGCGAGGTTCCCAGGGCTGTCACCACTGCCACCCACTCCCACCCGCCTAGGCGGGTGGCATCCCAGAAGGAAAGAGGCAGGGAGGAAGCAGATAAGAAAGACAGCTTCTGTTTAGACACAAATATCTTGGTAATCAGCACAGATGGGATGAGAAATACCAAAAAAAGTACATGACAGTTTAGAGAGAATTTGGTTAAATGTTACATATTTTTAACATACCTGTGTAGAGTTTTTGGAACAATCACCTGAATCCTTCAAAACCTGATTGGGCTGAAGGTTATGCCTCAACCAGGTAGCATTTTTATTTCAGAAATGTTCCCTTCCCCATCCACAAAAGTATCCTTACGGATTTTTTTCTCCCACCAAAATAAGGCACAGGATTTGTCTCTGACGCTGTGTCTCCCTATTTGGACGGCAAGCTGTGTAACATATTTCTACCCAGCGTGAAGCTTCTTGGCAGACTCTTGAGGCCACGTTTTGGTGGCTTCAGAGTTATCTTTGGATCTGTCAAAAGTGCTAATGGGCTTTCTGGCCTTCTTTAAGCTCCTCATTTCTATTTTCTTTTTACTTCCATCCTCTCCTAAAAGAAAAATTCATGTAATTCATCAGCAGTTAAGCATTTTACTGAAATGCTCAGCTGAGGGCCTTGTATTTTTGTTTGCGAGAATAGCTCTGCCGTGTCACTGTCTTCAGAACAAACCCCACCCTGACTTCATTAGCTCAGCACTCCTCAGTCCACCAGGCAAGAAATGCACTTGTTGACAAATTTCGACTTTCCTATCGGTTAGTTTTGTTTTTTGAATTTGTTGGGGCAAGTTCATGTGGTGGTTAGGGCAAGATTTGGGGGTTCAGGAGACCTGGTTTTGAAACTTGGCCCTTTCTAGTTGACATTTGGAAGACTACTTAAACTTCCTGAGCCTCAGTTTTCCTGTCTATAAAATGGAGGTGATAATGCCTTTCTCAGGGTCGTTGAGAAGACTAGGGAAAACTCAGGTAGGGTACCTGTTTTCTGGCATATAAGGATTACTCAGTAAATGGAATAACAATTTTTAACAGAAACACTTTTTCTTTGGCCGTACTTTGATCCTGCACTCTTCCTATGCCATGCCTTCTTTTTCCAAATACAACTTTTATCTACTATTTTTAGTGGTATATTAAAAAAAAAAAAAAAAGCATACATTTAGGGACAAACCCACCCAAGACTGAATAGTGCCCTATCCACTTACTGGGTAACCTTGGTCGGATTACTTCCCTGTGCCCTCGTTTTCACACCTGTAGATAAAGATGGTAATATTTGTTCAAGGAGTAGTTTTAAGATTAGTGAAATAATATATGTAAAGCCTTGTATATTGTAGATGTTTAAAAGTATATAAGAGGGACAGTGTAATGTAAGGGAAAGTGTATGGGCTATGGAGTTGGATCTGAGTCCAAAATCTGACTCTACCAGTTACTAAATCTCTCCTAGACTTGGTTTATCTATATATTGTAAAGAATAATATCTCATTGGATTTTTGTGAAGACTGCTTAAGATTATACACTCAAGAGTACCTGGTCCAGTGCCTGGCACTTGGTAGGTGGTCAGTATGTGGACCTGTTAATTCACTCACTCTTTATAAAGGTAGATAGTTAAACTAGTACTCCAACCAAGCAATAATAAATCATAAGATAAGTGCCCATTCTTATTCCCAATACATACTATTGTTGAAAAGCACTTTATGCTATTTTGCATATAAAATCCACCTGGTTTACTTGCATTTATGGGTTATAAATCTTTCATCATTATAAACTGCAACCCCTGGCAGTAGCGTTCCTTCCCTCCCCAACCCCCTTCATTTTCAGAGGATTATATTGTATGGCATTGAAAACCTGTAACATTGAAGAAATTAGCATATTCATGTGTATTATTAAAGTCAGGTGGGTATAGAAGGATTTGCAGAAATGAAGCACATTACTTTTTTTTTTTTTCAAATCTGCAGAGTACCAATCTATAGTACTAATTAAGGGAACAAAACCCAGGCTACAGACAAAAACTAGTTTAAAACGTTGCTTTGTCACAACTTGCTACTGCTTGTCTTCAATGTTTTTTCCTGTCTTTTGAGTGAAATACCTGGAAATTGTGGATCTTGGAAATTGCTTTACTTCCAGCCGAGCCCTTTTAGAGAATGTAAACTGTGGAGGAGGGGAACACCAGCAGTGATGAGAGGAGAGGATTGTGCCCGGTCTTTGCAGGTGGGGCCTGTTGGATAGGAACAGATTCTGTGCCGAAAGCATTTTGGTCCCCGGGTACTATCTTTTGCTTAGATGTGTGGCATGGTGCATTGGGAAAGTTCTAGGACCCAGGGTCAGAAGGTCTGAACTTCAGTCCCATCTTCATTGTTCATTAGGTTTTTTGATCTTGACATTCCTCTCTTGCCTTTGTTTCCTCATTTGTAAGATTGTGGACTTCCTGTCCTGCTCAACTTTCAGAACTGATGCTAAGAGCCATCACAGCACCACGTGTGATCTCATGTTGTAAACTGTAATCACCACCCAGAGGTGTAATTACTCAGACTCCTTCATCTCTAAGGTCTCTTCCAACTTTACACTTCATAATTTACACATGAGTAAGATTTGGTCTCCCAGGTAGAAAGAATAGGACAGGGGAAGAGGAGAGAATACTTTCTGATTATTTTTTGTTTCTCGTGCTTCTATTTGACACTGTTTGTAATAAGAACAAACGAAATAAGTCATAAACCTCCACTGTTTCTTTCTCCTAGAGAAATCTGACAGAATATTTTGTGGCTGTGGATGTGAACAACATGTTACATCTATACGCCAGTATGCTCTACGAACGCCGGATACTCATCATTTGCAGCAAACTCAGCACTGTGAGTAGACAGTCTTGAAACAGGCTTTTTAATTTTATTTTAATTGAAAGATGTATTAGAAAGATTAAAGAAAACTTTAGAAAAAGAAATCAGCTGCAGTCCTCTCAGATAGTAACATGTCATTTTCATTAATTATTCATGTTCCTTTACAGTGTCAATACACATTTTATTTATTCTTGTAGTTTTGCAGTTATAGTTTCCCATTTGATTGTGTGTCATGAACACTTTGCATATTTCATATAAGCTTCCATTATTGTCATTTTTTACATGTCTGTGTCATATTCCATTATACTGATGTGTCATCATTTACTAAATCTTTCTTCTCTTGATGGCCATTTAGGTTGTCCATAGTTTAATCCTTTAGTAGGTAACACTGCAGTGAACATCTTTTGGCTGCATTTGACTAATGCAGTTGATCTTCTAAGGATTGGGACCACCGTGTCAAAGGACAGGATAAACACCATGATTTATGGACTGCCAGATTGCTTCCCAGACAGGCTGTGCTTGTTTATAGTGGATGCTGATGGCTGTGTATGAGTGTACTGTTTTTCACTGCAGCCTTACCAGAATTGTGTGTGTGTTCATGGACATGTGTTTTAATTTTCCTAATAAAATAGGTATAAAATGATATTGCAGATTTGCTTTATCTTTGATTTTTTTGATTAGAGGTAACTGAATATTTTCCTGAAGTTTATTTCCTATTTGTATTTTTTTCATGTCTCTTCCCATTTGTCTTATAAAGCTCTTGATTTTAAAAAAATAAATTGGAATGAGCTCTTTTATATTACAATAACTTTTGCTGTATTATAATAACTTTTGCTATATGTATAATAGAAATATTTTTCATATTCTTTTACCATTTTTTTTAACTTGCTAAGTATAGGAGTTTATATTTTTCCTAACATCTATTATGAAAATTCTCAAACATAATAAATTAAAATCATTTTACAGTGAACACCAATGTAATTCCATCTAGTTCTATAGTTAACATATCACTACACTTGCTTTGGCACATATTTATCCATCTATCCTTCCTACTATCATCCATCAACCCATCTTATTTTTTTGATGCATTTCAAAGTAAATCACAGACATCACTATACTTAACCCCCAAATAACTGAGTATATATGTTATTAACTAAATTTCAATATTTGTTTACACTATTTTTTTTCTTTTGAGATAAAACTTTCATAAAGAACTTGACTGGGAGAAATTGACTGTTAGAGAGGGCAGAAAGACCTCCCTAAGTGGGAATTTCCCTAATGAAAGGCCTCTGGATAAAATCAGTTGTGTGTTTACTATGAATTCAAGGCACCTAATAATGAAAGCTTAGTGAAGCCATTAGAGTTTTCTTTATTGTTTTCATCATAACTTAATAATTGGATGGTATTGTTTGCTTGTCAAGAATGCACTATTTTTTTGCTAGGCTCATTGCACATAGTAGGTGATAAAAGCAAGGCCCTTGAGCTCAAGGGAAAACGAGCCCATAATAGACCTCTTGCTTTGTTTTGCGTTTTATTCTAAACTATAAGTGCAGTTCATAATCTCAGGGCCTGAATACCCAGACTGAGGTTCAGACTGAGAGTATTGCCAATCAGATTTGTCATTGCCTCTTGTTGAGGCTGAATAGATTGAGTGCATTTGGAAGAGTCTAGCCCATAACCAGTTACTGTTGCTTTGAAGTATTAAACTTAAGTAGAACAAGAACAGGACATCATTACAGTGAAAGTGAATCCCCCATAATATAATCATGATATTTTCGAGCCCTTAATATGTGCCAGGCACTGCACTGAGCCCTATGCATCTATTAACTCATTTAATTGTCACAACAGTTTGTAGTGGGTTCTGTTATTATCTCCATCTTATAGATAAGGAAGAATATACCTTCTGTGTGATTTTGTTTAGGTAAACCTAGTGGATTAAACACAAAAAGTTATTTCTGCTCCTTCTCAAAACTAAAATGGAATAAAGGAATAAATCAACAAGTACAAAGAGCAGGTGCAACAGAAGTTTTAAAAAATATATCAAGAAAGTGCTATTTTCAATGTTATTCCAACATTTTGAAAACTGAGGTGAAATGAACAGAAAAATAAAATTTACCAAGATTGAATCAAGAAGAAATATAAAAATTTAGTCAATCATTTAATTTATAGATGTTGAATCAATATATAAATTCTTTTTTTCCAAAACACTCAGCCCAAATGGTTTTACAGGTATATTTTATCAAACATCTCAGGAACAGGTAATTTCAATCTTTGACAAACTCCTTAAGCATCTAGAAAAAAGGAGGAACACACCCCAGCTTTTCTGACATTCATCCATACAAAGGGACACTACAAGAAAGAAAAGTTAACAGCCAATATCACTTATTAACATAGGTGTAAAAATCTTAAACAAAATAGTAGGAAGTATATAAAATAAATACTTCCTAATAACCAAATTGACTTTATTCCAGGAATGTAAGACTGATAATACTAGAAAATCTATTGATATAGCTCATCATATTAACATGCTAAAAGGAAAAATTCATGTGGTTACCAATAGAGAAAAAGCATGATTATGTTCATGATTAGGAAGACTCATTATGTTGAAGGTGTCATTTCATTCCAAAATGATGTGTAGTATAGATTGCATACCACTCCATTCAAAATTCCAATAGAACTTTACATAGTACTTGGCAAACTGATTCTAAAATTAATATGGAAAGCCAAAGAAAGAGCCAAGACACACTTGAAGAAAAAGAATGGATTGTGTAAGCTTGTGGAATCAAAACTTTTTATAGAGCTATAGTAATTAAGATGCTAGTAATGGCATATGGATCCACATATAGACTGATGGAATAGAATAGAGATTGCCGAAACAGACCACATGTGTGTGGGTTCTTCGTATACAAGAGAGGTGGCATTGTAAAATCTGGGAGAAGGGACAGACTTTTCAATAACTAATTGTCCACGTGGGGGAGAAAAGAGAGATAATTTGTATCTTATACAACATGCAGAACTGAATTCCAAATGGATCAAGGACTTAACTGTCAAAGGCAAAATTTTAAAACTTTTAGAAGACAAAATAGGAGAATAATCTCTGTGATCTTGAAGTAGAGGATTCAGTTAAATAATCCAAAATTTATGTTGTATAAAGGAAAAGATCAAAATTGCAAATTTTGTTCATTAAAAGATACCATTCAGAGAATGGAAAGAAGTCACAAGCTGGGGTGAGATATTTGCTACATATAAAACTGACAGAAGACTAATATCTGAAATATATAAAGAACTACTACAGTAAAAAAGCAAAAGACAGAATCTATCAATAGAAACATTGGCAAAAAGCACAAATAGGTATTCCACAGAAGAAATACAAATGGCTATTAAATATATGGAAAGATGCTCAACTACATTAGTAATCACAGAAAAGCTAATTAAAACTATCCTGATACAACCAAATTTTATTTTGCGAATGTACTGGAGAATTTCATGTGATACTCTTTGAAGATGTGGCACAAAACTATTTACATATGCCCAGCACTCAGCAGTTCCACCCCTGGAGGGAACTGTGTGTGTGTGTGTGTGTGTGTGTGTGTGTACATACACATACCTACACAGTCTTCTTGGTCATGTATGATGTGACACATGTACAAACATGTTCATAGTGGCATTGAGGTTTTTTTGTTTTTGTTTCTTAAACCTGGAAAGAGCCCACGTGACCATCAACAAAGAACTCATAAATTTTTGCATGGTTATATAGTAGAACACTGTGTAAGTGAAGGTGAACTACACTATCAACATGATTGGTTCTCTAATACAGAATTCTGAGTGAAAGAAACAAGCTACAGAAGAGTATACTCTGTGATTTCATTTATATAAAGTTCAAGTAAGAAAAACTACATAGTTTATTACTTAGGGATACATATAAACTACAAGGTGGGGAAATGATTAACACAAAATTTAAGGAGTAGTTTCCTCAAAGGGAATGAAAAGAATATAGTTGGGAAGAGGCATACATGGGACATGAACAGCATTATTTTCTGTCTTGAGCTAGATTAGGGATCAGCAAAGTTTTCTGTAAAGGGTTCAATAGTAAATACGGACTTTGTTTCAACTATTGGACTCTGACCTTGTCGTTTATAGTCAATAAATAGGTGAGTGTGACTGTACTCTAAGAAACTTTATTTACAAAAATAGGAGGCACTCTAGACTTAGCCTTTGGGCTGTAGTTGGCCAACCCCTGAGCTAGGTGCTGGGTTTTGGAGTCTTAAATTTTTTTCCTCTAAAGGTCTCTTATATGATATACGTACTTTTTTAAAAATTGAGATATAGTCGATTTACAATGTTGTGTTAATCTGGCGTACAGCATAGTGATTCAGTTATACATGTATATGTATTATATATATTCATTGAAAATTTTTACATATATATTCCTATAAAATTATATATGTATAATATATACATTTCTTGAAAAATATGAATTCTTTTTCATTATAGGCTATTACAAGATATTTAATATAGTTCCCTGTGCTATACAGTAGGAGCTTGTTGTTTATTTTATATATAGTGTCTGCAAATTCTGAAATCCCAATTTATCCCTCCCCACTCCCTACCCCATCAAGTAACTATACGTTTGTTGTCTATATCTATGAATCTGTTTCTGCTTTGTAAATAAGTTCATTTGTGTCTTTTTTTTTAGATTCTGCATGGAAGTTATATCATATGATATTTTTCTTTCTCTTTTTGGCTGGCTTTACTTAATATGACAATCTCCAGGTCCATTGATTTTGCTGCAAATGGCATTATTTCATTCTTTTTTATAGCAGAGTAGTAGTCCATTGAATATGTATACCACAGCATCTTTATCCAGTTATCCGTGGATGGACATTTAAGTTGTTTCTGTGTCTTGGTTATTGTAAATAGTGCTGCTATGAACATTGGGGTGCATGTATCTTTTTGAATTTGAGTTTCCTCTGGATATGTGCCAAGGAATGGGATTGCTGGATCATATGGTAAATCTATTGTCAGTTTTTTAAGGAATCTCCATACTGTTTTCCACAGTGGCTGTACCAAACTGCATTCCCACCAACAGGGTAGGATTCCCTTTTCTCCACATCCTCTCCAGCATTTATCATTTGTGGACTTTTTAATGATGACCATTCTGACCAGTGTGAGGTGATACCTCATTGTAGTTTTGATTTGCATTTCTCTGATAATTAGTGATATTGAGCATTTTTTCATATGCCTGTTGGCCATTTGTCTTCGTTGGAAAAATGTTTTAGATCTTCTCCCCATTGTTTGATTGGGTTGTTTGTGATATACACACTTTTATTTGTGTATATATATATATATATATATATATATATATATATATATATATATATATATATTTCAGATATTTCAGAATTCTTGAAAAGTTAAAAAAGAAGGTATGAAGCCTCTTTCTCATGAAATTTTATAATATAGAGATAGAGACAAAGTAGTTCTTATACAAAGGTTAAGAATAGAAATTGCACAAAATTTTATAATGGCAATTCTGGAAACCAGAAGATATTGGAGCAGTGTCGAGTTTCTAAGAGAAAATGATTTCTACCCTGAAATTCTATATTATCTAATGGAAGCACTCAGGAGAGTGGCATCAGCCCCTCCCATACCTGTCAACCTCCAGAGGTCTCTACTCCTCCACTCGCCTTCTCCATTGTGGATGAACTGTCCGTCCTCTCTATGGCCAGTCACTCTGCTGGTCAAATGACTTCATTCAACAAGTATTTTTCACGGCACTGCTGTAGGCACCGGGGATGCAATAGTGAACAGAGAGGCAAAAATCTGTCTTTATGAGGCTTACATTGTAGTTAAGGTACCTGCAATAAACAAGTAGCTTAAATAAATGCTAATAAGTACTGATGAGCACAATAAAGCAGAGGAGAGCGGATGGGGACTGGAGAGGTGGCAGGGATTGCAGTTTAGATAGATGGCCAAGGAGCGCCTCCTTGAGAAGGTCACACTTCAGCGTCCTTCTTGCTACCTTATGGAAATTCCTTCAGCTCTGAGCTCCTCTCTTCTGCATCATTATTTTTCCTTCTCTACTGGTACTTTCTTATGAGCTTGCTAACACGGTATAATGTCTCCCAAACTTAAAACAACATCCTTGATGGGAGGGTATACCTCAGTGGTAGAGTGCGCACTTAGCGTGCATAAAGTTCTGAGTTCAATCCCCAGTACCTCCATCAAACAGAAATAAACAAGTAAACCTAATTACCGCCCCCCAAACAAACAAACAAAAAACAGAACATCCTTAGCCACATCCCCTTTATCCCATTTCTTTTCCTCCTTTTAAAATAAAATTCCTCAAGAGAGTTATTTCTATTTACTGTCTAATTCCTCTCCTCTCATTCCCTCCTCTGTCTTGTGTTAGGATTTAGTCCCCACCTCCACTGAAACAGCTTTTGTTCGGCCACCAACAACTTCATGTCAAATAAAATGAGTTAGTACTTGTAAAACTTAGAACAGAGTCTGGCATGTAGTGTATGTATACATTTTTAATAAATAGTTAAACACCTATAATGGGAAGTCAAATATTAATGTTTAAAACTTAAAATCAAGAAATAGTTATTTAGAAATAAGGAGATAAATATTGTGTTGAATGTGATTAGTTCGAGTTAAGGGTAAGGAGGATTGTGAGATGGGCTGCTCTTTGTCAGTGGTATAAGCCTTTAGCACTTTTTGTTTTGTTTTTAGGGCTACAAACATATTACTTTAACGTAAACATTTTTTAAAAAACCAGTTGATTCTTAACTAAGTTCTGAATTTTGCTAATTGATGGTAGAAATCTCTTTAGGGAGAAGGGGGGTCTCACATCTCACATGGGACCAGCAGCATCCTGATAAGTTATGTGCAATTTCTCTGGGGATAAAGTAGCTGAGCAGACATCAGTTTTATCTCAGCATTTGGATCTCTTCGATTTCAGAATTTAGAAGTTGTCTAATTGTTGCCTTTTATTTCCTCACTGGTGGCTTTTTATTATCTTTTCAATGAGGGAGAATGCAAAGGCCTGAGGTTTCTGATGACCCTCTCTTGATAGAGCCAGATATGGCCTGTCATACCTTGACAAACCACATTTTTCTCAATTTTGTTTGATAAGATGTAGGCTTAATAGTCCTCAGAGCCATTAAGCATCTGAAAGATAAAAGCTGTTAACTCGCCAGAGTGCTGTCTTCTATAAAAATGACTGTGCATCAATAGAGACAAACCCAGCAATATTTAGTTCAGAGTCAGGTAGTATTCATTTCAGGCTCTCTCGGTCAATAAAGTTGTGATATTTTGTATGAGGAAAATGTTAAGTTTTTGTTCTTTTTGCGCAGTTAATGTATATTGATTGTTTTCCTTTATAAGTGATAAATAGGGAAGGCTTAACTAAATCTTGTTCTCTAATGTAAATACTTCAGTGTATTTTCTCCTAGCACAAAGGCCCCATTTTTCTTCCAGATTTTCGTATCTGAGTTTAATTCATACTGCTTTTTGGTAATGCTTGTAGATAGCAGGTAGGTCTAAAATAAGACTTTTATAGAGATAATACCTAACTACAACCGAAGTCCTAGAAGATCAGTATTATCCCCATTTTACAGAATGGTCCACCCACTCAGAGAGATGGAGTAACTTGCCCAAGTCACGCCCTGGTTGTGGGAGTGACGGACGTGCAAGTAGGTCGTTAGGTTGCAGTGTCAGGGGAAGGGAGGCTTTGGCTTCAGGAAGGGGAGAAACAACCTGACATTACACATAAAAATGAATCTTAGCCCCTTCAAAGTGCTTGCCTTGGGGACTAGGTTATGTTTATTGGGTGCCACCTCTCAAACTATGATCAGAACCCTTGTATAGAAACTGTCACAAGAGCCAGAGGCAGATTGTTAAGAATATCTAAATTCACATAAAGAGCCAAAAAGATACTCTGAGCCAAATCTGGTGGCTGTGGTGTCTGATGGAACTGCTAATGCTGGTTTGAAGTCCTGATAGTTTAGTATTTAGAGACGCTTCTCATGTAGCTGGTAAATAGCTCTGAGACTATCAAAGATATGTTGACAGCATCCGTGGACTAAGCATGTAGGACACTCTTATTTAGATTCACTCTATATTTTATGTGGCAGGTTCCCAATTCTCCTCAACACCCTTTAAAAATTCTTTTAAGTTAACCTTTTTGAGCCACTTACTATGTGCCAGACACTGCTACTCTTTTTGTCTTTTTTTCATTTGTTCTTGCAGCAACCCCAGGAACTAGATGGTTTTATTCTTTTGCAGATGAGAACATTGGCACTTGGCAAGTTAAAGTGTCTTGGCTAAGATGACCAGCAGAGATAGGATTAAAACTCATTTCTCTTGGCTCCAAGCCAACCCCCTTCTTACTAATTTGTACAGCCTCCTTGGTAACTTCCATTTGTCATGAGTTCCCTTTGACACTGTACCCAGAGAATTATTCTTGATAGGATTCTCTTGACCAGGGATCTGAAATCACAGAAAGAACTTCAGCCTGAACATTGCCTTTGAATGCAAATCTAAGCTTTTTACTTCAGATTTAGTGAGCACTTTCTGTGTGCCTGACACCACTCTTGGCAGCAAGGAAACCGAAGGTCAATATGTGAATTTCTAACTGGCATGCTTACCCTGTTAGCCAAAGCCCTATTTTCATGAGCACCATTCAGATTCAGCCCCTTCTGTCTGCGTGTTGTTGTTGTTAGGCTCTCCCAGCCCCAACTGTGCTGGTCTGCTGTGAGCCCAGCCTTAGTGGGTCCCTGGGACGAATCTTCCCAGCTCACTGTGGCTTCAGGTTTCACGTCCTGCAGTTCCTTTCAGCCTTTGTGTATCCTGGCCCTAATCTCCCCCTCTGAGATTTAGGGATGCTGTAAGAAGTTTTGAAAACTAAGAATATCCAGTTAAATGATGACAAAAGCATATTTACTTTACAAAGGAATGTATATTTTATCCAGTGGATGCTTTTTAAAACAAGTTCTTAGGAAGGAAGCACAGTTCAGTGGCAAGACTATTACCTAGTTAATTGAGCCTTCACAGCTATTTGTATGGTGCCCATAACGATGAAAAGAATTGCCACTTTTCTGATAGTGCCTCATTTAGAGAAGGAAAGAAAAAAAAAAAAAAAAACCCCACTAATACTTTCTGCCTGTCACTTTCTTCCTAAGTATTAGTTCCAGAGAATGTGGGCCTTGGGCGGGACTTGGACGCTGGTGGCCTGAAGAGTGATGGGTGACCTTTCTGTCTTCCCCCCAGCACCCTCGTGTCTGGCCCTTAGTAGACACTTCAGTGTTGGTGTGAAGGGATGAGTAACTTCCTACCCTTGCCCTTGACCTGTCTTAACCACTCCCACTAACAGCATCCATTGTCTCAGTACCACCTGGTCTTGTGACCTAAGAAGGGTCAGTTTGTGGACTAGATAGTTTTTCAGATTTAGCTTCATTTTCAGTTCTTTCCAGATGAACTTCAGCCGGTTGTGACTATGCCAGCCTGTATAATGGGTTGGGTACCTAAATGATGTGTGTAAAGCTTTCCTAGCTCTTCTGGATTAGAAATAACTAATCCTGTTTGCTTATCTGCAGTCCTTGAAGCTGAGATGAGAGTGGCAGTTTAAGAAGGTTTGAAATACTGGACCAGAGCCAGGGCCTCTTTGCTTGCACACTCCACTCTGCATGTTCCAGCCGTAGGAGCAAGCTGCATTATTTTGTTTCAAACTGTGCTCAAGGGAAGCCAAGACCTTGTAACTGGAAACTTACCAGAGAATTCTAAGACTAAATTTGGTGTTCCATTTAAAAAAATTAAATAAATCAAACATTTTGTTTGTTCATCTTTTATATGTTAAAAAAGAGAGATTTATCTAGTTCACACTAACAACCTAAGAACCTAAGGAGAGTTTTCAAAGAAGTGAGAAGAAAACTAATCCCTTTTGGTGACAAGGGAAATCCGTAACAAAATGTAATGAAGTGGCATGAAATACAGACTCCGCAGCCAAACTTTCAAACAGCGTAGACTCTCTAATCTCCATCACATAAAATTTTATTGTGGCTCAGAGAATATTAAAAACTGTCAGAAATAAATGAAAGGAACCTCCATTGGCAGGAAATAGAAGAATAGATTAGTATGTTTTATTTATGTGGTTTTTCTCTAGTTTTTAAATGTAAATACAATTAACTGCTTTTTGAACAAGTTCTTCATTTAATTATGTGTGAGTTAGTTTTCTCTTTTTCATGTTGAACTATAACTAGAATGAGGAACCTTGATGTTACAGACACTATATAAACTGTGTAATAGACAGAGTAACAGCAGTTTAATTTGTGATACTTTAAAACTTGCTGTGTGACTTCAGCCAGCCGTGGTCTCCCTACCAGTTCGTACCTTCCTCTCTTGCCTCTTGCTTCAACACAAGGAGCACCTGTTTTGGACCAGGCAGAGAATTCAGATTGTTAGTGACTCCTAAATGCTGGTCCCTGGATTAGTTGTGTTAGAAATCACCCAAAGAACTTGTTAAAAATTCAGGTTCTTGGGCACCACCTCCAGACATTCTGGTTCCAAAGGTCTACCATGGAACCATGGAATGTCTTTTCTTAAGGTTCCCCCAAATGGTTGATACACAGCCAGATTCAGAATCAGTGAATAGACAGTTCTCTAAGACAATATTTATTCTTTGATTTTTATTTTGCATCGTTAGAGTCCTTTTCACTTTGAGCCTATGCAATAGAGGCTAATTAAGTTTGCTTAGAAGACATTTAAGTACAGATTAACACTAAAAGACTCCTTGTTTCCATATTTCTCTTTGAGAGAACTTTGATTTTGACATTGGCTAGTCCAGAACAGGACAGAGCTAAGTATGATCTATTTAAGCTCTCAGTAATGTTGGCTGCTGATGTAGTCCACGAGTGTAATTTTGGATACATGTGTATAAATAGATCTAGAGAGGTGATGTTTCTTTTTAGCCTTTGCATTGAGAACACGGCAGAGTATTTCATTATATTATTTCAGTTGTGCGGTCAACTTGTGAAATAAATGGTATGTTCTTTATAGGACTGATAGCTTTTTATATGAGTGTTGTGAATCAGGTCTCTACTAAAAAACACTAACAGGTAATATTCAAGTCACTGACCTGGCAATATACTCGCAAAAGCTCTAAATGGCACCCATGTTGGCCAGCATCTGTCCAGATTTCATTAAAGAAATTAGAGCACCTACTATGTGCTGAATCAGTGAGGACAGGAACTCAAAATTTCCTTAGGTTTCTGCAGGCTGAAAGTGTGGTCACCGGTGAGCAAATGTAGTGTGATGTGAGATTAGACCATGTAGTTAGGGGTTGGTACACACCTTATGAAAATTCACACCTTTTTCTCTTCTCCTATCTTGATAGCTGCATATTCTCCCAGCTAGATGATTCAGACAGCCCTGCCACTGCTGTCTTTTCCCAAGAAAAAAGAAATGCAGGGATGAAAGAGAGAGCACAAGGCTTCAAGCCAGGATGATTTTGCTCAGTTCTTACCTGTGTACTTAATCCCCCCTAACCATGTGGACTTAAGCAGCTTTCTTAATCTCTCTCTCTGACCTCTTCTGTAAAAATGAGATAGTATTAATACCCACCTCAGGGTTGTTGAAAGGATTCAGCGGTCATAGGTATAAAAGCGTAGAGCCCAGTACTGCGTATATACTACTCATTTAGTAAGTGTTGACTCTGAATCTCACCTTTTTGGGGCAATAAACCCTGATTTGACTTTCAGAAGCAAAGAGGGCAATAGAGATCATGGAAGAACTCTGAAGATTTAATTAGTACAACTGGTGATGGTGGATAGTGAATGAATCCAAGCAACAGGGAATAGTCATGGTAACTTGTATGAGATTTTCCATATCCACCCACTTCTCACTAGTTATATAGTCATTGACTAAATTGTCCTTTCTTGTTCAAGTTTCCACAGTCATCACCATGCAGAGCTAGAGTGGCCTAAGAAAATGCTTTGTTCACTTGGCCCAGCATCACCACTTGACCAGCCTCCTAGGGAGGAAGACTGACCTGTCTTCATCCATCCAGGCTCTGCTCTGGTGCCTCGCTCTCTGAAAGCAGGCCTGATTCTTGCCCCAGGCAGAATTAATGATTCCTTCTTTGTATGCTAGCACACTTGAACCTCTATTATATTACCTCTTTCATAATGCTTTTGTGTTGAAGTTGATTGTTTGCATTTTGATCTTTTTCTCTCTATTTTAAATTGCTTGAGGGCATAGTGTGTACACATCGTGGATACTCAGTAGTTGTCAGATTAATACGGATCATAGCACAGAGGCAGTTTCCTATGAGCTAAGAGCGTGGACTCTGGAGCGAGACTCCCTGGGTTTAAATCCTAGCTCTGCCACTGCTGCGACGTTGTACAAGGTCCTTAACATCTAGGGACCTTCATTTCCTCATTTGTAAATGGGAACAATAGTGCTACTACCTTATAGGGCTGCTATGAAGATTAAATGAGTTAAATAGTATGTGTAAAGCACCTAGAACTGTGCTGAGTAAGTGGTTCTCGTGGTGGCTGTGTTTATAGCTTCAATCTTTCTGAATTTCCTATCACTTTCTAAGGTTGGATTTATCTAACAAAGTAATTGTGCAGAGGAAAATTTTTTCCTCTGTGCCTCCAGATCTAGTAACTCCTACCACCTGAAAGTTTCTTAGTTTCTTTTTCACGTATGGATGCCCGACAGACAGGTACTTATGATTCTATGTTCAGTTAGGCTTTCTTTCTTTTAAAAAATGTGATTCTTTATTAAAGCAATATATAAATTAGCTAAACGTAAGTTATGATCTTAGAAATATTTTCGAAGAAATATAAATATCCACTTACACTCGACTTGAGTTTGGATCCCCTGGCAATGGTGGTAAGTTCAGAGGGGTCTGTGGGCCATGTCCTGACTCCACGATCAGTTAGAATGTGTCATAGGCAGAGAGTGGAGAAGTGGCTGTCCATGTATTTAAATGAATTATTATCAATTCCAGTGTAATTTTACCTTTTGCTTTTTCATCTTAAGAAAATTCTGTGGTTTCCTCACTCATGGTGCTACCGGCTCATCTGCCCTGTAGTTTACAATACCATAGTGTCTGTCTCTGCTGTAGTAACTAAAGCTTGTTTTTGGCAATTTTAGTTGCTCTGATGTTTTGAAGTGTCAGATTTTGACATGAAACTTCTTGCCCTGGTTAATAACTTACTCTGATTACTCTAGTTAGTAGGTAGTTTTAAAAAAAAAAAAAAAGGTGGGGGGTGGCAGGGAGGATGGAAAGAAAAGTGATTGAGTAGCAGGCCTGAGAAAGCTTCCTCTTGACTGGATGATCTTTCTCTTAGTGGAAGACATTCAGCTTGATTCCATGTTGCTGTGTTGGTTTTTATGGGTTTTTTTTTTTCCTTCCCTTCCCCAGAGGATAATGGGGAAACAAGAGGTGTGATGAGTTCCACCCAACTGAAAGAAAAGCTGCTTGAAGAAAGACAGCCCTCCCCACCCCACAAAAAAAATAAATAAATACAGAAACGTGACATTTGGACTTCTGAGAAAACAGGGCATTCTTTGCTCTTTTCCATCTTCTTTCTACTCACATGTCTGGCATCTGTCTAGACTAGCTGAAGGTCTTTGATTTCTGAGGCTTTCTAAGTTCTCTTTCTGCTAAAGCATCTTTGATAGTTTCTTAAAAGGGCCAGCTCTTCCCCCACTAGCTATAGTAAACACAATTTGAACCATTTATAATTAAAAGTTTTTCTCATATGCTTTGAAGGGTCAAGTATAGTAACTTTCAGAGTCCCTGAATGTTTTACTTAAAACTTTTTGCTGATCTTATAGTGGATTTCCTTTTGAGAATAAGCAAAAATCCAAACACTATTTGAATCATGCCACCATTTATTTCCTTATGACTACAAGGATGGTTTATAATTAAATAGAAGAATCTCATTTTCAAATTGAGAAAGCGAACAACTTCTCTAAGACACACAAAATTTTCTGTAACTGTTCTACATAGGACTTTTCTTGGTTGAAATGGATAGACTTAAAAATGACTCTCTTTAAAGTTAGTAATCTGGTACTCTTTCTAATACTCTTTGCTCTGTCACTTTCCTGATGTTTGAGTTCAGAGGCAAAATCCAATTGCCTCTAACCCTGTGATGAAGCAGGTGTCAGTTTAATCTTTTAACATTCCAAGTTCTTGGATATAAAGAATGATTGTGACCATCTGATTTTTTTTTCCTCTTTCAGCTTTTGGAACTTGGAATCTCAATACCTTGTAGGAATTTACAGCTTCTAGTTGTGATCTATTAAGCAATTGCAATTTGTTAAATGTCTGATAATCTTGTCTATCATTCCTCATGAGGTTAAGCTGGAGGCATTCTAACATTCCCCAAACATTTACTCAGCACCTGCTCTGTGTCAAGCATTGTAAGAGATAAGGAGAGGAATCAAATGTGGTCTCTGTTCTTGATGAGCTCATATCTTTAGTCTCATGCCCCTAGTTTCCTAAGACCATCTACATCTACCTCTGAGATCTTCAGAGTGTCAGGGGCCAAGCACGGAGGAAGGCTGTACCTTCCACAGTCAGGTGATGGAGATGCAATGACTGAAAGGTGGTGGTTCCTAGATAGCACATGAATTCCAGGTGGGCCTCTGTGACTGCAGAGATGAGAAAACAAGACTAGCACTGAGGCCTGTTGTGCTAGTGCATAGTCAGTGGAGCTGAGGAGGGTGAGCTGGGGAAGTAGAGGAACATTCTTCATGTCAAAGGATGGCAGTTCCTCTAGATCAAAGTTGTCAAAGCTGGAATGGGGCACAGGGATCATGTAGTCCAGCCTCTTGTTTTCCATATTGAGACCCAGGAGAGGAAGTGGCTTACTCAGATCAAAAAGGGATTTAGTGGAAACTCCATGCAGGTATGTGAAAGGGAACATGACAGGAAGCCAGATTTTCAGACAGGTGTGCCAGAAGTGACCAACAATCATTACTTCATTGTCTAGAATTTCTTATGGATCAAAGATACTACATCACCTTAGTTAAATGTAGCTCATCATCAGGAAATGATCAACTCTGTTTTTAAAAGGGTTCTTTTCTGTTAATTGGTATTTTGCTTTAGATATTTGGTCATCTAACAGCAAGGCAAATGCCTTTCTATGTAATTTGGCCTTGCTGACAGGGACAGTATGTCACCTCGTTCAGAGTCCTCAGCATAGTGTATGGGCACAGGATAGGCACTCAAAACATTTTGCAGTTAATTTATGCATGTGGAGGTGGCCACTGTAGTCTGACAGACCTGGATATGAGGCCCAGATCTGTCACTTACTAGCTGTGTGGCCTTGGGCAAGTTGTTTCACCTCTGAGACTGTTTCCTTATCCATGAAATGTCATGTTGAGTGTACACACACACACACACACACACCCCTAACCTATAAAACAGTACTTTGCAAGGCCCTAAACCCCCAACATGATTCCCGGCACATACACTGTTAAGATTCTTTTTTTTTTTTTTTTTTAAAGGATCTCTTAACTTTTATTCTATGTTAAATTGCAGAGCTACTATTTGGAATCAAATGAATTGGAATCTAAGATTGTGACAATGTGGGCATTTCTCTAAGAAATCCCTCAAATTGGGAAAAAAAAATGTGTCTGCGATTTTTCACACTCTACCGTTGATTGCTCTCCATTCATGTCCCTCCTCCACTGCCTCCTCCTTTCTCTCCCTTTGCCTCAAAGAAAACTATGGAGCCATATAGAAAACTCCAAAATCAGACTGACCTTGTGCACCTTTAATTGAGGACAGAATTTGCTAAAAGTGCGTCCAAAAACCCACCAGTGGTTTACTTTACAATTTGTGTCCTGGCTAGACTGGCTGTTGGCTGTATAAATTGTCTAGTTTTGTCTGGAGTCTTAGACTATTCAGCTGCTTCAGGGCAAAATCTTTTGGGGTGTCATTAAACGGGATTGATAATTGGCTTCTGATGAATATTCATTGTGACTAATGACTTTGGGCAAATTTTACACATACTATCTTTCTATTCTCCCACTGAGTGAGATTTTGATAGGATCATTTTCCTCAACTTGCACTTCAGTTAAATATTCACAATACCCCTTTGCTGACTACAATCCAAATTGTATACTTCCATTACTTTTAAATTTTGTATTCTGTAAGGAATGAGCATAGGCCTTTAGGACCCTAATTTTTTTTAATGGGATTGGTTTTAGAGGTTTTTTTTAAAGTGGCTAATGATAATTTATGGGATGTAATATGTTATTCCTGATTAAGCATGTCATAACACTTGGTCTCCTTAACTACTAGTGTTCCTAAGAAATGATGCACATAGTTTGTGCTATTTAGTATTTTGGAAAAATGCCAAATAATTCCCTTTTTTGCTTGTTTGTTTTCTTAATCAAATGGGTAAATGCATTTTACTCTATTGCAGAGATTTGGCCCTTAGAAAACCCTCAATGAAAATGATGATCACAAATCTTTAAAGTTTTATTTCTATGAGGGATAAGTAATTTAAAACCTTGTCATTTAGCTTGGCAGGTTTTTTTGAGGCTAAGGAAACATGAAAAGAACGTTGTCTGAAGATAAGATCTCTGCCACTTTACCACTTGAAATAGGATTTTTGACTCAAACCAATTTAAGCTAAAAAGAGGCAAGTATTCAAGTTCTGTCTCAACCAGGAACATTTTACTGAATGAGTTTTTCAAAGAGAATCACCAGTGAATACATGTGATGATGATGCTTCACATTTGTATGGCACCGTATAGATTTTAAAGTGCTTTTATTTATTTGGTATGTTGTAGAGTTACAGAGTAGGCATATTATTGAATGAATGGATGGATGAATCCATTGACTTGATTTTCTAAAAGTGGCATATTTATGTGTCTAAGCTTACTGTTATTGTTTTAGAATTTGGGTCATATAGCCTACTCTGTGAGACTCATGAAAATGTTAGTCCAATACTGTGAAAAACCAAGCTACTATCTATCTTTATATTGTGGATATAGTCTAAGTAAGAATTTTTTTTTTATTCAAGAAACATTGCATTATCTAGCGCATATATATATAAAGACAGGGTCTTTCTGTACAGTGAGAGGACAAACATACAGTTATAGTCACATTAATAATGGGGTCACAAGCCCAGTGGAGCCATGCAGTTCTTTACAGAGGAAGGTAGTGCTTGCACAGAGACTTGAGGGAGGAGGGATTTACTAGGGGCACAGACCCGGGCCAGTGGGAATAAAGAAGGAAAGAAAAGGAGTATGTAACTACTTCTAAATCTGCAAATGATTTATTGCAAGGATAAACCAGGGGAAGGTGGTAGAGACTGTGGCTGGAGATGCTGCTCTACAGGTAGACTGGGAGCTGGAGGAGACATGCCTGTACCAGATGTGCCCCCAAGCCCACTCCCAGTAGGACATTACATGACTGGACCTGCACTTTAGCAAGAGTACTTTGGCAGCTAGTTAAAGGATGGGAAGGAAGGGCTGGGGCCCAAGGCCAGTGAAACCCTCCAGCCTGACTTCAGGGTGGAGTTAGAGTAAAGTTGGTTCATTCTCCACTCACTCAACACCCCAGCAAAGATTTTTTTATCTCTTCCAACTCCAAAGAGATTAGTTGTGTGTAATATGACAGACAGCCTCCTTTCTATGGAAACCTACCGAAATAGGTTGAGAAAAGATGGATTAAGCCTACAAGCCTTGACGGAGACACTGAGAACTGCTGTGAAAGCTTGTTGGATGAGCTCCTGTTCCTGGCATGTACCTGATTTAAAGAACAGGGTCTAGAGGGAAAAGCAGGGGGGAAAAGTAGTGGCCCTGGATTTAATACACAGCTCTCACAACTGTGAAACATCAGCAGAATATCCAATTTAAAGCTGTTCATGTTACACTAACCTCTGGGATTCTTTTAACTGGGCCTTGGCACATCACTCTTTCGCCACGTAAATGTCCTTCTGTCAGCAAAGGCCAGTTAACAGCTTCCAAAAGAAGCAAAGTCCTCATGGGAATAGGCTTCCCAGAAACCAAAGAAACATTAAAGAAAAAAGGCAGAAAGAAACATGTGTTGTTGGCTTTTGTCACTTCATAGCCATATCTCCAAAGGTGTTGGGTTTTTTCCTTCTTTCACTATATTGAATTTTGTAGCAATTTTATTCTATTGTGTCTTTGTTTCCTAATTTTTTTGTTGTATCAAATACTGATTGTATGATGTGTCTAGCTCTTGAGAGAAAAAAAAAAAAGAAATGTGAAATAGGGACAAGTCAAAAGAATAGGGAGAGGAAGGATTAGTCAGTAAACAGTGCTGGAGCAATTGATTAACTATGTGGAAAAAATAAATTCTCACCTCAGTCCTTAAGCCCAAATTAATTCCAGATGGATTAAAGAGTTAAATCCTGAGGGAAAATTTGGAGGACTTTCTTAGCATAAAAGCGATGGAAACCATCATGAAGGAAAACATTTGCCCATGTAATTATTTAAGCCTTCTCTTTACCCCAAAATTCAAAGAAAATTAAATAAGGATAAATTATTTTCAAAAACATCACAAAGGATTAATATCCTTGGCATATCCAGTATTTGCTTGTAAATCAATTTAAAAACTACTCATTCTCATTAGAAAAAGTGGACTAAGAATATGAGCAGTCCGTTTACCTAAGAAATATCATTAAGAAACATGTAGTTAAGAAACATGTAACAAGATGTTTGGCCTCAGTCATGATCAGAGAAATAAAAATAAAGTGAAGATAGATACAGCCTTAAAGCTACTAACTTGGATTGTATTTCTTAGTGCTGGTGAGATACAGGGAAGCCAGCATTCCAGTACATGGCTGGGGAAGTGTAAAGAGCCTCAATCCTTCATCAGTTTATTATATTAATGTATTTAGTGTATTTAAATTATTGTATTTATTAAGTGCCTTAAAATATTTATAACCTTTGTCTTTAAATTCTACATCTAGGAACCATATATAAAAATTATTGACCTGATCTGCGTATATAACTTAATGATGGAAGAGTGATTAAATTCATTGAGTGGCTTTAAAAGATGTTTTCTAAGAATATCTTAAAATGTGGGAAAATGCCAGCAAATAATGTTAACCTAAAGGGCAAGTCAACACTGTATTTACAGTAATCCTGATTTTATTAGAAAAGTGCATATGTATGTAATACTGCAAAACGTTAAATTATTTTCAGATGGTGAAGACTTTTCTTTTATCCCTTTCTCCGTTTTCTAAATTTTCTCCTATCATTGTGTATTAACCTCATAATCATGAAAAAAATATATTTTTTGAAAAGCAAGCTCTTATTAGATTTGAATTAGGGTTATTGAGTTAACATAATTTTAAATAGGTTGATAAGTATATATTTAATTTTACGGCTGAACTCAAATGACAGTGTCCTCTCATTTTAATTGTTTAGCCCTGAATCTCTAACTTGCTTCTGTTGCAGTTGACTGCCTGTATCCACGGGTCCGCCGCAATGCTCTACCCCATGTTCTGGCAGCACGTGTATATCCCCGTCCTGCCTCCGCACCTGCTGGACTACTGCTGGTAAGGCCGCTGCTTACCCTGTCCTCTGCTTTTCCTTCTCCAGAAAATGACCAGACATGTTAAGCCTGTAACTTGTAATGCAGATGGTGACTCTAAAAGTACTAACTTCAAAGTGATCTGAATTTTAGACCTCCTGATTGCATGGCCTGTTTGTTTCCAGACAGCTTTTATATATGTCATGGCATTCTTAAGGGTTCAAGTGGATAATGCTTTTCCTGTTCCTCAGTTTAGGAAAACCAAAGCACCAAGTAGTTGTGTGATTTTTTTTCCCCATAAGACAGATTGGAAACTGGTGTCAAGAACAATTGAGATCCCCAGGGTCTTCAAGTTTCAGCCATGCCCTGGCACGTTCTGTAAGACTTGCTCTCAGCTGTGGTTTGGAAGCATAAGCCAAGCTTCAAAACCCTCTGAAGTCTTTTGATGGGAATTTCACTATTCAGTGAAATGTGTTTTGGTGGAAGGAGGGAGGGGAGAGAGGGAGAAGGAAGACAGGCTGGCTGACTGGCTTGCTTTAGAGTCAGCTCACCACTTGGGTGATTCGCTTGGCTAAAAACTTTGTTTCCCCATCTGCAAAATAAAGTTTTGTTTTATACATAGTTATATAAAGGTGCAATGAAATAACATGAAAAGGCACCATGTAGACAAACAGGCTCACAGTAGGTACTCAGTAAATGTTTGTGCAGAAGCATCACCTTCTTATCTGTCTCCAATAGATTACTGGAAAAGACTTTGTGACTTATTTGGACCTGTTTTCCTTATAAATAATTTCTTTCTCCAGTGTAACATGATTGAAGACATTATCTCCAATCTGCAGAAATTGATAAGGGAGTGCTATACACATATAGGAAAAGGCTCTGCACTGCCTGCCAGAAATTGAGGGCTTCAGGAGAAAGGAGCCCATTTGAGGGGTCACAGCTCTGTTGCTTAAGAACAGATGATTCAGGACATTTGCCATTGGTTCAGAGTGACTGAGTCAAAATCAGTCATAATTTTTGCTGGACTCTCCAGCCCATTTTGCAGTCCTCTCAGTGGAAGGGTTCACCTAGGTAGCCCAGTTGTCCTGGGAATTTAAAGGTATTCCATAGTCTTCCTCATTTTGTGTGTTAGGCTCATCGTCATCCCAAGAAGCAATGGATTCAATAAAGATGTAGCTCAGAGCCATCAAGTCAAATTCGGGGGCCCTCTCAAGTGCATTGCACTAAGTGAATTGGCTCATTCCTCTCTTGAGTGCGTATCTTTCTTATCAAGGTAGGTCTTTATGTCCATGCCTTTCTCGCATCTCTCACGAGATGGGGCAGTTTCTCTGCTTGGACTTGTTGTTTTATTTGAGCTTCTGAACCAACTATATTGGTTATTTCTGCTGTCACATAATCTCAAAGGGAAGGACCTCGCTATCCATTCATGTTTGTTGTTGTTTGAATGAAAGATTGGGGGGCGGGACCTAGGCAGACTGATGCTTAGAGAGGAAGAAAGAGGCAAGGAGAGTGAGGGGGGAAAGAAAGAACAAAGCATGCAGGGAAGGTGGAAGGGGAGACAGAAAGGAAAGGTAGGAGAGGGGCCATATGTCCCCTAAGACAGACTTACAGTGACACCCAGTCCCCTAGCACAGAGAACCTGCTGCCACACCTCCCTGGCCCTGACACACAGCACCCTCACAGGCACATAACTCCCCAACCCCATACACATGGCCTCATACTCACACACACAGACACAGGTCCCTTCCCCACAGACGTGTGCACCAGGGTCCCCCACACAGAGAGAGGCACACCCCACTACATACCTCACCCCAGACATGTGCTCTACAGGGAAACCTTAGAGTTCTCCCTGCAAGAGGCTCACCTGTGTGTCTTGATGCTGTGCTTCAAGTAGGAGCCCCTGGGGCTTCTGTGTACAGAGATTGGTGGCACTGAGAGAGTCTTTATATTCCTTCTGCCTCCCAAATAGTACAGCTTTAACTTTCCATTATTTGTAGAGTTTTGGTTGCTAACTTGTTGGCTAGTTTAAAATCAGCAGCTTAAAGTCCCAGAACTATGGAGAAGAAAATGCTCTGTCAGTAACATCAGCGATAACAATAGTTGCCAGTTGTTGAATATCTCCTGTGCCTCCAGTCATTGGACCATCTCCTTACGTCTGTGATCTTGTTTAATTCTTCCAGCAGCCCTGTAAGGCAGGCGTTATTAGCTCCATTTCACAATCAGTAAATAAGGCCCCAAGAGGTTTAGTAACTTGCCCTAATATAGATATTATATCCTGTATAATTCTGTTTTTATAAAAAGAAACAGAAAGTTTGTGTATATATAACCCAAAAATTAGATACACACACATATACATGCAGAGGGGCAGAAATCTAGAAGGAAATACACCAGAATATTAACAGTGATTTCTGAGGGGGAGGAGGGAGAGAAATTATGCATGCTTTTTATTTTATTTTCCACATTTTCAAGTATATCTACAAAGAAAACGTATAGTTTTTATAATTGAAACATTTTATTTTAAGAAAATCAGTGTTTACTCTGGCCAGTTGTTCTTTCCAGCTACCATCTCAGGTCCTAGGCCTCCTTTCTTGTTTGCTTAGAGGATATATTAGCTGTTTCACTCTTTCCCATGGAAGCTGACCCAAGAGCCTCTTTTCAGCTTCCTCTCAAACTCTTGCCCTCTCTAGAACTGTCACCAGCCTGACCCAGAGCGATGATGCTGGCAGCTCAAACTAGGAAGGGAAGACTTGGCAAGGAAGTCTGCTAAGCCCTTGTCACCCCAAACCTGCACTCCAAAAACGCAGAGTTAAGACTTGTAATTTTGGGATCCTGAGTGGGCTTTGTGACTAGGCACCGTACTGGAAGTTTCTGTTTGTGTGATAGCAGTTTCTCTCCTGGTCTCTTGTTTTCATGAAAGAACTTTTTGACACTTGACCAAAGGATGATTACAGGCCTGTGGGGATTGGTATCTGTTTATTTACTGCAAGACATAGGAATGATGAAATGAAAGACCCCAAGAGAAAAAACAGATCCTCTGTTCAAGGCTTGATTTGATCACCTCCAGCCTGCTACCACTGCTTTGGTCAGAAACTACAAATGTCATGAAATTTGAGTCAATGCTAATAACTTTATTCTTTTGTGCTTGGCGACTTTCACCACCATTGAGTTTAATCCTTGGTGGTAAGAGCCAGCAGGGATAACTAGCATTTTAAGTAGAGTGCTAGGAGCCTGAAACATGTAAATTTGAAGGAGGTTTGTTCCTCTGTAGATGATTTAAATGTTAAGTACGTCCCCATGCAGGGGATACACGAAATGGAATCTGAAAACTATTATCTCCTGTAGAAATGAACTCTCAATTTACTCACTGCACAGGAAGGGCAGATTCTAGTCATTTTCACTGCCAGCAGGTGCCCTTTCTATGCATAATAGACTTCGCAAGTGTAATTAACACATGAGGACCACTGCTGCCAGTTTTTCTTCAGGTACGTGCTGCTAGGAGTTTTCAGAACAACAGTATGGGCTGTAAGAGCTTTTTACATTGCACTTGAAGATGAGGTGTTCATTGACTTCCGGACAAAGACATGCTAAATGGGGCTGAGCCTAGACCCTGCTGTGGGTATCATAGGTCATGGTCCTTGGGCCTAGAGATCCCAAGAGCTGTAATGCAGCCTTTGGGAGAACAGAATCCAGTGTAGCAAAGCTCTGGGATGCAGTGAATAAATGGAAAGTATGATGCTGAAAACCCTGCAATTATGTGGAAGACTAATTGCACATTCACAAATACAACAACCAATTATCTGAGTTAAATTTAATTAGAGCTGTAATCACAGATTTTAATTATCTGAATAAATCTATTTAATACAAATAATCTGCCCTAAATATTTCCCAAATTAATTTTTTCATGTCCCTTCCCATTTTTGGAAGGGGTGGTATCTGGGCTTTGGATTCAGACAGACCCAAGTTCAAATCTGTTTTATCTCTTATTAGCTTATTAAATCTATTTTATCTCTCTGATCTGCCATTTATTTTTCTGTAAAATGGGTTTAATTTACCTACTTTGAAGAATGGCTTTTAGGAATTAGAGATACTGGTCATCAAATGGCAAACAGTTTAGTAAACGGTGGTTGCTCTTAACAATGGTTGTTATAAACATGGTACATGGATTTTGGTTTCCAGAACGTTTAACTCACATCAAACATTCTTGCTTCTGCTGCCGTGTGAGCTCAGGGGAAAATCTTTATAATTCATTTTCTCTTTTTACCCATCAGATTGTTTTTATTTTGATTTTTTTTTTATTTAACTTGGGTTATTGTATGGTTGTTTTCATTTGCAGCTGTGGCATAAGAATGAAAAGAAAAGAAACAAAAGCAGATGGCAGAGAAAACGAAAGGAGTAAGACATTTCCAGCCCTTATGAATATTTAAAAACATGTGCTGCTGGTTCCTTTCTACTTTAGATCTGTGCCATTCTCTTGACTTTGAAAGTGAAAATGAGAATGTTCCCTACCTTAGCTGATGGCAGCCCTGACCTTGGCCAGTGTTGGAAGGGCCTTCCCATTCTGGGACAAAAGAATTAACTTCCTAATGAAATCAACATCCCTTTCATAATAATAATCACCACTGATAGAGTACAGTGTGTGTATCAAGCTCTTTGTACACATTATTGCCAATCTTTAAAATCAAGCTGTAAGGTAAATATTAGCTGCATTGTATAGGTTAGGAAATTGAAGCTCAGAGGGATTTGGTGACTTACCTACGATGAAACGACTAAGAAATGGTAGAGTCTGCACTTGAAGTCCAAGGCCGTCTCATAGTAAAGCTTTCCTTATTAATATCCTTCAAGGTATTAGAGAATAAGTGGTACCCATCACCAAGATTTTATGAAAAAAAATTCTTCTCTTAGGCTTTTTGATGACTTGCTAATAATTGTAAACTTCTGTTGTCATTCATTATTATTCATTCATTCAACAAATATTTATAGAGCACTGACTATGTACCAAGCAGTGTGCTAATTAAATGTTGCTAATAAAACGTCCCAGTAGAAGCCATATGGTATTTCCCATGTAAATTTCCTCCTTCTCCCTTACTCCTTCAGAAATAGTCCTAAATAGGGACCACAAACCAGTTCCCAAATTGAATTGTATATTTGGGTTATTCTGGACACTTGTTAACATATTTCCAAATATGTGATAAAATATTTCCAAAACAGATGAGGACAAGTTCATATTTTCCTCCAAAGGGCAGTGAGGCCAAGAGCCAACTTAGGAGGTAACTCCTGACGTTCTCCAAGGGCATGGCTGAACTGAAAAGTTAAATCAGATGTGTACAGTTAAGGTTTGGATTTTGTATCTGACTTTGTAAAATATATCATATTTCCTGACATTTCTAGGTACCTCTGGAAGCCACTTTTCTACTCAGAGTGGGCATGCTCAGGTTCTCTGTGAGACATACTGGTTCTAGGCTCTTTATCTGTGCGCCAAGTGGGGTTCTGAATCAACCCTCACATGCTGTATCACGTATTCCACCTAGGATTTTTAGCAGTCTTAATATGCCTCTTCACAGGGTGCATAGTCCATGTGGGTGATGGGGAGTCAGTCTGGACACAGCTATGAAGTGACATCTGGATGATCAGAGCTGGGTCCATTCTAATCCTTGTCTTCATAATGCCATAAAACTTTGCATGAGAAATAAATTGATGCTAAAATAAGTGGGATTGTTGATATTCTTTGTGGCAGTGACAGAAAGCAACAAAGTGTGGTGTAGTGGAAACAGAAAAACTTGGCTTTGGTTCTGGCATTCATTGGTTTTAAGGTCACTGAACACCTCTGAGCCTATCTTCTCTTCTGTTGAATGTGAATAGTAATTACTACTGATAAAAAGCAGGTGTTCCATAAATAGTAGGTACTGTTTTTGTTAATATGACTATATACATGTATTTATAGTCAATCTATATTAATGTGTGTATATGTACATACATAAGTAACTGAACAATCCAGTTCAAGTTTGCAATACCCAGGTGGGATGGAACTGGATTAGGTAACGAGGTGTGACTAAAATCCTCATATATATATGTATCCAACTCTGGGTTGTGCAGGTTTTGTTCAAGATTGAATTCTAACACGTAAGCAAAAGCTGTGTGTCATTTCCATTTTGCAGCAAGTATTTGTGAGTGCCTGTGTCCCTGGCATTGGGCATAGGAAGGTAGGAGCTATGGATGGTTCTGGTCTGAGAAACTGCTAACAGTTCTACTACTAAAAGAACTCAGGTGTCCAGGCAAGAATTGGGAGGGTTTTGTTTTTGTTTTTGTTTTTGTTTTTGTTTTTGTTTTAAGCTAAGAAGTATCAAAGGACCATGATAGGTCCACTACGGCAGGAACTCACCTGGAAAGGTAGGAGAGGATTAGGTCCAGGATTTCAGTTTCAGACAGAAGAAGGGAAGTTGGATCTGTGCTAGGCCTGATGATTAGAAGGTGCACAATGAGTATTGATTGAACAAAGTGAAATTATAGATTTCCTGGGTAAATCCCTTAGTAAGATTTGGCTGAACTTGAGGTTTGAATAGAGAGGCTGACTAGTAGAAAAGAATTCAGGCTTAGAAGTCAAAGCTCTGGGTCCAAGTCCAGGCTCTTGTCCTGCTGAATATGTCTTTGGGTGAGTCACATAGCCTCTCCAAGCCCTCGTTCCTCATCCACAAGATATAGCCAAAAATACTGTTCTCCATAAAGAGCTGGGCATCAAGGAAGCTCCTAGAAAGAAGCTGGTAGGTGGTGACAGTCACTGAGCCCTATGCTGAAGCACACCTGCATTTCCTTCAGCAGCACCAGAAACTGAAATACCAAGTGCCTTTGGAGGAAGCTTTGGACAATTTCTGAGTCCACTGTCTTTTTGGTAGAAAAATGAGAGAAGAGATGGCTCTTGGCACTATCTATGCTGTAGACTCTGTAGGAATCTCTATCTGTATTATAGGTTCTGTAGTAAAACTGCCTTTTCAAGTTCTCCATTTAATTTTTAAAAATTGAAAATGTAATTTATATACCATAAAATTCACCCTTTTAAAAGTATATAATTCATTGATTTTTAGTATATTCATAAGGTTGTGCAGCCATCACCACTGTCTAATTCCAGATCTGTTCAATTTTTAATACATCCTTATTCTGTTAGTAAGGTAATTCATCCTTATTATTAAAGAAAAACAATATTTTTTAACCTTTCAAAAGTATATATAGCAAATAGCGAATGTTCTACAAGAGTGGTCTACAGAGAGGGCTGGTGTCAGACCCTTAACCTGGACCCTCCAAGGTGCCCCTGATGGCACAGATGCTAGGAGTGCAGCGTGTGACAGCTCTCACCCAGCCTCAGCATTGACATTCCCGGGAGGGTGCTGAGATGTACAGGATCAGAGAAGACGAAGTGTCCCTTTACCATGGGGAGGACCCTTTTGCAGATGGGGGTGGTGATTGCTGGCTCTCCCACTCACCCACTGGGGAGTCTCCTACTGTAGGCCATCGCCTCGTGGTCCTCCATCTTCTCTGCTACTGCATCTAAACCTGAGTGTCTGGACCTCCCTGCCAGTCAGTCCCATCTTCCCAGCACCTGCCCTGCTGCTTGATGTGGTAAGGGGCAACAGCCTGCTCCCTTGCCCCAATTTCTCAGTGGCCTCCATGGGACATAGCTGGCTCTGACCTGAGCTTATACGGCCAAGCCTTGGCCTGGTTTTCTGTTTCTTGTGACACATCTTATATGTAATCCCTCACTCCTCCCTGGTCTGGAGCCTGTCTTGACTCCAACATTTAGAAAACTCTAGAACTTCTAAGGCATAGTGTAGTCTCCACAGTAAAAACATTCAACATATGTTCCTGGGCATCAATAGAGTAGGAGCCACAGACCATATAGTGTTATCGTCACAGAAGCTTCAGCTGTGGAGGAAGTTACCTCATGGCAGGAATTTGGGGATACGTGTCCCTGCCTCTCTCACAAGGAGAATACATGAAGCACGGGGGCAGTGCTAGGCTCAGAGTCATCTCTCAACAAATGTGGGTTTGTGTTCCCTGTAAATATTTGGAAGACTGAGAGGCTAGGCTAGGAAGGTAGTTGGACACTATGCATCTTGACATGTGTCTTATCTTAGTCCTGGATAAACAAAAAGATTTTTTTTTTGCCTCTCATTACCACTTGCATTTTCAACTTCTACACTCTTTTGGGGGGGGTGACTTTATCTTGGTTTATTTATCCATAAATATCTTTCTCTTTTTCTCTTCTCATTTCTTCTGTACCTCATTCTTTCCTGCATTTCTACAAGGGTCTCATGGGCTGCTGGTGGCTCAAACCTGAGACTTCCTTCTGTAGCCTGGGTCTGACTGCTGCGGTTCTCATTGAACTCTCTGGTGCAGTAGAGACCCCTGTCTCCTGACCTTTCCTCTGTGATTAACTTCTCCTGCAGCAGTGGTCTTAGCCATGGAGCCCTTCCTGATGTTTTCCAAGTCTGTCTCCTTCTGGTGGACTGAGGAGGCACAAACGGGCGGACTACTCCAGGCTTTGATGTTGACCTTTCTGGGTTTTCGTCCAGGCATTATCTTTGTAACTCCTGTGTTTGTTTTGGTTGGGTTCAGGGGCTTGGAGCTCTAGAGGGCATTTTTCCCAGCCCCCAGGGTTACCCTAGAAAGCCACAGGGACACACTTGGGAGGGCATTGTCTTCCCTCTCCCTGCTTCACCATCAGCTCAGATATACACATGTCTTGCATTAGCAGACCGTCTCCAGTAGCCAAGACCACGAGCCCAGCTGCTCCACCATCGTGAGCTCTGTGTTCTAGCTGCCGAAACTGCAGATGGAAACGTTGCTGTCTCTGCCGCCTCTCTCAGTCTAGAATTGCTCCTGTCCTCGCGTGGACCCTCATCTCTGCTATTGCTCATAAATCAGGGAGGGCCTGTTGGAAACCAGGCAAGAAGTCAAATACCTTTTCCCCTAAGAAAACCTTGATTAACTCATGACATTCGCACCCCTTCTACTTTTCAAGCCATATTTTCTGCCTCTCACCAGCTGTGACCTTTGTCGAGTCACTTAACCTCTTGGAGCCGTAGGTTCCACTGTGAATTATGGAGATCGACCTTTCAAGATTGCTGCCAGGATGCAGTGAGGTCATCTTACGTCCGCCCCATGGCTCCCTGTACGTGTCCTCACAGCACTTACACACATACAGTGATACGCTTGTTTACTGTCTGCTACGAACTGTAGGCTCCAAATAGGCAGGGATCAGAACTGGTTTTTCTCTCCTCCATCCCCAGCCCAACGTGGTGCCTGACACACAGTAATGTTTGCTGACTGACTGACCAGCATATGGGAAACACTGAGCACATAATAAGTGTACCAGAAGATGTTAGCCTTCTCTCTTTCCCTTCCCTGGTTGTCTTTTTAAAATTCAAACTTCTGAGTTATTTTTCTCTATGGACACGATGAATCATGTAACAATCCTGTGTCCCTCTTTGAGTTGGCATTCAGAGCCAAATGTGTGGCCATCCCAGCAAAACCTCAGCACGTAGTTGAAGTACTAACCTCACCTTGGCTTGGTTTTTATCCTTTGCCCCTATTTTCCCCCCTGCTTTTGTTGCTGTATTGAACATATTCCTATAAACTGCCTTAAATTCTATTAAGAACAAGAAAGGATATCTATTCATTTAAGCTAGTTAGGCAAATGTAGTTTTATTTTGGCTACGAAGTGTCCACTTGCTATTTTATTTTTCAGCTATAATTATCAAATAACCATTTTTTTCTTAAGTGTAACATAATGGTTAAGAGAAGTTAATATAAAGCAAGAGTAGTATGAGGCTTTGAAGTAGAAGGATTTGGGCTGGAGTCACTGTTAACTGTGACCATGGGCAAGTTTCCAAGAATCCCTTTTTTTAATCTATAAAAAGAGACGGTATAAATTGGATTATTGGAGGATTAAATGAGATAAGGTAACCAGAGCCTCTCGCACAGCCCTTGGCATCTGGTGAGCGCTCAGCACAAGCAGCTCCGCTTCTTTGTTCCTCTGGCTCTGCCGACAGCTCCACCCTAGACTCTGGGGAGTGGGGAACAGAGTTCTGTTCTCCAGTGACTGACAGCCTAGAACAACCATATGAATTAGCACGTGCTGTATGCCAAATGGGCAACCAAGACCAAAGCCTCCAAATGGGGAGGTGTTCGCCTCCACTGGGGTGATCTAGAAGTGGGGCTTGCCGGGCGGCAGCAGCAGGAGGACTCGAAGGAGGAGGGACTGATGCCCACAGGGACACGTGTGACTCAGCTCAGAGGCCAGTCTGGGTCCCTGTGGTGAGGGGGCTAGACAGGGTCTCGAGCGGAATGTGGAGGGGCTTGGGACTTGGCACAGCTGCTGGCGGGCCCTAAGGGAACAGGCTAGAGAAGACCCGTGAACCTCCTTCCACTTTTCTACCACAAGCTCGGCAAATGCCGGGCTCCTGGGAAACAGAGTCGCTTTATCTCAGACTGGGGATTTAGTCTCAGTTCTGCCCTTTACTAGCTGTGTGACCTCAGCGAGTTGTTTAGCTTCCCAGCCTTTGTGCCTTCATCTGTAGAATGCTTGGTAATAATAGTACCCACCATGTACTGTTGTCCTGAGGAGCCAATGAGATAATGCCTAGTGTGGCTGTGGCACTGTACAGTCACCAGTGTTTGCCCTTCTTGGCTCCCTGTGCAACCCTGGTCATGATATTAGCCTGCAGCCCATCTATCTGGTCACTCTCAGTAAAACAAGAACTAGGACGGTTTGTGTTCTCCAACGGGATGTGTTGTGTGGTCTTTTTTCGTGTCCTTTTTCCCAGTCTTTTGTCCTTTAACTCTCAAACAACACCAGGCCTCGTTATTTCAGAGCAGAATTTTAAACTGTAAGACAAACTGTATTTACACTTTTGCTTCTCTTCAAACAAAAGAAAGAAAGAAAAGCTCAAATGAATAAGACTTCTTTCAAAGTTTTCCTTTCCTTTAAAAACAATGAACTGAGGCAAGCCTTGTGGGATCCCCTTTGTGGATCAGGTAGTTGGCTGAGAAGGTGGAGTGCCTCTGAGAGGGGAGATGGGGGCTGTGATGTGTAAATTGCTTACTGTGCATTTATATGGGGAAGGAAAAAGAGTGGACCTTCCAACCCCCTGGGCAGTTCTAAGCTGTTTCCTTACTGAGGTCAAAGGGGTGGTGCTCACCTGGGGGTGGGGGCCTCCTACCTCTCTCCACATCTCCCCGCCCTTCCCCTCTCTTCCCTCTTTGTCTTGGGAAGCTGCATTCCGTGTATTTGAGCAGCCGGTGTTCTTTTATTTCACCTGCCTCTTCCAATTAGTAGTCACTCACCTCAGGGGAACATAATTAAGAGGGCTCTAGTTATCTGGGGGAAAAGAATTAACAAATTGAGAAAGTACAGTAATAATGAAAGGGGACTCTAGGACCATTAATAAGTCTGCAGTCTCCGTGGTCATGCCTGTTCATTGCTGGGAACGAGCTCTTGCTGTAGGACTTAGCTGTTAGAGAAGTGCTCTGCTTCGCAGGCCTGAAGTTGATGAGAGGATTGAGTGAATAGCCCCCTTGGTTTACCAGCTCTCCTTCCCTTTTGGCTTAAGTACTGTGCTATGGGACAGCTTGGGCTTTCAGACCAGCTTCCCTGACTGCTTCACTATTTACTAGCTCTGTGACCTTGGTCAAGTTACTTTCTGAGCTTGTTTCCCAGTTCAAACATGAGGATAGTAGCAATACCTTGCAGAGTTCCCTTGAGAATTATGTGTAAGTAATGCATGAAAGCACTGAGTTATGGTAGCTCAGTTGATACTAGTTCCTTTTCCTCTTTAGAGGATTCTAAGTAAACATACCTTTCAGGTGAAGGTCATTATATTGTCACTGCCTTGACACCAGCAGTAGAACCCCTTTCCTTTGCAAGGGAGAAGGAAGAAAGAATAGCTTTTACTCTTCTAGGACATAACTGATGAAATCAGATAGTACCATAATTCCCAGAAAGCAAAGGCCTGAGGCAGACAGGCCCTATTCCACTACTCAGAGATGTACAGTGGCATCCCACAGTCACCGTCAGCCACAGGGCAGCTGTGACACAGTTGTCACGGCCCGCCTATGCATGAACTTGGTTGTAGCTGTTAATATTATCACCACTTTAATTTAATTATGTGCATTGTTGGTTCTGCACATGTTGTGTCTAATTGCCATTTAAAATGTCTTCCAAATCGCAGTCAGATTCAGCATTGAAATGTAAAGTCAGAGTGGATGCTGAAAGGCACCAGAGCAGAGAAGCATGGTGTTCATTTGCTATTGGAGAAACAGATAATTACACTGATGTTTTCTTGATAAAAAATAAACAAGTTCTCTCTGGGATGTAATAAAGGAAGATAGCATCTGGATGAAGTTTTATGTTTTGATATTGAGATGCCCTTGGAAAAACATGGACATTGATGACTCTGATTCAGAAAATGATTCAGATAAGTCAGGCTCTGAATGTGAAGTTTTTTAGGGATAGCTTAACCAGTTTTTTTTGTTTGTTTGTTTTTTGTTTTTTTGGCTGTACTTTCATTTTAAGGTATGTCCAAGAGTGATGAGTGGTTTTTAAAATTTGTCATTCTGTGGGGTAAAGAAGTAATGAATCATAGTTTACTTGATGGTTTTTGCATTTTTGATGGTACATAAAATCAAGTTTAAAGGTTGCCCTCCAAAGAAAGTGATAAACAGCCCTACTGAACTCAGTAAGTAGAAGAGTGATAAGAGAGTGTGCTTGGAGTCAGACCCATGTGCAGAACTGATGCACGTCAAGTACCTCACGCTCATCACGGAGTCTCGATTGTCCTCCCCAGCACTTGGCCAGGTAACTTTCAGAACCAGGACAGGAACAAGAAACCATTCTTTGGGCACCAAGAGAATGGGCCCAGTGGTACCTGCCATGCCAGGGCTGTGAAGAGAACCCATTTGGGCAGGATAATTTGCTGAGCCTACCAGGCACTGCTCCTGTGCTGGGCACTTCATGGGTTTTCTCAAATCCTTGCAACAATCGTGAAAGATTTCCACTGGGGCAGCTACTACCCTTTTAAAAGACACTTTGCCAAAGTATAACAAAAGATTTAAAAAACAGTCCTGCCCCTTGACTTGGTAACTCCATGTTTGGGAATTCATGCACCTGAAGTTGTTCATTTTCCTTATGATGTTACTTAGAGTGAAAAATTGGAAATGACTTAATGTCTAACTCTAGAAATAGGGTCCAGTAAATTATGGGACATCCATACTTGGTAGAATATTACACAGACTTAAAGTAATCATAAAAATTATAGTATAATTGGGAAATGTTAATGTAACCAATGAGAAAACAATAAAATATATGCACTCTATAATTTCGAAGATATTTTTAAATGTTTGTTGATGTAAGCCAGTACCAGATGAGAATAATGCAAAAATAAAAGTAGTTGTTGTAATAAGATGACATGATCATGGGTGAGTGTTTCCCCCCGCCCAAATTTCTCTTTACAACAAAAGCTACACAGAAGAGATTTCCAAAGAAAATGAGTCAGTAGCTGCAATAACTATTGAGGTATGTTTAAAAAAATTGTTTTCAGAACGCAGGTAAAATTACCTAGTTATATATTTGCTACAGTAAGATGTTAAGGAGACTCTGGGTTTCTTTTTTTCCCCTCTTCCTCTCCCCACTTGAAATTTGTAATCAGTATGTTTACAGAGCAAAAATGCCACAGATTCGGGGAAGTATTTGAGGCTTTGTAAGCAAATGATGACAATGTAAAAGGTATTTGTCCAAATTTGCTTTCATACAAAACATGGAACTGCTGTGATTTCAGAATAAATGTGTTTTATATATTTTCTAAATACAGAGCTGTTGCAGCCCTAAGTTGGCTAAGAACTCCATTTCTATGATAGGCCATAATTACCCTTTGGAAAATTATTGGGCTTAAAAAAAATTGCCTAATATTACCTGAAGAGTGAGTCTCACTTTGTCCTTTCCTACATCTGCCGTCTCTTCTAAGACTCCTTTTTCCTCTCTTTCATTGATTTTTATTGCAGGACAAAAGAGCATGGCATTAAAACCTACATATTTAAAACTCTAGAAAATGAATTTTTTTTTTCAGATAAGAGCCTGTAGTTAAATTATAGAGGCTCTTGCTATAGGTATTTATTTCTACCTTCTTCTCACAATTGTTTGAATGTCTTTTTTTCTATACACTAATTCATTAGTTGGAATTTCAGTTCTGAAATTATAATTAAAACTCAGGGTCATTTGTCACTTGCATGACAGTGCTGGTAGGGACTGGGAAATTTTATAAGATTTGGTTAGGTATTACAGATTTGAGTTTTCCTCCCATCTATGTGTTTGGCGGTGCTTCTGGACACATTAATAAGTGGCCATTTTTCTGGAATTCTGCTCTCTTCCTGCTTCCTTTCATTACATTAGGCAAGGTTCCACTAGATGAGACATTTGCAGTCTTAAGACTTCCTGCCAGGGTTCAGACTTTGTATTTTTGACATTGAAGCTGTCGTGTTCCTGTAGCTACTTAATTAGAAACACATTCATTTCAGTGTACACTAGAAAAAGCTTGGACAGCAGAGCCAGGCACACTGGGAAGTTTGAGCATTTGTGTCGCTGGCAGCTAAACTAATGGTTTACAGTTTAAGGAGAAAAAATATCGTAGGGCATTTCCTTGCCCCTAGAAGCGAGGAGAAGCTGAATGTGCACAGCATTACCTTTTTTAAAAAATGAGAGGAGAAGAGGAAGAAGAAGAAAGAAAAGACAACTCCACTTTCACTGCAGTTGTGTGCCTAATTCTTTCTTTGGCTATTATCAAATACAAAAGTCTTCTAGAAGAATAGTTCCCAAACAGTGCTGCTAATATTCAAGTCTGTTTTACAGGGTCCCAAGATATATTACTGCTGAGATCTGTAGGAAGGGGAACATTTTATATTCTGGGGAAGGATTTTTGCTTGAAGAATTTTATTTGTTGAATGGTAATGAGGGAATTGTGCTCTTTCTTATTTTTAAATGTTTGAGCAATTTTAAAATGCACATCTGATGTTTAAAAAGCCTTCGTCGCCTATCCGTTGCTTTCAGGATAAAGCCTAGTCTCCTTTGTATTCAGTGGGTAGCAAAACCTCTCCTTTCTTATCTCTTACCACTCCTCGTTTCCCTATCCTGTCCCCAAGAAAGCCACCCTTGTAGGTCCACTTCCATGCCACCAGCTGCTCTAGAGGAAAAGTGACCACACCTCGGTCTGAGCCAGGTATCTTTCCTCTAGGCTCATAACTTACCCTTTGCACTTTTCACAGGGTATGTCCCGTGCTGGAGAGACACATGGGAAAGTTGTCAGTCTCTCCCTTTCTCTCTACTCCTTGACCTCCCTCCACAGCCCCAGGAAAAACACTGCATGGGAGGTGGGTCTGGGGATTTGAGGTCTGGCAATACAAAGTCAGTGTGGCATGGAGGAGGAAGGTTTGGAGTCAAATCCTAGGATTGCTTCTTGTTCTGTGGCATTAGAAAAGTAATTTAAGCTCTCTAGGCCTATTCTCTCCTCTGTAAAATGGGGATAACACCTGTTGTGTGATTAGGAAGGAAGAATTTGAGATTCCTTGATAATGTCTAGCACATTTATCGTTGGTAAGTAGCATCATGATAATGTGTATATGTGTACCCTGAAACCAAAGGAAATCAATCCATAATGCTCATGCTTTAAAGCCCTTGTAACCCTTTAAAGCTGGGTTCTCATTTTCTGCTCAGTCACTAACTTAGGGAACCCATCGCTCTGGGAATGAAGCAGTTGGAAGGGGCTTTTTGAAATGCAGTATCATCAGATGGCACGTATGCAGCTGGAGAGGGGATGCTTGCTGGCTGTGATGTACTTTGTCCTATCAAAACGGACAGTTAGATCACATCTCTTGATTGCAGGAGGAAACAACAAATAAAAAATCATTCTTCTTTGAAACACGTTTTGCCCTCCATCCAAGACCGTTAACTGCTTTTTCAGTTGCAATCACCGCAATAATGGTTCCCATTTGTACCAGGAACTGTACTCATCGTATATTTTCTCATTCTGATAGCAAGCTGCCAGTTAGCTTCCACGATGCCATTTTACAGATGAGGCAACTGAGGCTGCGCAGCCACATGGCTATTTAGGGACTCAGGCCAAGGTTGGTGCTCCTCCCACCATCCGTGCTCCTTCTAGGGCTGCCCACAATTTTGAAATTCTTCCTAAGTCTCTAGACTTGGGAAGAAAATGTCATATTAGGATTTTTGTTGTGAAAGGAAATGTAACTGTGCATACGTTTATTAAAACAGTTTTTCTCCAAATAGTGAACCATCTGTAATTTTCTGTCAGAAGCAACAGACATTAAAGCAGCTGTGTGTCTCTGTTTCTCTTCACAGTGCTCCCATGCCCTACCTCATAGGAATCCATTTAAGTTTAATGGAGGTAAGTTGGCTCCTCTCCTCCCCAGATCTCCCTCTTTGTGGGTTTGTTGTGCTACGTGGCAGTGGGACAGATGCATTCTCTGGAGTCATAGCTCTACACGTGGGAACGTGTCAGAGCAACACCTCATGCACAGAGCTGAGCGTTCAGCTCAGACCCTTTTCGCTGGGCTTCTGTTTCCAGTGTTTTTCCACTTTGTTTGGAGATTGTCAATTTTCATGGGTGAGGGAGTGAGGTTCAGAGAGGCAGGAGGAAAGGGTTCTTCAAGGGTTTGAACGAGGGAAGGGAAATGATTCACTTTTCAAAATGAGGTTTATTCTAAATCACTCCATCAATATTGCATTTTTTCATTGTAGAAAATGTGGCATAGAAAGCAGATAGAAGTATGAAGTGGAAAATTAACATTATCCACAATACTGTTATTCCAGGTTCAAGCACTGTTAGCATTTTATTCTGCTTCATCCTCCTCGTTATTCTATGAATGTGTATTTTGTTTAAATGTACTCAACTGATACAATATATAATTTTATGTATTTCATTTAATATTATGGGATGGGGATTTCTACATGTCTTTGTCTCCTCTTAGTAATCATTTTTAATTTGCTGCCTGTCCTTCCACTGTTTGTATATTCCAGAACTTAGCCATTTTCTAATTATTGTTGGACACTTAGGTTGCTTATAATTTTTCTCAATTGTAAGTAGCATTTCAGTGACCATATTTATGCATAAGGCTTATTTGCATTTTGACTTAGTTCCTTAGCATGGAACCCCTAAAGTAGAAAGGCTTAGTCAAAGCTATGAATCTAAGGCCAGATTGCTTTCTGCATGGCTGTACCAGTTAGACAGAAATTCTTTTAAAGGACTTTTCTGTGCTTTTGTAAGTGCCACTGGCTTGCAGACATGAACCCTGAGCTTTTCCCTCCTCAGGAGAGAGCTGAAATTTGTACTAGAGCAAAATGGGGCAGGAGGTAGGGGGTTTGCCTGTTCTGCATGAGAGAGAAGCTCTCAGAGGGAAAAGCTAAAGCCATGTCCGTCTGTGATGATGCTTTGCATGTCTTAAAGGAAGTGCTACTTCTCTTCTTCTGTTCCCTTCATTTCACGTCGACGAGGACCACCTGCTTCTTCGCTGTTGCACACTGTGCTATTGTGCTTACGAAAATGAAACAAGTTGGTTATCGAAAAACCTGTTTGTTTGACATTGAAAATCTTGATCAAAATAGACCACAGAAATCTGCTCAAATTTCTAATTTGACAGGACGGCCATGTGGCTCCTACATTCTGTTAACAGTTCCTCCTTGTCATCACCCAGCCCTGAGCACATACAGTATACAGTTTATGGACGATCTTGGATGGTGTATTTAGATCAGATTGAAGAGATTTCTTCTGTGTTCTACCTTTGTTTGTCAAGTTTGGGGGTGTACTCAAAGCTCCTGTGTGAATAATTGAAAGTGAACACTCGCTAATAGACCTTTTGTGCCAATTGTACCATTGGGAACACTAATCTAAGGACCATTTGGTCTGTCAGCATCTACAACTCTTTCCTGCCTCTTCTGCCTTCCACACTGTTCCAGCAAAGGCTTTTTCAGACTCCTTTTCATGGCCCTACCTTGAGCATTGTCCAGGTTTCTAGTCCTGGCTTGCTTTTCTTCTCAACATACCCTCTGGTCATCTTGTTTAAGGGTTTTTGCTTCTGCTATTGAGGTAATATTGGTGACGTCCAGCTGTGATTCCAACATTGGCCTGCCTCCCTGTGACCTTCAGGCCCAAAGTTTCACTTGAGGACCAGTTGGCCAGTTGAAGGTTACCAAGATATACTATCGATGTCTCAAACCCCGAACCCCATATTATCTGTACACACATACCTTTGAGCTACTCCACTGCCCTTCTGCCATTCCCAGTCCCTATGAATGGCACCGCTGCCTGAAAAGACCAAAGTGGGACACACGGATCACGGCTGAGCACTCCCCTTCTTCATACTTTCTCTCCAAATAGTCACCAGGCCTCTCACATGTCTCTCGCCCTGTTCCTTCCTCACTGCCTCCATTGACATTTTACTTTGCTTTCTTGGATTTTTGTGAAGTCTTATCTGTTCATTCAATAAGTAAATCAAGGCCTCTGGTGTTCCAAACATTTTGCTAGGTCATGGAGGGGTGAAGATGAGTATAAAATTCAGTCCCTGATCCTGACATTTACGGGATTGCCTTCTACCTGGTCCCTCTGCCTCTAGCAGCCAGCCTTCCAGCCTCCCTCTGCCCTCCCCACTGCCGCCAAGCCTTCTGTCCTCACTGTCCCTTCTGAGCCAGTGCCCTGGATGGTCCCTCAGCACACTCACACTCCCACACCTCTGCATGGCTAAGCCTGCTCTTCCCTAGCTGTTTGCGGAAGTCCTCCTGCTTTGCTGTTGTCTTTGCTTACTGTCGCTCACGCTCGGGGTGACAGCTGCTTCCTTCCCTGTCCTCTGCCTCATCCCAAGGAGATGCTCATGCTCTTTGGGAACAAGGACTGTGCTTCATTCACTGTGGTGTCCTCAGCACTTAGCAGGACGCCCAGCAGATGCTCTCTGAAAAGCAGGATTGAGTGAGTGCTTGTAAAGCTGGAATTCAGAGCACATTTAGAGCCCTCCAGCAAGCATCACTGTTTTCAGGGAACCCAGCACCATAATTCTTCTACTTAAAGATGGAGGGAGTACATTTGTTACTTTTTATATGATTATAACTTAAGATAAGGTTTTTTTGTAGTAAAACATGCATGAACTTTAAAGCTAAAACTTGAGGCAAAGTTTTGCACTTAGGTGAATGGGTGCAAGTCCACTCTGCTCAGCCTTTGAAGGGTTTTAAGTGAGAAGGGTTGGGAAGCTCTGGCCAAGATAAATCTTAGCCCTGTTGATGGGCTGAAATTGGGGAGGAGTTTGCCATGCTGAACTATTATGTGGTCAGCACTAAAGAAAAACAAAACTGTCGTGGTTGCCCCACTCTTGAAGCCAGCTAAGACACTTTCCAAACAAAAGAGCATCTCCTGCGTGTGTCAGGCAACTGTGAACTACCAAACCGTGAAATTGGGTCTCCTGGACTCCTCCCACAGATTTCAGCTCAGACTTGGAGGGCTCCACTCGTGCTTTTTGATCGGGCTTATCCAGTTCTATTATACCTTCAAGTGAGAGAGATGCTGCCCTGAGATTTCTGCCAGGAACTGGGCTGTAATGCTTGGGGTGGAGCTCGTACCTGGGGCCAAAGGAAAGCTCTTTCAGGAAGGAGCTCGGGAAGGCCCAGCTCCTCTCACACACTAGTTTTCTTACTGGCAATTCAGCAAAAGGCTTATTTTTGACTGTCTTGTTATTTTTTCTTGAAAGCTATAGGCACCTTATTATGCCTTTGCATATGTGCCAGAATTTTTTAAACTTCAAATGAATGTGGCAGATGTTCATAAAAGTTTAGAAAAAGCTACCATAGGAAGACTTTTTAACCATTTTTATGACACTCAAATTTGTTGCACAAAGAGAAATATAAATTATAACCTAGTGTTCTCATTTGAAAAGAGGCTATTTTGGGGGAAGATCTAATTCCAGCCTTCATGCTGTTACAGGGCCCTGACTATTTGCTAACTGGTAACCCGGTCACCTTAAAAAGTCCGCCTTCCTTCTAAAGTGATAAGTTTCTAGCTGATCGTCATTCTTATCCCTCCTCTGCCTTTTTATATCCTTTCTCTCATTTAAGCAAACACTAATTTGAGGCTGGTGGTAAGTTAGCAGGATAGCCGAGGGTATTGGCATAGACCTAGTTTCTTCTTGGAGAGAATGATCATGTTAGCTGGCAGCTAGGAAGTGCCGAAACGCGGCCAGATTACACAGTGACTGTTTCCTTTCGTTCCCTGGACCTCAGTTCAGTTCAGGAGACTTTCTGCAGCTCCTCTTCTGTGCCACGTCTGGTAGCAGGTCAAATCTGCTAGATGGTTTACTTCTCCTTTTTGATAAATGAAGACCTTCCTCTTTAAGCCTCACAAAAAATACTTTGTGTACAGGTCTCAGAGCAATGTGAGGGAGGTCTGCAGGTCTTTGGTATCATTCCTGGTGGGGGAATGGTCCAGAAGGAGGAAGGCAAGGTGACAGCAGTGAGCAGTGCAGACAGGGGCTCAGGTTAGCCTGTAAATGAAGCTCCACCTACACACAGAGGCAGTAAGGTGTGGAGGTTAGAATGGGGGTTCTGGGTTCCGGCCCTCCTACCTCCTGCTTGTGTGATTGTGGGCAAAGTAACGGACCTCTGAGCCCCTGTCTTCTCACCTGTAAAAGGAGAGCAGTGGCCAAGCTTCCCCTCTGGCGTTGTTGAGGGATCCAGTGAGATAGTGCTTCTCGGGGACCTAGGACAGTGCCTGGCACATAAAGATCCAACAGAGGTCAGCAACCGTTGCTGGGTTTCTTTCCTCAGTGGCCTTAAGCCATTTATATTGTTCAATTAATGGCTTTGAAAGTGTGTTTCAGGGACTCTTAGGTTCCAGGGATCATCATCTTCATTCCCTAGGGAAAGACTTTCTACAGAATTGGCTTGTGCCTGCCCTATTTCCTCCTGGCTGGTGGTGCTGAAGGCACTGTATCAGGGATGGGAGTGGCACTTTTAAAAAATTTGAATAAATGCCCTTCCAGTTCCCTGCTTGACCACTCCCCTGCTGTAGTCATTTCAGGCATGATACTTTGTCTCTCCTTACTTTCTTCATCTGTAAGAATGGTTGGTCCCCATCTTTTAAGATTGTGGTAAAGATTAAATAAATGAGCCCTGTATATGTTCAGCATATCCCAGTGTCTGATCACTATACAGTACATACCCCTTCTGTGGTGATGTTTTGAGAGCCTTCTGTGAACCAGGCATTGTATCGTACTAGGAGTTCTATGTAAAATGGTGAATGTGACATAATCTGCACCTTCAGAGTTTTGTCTGGAACAGATGCAGACAAGGAGAAAATGATTGCAGGGAATTTGAGAGGCCATCGGCTCTGGTCGGGGAAAAAGTGAACTGAGCCTTGAGGGCTAGGCTTCTCAGAGGCAGGGAATGCCTAAACAGAGACCTAACAGATAAATAGGTGTTTAACCAGAGGAACAGGGAACAGCATCTGCAGAGATGTATAGTGTAGACCACGGAGTTTACCAGGAAGTGTGAGAAGTTCCGTGTCGGCCGGGAGTGTGGAGGGGGGAGAGGAACGCTGAGGTGGGCAGGCAGGGCCAGGCCATCCAGGGCCTTGTAAGCCGCGTTATAAGAGCTTCAACTTTATAGGGCAATGGAGAGCCATTGAAGGGTGTAAATAGGGAAGGGACATGGTCAGGCCTCCTCCTTCTGGGCCGTTAGAAACAAGGTCCTTCCATATAAAATGCCTGGAAACTGCTTAACCATGTTAATAAAGTAAATTGATATTTGTAAAGATCAAGGTAATTCTTAAGTAAATTAACACACCGCAACCGTATATATAAAATTCAAATGTGTTAGCGTCCCAAACCCAAGCTTCCAAATGGTTTCCTTGCTACCAGACCAGAGGTGTTTGTAGTGATGGCTTTCTTTGAGGTTTTAAGCACCATTTTTACTAGATTTTTGTTTTCTCTCTGTTTCCAAGTACTTTTTATGGATTAGATAATCTTTCTACAGCCCAGTTTGAAAGTATAAATTTAGGTTATATACTAAGTGGTAGTTTCAAGCATTAGGAATAGGGGGAGTAAGACCCAGGTACCAAGTTCACCAAAGCAATTTCAAGAGACGAGTGATGGATGCACAAGGAGACGAGCCAAGCTTCCGGCATTTCTCTCTCTTCCTCACTGTCCTTTATGTAGGAAGGCTTGGCTGGAGCTTGGAGAAGGCTGGTTTTGCCCGTGCACCCAGGGCTTGAGACCGCGTGGAGCCACTGTTCCAGGGACAGCACCCACGTGCCACGTCACAGTGTCTCCTGGTCTCTCGGGTCCAGAGACGATTATTGTCTGTGTCTGCAGTGGTTTAACTGTGGAGCTTTTACTCAAAATTACAGGATTTACTTATTTACAGACAAGAAAAATAACTTTTTTTCCCTTTGCATCTCAAAGAACCTGAATTTCTGTCAAATGAATTGGCACCATTTTAACTCATTTTTTTCTTTTCATTTGTCCCTGACATAGAAAGTCTTGAATCCTTTGTTCATTTTTTTAATGTTTAGTTTTAAACAGTTTCATGGTGAGTGTAGAAGAGTATTTCCTGTTAACCAGTGTACCATTTTACTCCTTCACAGGACTCCTCAGGTAGATGGTAATAAGACGTAGCTCGCACTTGTTAACGCTATGACTGATGCAAAACTCTGAGTCATAATTACATTCAGGTGTAAGTGGTGCTGTGCCTGTGTGTCCTCACTAGAACTGAGAAATTCCACATGAGATCTGTTTGTAGTGCTAAGTAATCATAGTCCTACTTTATAAGGAGGTGATATTTGAATGAAAAATTCCACCTGGTAGTTTCTGTCATAGGTTCATGGGAAGAGCTTTAGGGAGAAAGGGAGTAGGTTGGGAAGAAACTGGCATCTTCTGTGTCCTTGCTCAGCACCACAGTGCTCAGTACTATACCTGTTTTCACTTTTGCTAATTCCTCAGAATCTGTCTACCAAAGAGAAGATATTCATATTTGCAAATGGGGAGACTGAGGCTCAGAGAGGTAAAATAATTTGCTTCCAGTCCCACAATTATGATGGGTTTGTCAGACCCCAGAGCCTCTGGATCAGGCTGTGTCTGATTACACCTAGCCCTGCCCTAGCCCTGGGCAGAGGCTCCCACCTTTGCCTGAGCTTTTCCTTCTCAGGGTGGCCTCCAGGCCAGGCACTGGGGGTGGTAGTGAGGGGAAAGGAGAGGTCGAGTCTGGCAGCCTCATATTTTTCCAGAGGAAGCTCTGAGTACACTTGTGACTGGGGCAGGGTTACTTAGCCTCTCCGAGGCTCCATTCTCTCATCAGTGAAATTAAGATCAGATTATCCATCTCAAAGAGTTGTAAAAACTAACTGATATAATGGATGTGAAGAGCTTTTTAAAAAGCTCTGCCAAACATTATTCCTCATAGTGAGTATTATAAAAATAAGAGGCAAAGTTTAGATCAGTGAAAACCCTGGTGCTTGCTTAATTGTATAAAGAAAAAAGTAATTGGACAGCAGGTTGATTTTGCTGAAATTTCCTTTGTGTGCTGTTACCAAGCAAATCATCACATGTGAATCTGTCACATCCAGAGCATTCAGAGTGAAAATTCAGCCTCCGTGTTCAACTTAGAGCCTAAGGAATGTTCTGGATTTCACCTGATGGATTTCCTTTGGAAGGTCCCTCCTCCTCATGTGGCATCTGCTTTTAAAATGAGTGTGATTCTTAAATGCCACTTATCCTAATGTTGGAATTAGTTAATATAAAACAACTTAAAGCTCTAGTAGTAATTTGTGTAATCGAAGGGAACGAGTACTTCTGGCTGACTGAAGTATCTCTTGCAGTCAGTACATTTTCAGCCTGATTTGTTGTGACTGAATTGTTCTCTTGTGAGAGGAGCTAGCCCTCTGTTACAGATTAGAAAAACTGAGTAATTTATGAGGGAGAACCTCGGTAGAAAATGTGAAACCATCATTGATGCTTTTGTTTCCCAGTTTTCCTATCATCACTTAGCCAGTCATCATATATAAGTTCCACTTAGCAGCCTTAAAACTGACTTCAAAGAAAACTTAAAGTTTATAAATTGTTACTAAGAGAAGCTTGAACTAACCAAATTCCTGTCAGATTAAGATAAGGAGCAGCATGCAGGAGGCTTTGAGGCAGAGTGAAGAGAACTCTTGGGCTCTAGAGTTGTAAGGACCTGGATTCAAATTCTGCCTCCACGACTATTAGGCCACTTTAAACAAGCTCCTTTGTTTAAAGGTGAAATTGGTTTAGCAGGGGCTGGTGGGGAGGGGGGAGCGGGTATGGTTACTACATCACACAATTCGACCACTATGTATAGAACTGCTAATTCTGTTATCCTCATAAGAGATGCCTATTCTAAATATTTAATAGTAATATCAACCATTGAATGAGGGTCTACCAATATAGATGGCACTCGAGCTATATAATTTTTAATTGTCACCCCTTTGAGAGGGGTGCTTCTGTTTGGCAGTTGGGGGTGTTAAGGTGCCTCTTTGAGCTTCAAACTCCTTCCTTGTAAAATAGGTAGAATATCCAGTTCATAGGAGTTTTTTAATGAGGAGTAAATGAGAAAAGTGTTACCTGACACATTGTAGGCGCCAAGTAAATGGAAGTGATTATCAATATTGTGTATGTGTAAAACTGGTAAATTTTTAACAAAATAAGCTAAGAGACATCTGCTGAAGATTGGCTCTGCCTTCTTTTCCAGCCTCCTTTTGTATTTTTTTATTGAGTGACTTTTTCTAAATCAACATTAGCTTAAAGGCACTTTCAACTGAACGCAGCCACATGGGACTGATGACTTCTTTTCATAAACTCCTTGCAAGTGATTAGGGGCGGGGCCACTGAGGGAGCTCAGAGACCAGCAGCATGATGATTGAAGAGCAGTACCCTTGGCCTAGTCGAATCCCACTTGGAATCAGGGCACATGTGGTTTTGTTTAACACCATGCTCAGCAGACTCATGGTACCATCAGGCATTTGTTGTTGATATGTGAGGTCACCACAGTAGGGGTGTTTGTCAACCAAATTAAACTTCCTCTTAATGACCTAAAATAATTGATTTGGAAGGCTTTTAAATGGGCCACAGCAATGTGTAAGCAAGCCGAAATCTGGCCTTTTCTGTACAAATTATTGTTGTTGTTGTTTTGCCTTTGTTTTGCTTTTGTTGGGAAAAAATGTGGATGGACGAGGAGCTTTGAGGGCTTTGAACCTGAGCTTGAATCCCAGCTCCACTATTTGTCCCTGTGTAACTTAGGCAAATCACTGAGCATCTGTGCATGTATGCTTTAACATCTCCATCTGCAAAATGGGGTCACCTGCCCTAAAGTGATGACAGAAATAATACGACTAAAGTTTCGTGCACATTAGTAGACCCTCACTTGATGGTAGATATTATAATTAATAAAATATTTCCAGTAGGCACCTCTGAAGAAGAGAGCTTAATAATAATTTTGTACAAAGTGATCAAACTGTGATGTAGTAACCATACCTTTTTTCCCCTGCTGAACTGCTTTTTCCATAAACTGCTCTCTGTACTAAACTTAAACATCCATAGAGAAAAGTGTGACTAAAATTGGAGCCTATAAACCTCTCTCTACATATTGTCTGATTCTCAGCTGATTTCAAAATGAATTTAAAGTTGAATATTTAAAATATATGCCACTCAGGCTACAAAAGAAGTGGGTTTTTTCTTTGCCTGTTGAATTCAGACATACATGACCTAAGCTCAGGCCTTTGTAGGTAAAGAGTGGGGATGACCATACTGTTTGTTTAGAAACAAAGGTATGGGCTCAGGGCTTTTCCCAAGTATGATCAGCAGTGGCAGTTAAGCTGGGTGTTATCAGCATCGCACAGAATGGTTTATGTGTCCTGCCTAAATATCTGACAAAAACTAAAAGCTGCAGACTGGAGCTGCCTAAACTCCTGGACATGTCCTTAACCAAATAGAATTAAACCCTGGCACCTAGGAGTCAATTGTTTTAAAAGATGGAATGGTAATAAATTTATATCCTGCCTCTTCAGCATTTTATTGAAAATATTTTCTACTGACCGAATGGGTTAAATTATGAAGCTTGATAAGTACATATGCACATTACCCATCCTTAGCTTTAGAAGGAAAAAAAAGGAAGAAAAAGATAGCTATGATTTTGGAAGTCATCCCAATTTTTAAAAATAAGAGAATTTGGACATTTTGGCATATGGGGTTTTTTAAATGAAATTTCATGGAACTGAAAACAGTCAATTTTAGGTTTCCAAAAATTGTTTTGATTTTCATTGGTATAAATTTGCTGCACATGGTTTTAGGGAAGTTCTGAGAGATGCATTTGGGACTTCGGGGTTGATTTTTTTTTTTTTTTTTTTGAGATTTGTGATTTATTTTTAAAAGGTGATTTTTTTTTTTTCTAACTCAAAGTATAAATCAGAGGAGACCAGAGTTCCATTTCTAGGACAGTTTTTGGTAATGACATCGTTAAGCATTTCCAAACAACTGGACTTGAGGCTGAACTATTGGGCATCATTTCAGCACCATTCGGACACTACACAGCAGATCCCTCTTCCCCCATCTCCAAGTTGGAATCTCGAGGCCAAGTGATTTGGGCTGTTCCATTAGCAGCAGCTGCTGGTGATAAGCACTGTGAGAGTCACCTGTGTAGGGTCAGGCTTATTGCACATCAAGGTTCAGCAGTGTCGGAAGAGAGGGAAGATGCCCAGGAGGGGGCTCCAGGCCACCTGCTGTGTGAGGATCAAAGGGTTGAAAGGTCAGAGGGCACAGCTCCCTTAACCATATCTGTCTGTGCAATAGCTATTTCAGATTGTAAATCTTGGCGATTTCATTAAGTCCTCCTGGCTGCTACTGGGGCATTGAAATAATAAAATTTTATATCTGTTGCCTTTCCTGCCTCTGGCAGCCAGGCTGATACAGTCTCTGCAAAATGGGGAGTCTTTATGAAAACCTTTCCTGGAATGAATGATCAGAGCAGCCTTAATGAAGCCTCAAATTGGGAAGTTGGGGTTCCCAGGTCCTCACCCTCTGGAAATGCTTTTTAGAAAGAAAAAAATACCACACAAACTGTTTAGTAGTCTTTGGGATTTATGTGACACCTGTCTTCTGAAAAGCAGGTCCCAAAATATTACCAATTGCTAATTACCTATTACCTAATGCTTAATCTTACACACAGGAGGAGAGGTGAGCTTTCTCAATGCTGCTGCTGGTTAAATAGCCCCTGTTCTAATCACTCCAGGGTCCTTTCTTTTGCGCAGCCCCAAGCAACCGTACAGATATTACTTCCCACTCGGCAGACCTTTTGGGTGTTTTTAGAGACATGTCTCCTGAATATGTTTTTCCAAATATTTTCCCTGGATCTTAAAGTTGTTATGGACCTTTAGGGCTCCTTGGCTCTTGGGCAAGACAAATCACAGTAATGGCTGCCCCTTTACTGCCCATATGTTTAAGACCCCCTGTAGTTTGTTTGAAAAGTTAAGAGATTTTCACAGTGAAGGTGCCATTTCTGAAATTTAAAGTGTTCCTTTTCACCGGGAGATAAGTTCACTCTGATTAAGTCCGTAATTCTCACTAAGCCATGTTTATGGGGGCAATAAACAATGTTTCAGCATGCTTGTTAAATTGGGTTTCCAACCTCTCCACTCTTTAAAAATTGACATTTCAAATAAAAGGCAGGTGGAGATGGGAGTCCAAGTTTGCTGTGCTTAGTGATGAATGAATGATGGCAAGTGGCAGTTGGGTGGGAGGAAGGAAGGCCCTGTTTTATGAGTGGGCGACCCCAAAGCATTTGGGCACTGGGGAATCAGCATCCCCTTATGCCCCCAGTGAAATTTAAATTCAAGTTTCATCATTTCAAATTGGATGGTTACTTTTTTTGAAATACTGCTGGATGCATTATGCTTATAATTTAATTTTTACAAGTCTGTGCTCTAGTAATGGTGGCCCTGCTTTACAGATCCTGAAATTTGGGCACAGGAAGGTTAAGTAACTTGTACACAGCTAATAATGATCAGGATCAGAATTCAAACCCAATTATTTTGTTGTGTGTTTCAGTGTACGAAAGAAAAAGAAACAGTCCCTGTTTTTATGGTCTGTTTGTTCTTGTGTATCTAGCCTCTGATAAGTCTATCTGTGGAGGTTACCAAAAAAAGTGACCTGGTCACTGACCTCAGTATTTGCTAAACCAGGAGAGTAGACATGGCTGCACAGAGAAGAGAAGGGGACCAGGCTTTGGGGACCAGCAGTCCCAAGTTCAGATCCTAGCTCTTTTATTACTCTGGACCTGAGGCAAGAGCTTCTTTTTTCTCTTTTGTGAAATGGGAATAATCATGCTTATTCCATGAGGTTGCTTTGAAGATCAAATGAAATCACATATTCAAAAATACAGTGTTTAAAAACTCTACAATGTTTTATAGATGACACTGGTGTTATTGCAGTATATGTAAACATAGTGTGGTTAAATCAGCTATTTTAAGGAAAAAGTGACAGGTACATATGAAACAATTAGAAACATCACTAATCAAGTTTTAATTGAGGGCCCAAGTGTATGTTGTCCATTGTCCTTGCTTGGGACCAAAGAAGGCAACTTGCTGTGGGAGCAGGAATAGTCAGGAAGAGCAGAGTCTTGCAGGATGGAGATAATCATGGTGATCTGTGCTGGGCCATCTTCACATTTTACCAAGCACTCTGCCACCTCATCTCTCATTTGCATTATGCAGCAGTGGTGAAAGGTGTTGACACCTTCCACATCCTCTTTTTACTCATGAGGAAACAGAGTCTCCAGCAGTAGGAAGGTGCTTCAGTTTAGGGCAAAACCCCAGCAGAATCAGAGGTGTACATGGGCTCACCCCTCCATTCCGGAGGGCAGAGTGGAGGCAGGCTGGATGGTGGCGCTGTGTTGGGTGGAGCCCCACAGCTGGCAGAACCAAACTCTCAGAAGAAGGCAGACTGGCACTGACTGAGCTTCTTCTCTGTGGCCGGTGCTCTATGAAGCACATACCCTACTGCGTCTTCTTTTAACCTTCTTACAATCCTGAAGGTGAGGATCAAGACCCAATCTCACAGAGCTGGAAACTGATACTAAAGGAGGCGAAAGGTCTTGCCTAAAGCTACCCGACGAGTGAGTGAGTGAGCCAGGACACCAGCCTTGGGACTCTGTGGCCCTGGGCCCACAACCATCTGGGGAGGCAGTGGGCAAGCTCCATGTGTATGGAGATGTTCCACCAGAGCGAGGTCTTTTCTACTACATATGACTGTGCCTTTTCTTAGGCTTATTAAAATTTCCACCCTCCCCCACTCCATCCTCACCCACACACTAGTAGGCCGGGAGCCTCTTGAGTTTAGACATCATGTTTTAGTCATCTCTGTCTTTGAGACCTAGCTTCAGATTGACATGACTGACCAATGAGTGAATGAATGGGTGAATGAATGAAGCTCCAAAGGATGATGGTCAGGAAAGGAAGAAAAGCCCATTGGAGAAGTAGCCCCTTTACTGACCTGGGTTGAAAATCTCTGGATTTGTTAATGAGAGTCAGTGCTTATTACCTTGTGAAGAGGGGATTTGGCCTGACCTGTGAGGTGCTTGCACCACTTCCCTCCCCTGCCAAGCTTCTGTTTCTGTTTAAAGCACCCTGGGAAATTCCAGCAGTGTTTTCAGGGGTCCTCTGAACTCTTAGGCTTAGATTTTTAATTTTGTGGAGCAGGAAGGAGCAAATCAGTGACTCCTGGCTCCAAAGAAAAACTACTACGTTTATCAACTGCTTGGCAGCTCGGTGACCTTTGGGGCATAAGGGAGGGAAGGAAAATGTCACTCTTCCCTCTATGTGTATCTGAGATTTCAGGAGGGAGTAAAGAGTTTAGAATACCTGAATATGTTCCTTTCCTCTTCCTGTCCTTTCCACTTTCCCTCTGATTTCTCTTTCCCTTCCTCCTAGGAGGCCACTAGCTCCCCATGCTGTTCTTTGTTACGTTCTCATATACATGCGCATGCATTTGAGTACATTTTGTACGTGCTGTTTAGTGGAAAGAACATTGGCATGGAAACCAGAGTCAGATCCTTTTTCTGACAAAGTACCCATTGTGAGAACAAGGGCAAACCGTTTCATCTCTTTAGCCTCAGTGTCCTCATCCGTCAAATGGGTACAATATTTCATAGTAAACCCTCTTCCTTGAGCATTTAGTAGAGTCTGGACCAACCATCTGGCTGCTTGATTCTGCTGTTATGTACCTAGCAAACCTCTATTAAATTACAGTTGCTCAGTATGTTTGTTGGTCAAAACAACGTGTCAGAGCAATTAGTAAGGTGTGTTGGGTGATAACGAAGGTTTTGATGTTCATCTGGGTTCAGTGTTAGCTCGACTACTGCTAAGGCATGGGACTTTGGACAAGTTGTTTTACCTCTATGACCCAGCATTTCCTTTTCCCTCCACAGGGGTGTTGTGAGGACTGAATCAATGGTACATGTGAAGGGTTAGGCCACAGGAGGAACACAGCAGCTAGTAGCTCATTTTGCAGTTATGGGAGTAAGAGAGCGTGTAGCACCGGCCCGGCCTGTGAGGCCCCTGCAGAGTTAGCTGTGCCTCAGGGGTGCAGTCAGCCTACGAGGTGACTGTGTGAAGCTGGCAGCAGTCATTTCGGGTAAAATTTAGATTGATGAACTGTTAAGATACAATTTTCAGTTTAGTTTTAACCATATTCTCTACCTTTAAAAACTTTAAAAAAAAAAAAAAAAGCTGCCAAGAAGTCATATTTCAGTGAGACATCAAGTGCAATGTCAGGAGCCGTGGCAGTTCTGCCTCTTTCAGAGATGAGCTTTGGACTTTCTCTGAGCCAAAGCAAAGCACTTTGTGGGTTTGATAATGCTCTGATTTAAGAGGATATGCTTCCTCTTGAAGCAAAGTGTCTTTGCAGGAAGTCGGTCTGAACCTGTCCCCTTTGCCTGTGGTCTAGTCGCTGGTGTCAGAGGACCTGCCTCAGGCGCTGGCTTGGTCGTAGGAGAGGAGAATGCTTACAGGCCTCAGGGGTCACTCCAACAGGGCGGGAGCCTGCCTGTTGCCAAGACCAGCACCGTGGGCAGGTAGGGGGAACGTGGCCATGCAGGTACAAAATAAACTTTTTTTTTCTTTTTCTTTAATCTTGTCACAACCCTATGTAGCATGTGGTCATAGTCCCATTTTATAGATTTCTAGGGAAGAGCGCCCTCATCCGAAGTGCAGAGCAAGTTGAGTTCCCACAAGGCAGCCACGCCACGTAACCACCTCCAGACCAAGAAACAAAGTATTACCAGCCCTCTGGAAGCCCCTCTTGTGCCCCTTTATAGTCATTCTCCCTCTGACCCAAGGGTAACCATTATCCTAGGTGTCGGTACTATTTTCATCTCCACATACAGATGAGGAAACTGAGGCGCAGGAGGTTACAGGGTTTGCCCAAGGTAGCACAATTGTAACTGGCAGAGTTGGGACGCAGACTCAGGCAGTCTGGCTCAGAGAACATGCTTGTGTCCCTAAGGCATAGCCAGGAAAAGAACAGTAGGTTGGTGGTAGTTTAAATTTTAATGGCACTGTATTCTAATAATGGAGCCTCTGCCTTTGGTCTGAAAATCAGTTGTTCAGATTCTTACAGCCTTGAAACTCTAATCTTCCTTTCAAATTGCAAGGATGGTAACTCATTTTTCATAGCACACCCCCCCCCCCATTTATTGTTCACTAACTGCAGTCAGGTACTGTGTTCAATTCTTTACACATATTGTCCCACTTCACTCTCCAAACATAGCTGGGCAGTAGGTGGTATTATCCCCATTTTACAGGTGAGAAAGTTGAGGCTCAGAAGTAAAGAAGGCTACACAGTGGCAGAGGCAGGGCTTGAATCTGGCCGTCTCATTCCACAACCCACATCTCAACTACCATGGTAACACCTATCTTACTTGCTGTGTCAACTGTGAATTAATTCTACACTAATCATGATAATTTTACATGATTGTTGTCATTCTCATCATCATTATCGTTATTCCCATCACACTTCCTTGAGCAAACTCCAGTTTGCTTACATCGGGGTTACGCTGTCCATTTGGGCTTATATGACATCTGCGCCAGGTCTGCCTCCCTGTAGAGTGGACCCAGCCACAATATTACAATTCATGAGTGGTTGCCCTGTGTCAGGCACTGTGCTGGGCACTGGAGATGCAGAGATGAATAAGACACAGCTCTGCCCTGACGATGTTCCTGGTGGAAGGATAACAGAAAAGACTCACCGTGCACTGGCTCATTTATTCCTCACCAACCCTCACCACCTCCATCTTAGGTATGGAGCCTGGTTCTCAGCTGAGGAGGCAGAGGTGGATCTGGGCCCTGCTCCTTAATATCCAGGACCAGCTTCTTTCCTCTGCCTCCAGCCCTGGCTTCCTTGGCCGAGAGAACTGACCACATGCTCCTGACTGTTCTCTGGATCCCCTGAATTATGTTGCCAGTGCAAATCCTTGCTCTTCATTTTGTGACCTGGTTCTGAGTCCTGCCTTTTGTCACTAGCTGCCCAAACCCCTCCCTAGATAGGCAAGGTCACCCCCATCGGTGTGGAGGACTGGCATGGTTTGAACAAGTGCACCTGATACTTTATATTTTAGCAGGGGACATAGACCCATTGTTTTCATACAATCAACTCTAGAAAGTAAGATTCTGTAAAATCTTGGCTAGAGACGATACACGAAAGGTAGAGTGATTCTCAAGTGGACCCCACTTTTGTGTAGGGAAGTGTATCAGGGACATTGGATTCTATGTTTATCCTAGGAGGGCATGAGTAGAAAAAAAGTTTTAAAAATCCTGGGCAGGACAAAAAAGGAAGGCAGCAAGGAGCCAAACACAGCCACAGATCAGAATGTGCTTTGGGGGATGGTTTGCAGAAAAATTACCTTGTCAAGTGGCATTTGGTCACCATCATTCATGCGTTGTTACTTTTCATGGTCTATTGTGACTTTAGTCTGTCCTCTGGAAATGGCACTAATGTGTTTATCAACTCATTGTGTTGTAATTTTTGCACAACAAACCATCCATTTAAACTGTATGATTCAATGAATTCTGAATTTTATATGTTAGTGAAACCATCACCAGTAGAGGTATAGAATATTTCCATCACCCTCAAAAGATCATTCATTTTAATTTAACAAACATTTGCCTTGCACTTCTCATGTGCCAGGCACTAGTCTAAGTACTTTAAAAATCTTAACCCCTTTAATCCTCACCAAAAGCATAAGGTGTAGGCACTGTTATCATCCCCAGTTTATAGAGGAGGAGACGGAGGCACAGAGAGATTAAGTGAAAGCCCCACGATTCCATAGCAGGCGAGTGGTGGAGCTGAGTTAGTACTCACAAAGACTGGCTTCCAGATCCTGTGCTTTTCATCTCTAGGCTCTGTGGCCTCCCATTCATTCATTCATTCATTCATGAATTGCCTACTCTGGGGCCAAATATTGGGGTAGGAGTTGAGAGTACAGAAATCTGTCTTGGTGGCCCCAAGAAGCCCACACACTAGAGAAGGAATCCAATACCTGTATTCATAATTGTAGACTGACAGTATTCTGGTTGTGGGAGTAAACCATAGGCTAGCGTGGGGCAAGGCAAACTTACTGCTTTCTCAGGTGCTCCAGGATGAGGTTTGCCAGGCTCCACTGAGGTCCCAGGAACCATTGAAGGAGAGGGGACAGACAGGCAAGAGTGCCACTGTTGGTTGAATGCCTGTTACGGATCTCCTGGGAATCACACTGTCTCCTCTATGTACATTCACTTATCTAATCCTCACAACAACTCTGTGAGGTGACTACTATCATGATCCCCATTTTACAGATGAAAACCTGGAGGATTTATGAATTTGAGTGAATTGCCTGAGGCACCCCACGTGCGAAGGTGCAATCTAGAGGTGAAGCTTATATTAGAGCCTGTATTTGCTCATTTGCCCCGAACACCTCCCATACTATGATTTTTTCCCTTTTCTGTCCTGAAAGGCAGAGGTCAGACTAAGTCTGTCTGTGACAAAGCATAAAGGGAAAGACATTTTTGATTAACAGTATTTATGGGAAGATGCCATTTTTGTGTATTTCTCTGTGCAAGAAATGCCATTTGGAAAGCCGGTGTACATGTCAGTATCTTTTTTTTTCCATTCTGAGAAAAAGCCTATAGAGTCTGGTGGGGGGAGGGTTTGCAGCTGGCAGGAGCTTTGGCATATGTTGTAACTAAAAAGAGAGGGAATGTGTTGGTGGGACAAGCTACCGGAGAGCTGTCTCGGTGTGCTGCGGTACTAGTAAGTGTTTTAATTGGGTAGGGTTTTTGGAGGACTATTTTGACATCTGCTCGTGTCTTTGCTGATTTTTCTTCACTTAGAGTAGGAAACACAAGCTGTGGATAAAATGACTTTAAAATAATTGGAAGTAAAGATATCTCTCTCAAAGTCGAATTTGAGAGGGACACTCTTTAAGAAGTGGAAAGGAAATTCCACTTCTAGGAATCCATCCTAAAGCACACGGCTATATGCCTACAGATTTCACAGGAATATTATTTATAATAATTTCTTTAAAACTAGAAATAGCCAACAAAGGAGTCTTGGTTGGGTTTGCTTCTATGAAGTAGAACATTTTGTAGCAATTAGCGATTACACAGCTTTTACTAAAGTAAGACATCGCTTATGTTGTAATAAATGAGAAAATCAGAAAAAAACATTGACTTATTTCAACTGTGTTTTAAAAAGTAGAGGTTGGGATGGAGGGGATATGGAAAGAAATATACCAAAACATTATCTCCAAATGGAGGGATTACAGTAGCCACAATTTTCTTCTTTGAACTTTTCTGCCCCATTTTTTTAAACACACTTAATTTTTATTATACAAAAGGCAAGTGTCATTTTGTGTGAGAGAAAGCAAGTCCTGAGAGTGTTAGTGTAGCTGTGTGCCCTACAGAGATACTCATTCTGAAGTCTGAGCTATTGATTTGGGGACATCTCCGGAAAGAGTCAGACTGGGTTCAAAAGTCCCCTCTGCCATTCACTAGCTTCTTTGACCTCTCTGAGCTTCCTCCTTACTGTGGAGCTGGTGGTATCTCCCTCATAGCATGGTCAGGGTTAAACGTGGGTACCCAGTAACAGCCCAGCTTCCTTCCCCATCAGCACTGCCCACCCCACCCCCCAACTTTGAGGGGTTTTGTGGGGTTTGTTTTGTATTTTGCCTTTCTTCATTCCTCTTGTTTCCTTGAGCCTTTCAGGCATAGGACACCATCCGGCCAAGCTGGCCTCTGATTCTTTCCTTGGGAACATGAGCTTCAGGAAGGCCCTTGAGTCCATGCCAGGCCCTTTGGAAGAGGCTTCGCCACCAGGAGGGCAGCATTGTCCTATGAGAGGAAACTGTGCCGACCTTGCTCCTCCTGGAGCCTGGTGCGCGGGCATTTTGGTTACTAAGGGGACCCTGGCCTGCTAAGTCAGAAGAAAGGGCCAGGTTTTTTCCTCTTCTTCAGCTTGCGGCCATTGTTCAAAAAGTAAACACTCCACACAGCTTAACTGGCAAGTCCTCCAGCCAGGAGTGGGAAGAAATCAAAAGCCTGTTCCAGCCCAGCCATGGAGAGCCCACAACAGCCGGTCTGTGCCACTGGGGCCCCCCTGGGAACACAGAAACAACGCCCGATCCTCGTCCAAAATCAACATCCCTGTAGCTAGCCTTTCAGCCCCGAGACTTCTCTCCAGTGGCCAGGCCCCCTGCCCCTATCTGTTTGGGCCTCTTTGGAGATCAGATGAGGCAAAATCAGCAACTCTGGGGTGCAGTGGCCTTCAACTCAGCCCCCAAGTCCTGAAGTCACTAGCCAAGTTCTAGAGCCCCTTGGGGCCCCTTCTCCAGTTCCATGTCCTGTGCCAGCGTCTCATCCTTTTAAGTGAGAGTCCAGCAGGGACCAGGAGGAACCAGAGGATCTTTGCCATAGGCCATTGCCGCTGCAGTTTCCACGCTGGCCGTGGCTGGGGCTTGTATATTATAAAAGCAATAGTAATTGCTACTGTAAGGCCTACTTTGTGTCCAGCGCTGTGCACATAGCACCTCTAATCTGCACAGCAGCCCCGGGGAAGAGGGCTAAGGAGGGCAGTCATAGTTATCTTCTCAATTTTACCGATGAAGAGGCCGGTTAGTAGCCGCATAACCTTGGGCAGGCCACGTCACCTCTCTGAGCCTCAGTTTCTCATCTCTGAAATGGAAATGGTGGTCCCTCACCCCCAGCTTGTGTTGAAAATGAAAGAATCTGTGTGAAAGTGCTTTATGAGCTCTAAAGTGTGATGTAAGTGGGAAAAGGTGGTTATTAAGACTTTCTGTAACTTCCTGCTAGCACATTGCTAAGTGTTTAACCTGTTGGATTGCAAAGTGAGGCTGCTAAGGAGCTTTGGACAATTCACTATGAGTCTTGATGTTCTCATCTGTAAAATGGGATTCTGCTTTGTAAAACATTAGTTATTTGTATTATCATCAATGCTGTTTGCTGATAGCTTTATAACCTGTGAATAAAGCAGTTAGTATGAGGTTGGGGGTCTAGGGGGAAGAATAAACTTCTAAGTAGGCAATCTTGTTCCTCCCCTGTGGCTCTCAGCCCAGAGAAAACATTTAGTAAATGTTTATGAATTGATTGGTAAGTTTGTGTACTAGCCCCTGGAGAAGTCAACAGCAGAAGAAATTTGAGGCTCCTGGTCTTGTAATGTGGAAGGGTTCCAGGATTCTGCCCTCTGGGAGTGTTATTTCAACGCTAGGAGGCTTCTGACCTGCTTGGCTCTACCCTCCTGCCGGGAAGAATCTCAAAATGTTTACTTAAGTACCAAATTCTATCCTAGAGGCTGGGATTTGAGACAACAAACATCAATATTAATGAGCCCTTCCTAAGTGCCAGTTATTTTGTTGGGTGCTGGTTATCATGCAGTGGTGAACCAAACTGATGAGCCTCTGAGGGAACCCCCACACCCAACAGGGGGAGGCAGGCAAGCAAAGGGGTGCCAGGACTCAGAGCAACAAGCCAGGGGTGGTCAGCTTCACTGAGGGTGTCTGAAGACAAGGAGGCTGATGGCCATCCTGTTCAAGATCATGAGCTGTGGAGGCAGACGGTGCCATGTTACCTCTGCCAATCACCTCACCTCACCTCTCCGAACCTCATTTTCCTCAAGGTACATAAATGAAGGTAATAGTGTGCAAATGACAGGGTTTGATAAGAGTTAAATGAGATTTAGTGAGTAAAGCATAGAGCAAGCACTGGTAGGCTTCTATTGCCTTGTTACTGTTGTCCATTTCCAGGGCATTAGCAAGCTTGGGCTTTAGCAGCCATCCAGACACCCGGCTCCATCACTAGCCTGTATTGGTGCTCTTGGATGAATTAGGAAAAGATGTCTCCACCCTCCCATCACCAACCCCCACCCCTGTCTTCAACTGATGCCACTCAGCAGACATATGGGTTGGCAGATTTCAGCCCAACTGGGCTGGCTGGGTGTGCCTGAGCAGTGCACACCTGCATGGTCATATCCAGTAGCTCAGAGCAGGGATAGTGATGAAACTGATCCCTTCCATATAGGTGACCACACATCCCATCTTGTGCCTGCTGCCCTGGTGTAATATGCTCTCTTTCACATCCACAAGCATCCCAGTTTGGATAACAAATTATAGGATCTTTCTGCTTAACCAGGGCAAAATGAAAAACTTCACAGCTCTGAAGTGCTGGACTCTAAAGAAATGAGCTTTAATACATGATGGGGAAAGAGGATTGAATGAGATTGGAAGTGGTAGGTAGGCAGGAGGAAAACAGAGATGGATTCCAGCAGCGGGTAAATAGTGCGATTAAAAACTCAGCTGACACAGTCTTGTACTTCTCTGGACAGTGAGAGTTTGCTTCCAGGTGGTGGGCTCTTCTTTTCTCCATGTTGTGTCTTCATCCTCTCACCAAACATGAACACCAAGCAGGCACAAGTCTCCCTGACCCTTTCTGTTACTACACCAGTAGAATATGGATTATGGCCAGAGCCACACAGCCATGATTCACCTAGCTGGATTTCTATGGAATATGGAACCAAATTAAAAGTGTGACCTTTCTACTTAATGTTTAAGAGAAATGTTAATATGTTAATACTAGGCTATACAACATATTTCATACCTGAGAATGACAAGATCCAAAGGAGATGGGCAAGTAGCCTTTGGTAAATGAGAGCATGTGAGTATCCTGAGAGCCTAGCTGTATATCTGAGTTCCTGGAGTGAGAGCACTAGACTTCAGCTTCTGGGGTTTTTGTTTTTTTTTTTTATTTGAAAATATAAGGAAAAAATAATGTTGACGTATGAGGATCTTTCTCCCTAGCTGTGTGACCTGGGGTAAGTAAACTTAGTCTCTGAAGCCCTTTCCACCCCTGGGACTTGTGGATGACGGTACAAGCTCATAGAGTTTTTGTGACGGTTTAATGGCCTCACACATGTGAATAACTTGGTATTGGGCCTGCCACAGAGTACACCTTTGTCAAATGTCACTTTTCTTCCTTACTCCCCTTTCCCAGAGAAGGCCAGGGAATATCTGGGTCTTCATGGTGCTTCAGTGATTTTCTCTTCTGAATTTTTTCTTTTACTTGTAGAAAGTCAGAAACATGGCCCTGGATGATGTTGTGATCCTGAATGTGGACACCAACACCCTGGAAACCCCCTTTGATGACCTCCAGAGCCTCCCAAATGATGTGGTGGGTAATGCGCTCTTGAGTTCTGATTCCCGTGAGCTCATGCAGTGGACGTGAATGTGACTTTGGGGAGGGGACGGGATGGGATGGAGACCGCTGTCGGTTTCCTATGGCCTAAGAACTGCAGTTGGTTTCTGTTACCTCTGGAACCTTTGTCTTAGGGAAGGAAGCGGAGAGGTGGTTCATTTTTTCAGTCTTGTTTTGCTCTCATAACTCATCTGAAAGGCTATGAAGTGATCCCAGGTCTAGATCACTCCTCTTTCTGTGGAGCTGGGGATCTTGCCAGCCCCATCGCCGTTGCCATGTCCAGAGAGCAGGACAGCCTCCCCGGGTACCCCCACAGAAGGTGGGTGGAAGGGCTTCCGTGAGAGCAATTTGGAGCACTTCAAACCTACATTTTTTTCTTGTGCCATCATCAAACCCAGCCATTTTCCTACATAGCAGGGTGTCTGCTGCCAGTGCTCTGAATGTAGATCCATGTCCCCTAAATCTTTCTTTGTTACCTCTGGTCTAGACAGAAGGTAGGCGTATTTAGCAAAAAGCAGCTGGCTGCCACGCTAACATCTGACCACACACCTGTCTCACATTGCCACTCAGAGCTGCCTCATTGGTGGCCAACTGAAGTAGACCCAGTGTCCCCCATTGTTCATACAAGTGAGGAGGGTTGAGGTTCCCTGGGAATTGTGGTTTTGATGTTTGCAGTTTGACCTCCTTGACTGCGTCTGGATGATCTATGAAGTCATGCTGGCTCCCAGACTGAAAGGAGCAGGTGTGCCTGAGCATGTGTGCTGATGTGGGACTGGGTTTGTGTCGCTGGGGTTTGCATGGTGGCAGGTGGTCACTGCCACTGCATTGCTGCCGTGAGTCCCAGTGGCACCATGGGACTAGCTCTCTGGGGGAGATTGCTCTTTGTTGATGAATGGCTTGCAATAGGGTTTCAGACCTCTGCTCTTAACTCACTATGAGATTTGGGGGGTCCTGACAGGATGTGTCATTTACACCGTAGTTAAACAATGGCTACCATTCATTGATTTCTATGTGTTAAACACTCGTCATTGACCTCTCATTTACTCTTCACCACTCTGAGGAAGGTATTTTTCTTATTCTCATTTATCCATAGAGCTAAAAAGATGGGGAGCTGAGGTGTGAACCCAATTCTGTCACTCCATGGAGCCACCCAGCCCCCCTGCCCTTCTAGGTGCTTTCTGCATTTGGGATCTCATTCAGTTGGCATCCTAGCCCCATGGAGTGGGTGAGGGAGAAAAGAACCTGAGAGAGCATGTCTTGCCACAGAGCCTACAGCTGGCGGGGCAGGGCTGTGATGAGTCTAGTCTGGAGGACACTCAAGCCTGCACCGCCTCCACTCCGTGTACATGGCGCCCATGTGAGGCAGAGAGAGGTGATGGCGTAGGAAAAATAAACATGCCAGACACTGTGAGGTTTTCTGTTGATCATGTCAGGGCAGGGTACATGGCTGGTGTCTTAGGGCCTCTTGGCCATAATTTGAGTTCTTTTGATCCAAGGAATCTGAGGTTTCTATTCCGGTTTCCTTTCAGTGGAAAAGTTCTCCCTTTAAGTCATGGGTGTCTTCGGTATGGATTTTGCAGCTACTGAGTAAATGTGGCAAGGGAGCCTGGGGTATATGAGGTGCAAGGAATGGCCAGGAGCCAGGGGCAGCCTGATGAGTGACTGATGGCTCAGAAACCATAGAGCTGATTGGCTATCCCATATGCAGTGCTCTGACCCAGCACTGGGCATCGAACAGCAAAGCTGAAGCAGATCCAGTCCTTCCCCTCCAAGAGTGTATTTCAACAGGGGAAACAGACATGTAAATTACACATATCTCATGGAATAGCATAATAGGGGCCATAAATAAAATTGGAATCAGGCACAGAAGGACCTAGAGGGGAGGGTAATAGAGGCTTTCTGAAGGTAGCATGTTCCAAGATGCTTTTTAAATGATCGGTGAGGCAGCCTCAGGGAACCAAAGCAATGTGAGCACGTTGTTTTCCCTCCGTGAGCTTGTTTCCCGTCCTTAAGAGAGGCGTATTATTAGGATTGTTGTGGCAAGTAAATGAGATGGTAGTGTTTCATCAGATGCTTGGCGCTGTGCTCACATGTTGTCAGTGTTTGATAAATGGTACCTGCATTTGTTTTAATAAAATTGTTGTCAATAATTACAGCCAGAATTAGAGGACAGTTGGTTCCCTCCATGTCCTAACAGTTCTCAGCCTGCAGGAGGAGAACCTTCTATTTGCAGGCTGGTTTGTGGCAGAGTTGACAATGTTCTACAGCAGTGGTTTCCAGAACGGGGCTCTAGACTCATCATAGATTCCAAGATAGTAGTGGGGAGGGAATGTGGTCCATACAGTACTTACTGTGTTTCAGTGGAATTCATAGGTTTGATTTTTTCTTAATTAAAAAAGCAGGTTTTTTTAATTTTTAAAGCTCTGTCATATATTTCTAGCAGGTATTGATGGCCACCTGTCACACTTGCACCAGGCTGTCCGTGTAGCCAGCAAACATTCTGGCCATCAACAGGCAAAGCCAGAGAGGTACACTGGGGTGGCTCTGCCTTGCAGCTGCACTGATAACTTCTTGCTTCAGTTCGTCTACAATGATCCTGCCCTCCAAGTCCCAGGTCTTGATGGTAGGGCCTGTGGCCGCACAGAGCAGTTGGGGCTGAAGCACAGGACATTGATGATGTCCCCACCATCTTGCATGTAAAGGTGCTTGCCTTCCTTGAGGCTACATAAGCTGTCAGGTCCTTGAGAGGGAAGGTCTTGTCCAGCATGCCTTTATGTCTCCTGCATCTGGAGCAGGACCAGGTCCCTTTAGTGTATCAGCATGTCCACAGTTGACCTCACAATCTCCCTTTTTGCCCAAGTTGCTTGTTTGCAGCATCTGACAGATTCTGCTTCTTCAACATTTCTCACATCCTCTTCTCCATTCCTCCTAAACACCACCTAATCCAAGCTCATTTCTCTTCTGTGCTTTTCCAACAACCTCAGACCTGGTTCTTTAGACTCCAGCCCTCCTAACTCACGTATCAGAGAGCGCTTTCTGCAACATACATTTAACTTTATTTCCTCCTACTTAAAACCATTTAATCAATGAGCATAATTTTAAAAACAAAAAATTTCTGAAGACAAAAAAATCCTTCCATAACTTCCCAGTGCCTATAGATTAGAGGCAAGTTCCTTTTGTTGACTTTGGAATCAGGCAGACCTGTGTTTAAATCCTGGCTTCTTCACCTACTAATCATGTGATCTTGGGCACAATTAGAGAAGCTCTCTGAGCCTTAGTTTCCTCATAAGGTGGTTGTGAGAATTAAATGTAATGAATATAATATATATAAACAATTATCCTGTGAGCACATAGGTGGCAGTCCAGTCAACAATGATGAATTATGGTTGCAGATGATGATTAGCATGGCATGCAGGGCCCTCCTTTATGAAATGATCCTCCCATTTTTTCCCATAATTTTAGCTCTTTCATTTCGCTGCTTCAAACCTGTATAATAGGTATTTGGAATTAGTAGTTCTCCCAAGCTTACATGTTGTTTCATAACTTTATACTTTGCGTATGGAGTGTCTTCTGTCCCAAATGTCCTACACCATCTGTCGATCTCTACTCATTTTTCAAGACTTAGGCTTAACGTAAGGCTGTAAAAACCTTCCCTGACCTCTCCAAGTAGACTTGACAATACCTTTCTCTTTGTCCTCACAAAACACTTGTATTGTTTTTAAAATTGTACTTAACCATCCGGCAGTTTAATTTATTACACATGTCTGGCTTTCCCTTTTAATTGTGAGTTCTTTGAGGGCAGGAATCAAGTTTTATTCATCTTTCCTTCCGAAGGATGTAGCAGCCACTGAATAGATAGATGGAAGGATGGAAGGGACATATGGATTGGTTTATTTTGGTAGATGAAATCTTGCAAAACATGGCATCCATGCTGGAAATTTTATTAAAAGAGGCCTTTGTTCTGCTTCTAGCCATGACGGAATAATTGGAACTGAATTTCTCCTCCCTCCATTTACAAATAAAACTCTGGGCAATTATGAAAACAACTGTTTTCACATATTGGACAACAGGCAGTGCAGGAGTATAATCCCTGAGAGAAAGGAAGCAATTGAGATGAGGCCTGTGATCCCCCTAGCTTTCTGCCTTGAGGCATTTTCTGGACTCTGGTGCCAGAGGGGACTCCCTAGCAAAGCACGTCACTCTCACTGAGTCAAGGGGTTAGATATCTGAGTTTGAGGGAGAGGTGGTTTAAATTTGTGGTCAGAGTACCAGATAAGGGGGAGCTATTCAGCAAAAATCTGAATTGAGTCCTCTTGGCTAACCTGCTGTAGACTGATCTGCCCACGTGTAGAGTGGAGCTCACACAGGCTAGGAGTCATTCAAGCTCTGGCCAGCCAGAGTAAGATCTTGTTGATCACTCAGGCAGTCATTAGAGACCCCCTGGAGGCCATGCCTTGGTGCAGTAGTCTAAATTAGCTCTAGAGTAAAGGTGATTTTAGCCCTGCCCTAACACAGCTTAAAATTAAGCCTTGAGGAGCATAAGAGAGGGTTTCAGAGACTATGGTAATGTGCTGGTTTTTTAACTGAGTGCCAGGTACATGGGCAAGAATTTATCAAGCTGTACACAAATTACAGGTGTACTTTTATGTATGTATGTTAAACTTCAGTAAAAAGTTTTAAACAAAACCATTTCTTTTTTTTTTTAAAGCCTTATCAGGATCGACCTGATATATAGGAAAATTAACCTCCTATCAAAATAAACTTCAGTCCTCTTTTCAAAAAGACAAAAAAAAAAAAAAAAAAAAAAACACTTAACATGTAACATTCACAGTATCTAGCATCCTATCAAAAAAAAAAAAATACTAGACATGTTGAGAATCAGGAAAAATGTAACCCATAACCAAGAGAAAAATTAGTTAACAAAAACAAACTCAAAATGAAAGGATGGAATTAGCAAATGAGAATCTTAAGATAGATATTATAAAAGTTATAAGTATGTTCATGAAGTTAAAGGAAGACTTGAACTACATTAGGAGAGAGAAGATTTTAAAAGAATGAGAAGAAATATCTAGAGGTGAAAGATACAATACCTGGAATGAAAATTTCACTGATAGAATTAAAAAGATATTAGACACCACAACATAAATGGTCAGTGAACTTGAAGACATAGCAATAAAAACTATCCAGTGTGAATCATAGAAAGGAAGACGACTAGAAAAGTTTAAAAGAATCTCGAGGACCCATAGCACACTATCAAAATGACTGACATACTAGAAAGAGAGGAGGGTGAAGAGAGACAGAAACAATATTTAATATTAGAGATTATAGCCAATTTTTTTCCATTTTGATGAAAATGATAAACTTAGAGTTCTAGGAAGCTCACTGAACCTCAAGCATAATAGATTAAAAAAAAACACACAAAGGTACATCATTAGAAAAAAGGTACATCATGATAATTACTCAAAACAAGTAATAAAAAGTTTCAAATTATCTAAAGAAAAACATGCTATATAAAAGAAAGAAGTAATGACAGAAGACTTCTTGTTAGAAACAACATGAACCAGAAGATAATGGATGTTTTTAAAGTAATAAAGGAAAATTTTTGTCAACCTAAAGATCTACATCCAGTAAAAATATCCTTCAAAAATAAAGGCAAAATTTAAACTTCTTCAGACAAATAAAAAGTGAGAGAAATCATTGTCAGCAGGCTTGCACTACAAGAAATGTTAAAGGAGTTCGGTTCTTCAGATGGGAGGAAAATGATACCATAGAGAAACTTGGAAAATAAGAGAGTGAAGAGTGCCAGAAATAGTAAGTATGTGGGTAAACGTAAGAGACTTCTTTTCTCGTATTTAATTTCTATAGGAGAAATTGAATACTTAAAGTAAAAATAGTAACCAATGTATCATGTGTTACAAAGTACATAGAAGTAAAATGTACGATAGCAGTAGCACAAAGGACAGGATTGGGTGGAGAATGGAAGTATACTGTTTCAAGGTTTTTCAATTACATGTAAACTGGTATATAGACTATTAAGTTAAAAGTGTGTATTGTAGACCTTAGAGGAGCTGCTAAGGGGAAAAAAAGACAATGATATATAGCTAATAAGCCAATATTGAAGATCCAGAAGATTTGAAGGGGAAAAGATAAAGGAACCAAACACAGATAGAACAAACAGAAAAGTTAGCAAGATGATAGATGTACCCAACTGTACTGATTATTACAGTAAATGTACATGGTCTAAATATTCCACTCAATGGAGATTATTTTATTTTAAAAGTATGACCCAATTTTATGCTGTCTACAAGAAATCCACTTTAAATATAAAGACTCAAATAGATGAAAAGTAAAAGGATGGAAAATATATACCATACAAACACTAATCAAGAGAGTTGGTAGGGAAGAAGAGACAAGTTTTCCTTATAGAAGAATTCCAGATAATATCTGTAGGTACTGTCCTGTCTAGGTGAAGGGGCTTGATCTTCCCCTCCCCACCACACACACACACACACAAACACACATTTGAGTGTGGGCTGGACTTAGTGAGTCACTTCCAAAAACTAGAGTAGGTAAAAGGGAAAAGAGTAACTTAAGTGGAGAGTGGCAGAAATTATTTTAATCAAGTGATGTTGTATGAATTCATATCATTGTAACCTTGATATGATGTGATGAGGAGGATATGTCGCCTTTGTGGTACGCTTTCCAAAAACCCAGTCAAATCATGACAGAAATTTCAGATAAACTCAGATTGAGGAACCTTCTATCAAATACCTGGCCAGTACTTCTCAAAACTGTCAGAGTCATAAAAAAAAAAAAAGGGAAAGACTGGGAAACTGTCACAGACCAGAGGAGACTAAAGAGACATGACAGCTAAATGCAGTGTGAAATTCTGGATTGGATTCTAGAATAGAAAAGAGACATTTCGTGGAAAAACTGGTGAAATCACAGTAAAGTTTGGACTTAAGTTAATTATAAGGTACCAATGCCAGTTTCTTAGTTTTAACAAATGCACCGTGGTAATAATGTGAGATATGGGAAACTGAAACTGGATGAAAAGCATATGAGCACTCTCTCTACTATCTTTGCAACTTTTCTGTAAATCGAAAAATATTCCAAAATGTACTTTTAAAAAAAGAGAGAGAGAAGGAATTAAGAGTATTATAAACAACTTGATGCCTATAATTTTGACAAATTGGATGAAATGAACAAATGCCTTGAAATACACAAATTACAGAAAGTGAAGAAGGAATAGAAAATAGAAAAATAGTACTGTTTCTATTAAAGAAATTTGAATTTGTAATTAAAACTTTCCCACAAAGAAGACTCTAAGCCCAGATAGCTTCACTGATTAATTTTATCATATACTTAAGGAAGAACTAATGCAATCTTACACTAATATTTTCAGAAAATAGAGGGCAAAGGCACACCTTCCTTATTTTATGAGGTCAGCATTACCCTGACATGAAAATCAAACAAAAAATTTACAAGAAAACTGCTGACCAATATACCTCATAAATATAGATGTAAAAATATTTAACAAAATATTAGCAAATTGAATCCAGCAGTATGTAAAAAGGATAATACATCAAGATCAGGTGTAGATAGATTGCATAAACATTTGAAAAATCAGTGAGTGTAATTTACCATATCAACAGATAAAGGAAAACTATATCAAAACATTAGCAAAAAAAGTATTTTAGGGAAAATTCAACACCTGTTCTTGATAAAAGCTCTTAGCAAACTAGATATCCTCATTGTGATAAAGAACATCTAGGAAGAACTTATGGCTAACATTGTACTTAGTGGTGAAGGACTGAATGCTTTCCCCTTGAGAATGAGAGCAAAAAAGGATGTCTGCCCTTCCCATTTCTGTTCGGCATTGTGCTTGAAATTCTAACCATTTACTAAGTCAAGGAAAAGAAATAAAAGCCCTAAAGATTAGAGAGAAGGAAGAAAAGTTGTCTTTATTCAGACAACATGATCATGTATATGGAAAATCCTAAGGCGGTCTCATGAACAAATTTAGCAGAGGTGCAGGAGAAGGTTAGTATACAAAAATTAAATGTATTTCTACATACTAGTAATGAGCAGTTGAAAAATGAAATATTTTAAAGTACCATTTTAAATAACATACAAAATACTTAGGAATAAATTTAATGAAATATATGCAAGATTTGTATACTGAATGCTGTAAAACATTTCTGAGAAAATAATTCAAAAGACCTAAACAAATGGAGAGATATTCCACATTTTGGATTGGGAGACTCAATATTTTTAAGATGTTAATTTTTCCTAAATTAATCTATAGAATTCAATATAATTCCAGCCCAAATTCCAGATGGCTTAAAAAAAAAAAAAACAAAAACTTGAGCTGATTCTAAAATGTACACGAATATGCGAAAGATCTAGAATAGCCAAAACAATGTTGAAAAGAACAAAGTTGTCGGACTTACATTACCAACTTTTAAGGCTTACAATAAAGTTATAATAAATATAGACAGACATTGTAGGTAAGCATAGAGTTCAGTAGAGCAGAATAAATAGTTCAGAATTAGGCCCATACATAAATGGTTTATTGACCTTCAACAAATATGCCAAATAATTCAATAGAGAAAGGATAGTTTTCTTCAATACATGCTACTGGAAGAACTGGGTATCCATATGGGAAAAAAAGAATATTGACTTTTACCTTGTGCAAATATTAGCTCAAAATGGATTATAGATCTAAATATAGAACCAAAAACTATAAAATGAATAGAAGAAAATATAGGAGAAAATCTTCATGAACTAAGGTAGGCAAAGTTTTCTAAGTTAAGACATAAAACATACATCATAAAAGAAAAAGTGATAAGTTGAACCTCATAAAGGGGGAAAACTTACTCTATTCAAAAGTCACCATTTTAAAAATGAAAGGACAAGCAACAGACTGAAAGTATTCTAGATACTTGTATCTTCAAAAGGACTTTTTCCCCAGAAAATATAAAGAACCCTTAAACTGAATAAGACAACAGCCCAATTATAAAGTAGGCAAAAGACATAAAGAGACACTTAACAATAAAAGACACTCAAATAGCCAATAAGCACAGGAAAAAAATACTCCATGAGGGTGCAAATTAATACCACAAAGAGGGTACTGCTGTTTACCTACCGGTATGGCTAAAATAAACACACTGCATTTCTTATAAATGTATATCTTAAACATATGTGACCAAGCAATTCCAGTCTTAGGTATTCACCCAAGAAAATGAAAACATATATACACACAAACAAATGTACATGAATGTTTTTAGCCTCTTTGTTCATAATTGCCAAAAACTGGAAACATTCCAAATGCCCTTCAGCTGGTGAAGGTATAAACAGTGGTATGCTCACAAAATGAAATATTATATGGCAATCAAAAGAAACTAAGTACTGATCTATCCAACAAAATGGATGAACCTTACATTATGCTAAGTGGAAGAATCCATTTATTTGATATTTTGGAATAGGCAAAACTATAGAGAAAGAAATCAGGTAAGTGGTTGTCAGGAGCAGGGGCTGGGAGGAGCAGTTGACTATAAAAGGGGGCACAAGGTAAATTTGGGAGATGATGGAACTGTTCAGTATCTTGATTGTGGTGATGGTTACATGGCTATATACATCTTTCAAAATTCATAGAACTAGTTACTGAAAGTGGTAACTTTTATTGTATGTAAATCATACCTCAATAAACCTGACTTAAACAATTTTTAAAGACTGACAACAATAAGTGTTAGCAAGGATGTGAAACAACTGATCTGAAACTTTCATCACTGGTGATGGGAGCATAAAATGGTACATCCACTTAGGAGAAGTTTGGCAGTTTTCTCTGAGGTTAAACATACACCAACAATATAACCCAATAATCCCACTTCTAGGTATTTATCCAAGAGAAATAAAAATATATATATATCCAAACAGGTTGTACATGAATGTTTATAGCAGCTTTATTCATAGTAAATACTACCTGGTAACAACCCTAACATCCATCAGCTGATAGGTGGATAAGCAGTGTGTTTTATCTCTTATTTTCTACTACTGGGTCAATATTCCATTGTATCATACTTGCGATACACAAAACAACATGGATGAATCTTGAATATACTACAATGAGCATAAAAGCCAGACATATGAGAATATACTATATGATTTCATTTATATTTTAAAAAGAGAGAAAACTAGTCTATAGTAGATGAATTCAGACCAGCAGTTGCCTTGGCCTAGGATGGAGAAGGCAGGAACTGATTGAAAAGGACACCAAGGAGCATTTTGAGGTGAAGGAAATGTCCTGTTTCTTGGTTGTGGTGATGGTTACACAGTTGTATACATTTGTCAAAACTCACTGAACTGTACTTTTTAAATGTATGCATTCTGTTGTATATAAGTTATGACATGATAAGGTAAATTTTAGACAGGCAGAGGACTTGGAAATTAATTTTAAAAGGAAGTTCCAATATTGAATAGCTTTCAGAACAGCTCTGCCAATTTTTACATGATTTATGAACACTGCATAAGGGGTGACTTTGGAGTCAAGGTGGCTCTGGCTTTCTACTAGTCAACTAGACAATTTAGTCTTAAATTTTATAATCTTATCTCAGTTAGCTTTTTCTACCTTAAAAAAAGAGAGAGAGATAAGAGGATTGGCAAGGTTAATACTGTTGTGCTTTGCTGGGTTCCATGAAACTTGGAAATGTATTGTTTTCACTGACAACTGTATCGTTCCCTAGCTGTGGATTTTGGAGGGAGGAATATGGTAAGAATGGTCTGTCTTTTATTGATACAGAGACCTGTTTACAGACTTCATGTTTATTTCAAGCCCATGTGGATGCTGAGAACAGAAACATAATGTCCTTCCCTCTGTAGCCATTTAACCAAGCACTCTTGATCTGTTTCCCTCTTAAAATTTAAAGAACATCTCTTGTTCCTTCAAGAGTGTTAAGTATAAGCTGTTTAGATGATGAGTAGTTTGTAGGGCTTTTAAAAAGCTTGATAAAGGAGAGCTAAAACTCTTCCAGGCTTCCAGTGTTGTGGACATACCACACTTCATCAGTGATTTCCCAGAGCTCACTTGGGGCCCTTTCTAATATTCTTTGACCTGAAATTCACAGGCTTTTGTGTATGCACATGTGTGTGCTGGCCTTTACCATCTGTTTACGCTCTCCTTTCTCTTATTTCATGCCTTCTGTAACCTGATTGATGCTCTTCTAAATCAGGCTTTCTTATGTGATGGTATATGTAATAGGACGTTAAAATGTATATTCCCTTTTGACTTAGTAATTCTACTTTTAAGATTTTGTCTGGCAAGTACTTGTAAATGGAGAAAGCCGCCTAACCAAATAGCATTGTTTATGTTAACTGAAGTTGGAAGAAACCTCAATATCCAAAATTAAGGAGTGTGATTAAGGTAATTTATCCCACTACTATTCAATGGAGTGTACGCTACAGCCATTAAAAACGATGATTATGAAGAATGTGGGCTACACAGGAAGTGTCACGGATACAATTCAGGGAGAATATTGAATGATACATCTATGACTATAATGGAAAAAAAAATACTCAGAAGTAAAAGATTTTTAGAAGAACTTCCAAATTGCCAACAGTGGTATATTTGGATAGTAAAGTTGTAACTTTTTTCTCTTATTTTCCAAATTTTCTGTGATCTGACTATTACTAGTTTTATGATAGAAAAATCATCTTTCCTCCTCTCTTCTGAGATACTTGAAATTTGGCATTTGGCTTTATGGTTTGTATGTCTTCAGGATTGTAGTTTCTCTTTCTTCTCCATATTCTTTTTCTGAAAAAATCACAATGATTTAATGGTGCATTTTAAACCACTTAAACTACTTGTTCTTCCTTGGTGGAATTTTTGAGGGTTATTCAAGAGGTTTCTAAGCATGTTAAGAGTGAGAGAAACTACACTGAGCTGTGTTCATTGGTGTGAGAAAGGGGAGAAGGCAAGGGAAGAAAGATACTATTTACAGAGCGCCAGCAGTGCCCCAGGCCAAGGTAGTTATCAGTCCTTCTACCCGGCATCCAGGCTTCTTCACAACCTGGGCACTGACCCCAGGCAACCCTTCAGCCTCATCTTGCATCACTTCACTGCTCATACCCCATTTCCCAGCCACGAGGAGAGTGATCCCATCCCCAGTTCCTCATGCTCATTCACAGCTCTGTGCTTCTTTCCATGTTCCCAATGATTAGGATACCCTTCCTTCTCTGCTTGGTGAAAACCTATTTGTTCTTTAGGGCATTCCTCAAAAATCACTTCTGTGATGCCCCCAGTTTGACACTCCCTCCTCTGGGATTCCATAACATTTTTTCCATACCTCTTACTATATCATAATGCTTCCATACCATTGTTTTCCATACCACTTACTAGATCTTGTCATGCTTATTTACATCACTCTTTCCCCTCTAAGCATTTGGGCGCTCCAAAGTTATGAACACAGCCCTGGCACTGTACATGGCTCACAGGGGCATTCAGTGGATGTTTGTGGAATGAGTGAATGAATGAATGAATAAGCAAAGTGTGTGATCTGGTTTGAACTCTAGACCTTGGAAAACTCAGTTATTTATTCAATGTTTGACTCTCCACCTTGTGTAAATATCTGGAAAAGCAATGATCTCTGAAGATCAGAGTTCACATTTTAGAAGAGAAAGGAGAAATTCAGTGTACATTACAGCTAAAATTTACTGGGTATATTGAGTGCCAAGCATTTTGCCTCTTTCATCATGATTATTAAATGCCATTGGGAATTTACTTTACAACCTAAAAATGGCTTTCTTCAAATTGCAAGTAGTCACCCATTAGTGAAACCATAAAATCAATTCAGTGGGTTACAACAAGCATTTTTTCAAAAGGAGTAGAATTTAGAAAAATCAGAGTACCTCACACATAATATGGGTAAGAATCAATTCATGAAACTTCTAAATTAAATATATACAATATACATACACTGGCTTACAAAGTGTAATACACTCATTACTCTGCATCACAGTAAAAATAGAAAGGAAAATAATTTATATATTATGATCTTTTTTTGATTTTAATATATTTCTATTGAAGTACAGTCAGTTTACAATGTTGCATCAATTTCTGGTGTACAGCACAATACTTCAGTCACATAGGAAAATACATACATTTGTTCTCATATTCTTCTTCACCATAGGTTACTACAAGGTATCGAATATGGTCCCCTGTGCTATACAGTATAAACTTGTTGTTTATTTATTTTATATGTATTAGTATCTGCAAATCTCTATTGTGACCATCTTAATTATTAAAATTCATTAACTTTTAATGTATGGACTGCCATCCACTGTATAGCTGTATATACTGTGATATATTTGACCAGGCCTCTCCTGATTATTTCAGATTTTGCATTCTTTAAACAGCAGTGTGATGTACATGTTTGTAGCTAAATCTCTGTATCATTTGCTTGAATTCCATGAATTGCTACAAGTAGCAATGTATTTCTGAATCATGGGTATATAAAACTTGAAGGCTTTTGATATATACTTTTAAATGCCACTGCCTCCCCCAAAAGATTGTACCAGTTTTCACTTTTATCAGTAATATGAAAGTCAGCACCTACTTTTGAAAAAGTGTTTAAAATTTTTTTTTTCCATGGGAATTGTATGCACGTGTAGATATCCCAGTCACCTGTGTGAGGGCACCAGTCATTTGGACCCTGTACTTCCCTCCTGTGCTGTGAAACTAGAAGGTTGACAGTGTCTTCATAATTGCATTCCATCCCTTCAGTATCTTCTAACTCCAGTTTTCTAGTCTTTAGAAACAAGTCTTGACCCTCCCTCAGCAGCTCTGTCCTTTGTCTTCTCAAAGCACATGGCACACCCTCTTTTATAGCACTAGTCATGTTATATAGGAATTGTTTCTGTCTTTTTACGTCCTCTCTTCAACCCCTCTAGCGTAGGGACATAAACCTCTTCCTTCTTCATGTTTGTATCTGCCTTGGAGTTGAGCATGTAGCATGTACTTAGTAAATGTTTACTGAGTGAATGGCAGTGTCTTGTTTAATTGTGATCTCAGGACTGGTTCAAGTTACATTAAAAAATGGGCTGTATACCATGTAGCTGTCTTTGGGAGTCCAAAGGCAAATCTGATTCAGAAGGGCCCAGACTCAAGTAAGTCCAGCGTCTGCTTGCTGTCTCTCTCTGGAGTACCCCTGCTTGCTGTGCTGGTTGGAGAGAGAGCAGTACCTGCTCAGAGAAGGCCAAGCCTTTGTTAGACCATTGCTGAGGAGCTCACTGGCCTGAACTTCTCTATGCCGTGTTTTTCCAAAGAGCCGGGACCCTCAGGCTCTAAAGATGCTGCTTCGGAGGCTCCTAGGCGCTGGTATGCCTTCCTTCCTTGTGAGTCAGCAGTGCATTTGACCCCAGAAGCATGGGACTAGATCTTGCAGAGCAGACTCACGGGCTATCTGTTCTTTTGAGAAATGTCTAAACTAAATAGTAAACCTTGCAAACAAAACAGAACGAAATAGAAAAAAATGCATTCTTAAAATTCTGATAGGAAGAAAAATGCTGAGTAGAGAGGTGGGCAGGCTCTGATTATATTAAGAATCTTACATAAATCTTTATACGCACAGTCCTTGTAGACTTACTACTCTGTGGATTTGATCCTTCAGCTCTGTGAAAACATATGTTGTTAGTATTCGCTAAAAGAATACATACTCATTCAGCAGGCATTTCCTTCCTATGGGGAAATGTTGGTCAAAGGGTGCAAACTTCAGTTATAACATGAATATGTTCTGAGCATCTAACTTACAGCATGGTGACTATAGTTAGTAATACTGTATTGCACACTTGAAACTTGCTGAGCGTAGATCTTAAGTGTTCCTACCACACATACAAAAAAAGATAACTATGTGAAATGATGAATATGTTAACTAACTTAATTGTGATGATTATTTCATGATATATATGTATATCAAATCATCACATTTTGGTACTTTAATTACATACAGTTTTATTTGTCAGTTAAACCTCAGTAAAGTCAGAAGAATGTAACAAACGTAAACAGGCATTCCAGGGGAGGAGGGTACAGCTCAGTGGTAGAGTGCATGCTTAGCAAGCACAGGGTCCTGGGTTCAATCCCCAGTACCTCCACTAAAAATAATAAATAAATGAACCTAATTACCCCCCCCCAAATAAGTTAAAAAAACAAACAAACAGGCATTCCCCTGAGCACCTACTATGTTTCAGGCTTTATATTGGGTGTAATGGATGCAGAGATGATTAAGACATAGACCTTTTTCTTAGTGAGGTCATAGACTGGTTAGTAGAGAGCTAATAGAAGACTGAGCTACCAGTCTTGCCCTCACTTCTCCAATCCCAGACCATTCTCTGTTGCTGTAAATGAAGGCATATTCTGGAACATGAATACCACTCCCCAAATTAAAACCCTTTAACAATTCTTTATTTTCCTCTGGAGAAAATGCAATCTCCATAACACAGCCCTTTGTAATCCAGTCTCTCCCTGCCTCTCCTGGCACAGCTCTGTCGCTCTCCTCCTCACTTACACCAGCAGCTTTGTTTCCATCCACAGGGACCTCCAGACACTTCTGGTTCAGAATGTCCCAAATGGGCAGATCGATAGCCAGTTCAGAAATGGAGATTACTTATCCAGCCAAAGTTTTTTGGATGTGTGCTCAGTGTGTTGGACCAAAGGAACATGGAGATATACAAGAAACAGGCACTATTCCTGGAAAAGGAGAGATGAGCATACTGGGAGGCGGGAATGGAATGCATCAAGGCTGGAGGTGTGAACAAAAGTGTAATGTATTTGGGCCGGGGATAATAGTCTAGTCCAGCTGGAACATAGGATGTGTGGTTGGGAGGGACAAAAAATGAGACCAAAGAAGTAGCCAGGAGGGACCAGATTGGAAATGGCCTTCTGTCATAAAAACTAGTTTGGATTTCATATTTTGGGCAGTGGGGAACCAACTAAGTTAAGTCAGGTAGTGATATGATAGGGTCTGCCCTGCACTACACTACACTACCCAGACTAAGGGTAGAGCGTTGGATCCAACCCCTTGTTGCTTCTCTGGTTCCTAGAATCTGTCCAAAGCTTCCCCTACCCCAAATCTAACATTGGACTTGAGGTCAGAGGACAGTTTGCTGACGAGAATTCTTAGCAGTATCACCTATCATCATTATCCAGTCATTCATTCCTCATGCTTTTAGGGGAGCATCTGTAGGTCTCTGTTCTGTGTTGGACCACTCTCCATGACCATGTCCACCCCACGACTTGTAAATTTCATGCAGGAAGGGAAGGAGCATTGTGATCCAGTGGGCCTTGCCCCGAGTGTGTGTGTGTATGATTTGTCAACAATCGAGTATTTTATAGGGGTTTATTGCACTTCATTAAAGATGCTGGAGCAGGAGCACTGTGGGACATCAGAAGAGACCTCAGCAATAAACTGCAACTCCAAGCTTTGGAATGCAGTAAATGTTTAAGAGACTTCCTTCCTTTCATTACTGAATTTTACTTTACTTTTATACCAGTAAAGAGTTGTGTTTTATTGGTTGAAATTTCTTGATTCCGTTTTCCCCAGGTCTGTTTAAAAGCTACATTTTATCTTTGAGGATGTTTGGCTCGTGGTAGAGGAAGTGCTGCCAGCGAATTCAATTAACTGGCAGAGCTCACAGATATTGTACACGGATTTCTTTTTTTCCTTCTTTTTCACAACTGCTACATAAACACAGCTGGGTTTAATATTTGTCGTAGCAAAGATTTAACTTGAATCATTTTACTCTGGGTAATTAATGCTTGGAATCTCGGCTGCTACTTCGTTCGTTTGTGATCCTCGGCATTTCTTGACTCTGGCTATCTAGATAATGAAGTGTGCTCCGCTAGGTCTTTGCCCTGCCTTAAAACTGCTTAATGTTTGGCCGTTCCCACTAGAGAGCAGATGCTTTTCTTTGCAAGAATTGAATTTCTGTCAGCTCTTTTATGCATCATGTGTTTGGAACTGTAAGTGGATCAAGTTGTTCATCACAGCAGGGACACTGTGAAACACATCTATTATACACACTTCCCACCCCCCCCTTCCTGTTTTTTTCCTCTCCTGAGGAGGTGGAGATGTCCAGATCCCCTTGGGAGATATCTCACTCTGTGTGGATGTATCCATGTGGTCCACCGTGGATCCGGCCCGGCTGCATCCCTAGGCATGGAAATCTGTATCCATTCAGCCCAGGATTGTTGCTGAGACAAATCCTGCTTTTATCTCTGTAAACACCAAGCACTTCATTAACTCCCAAATACACACGAGTTTGGGTCACTAGATAAACCCACTAGGCTTAGCATAATGAGTGACGTTTCAGTAATTGATGCCCTAGAAAATGTTAATTGTGAGCATGTTAACTCTTTTTAATGCTAAAATACTGGCTTAGGTAGTTTTGGCTGTGGAGTTGGGTTAGTGTGGAAGAATAGCCACCATCTATTTAGGCTCCTACTGTGTGCCAGGAACTGTGCTAGAGGCTTTGAAAATCTTGACATTTAATCTACATAACAATCCTGGGGGAAAGGGGGAGGTACTTTTCCTCTTTTTTTGATAAATGGAGAGAAGAGGTTAAGTAACTTGCCTAAAGGCATCCAGCTAATGGACAGCAACTGAGTCAGGATTTGAACTCAGGGTTTGCTAGACATGCATTCATTGGCTGATTAATCAATGTGTTGATTTATTACACATGTTTATTTCATGCTGCCATTGCTCCATTTGAGTTGTCCCATTCCATGTCTCCTGTTCCCCAGACCAGCCGATTGGCTTTTATAAAGTATCCATCTAAATCTGTACCCTTGGTGGTGATTGGATTTAGTTTTGCTTTTTCCATCAGAGCTCGATGCAGATACAATCCAACTTCCCCAAGCAACCTACCATTTTCTTCTAGTTTTCGTTTTGTGAATTTCAATCCCTAGATTCATGTTCGAGCTGACAGCTAAAAATTCCAAACCCAGATAGTTTAGTTTGTCAACACAGCTTTGAAAAGCAGGGGTCTTGATGACGTTCCTACTGTGTTATTTTTGAGCCTCAGATAGTGGTGCTGAGGGCAAAAGTGCATTTTGTTGCATTTTTAATCGATATCATTCAATTTGCAGGAGTCATTTTGGGACATTCACATATCTGACTGAAATACCGCCGATCTGTAGGATTAATTATAGTTAAATAGAAAGGTGGCTTTTGCTCGCAAAGAAAGTCGTTAGTCTCTTGGTAAACATTTTTAGTTATGATTAACTTTAGTCTTCCTCCAAATACTTTTCATTAGAACCAAGCATTAGTGTCCTGGTTCATTAGAAATAGAGTAGCAGCTTTATTTTTGACTTGCAGTCCATTTTGTTGTTGAAAGATGTTGGTATTTTTTTAGAAAATTGGTGAAGGATATGTTGTAAAAAACATGTGTTATAACTTTCCTTTTGCCAGTGAGTATCTGTCTCTTCAAAGGTAACTTACATTTGTATTTTGTGCATTGTGTTTGCAAGAGAATGGTTCTTGGTTTATTCATGTTGACAACTGAAAAGCCTTAGACCTAATTAAAAGAATTTCCACGAGCACCTTTACTGAACCATTTCATTACGCGGCACTGCACAGATTGCATTGTGAAACATGGTGATAGTTTAAATCTGACCTTTAAACCTAAACTGCCAGAAGTATGAGAGAGAAAACCCTTCTTTGAAGATTCTCCATGGATGCATATATACATAAGCATACATACGTGCATGTATTTGGGTAGAAATAATCTTTTTATTGAATGACCACCTAATATTATAAATACACATTTACTTTGAGCTCAGCTCTTGTAGCCTCCTTTAGCGTTCAGCTGCATTGTGTGTGTGTGTGTGTGTGTGTGTGTGTGTGTGTGTGTGTGTGTGTGTATTAGAGCTAAATTGTTTTTTAAGGAAAACAAAGACAATTTCACTTCCTATGGGCAAAAAAGAAAAGGTGTTTGGAGGAAGATGAGTATTAGAAATAAATAGAAAAATGCAAAAACCTTTGCTACTGTGTGTTTCAGTTTACAATGCTGAGGTACTAGGATTAAACACACGGGGAGGGGGCTGGAGGGCAGTGTGTATGCAAGACTCCTCCTGAGCTTTATTTGGCAGATAGTGGAAGTGGCCTTTTTCTTTTTAATTTTTTTTTGACTCCAGGAATGTCATCCTGAGGACCTGATAGTTTGTCCTCAGGATGCTCAACAAAGCCGTTACAGCATGTAGCGAAGTAGCCACTCACATAATGAAAATTGATCCTTTTGTCTAACAAAAAGCTGCTTAGAATTGCAATGCTTGCCTCTAACTTTCTGACTTAATGCTCGGCGCATAAGATGTCAGGAAAGACAGAGGGAGCAGAGCCCTGGGCCCCTCGGGTCATAGCAGCCCCAGCTTGGAGCGCAGCATAACTAGCGCAGTCCCCTCTCCCCCACGGAGAACTGGGATCTCTGAGGGGAAAATGGGATGCAGAAGAAGCAATTAAAGCCAACCGAGGTCAAGGTACAACCACGTTCTCAAGAAAGAAACAGAAAAGCAAGGAATGAGAGGAAGCAATAATGGAGATATATTAAGTTGTGGAAAAAATAAACCAGTATCGTGGACAAATCTGATTTGCTGGTCTAAGAAATCCTGGCAGCAGTGAGAATGAATGGAATAGCAGGGACTGTGGAGTAAGACAGACTTGGGCTTGACTCTGACCTCTGCCCCTTGCTATCCTAGCTGTGTGAGATGGGGCCGAGGCTCACTTTCCTCATCTGTACAGTGGGGCTAACTCCCTGCCTAGCTCACTTGTGCTGAAATTTTAATACAATGCTGGGTATGAAAACACCTGCCGTGGCTTTTGGTACCTGGTAGAGTGCTTGATAAATACTAGTTCCTATTCCTTTTCCCTGATGAATTCCTGGTTTTCCCAGAAACTACTACTAAAAAAGAGAGTGGGGTGGGATGGCCTTTCCGTATCAAGACTTTTTGCTTCAAATTTGAGGCAAGAACTAAGTGAGGTGTGTATAGGTGCACCGGGCCATTTTTTGTTGCCCACATGAAGGGAGCAGAGGAGCCAATGTGTGTGTGGCCCTGAAGATGGGCAAACAAGGCAGTGATGCCTTCCGCCCTCTGCAGACATGCCCCAGCTTATAGCAAAGCCTTGAGGTCTGGTTTATTCAGAAAAAGGAAGAATCAATTTGCCTTAGTATTTAAGGGCTATTTTTAGAAGGGGGGCTTTTTTAAAAGGGGGATTATTTTTAAAAAGTGATTCTGTTCCCTGCCCCTTCAAGCTGCTGCTGGGTGTCTGATTTGTCAAAAAAAAAAAAAAATCTTTTAACTCCAGTTCTGACACTGAGCAGTTCATGCAAAAAGTGGGCCCCCTCAGTCAGACTTTGAGAAGAACCATATCTCTACTTGTGATGTTGTGCCAGCACTGAGGATGGCCATGGTCCCTGCCTCTCTGGAACATTCAGTCTGATGGGAGAGACAGACAGTATGGATGGTTGCACAACACCATCACCTTGCTGTCTGTCTGTGAAGGAAAGGCGCAGTGAGAGTATATGACAGGGGAACCTCGGTCTAGTCTGAGGGGGTCAGACTGAGCAAGTGGTATTTGAGCTGAGATCTGAAGGAGGAAGAGGAGTTGATCTAGGGCCCCGTGTTGTCCAGTATGGTAGCCAATATTCACATGTGGCTATTTAAATTTTAATTGATTAAAATGAAATAAAATTCATTTCCTCAGTCACACCAGCTACATTTCATACATTTAATTGCAGCTACCACCTTGGTCAACATGGGTGATAGATGATTTGTGGAAAGGCCTTTGCACAGTGCTGGGCGCTGGGCAGGGAGGTGATGGTGGTGAGAGCAGGTCACCTATCCAAAGGTCTTGGGTGAGACTGGAGCCCAGTGGGTATGGCTGAAGCCATGGAGAAAATGCAGGAGCCTCGGCTCTGAGAAAGGCTTGCAGGCCAGACTAGGACTCTCACCTTTATCCTCAGAGCAATAGGAAGCTGCTGACAGATCTCAAAGTGCCAGCACTGATGAAAAGAGGTGGAGAGGAGTGTCCTAGAAGTGACTAGGTGAAGAGTATGCCATCCTTATTCTCCCCTCCCCCCACAGATTGCAACCAAGTGATGAAGAAATAAACCTACACTTGCCCAGTGCTGATATGAATTGCAAGGGTCTTCATTGTAGCGGGAAGGAAGATATATAAGCTGCTGGTTATTACAAAAAGCTAAATAGTAGGATAATGATGGTTGCAATGTGTGAACCCCTTTTGAAGTAGTAATAAGCTAACTTGTGGCTGGACTGGGGGGCTTGATTGCAAGCCCTCAGGAGCTGGGCCCTGGTCAGATGCAGCTCTGTTCCCAGCACATCTCCAGCATGGGGCCTGCCAAGACTGGGCATCAACCAGAGTCACAGGCTAACGTGCCCTGAGAAACAGCTATTTGTTCTGACAGAGGGCAGCACCGAAAAGTCAGCGACTTTTGTTTTTAATAGAGGGTTTTGTTAGAGAATGGAATAAAGAGTATCCCAGGCTTGGGGATAGTTTGAGGCCTCTGAAATTGAGTAGAAGATAAAGTTGGAAATACAGCTGGAGCCAGACCCCTAGAAGGACTCGAATATTGTGCTAAGGAATTTGGACTTTATTATGTTAGCACCCTGGAGTCACTGAAAGTTCTAGAGGAAGGGAGTGATATGATTCAACCTCTCATTTTAGAAAGATAATTCAGTGCAGAGGATGGATTGGACCAGGAAGAAAATAGAAGAAGGGCCACCAGTTGAAAGTAGTCCAGGTACTAATTCAACAAAACACAAAGCTAGGCAATCTGCTACGTCTGTTCTCCATTTTACATCCATTATATTTTAATCCTCACCATGTATGTATGTTGCAGGTACCTCATTTTACAGCAAAGGAAACTGAAGCTCAGAAATGTTAAGAAAGTTAGGAAGCCAGGTTTCCAATCTTAGATGTAGGCTTTTGTGATTTGAGCTCTACACTCTGCTGCCTGAGGAGTGCGTGGGACAAAGGAGCAGGCGAAGCCAAGAGACCTGAGAGGTAGAGCCTAGTGACCAGGTCAGACAGGAGGCAGGTGTGGGCTGGGGTGGGGGTGGGGACACCGGCACATGTTACTGGACACATGGCATTTTGCAGTGTTGTGTTAAGACTGGTCCTGTTGTCCACCTTCACTCATTCGGCAACCAGAGGTTCATTTTCCTTGTAATTTTGTTGCATCTTAGTGATGGCCTTCTGCAAAAGGGAAGTACATGAGTATCAATTTCTCTCCCAATCCTTCCCAACTGAAACCAGTTTCTTCCAATGATCAATCACTGAAGAATGTGATCCCAGACTTTCACACAAGCAGGGAGGCTCAGCCACTGGAAATACTTTTCAAGATGTCAAAACACTCAATCATCTGTTCTTTCACTTAGCAAAAAGTGCTGAATGATGACACTGGGCCAAACGCTGCTGGCCCACTGCTGGCCCTTCTGGGAGTTCACAGTCTAGCATCAAAGGTGGTAGACACTACAGTTCATGGACAAATCACCTATGCAGTCCGAGGGGGCCCAGGTAGGGTGTCATTAAGCCTGTCTTAGTGGTCAGGGAAGGCTTCACAAAGGAGGGGACATCTAGATTTCCTCTTTCCCTTAACCCAAGGCAATGTTGAATTTGACTATTAAAGAAAAACACCTCATTTAAATTCTTTATTATGAAAGTAACATACTTTTTTTTTATAAAGGATCATCAAAACAATCAAAAGTGCATGAAATACAAAGTGAAAGCATCCATGCATGGTTCAAGTTTGATACATGGCATTTCAGATTCTTACTACGTATGTGAACATACATATATATAATTTTTAAATGATTTATGTTATATATATTGCTCTGCGACTTGTGTCCCTCCACCTCCCCATTTGGCAGTAGTTTGTGGACATTTTTTCATGAGAGTTCATAGAGTACTGCCACATCTTAGCAGCTCTGCAGTATTTCGTTGTAAGGATGTGGTATAATTTACTTAATAGGCCCCAACTGAGGGGCACTTGGATGGTCTTTCAAAGGGTGAAAAGATATTCACAAGTAGGACAGAAAGGGCCAAGGGACAACTCCATTTGAGTTGTCAGCATATGTTTGGGCTGGAGGGTGGCATATACTTCTGGATAGCAATTCAGTATCAGTCAAGTATACGTTAAGTGGGGCCAAGGGAAGAGAGGCCAGTTGAGGAGAGGATCACAGACTGCTCTGAGGAGTTAGGCTGTTTTTCTGCAGGTGGTGATGGCAGATTTTGATAGAGGTCAGATTCATCTATTTCCAAGAATACTGGGACAGCTATGGGTGATGGCATTGAGGGAAAACTGAAGACAGAGAGCCCATCTAGAAAACTGCTCCACCAACTGGTGCCAAGAGAGGGTGACTAGAGCTGAACAGCACAAGGCCAAGGTCAAGGGCACTGAGAGGAGAGGGCAAATTCAGGGTATATTTGGGGTGGTGTTGGTAAGATGTGGAGAACGGTTATGGGAAGGGAAGGAGAAGAATGGAATCTAATGTGCAAGTCTAGCCTAGGAGACTGGGTGGATGTGGCTGCGGTAACCAAGATGGGACACAGGAGGAGGAGGGGGCTAAGAAGGTAATGAGTTCAATTTTGTACTCTCTTCCCTTTGTTTTCTGTCCCCCTCCTGATACCTCATTAAAGGAGGAAGCCACCCTCACTGGCATTTCTGGCCCCCCCAAAAAATTATGCCTGATGAGCCCAATGTTAATGATTTGACCAGCACCCGCAGGAGCACTCAGAGCAAGTTCGGTTTTAGATGTATGACTGTGGGTTACTTAAGCCTTAGATTCTCTTTCCTCGCTTTTATTTAAAGGACAAAATGCTATCACCAGTCATCAGATGCGCATATACTTGAAGTTTCAAAGTTTGAAGTGCTGACAAAAGCTTCTCCTTGTTGCAGGGTAAGGAGAGGTCTTCAGAAGTCTTGGCCTAAGTGGTCACAGGGGCACCAAGAGCCCAGGCCCACTTGGCTGGTTTCAGAGCAGCAGGGGCAGGCAGGAAGGCACACACTCCTATTTGCTCAGTTACAATCAGCAACGACTTCTTTGTGTAAAATGGTAATGAGGCCATTAGGAGAGCTCACCTGAAGTGCAGCCTTGTGAATCCAAGGTAATTAAACACCTCCCGAATGAAAGGGAAAGGCCGGGGAAGGTTAAGTGAGGAATAATCTGCCGCACAGGTGGCCCAAGGGCTTTGAGGAGCCAAAAGAGCGACACTGGCTTGCACTTTTTCAAAGAATGGAAATGTCACCCTAGTCCCTGGGAGAGGCAGGATTTTTATTATTTGGAGGGTGGGAAGTGGGCAATATTTTTAACATTTTCATAAAGCCTGTTTCTTTTTCATACTGCCGTGTTAAGTTGGAGGTACATGACAGTGTGCCAGTGTGCCAGGGCGCCGAGGGCCTGCACTGCCTCTGGTGGGCTCTCACCACCATGGTGCTATGGTGTGTGTGAACCAGAGTAGGGGAGCTCACAGTAAACAGAGTCCTTACACCTAGGTGTTGAGACATACTCCAAACTGCTTCCAGAGGAAAATTGTTTTCCCTGGCCCACCTCTGAGCAGAGGTGGGGTGGCCACCCTGACAAATGCACTTTCCCGTCCCTTCTGACTTGATGGTTTGACTTACTGTGTGCAAAGCACTGTGCTCCACGACTTCATGTGTCCTTTTAGCTTATCTGGCAACTGAGGATTTTTGCCATCCAGTTTCTTGCCTCAAAAATCTCTGCTGTCTCCATGTAAAAGCTTGTATATGAATGTTTGTCACAGCATTATTCATAATAGCCAGAAAGTGGAAATGACCCAGATACCCATCAACAGATGAAGAGGTGAATAAAATGTGGTCTACCCATATGATGGAATAGTATTCAGCTGTGAAAAAGAATGAAGTACTAATAAGTACTACAGTGTGGATGAAACGTGTTTATAGTGAGCATTATTCTAAATGAAAGAAGCCCAGTCACAAAAAAAGACCACATATTGTATGATTCCCTTTATATGAAATGTTCAGAATAGGCAAATTCATAGACAGAAAGTGGGTGAATGGTTACTTGGGACTGGGGTGAGGGAGGAGTGGGGCAGGATTAGTGGGAGTGAGAAATGACCACCAATAAGATAGGTTTTCTTTTGATGAAATGTTCTGGAATTAGATAATAGTGATAGTTCTACAGTGTTGTCACTGTACTAAAAACTACTGAATATATATTTTAAAAGAATGAGTTTTATGATGTGTAAAATATATCTTAATATAAGCTATTAAAAACCGCTTATCAGAAGCTTGGTAAGAAGAAATATTGTCCATGGAGCATTTCAAAAGTATATATAATCCATCCCAGATTCTTAATATTTTTAGATTCACAGGCACCTTTGGGAGCCTGAGGAAAGCTATAGCACCTAGACCTAGAAAAATAGTCATCACTCATTCATATCAAAAATTTGTACGTGATTCATGGACCATCTGCATCTAATTTTCTATTTCATCTTTAATTTTTATCCTAAATTTAATCTTAAATAATTTCAGGCCAATCTAAGCCCCATACAGATTCCTGAAATGTGTTCTTGATATGTCACCTGCATGCTTAAAAACAGTCATTAACTTTACATTTATCTCAAAATGAAAGGAAAAATTCTTTAATGTATTCACAGCTCTTGACCCCTGCCTTTCTTTCCCTCTATCCTCATTTAAGCTATTTTCTCCATCATTCTCTCCACTGAAGCCACAGTTCACTCTAGTCTCTGAACTCCTTCTCACTATAGTGTCTTTGTAAATGCTGATCCCTGTGTTTGGTATTTGCGAGTTTACTTTAGCTCATCCTTCAGATTTCAGCCCAAGCCTCTTTCTCTCCAGGAAGCCTTCCTTGACCTCCTTGGTGAGCTCTGTCTATCACAGGCTCGTCACGGTAGTAGCAATGTCACTTGTATTGGTATTTTCCGCCTGTCTGGTTTTGCTCACCATTGTATCACTGAGTCAAGGCTACAACTTGCGCAATTCCAGGAGCACTTTTCACATGGAACACAGTATGAATGGTGTGCCCAGAAGTTGTGCAATATGGCATCCTGAGATGAATGGCATATTGGAAACAGAAGGAAGCTTGATGTTGTCTCTGATGTTGAGGATAACAACTGTCATGTCACACAGTCTTTCCTACATTGAGCACTTGTAGGAGAAATCTCTTGTAGTTCTTCTTTCAGGAAATTTTGTGTTCGTGTGTGCAACTGCTTTGGACCCAATGAATTTCACAACTTTTCATATTTCCGTTTTTGCTTTGACCATTAGGAGACTCGTAAGTCAAATTTGCAGTCTAGTTCTAGCTACCATGTAAGACCTTATGGCTTATATTTATATACTAAGTCTATTCCTGGCTTCTTCTTTTCCCATTGCCATGCCTTTCTTGTCTATTTTGTTTTAATCTGTGGCGTGCACATCTATAAGCTATAGAAGTGTGTATCTGTAAGTCTACTTAAAGATTATTCCTTTAGAGTATGTGGGATATAATAATATATACTTTTAAAATGTATATATTATTAAATATATAATATATTAATTTAATAAATATATAGTATGAGATGTGAGGTATATGATCATGTATATTATATGTAAGTCATTTCTAATATTTGTAAGTAATCTGAAAAGGAGGTAGAATTGGAACTAAAAAAGTTTGTGTAGTCTTGGGCTTAGATTACAAGACTTTGATTTATATTCCAACCGGGCCACTTCTTGGGTTTGTTCTAGGCATAATCGAACCTCGTAATCTAACCTCTCTGGGACTGTTTCACCCTTGTAAAATGGGAACACAGTCCCTTCCTTACAGCAGTGTTGAAAGAATAAAGTAAGAACATTTATGTGAAAGCATTTACCTGGCACGTTGAAACTGCTTAGAAAGTGAGTTTGTTTTTGTTTTTATTAGATGTGCTCTAATAGGAGCAGCATTTATTTAAATTTTAAAAACCTACCCTAACACTAAATGCATTTCTGTTCTCCCAGCAGCTAAGATATCAAATGGATCCCCCTCCCAGGGATTTTCTGGAGGGATCTTCTGTATGTGTTGAGTGTATCCTACCCTCAGCCATGTCTCCTTTCTCTCCATCATCAGATCTCATCGCTGAAGAACCGGCTGAAGAAGGTCTCCACAACTACTGGCGACGGTGTGGCCAGAGCCTTCCTCAAGGCCCAGGCCGCTTTCTTCGGCAGCTACCGAAACGCTCTGAAAATTGAACCGGTGAGTAGCTTCTTGGCGTGTTGCGAATCCACGTTTGGTCAGGGCTAAGACACGTACCTCACAGGCCACAAGAAACCTGCCATTCATCTGGCTGTTGAATTCACCAAAAGAGGTTGTGTATGTGGTGAGGCGCCGGGGGAGTGTCCTCCCGACCCTGCCTCTTTGCACAAGGAAGCCGTGCCCGAGGTCAGGGGTGTTTGCTTCTGTTTTTGTCTTAACCCATAACATTTTATTAAATTAAAAGTCAAAGGTTGAGCAGATCACAGGCAATGCATTTCATATGCAAACTCTGGTTTTGAATCTTGATCATGCTTCCTCATAAGCCACAGTTACACCTTGTTAAATACATTTTTACTGCTATGACTCCTTCATGTGTGTAAGTGAAGCACAGAGAGATTCCCTTCCTCCGGGGCGCACTCTCCATGAAGTGGCCGGTGCTCAGGGAGCAGCAGCCTGATGCCACATCCTCCTTTTCCCTTGTCCTCCATCTAGCACTTAGGCCTTGCTAAGGCTGCTTCAGCTTCAGGCAACGTCATGGTCACATAACAGAAAGGACACACTCTTTTTGCTTCCTAAGAAATACTTCCCTAGATCCTCTGAAGCCCTTTACCTTAAAGCAAGTTCCTCATGTCCTGCTTATCTCCAAGGGAAGTGGCTCTGATTCTTTGTCCTGACCTTGGGCCCAGCCAAACAGTCAGGTTCAGTGCTGTTTTGAGAGCTGGTATGATTCAAAGAAAATACTGTTTTCTTGCTGTCTTTAAAATGAGAATGGGACAAATGGCTCAGTCCTTTTCTTAGGCTGCTGGGAACGGACAGTTATGAAGTATTTCTGCTCTTACAATGATCTCATTGTTGTCACGTATACATCTAGAATCCGGAGGCTGTTGACTCTTGGTCTGTATTGCTGAGTGTATGATCTGGGCACAAGTTCCTCCTCCAGAGAAGTTTATGGTTGTACTTGCACTTGGCTCTGAAAGGCACTGGGTACAAGGGTGAAGTCCTGTAGTTTAAAGCCCGGCTCTGTACTTCTGAGTTGTACGACCTTGAGCAAGCCACTTAAACTCTTTAGACTTCAATTTCTTCACCTGTGAAATGAGGATAAGAATACCTATCATCCTACATCTCTAGTTGGTTATAAGGATCAAATGAGCCATAAAACATGTCATAGGAAGGTGAAACGAGCTGATGGCTAAGGTTTGGGAAAAGAAAGACAGAAGCAACCCCTTCCTGTGGTGGGTGTGGAGTTATCTGAGTGAGCAAAGGCTTGGAGGCAGGACCCTTTGTGGCCACTTTGTCTGAAGTCATGAGTTTGGTTGGGGAGGTGGGGATGTAGGAGAAGTTGGAGCCAAATTTAACAGAGCCTTGGATGCTAGGCTAGGAGTGTGAGCAGAGATGGGATGTGACTGACATCCTGTTTGACCAGTAATACAGTGATGGACTGAAAAGAAAACTGGAAGCAGGGAGACCAGGGGACTGTTGGGAGCTCAGAAGAGAGCCCTCTGGTGGTTACACCAGGAAAAGGTATCACGAAGAAGAAATGGCTACATGAATCCAGTAATAGATAAAATATGGGAGATGAGGGGCGAGAAATGTCAAAATGTCTCCCAAGATTTGGACCTGGGAGAGGATGATGATACCCATAGTAGAAAAGGGGAAAGCTTGATGTAAAGGTGTTCTCAGTAGCAGATTATAATGGTAAAAACAAGGAATAGATTGTGTCCATAATGATAAACAACTGATGAAGTAAATTGAAGTATATCCATATGGTAGAATATTACATAGCCATTAAAAGTAGGATTTTGAGGATAGGATGATGGGTTTGGTTATAAACATGGTACATTTCATTGAATATAAGATGCCATTCCATCATAAGATGTACCATTATTTCATGTACCATTAAGAAAATGAAAAAGGTGCTGCTAATTATAAATTAAAGGATGCAATCAATTGTAAGACATGTCCAAATTTCAGAGATGTTACAAAGTGAAGAGGTTTGGATCTTAGAATCAATAAAATAAGGCAGGTTTGTCGTGCTTTCAGTCTGATTCATCTGTACCAGAATGGCTTTTTTCTGAAAGTCCAAGAGGGAAGCCAGAGGGCCAGAATTTTTCTAACCAAGTGTCATCACTATGTTATCTAAATGGTTTTTAAACCATAGATTCAATTCTAGCCAATTCTTCTCATTTAAAAAAATGGATAACACCTCCCATACCAGATTGTTTGTGGGATCAATTAAAATAATGACTGCAAAGCGCATGTGAGCCCAAGCAGGGTCAGGGTGTTAGAGTCAGGCTGCACGCTGCTGGTGAGTGGTGCCGGTGAGCCTGCCGGATGGCAGGCAGTGTGGTGCGGAGGGGGTGGGGCGCCCTCCCTGGAGCCACTTGTCTCTTAGTAGTTTCTCTGGTTATAAAAATAGCACCTGCTCTTGGTTTAAAAAAAAAAAAAAAGACAAAAGAAAAAGTTTAAAGTAACAGGACTAGAAATGAGAAAGTACTTATAATCCTATCATCTGGGGTTAAAGTAACATGTTAGCATGTTTCCACCAAGCTTCTAGGATTTGGGGGTTGTTTCATTTTGGTTTTGGTTTTTGGTTTTCTCACTTTCAGAGAGTTGAGATATTCCTGGCAAAGCAACCTAGTTCCCAGTTACTTGGTTTTTCCTTTTAGTATATTATAAGCATATTTTCACATCATGTAAGGACTCTTGTAAAACGTGATTTATAATGGCTGCATGTATCCCATCAGGTGACCCCAGTGGTTCTCAATCACCCCTGGCTGTGGATCGGCATCACCTGTGGGGCTCTTAAAATGGCAAATGTCTGGGCCCTACTCGCAGAAATGTTCAGGTTCCCGATGAAAATCCGAAATCAGTGCCAAGACCCACCACATTATCCCAACGCTGGTCCTTTTGATTGCTGATAATCTTTCACCAGTTTAAATCACACTGTGGTGAACATCTTTACATAAATCTTCATGCACAATATGAATTATTTCCTTAGGCAAAATCCCTTACATGGATTTACTGGGTTAAAGGACCCAAGTACATTTAAGGCCTTTGATTCATAAAGTGAAAAAGAAAGCTGGTGGCCAGAAACAGTTGGTAGCCTAGAGGGGAGAGTCTCTGGGGCAGGTCGAGTGAGGAATGGGCGAGGCTGAGGGAGAAGGCAGCCTGAGGGTCAGGGCCTGGAGGTGCGTGTGGGGCGTGGAGGGCGCACCGGGGCCATGCTGTGCTGTGCCCGCGGGGGGGCCTGCACAGTGCGGTGTCGGGGTTTCCCGCTTGAGCCAGCAGGTGCAGTCATGGGACTCGGGTCACCGCCAAGTCACAGAGTTTGGGATTTTTAAAGCATGAAACATGACAGACTCTACAGGGCTCCTTTTACACCATCCCCACAGGGGCCCTGAGAGGCAGAGATGGGCAACCCCTCCTCCACAGCCCAGGGCTCACTTGAGATTTTGAACTCCTTGGCCTTTTTATTTCTCTCTCCTTCTGGAAAAAGTTCAAAATGCAGCTTGTTGGGGAGTCTTAAGCTTCATCTTCTTTCTCCTGCCTGGAAGGGAAGAGGAAGGCCCCCCCCCCTTGCTAAGGTCCAGTCACGTGCCTGGTGCCAGCCTGCTCCTCTCTGTCCCTGCCTTCTGCTATGTGCCTGTCCCAGGGCGGGAGGACCCATGTGGGCTCACTGGTGGGCTCTCTCTTCAGGGCCAGGTGAGTTATTACTTCCAAGGGTTGGAAAGTGAGCCGCCAAGGGAGTCCAGCTGAGGCCAAGTCTTCTACCTGCTCTGCGGCTTCCCGCCAGGTCGGACCTCGGTTCGTCCCTGAGTTGCTTTGCATCCGTGGTCGCAATAGTTCCCCGTGACTGCCCCTTGCAGTCTACGTTACAGCTCGGGGAGGGGCTAAGATTTCCCATGACTTCCCAACAAGTAGCAGAGCCAGGAGTCAAACTCAGGTCGGCCTGACTCTAAAACCCAGGTTTCTTCCACCACACCGTCTCGCCTGTCTTTGTTCTGGTTTCCTCATGTTCCAGACTAACAGCTCTTTCTCCCTGCATTTCCAGTGCCGGGCACGGGTCATGGCATAGTGGAGGAATCAATGAGTGTATTTTGAAACAGTGGATGGAAGCATGGGTGAAAGAAATGAAAGAACAGAGAAATGTGTGAGGCCAGGGCCTCCATTCAGTGCATACACATTGCATCCTGTCCTGTCTGTAGGCTTTGGAGGTTGGTGTTGCCTGTCAGAGGGGAGAGTGTCAGCAAATCACAGGGGCATGTGACCCATTTTTCAGTCACCCAGAGAATATCAGGTGCAAAGCCCAAGATATTTAACAATATCAGCCAAGCCAACTTGTTCTTCTCCACTTAAATGAGAGAACCACAAGCAGCCAGGCAGCCCCATTTGGAAAAACCCCCTTTATCCGTGTCAAGCGGCAGCCCAGGCTCCAGCTCATTTATTTAGGCCTTTCTTGCTCTCTGACACGCCTCCTAGCAGTTGCCAGGCAACTCTGGGAGTAGCAGTGTGTGTTAGGGATTAACTAGTTAGGGCTGGGGTCCTTTTTGGCAAGGAGAGGATAAAAGACAAATGATTTTAATTGCTAGGCCAAGGGTCCTTTCTCTGCTGGGTGGAAGAGTGCAACTTCCGGAGAATATATATAACAGTGTGGGTCTTGAATTTGCCTTGAATTTTCCCTTTTCTCCCTCCTAGGGGGAGCGAATGAATTTTAAAAAGAATCTTACTTTTACCTCACTCCTTTGTTTAAAATTATATCATCTTGAAATCTGAATAAGACTAAACCACCACCCTCTCTTTGGAAGACATCTCCTAGCACGATGGCCTCAGTTTTAAAGAACTTTCAAAAATAGAATTCTGTGCTTTAATTGCATCCCTTTTTCTGTCCATAGTTTCTTATTTCATAGCTCTTGCTCCATGGAGTCATCTTAAGGCAGTGTGGATGAAGGTGCTTGTTCCCATGTCTGGCCTTCTGCAGGTCTCTGGTAAATGTTACATCAAAGAGCAGGACTGATGGAGATTGGTGCTTTAAGATGCATTCTGTTCTGTTCCAGTAGCTGTGTGGAAAGGCCAGTATAGATGGAGCACTATGAGGGTGGTTTATTCAACAGGCTTACATGGTTTTCTCTGGGCCAGTCTGCTGGCTAGGCTTCCCCTGGATGAATGGAGCACAGCCCCTGGCTGCAGGGTGTGATGGCTAAGGTGGGGACAGTATTCAACAGACCATGTCAGTGCTGGAAGGAGGCTGTGCAGCCGGCAGCCAGCTCCTGCAGTCCTTCTTGCTTAGTCCTTCCCAAGAGGCCGGTCTTCCAGATTCAGCTGTGGGTACGCTGGCAGCATCCACCTTACAGCCCCTGATTTTGCACATGATTCTGCTGAGTCATATTTATCCACCTAAAACCCCTTGAAGACAGAGAAGTTAAGATAAAAGCAGATTGATAGCCTGGCTTTCAAGCATGAGCAGACGAGGCTACGTTGGAGCAGTTCAGAAAAATACCGTATATATCTGTCTCCTGGTTGAGTAACACCATTGATCTCATGGTTAAAAAAAAAAATCAAACTGTATTTATGTGTTTTTAGTATAACAGAAAATAGAAAAATATTTACAAACTAGAAAAATTAAAATATCACTCTGGTTCCACTGAACTAACACAACTTCCTCAGCTACCTTTTGTATATTTTTTCTAATTATTTTTCATTATGCAAAATGTTTATGTAACTGCTACCAAATCTCAGTTAAAAGTTTTTCTCCTCCATTTAATGTTATATCATAGGCTTTTTTACATAGCTACAGAATAGTCTATCAGGTACAGCTACCATAATTCCCATAACCACTCTCTCACACAGGACATTTAGATTAACAATTTTTTTTAAATTGAGGTACAGTCAGTTACAGTGTGTCAGTTTCTGGTGTACAGCACAATGTCCCAGTCGTGCATATACATATATATATTTGTTTTTATGTTCTTTATCATTAATAGATTGACAATTTTTTGAGATTATAATTAATATTCCACCAAACATCCTTGTGAATAAACCTTTGAAATGCTTTATTTTGGAGTCTTCTGAGTAGAAGAAATCCAAGTCTGCATGCAGGAACCTGACTTTGGGTGCCAACTTGTCCCAACATGGTAAGGAAGCAGATTTCCGTTGACTCAGCTTAAGAGCAGCTCAAAATGGAAAGAATAAGACTGCTTCATGGTGTGCACTCCCTGCCCTCCACTTAGGCAAGCAGAGTGTACCCAGCATGTATATAAAGGATGTTACTAATTTGTCTGTGCCTCTATCTTGTGCTAAAAAAAAAAATGTTTGAGGGACCTTAAAACAATATGTACAATGCACCTCAATGAGATAAGGAAGCGAGGAAACCAGGGGAAAAGAGAAATTAGGTGAAGCCTGGGAGAGGCTGGTATGTGTGCCTCTGTGCTCGCTCTGAGGTCTGCCACACAACCTGGTCGAGCTGGGAATCAAGCCCACGTCTGTCTTCAGAGCCCCTGCTTTTTTCTTTCCTCAATTCTGGTAAAACATACTTAACATAAAATTTGCCATTTTAGCCGTTGTTAAGCATACAATTCAGTGGCATTAACTACATTCACAATGTTATACAACTACCAGCCCTGTGTATTTTCAAATTTTTTCATCACCCCAAACAGAAATTCTGAACTCATTAAGAAGTAACTGGTAATTCCCCTATCCCACCAGCCCTTGGTAACCTCTAATCTACTTTCTGTCTCTATGAGTTTGCCTATTCTAGATATTACATATATATGAAATTAGATCACATTTGTCTTCTGTGTCTGGCTCATTTCACTTAGCATGTTTTCAGGGCTCATCCACATTGTAGCATGTGTCAGAACTTCATCCCTTTTAATGGCTGAATAATATTCCACCTTGTGTACATATAGACCACATTTTGTTTATCCATTCATCTGGTAATGGACACTGGGTTGTTTCCACCTTTTGGCTTTTGAGAATAATGCTGCTGTGAACATTCCTGTGCAAGTATCTGTCTGAGTCCCTATTGTCAATTCTTTTGAGGTATATGCTAGGAGTGGAATGGCTGGGTCATACAGTAATTTTATGTTTACCTTTTTGAGGAACCACCAAATTGTTTTCCACACAGAGCCTGTGCTATTTTTAAGTGGACAGTGGTAGGTTTGTGAAGCATGGATATGTACCCATGAATGTTCTGTAGGAAAAGTTGGTGAAAGATTTTCTTATTTTCCAGTTAGTTTTAGGCAAGTAGGTAGGGAATTATAGCCAAAACCTACAGACCTGAGCTAAATAGATGCATTGACACAGGAGTCTACAGTGGACTAGAGAAGGAGCTGGTAGTTTACTGGTTACCATTTTTTCTCATTTTAGTGTTCATCCCAAGTCAAGATCATGTCCGAGGAATGAGGCAGGGACAAGGGGAGGTGCTCCCAACACCAGGACTTGGGGGCTAAGGAGGATACTGAGTGTGATGGAGAGAGTGTGGTCTTTGGAGTCACCTGGGCTTTTATCCTGGCTCTGTTATCTGCCAGAAGATGACCTTAGAAGTCCCTTAACCTCTTTGAGTCTCAGCTTTCTCATCTGTAAAGCAGAAATAATGCCTGCCTTGTAGGACTGTTGAGAAAAATAGCAATAATGTAGTTTTTGCTGATAGTAGATTTTAACTAAATGAGAGTGACCTTTCCTGGATGATAAGAAGGTAAAGGAGGAGGGGGAGGAAAATGAGACTGCCACGTTCTGGAGCAGTGGTGGCCATGCTTATTCAGAAGTGTCAGGCTACCTGGAACCAGTGAAAACACAATGAGATTCTGGCCCGTTTATTCCTCTTTTGAAGTAACTATGAAAGTTTAGCTTTTATCTCAAATAATAAAGGATTTATAAGAAATCACGTTTAATTATTTCCTTCATTGTTTATTTGATATTTACTCATTCATGTTATTGCTCACCAGCACTTACAGGCAAATGGGAGTTGTGGGACCAAGGGTTTAAAATGGAGAAATGCATTACTTAGTTTTTAAATGCAGAAGAGAAAATATAATTGAAAACCTTTCCTTCTATTTTATCAAAACATTTTTTGCCCATTGGGAGAAGATGACCCTTGTTCCATGTTGGCACCAGATCTCCACTGTCTACCTTCCAGGGGCACTGACGTTATTCAGGAACAGTTTGGGAGTCCTGGCACCTTGAATCAACTGTGAATGCTCACTGAACTGAGAGCCATTGTTCTAGAAGTAGACTGCTCAAGTAAAAAGTTGGTCCTTAAATGAGAGAAGATGAGAACTGGCAGGAAATCCACTTAAACACAATAATCAAGCTTAACTGAATGATTTCAAATAGCATCACTGAATATGATCAAAATGAAATTCCCATATGTTCTAAAATACTTGAAAAATAAAACACAGCTAGTGTATCTTAGACTACCTAGGAGGAATTCCAGGCTTTAACTTGATCTCATTTAATAATCCTAGCTCCTTTCTTACTTTGTTCCTATAGGATGGGACCGTGTTTTGTACTCCTTGGTGTCCCTCACATATTCTAATATTTAGTAGGTGCTCATTAAATGTTGAATGAATGGATGAACAAATGAATGAATGATACCTGTTTCCCCTTACTATGCATCAGAAATACTGGTGGTCATATTTCAGTGTTGCACAATATAGAAGCTTAGTTTTAAAAAAATTATCCGCAGCTTCATCTTAGAGTATCAGAAGAATCTGACATAAATACCATACCATGAATGTGTAAATGTGAAACAAAGGCACAGCTCAGCATCTGCATGGTTGCTAACCACAGGCAGTTAGGATCTGGGGAGGCTCACCCTCTGTGAAATCACCGTGTGTAGTAAATACTCAGTTCTAGTTAGGAAAATACAAGAGGCAAGTATGTTAATGAAGTAAGCTGAATCCATGGTGGCAGTTTTCAATACCATATCTTTGCAGAAGCAGTGGCAGAGAGAAATGGTATTCTTAACAGTGTTTTAAGTCAAATGATCTTGCTTTAGGGTCTTTTACTTTTTCAGTGAGACTCTGAAAAGGAAACCTTTCTGATCCTTTTTTAGCAATGATAACATTTGACAGTTTGGAGCCTGAAACAATGATGCATGTCTTCGTGTACATAGCTAGACTGTGAGCTTCTTAAGAACAAGATTTTGTCTTGTTATTTCTTATACCCCCGGCACACAGTAAGGATTTAGTAACATAAGATGGAATGATGGTCGATTTGTTCTGTGGAGGACATTATGGTTTTTCTGATGATTAGAGAATAAAGTTGTAGATTTCCTCCTCCCACCCCCCAACCCCTCGGACATGCAGCCACACTGATTTTCTATGGGGTGTGGGTATATTCTCAGAAATAGACAGCTGCATTCAGCCTTATGCTACCCGTTCACAAAGAAGCGGAAGCCACCGTGGAGTGTCATGACTACTCATGTATCGCTGGCACAGAGCCTGATACATAGAAGGTGCTTGATAATTCTCTGTGGAGTGAGTGAAATTATAATAGTCCCTAGTTACAGTGTCCTTAGTAGTCTGGGAGCTGAAACACCATTTTGTTTAAAAAAAAAATCGTTGAGATTTGAAGTCTCAAGAAAAAGAAAATAATATGAGACATTTATTTTATGCTACACTCTTTACGTGTGTTCCCTTATTTTATTTTTTCAGATAAAGTGGTGTGGCCCCATTTTATTGTTGAGAAACCAAGGCTAGGAAAGGTTATGTCACTTTTTAAAGAAGTAGCAGAGCCAGGATTCGGACCTTGCATCTGCCTGATTCTAGCAACCACGCTCTTTCCTCTGACCGCTCACCACAGTAGTGGTTACCATATGGTCTGTGTTACGTACAGTTTGAGGGCATTTCAGAAGAAAACTGAGCTGGTCTCCTCTTAGGAGTCAGTGTCTCTAATCTGTGCAAATGTTTCTTGAAAACTACAGGTTAAACTAACACCATTTATAAACTATTTTGCAAAGGGGAAATGTCAAAATTTTAGATATCTTTTAAAAAACATTCCTTTAATAGATGCTTTTAATTGCCTAATATTTTGTTGTTTAAATATTTGATATTTACGGTGATAATTGGATGAAAAAGTGAAAACACTGGCAAGCGCAGCCCTCCCTCCTCTTTTCCTTGGCTGACACCTAGTGGTGAGCTTTCTGGTAGCAGTGTTAACCCAGGTGCTAAATATTCGTGACCATAGTTGTTTTTCAATTGATTTTAGGATTTTTTTTAATCAGTTATTTTCATCATAAAAGCTACATTAATATAAAATTAATTGATTAGAAATCATCATAACAATGGAGCTTTTATTTGATTTATCATGAATTTTTAGTCAATTATAATCAAACCTTAGCAAAGGAAATGATAAAAATATTTCAAATCTCGGTGTGCTTGTTCACCCCACAAACTTGACCGGGTGACCACCCTGCCTAGGGCACTGGCTTGCAAACAGTGACAAGTAAGATGCGGTCCTGTTCTTATGGGCCATGCGGGGTAGAGACAAGGTAAGCAGAGAGATGCACTAAGTGTGGTAACTGCTGTAGTAGAATGTTGTACGAGGTGGTGGACATCCAAACGCATGACCAGTCACTTCTGCCTGGATGCTGAGGGAAAGCTTCCCCAGGGAGGATGCACCTTGCAGGAGGAGTGGCAGTTCCCCAGGAGCAGGGGTAGAAGGTAGCACATGCAAACTCAGCAGGCATTGAAACTGCATGGCTCTGTCGGGTACTGTGAGTGGTCGTTCATCTGGAGCAGAGATAGGAAGGAGCATGGCTGGGAATGAAGTGAAGAAGGGGTCGGCTCCAGTCTGTGAAAGACCTCGAAGGCCACAGTAGAGTTTAGCAGTAACACCGTAAACCAGCATCTCTAGAAGAGCAGTCCTTGAAATATTAGATCCACAAGATGTTATGTTTTCTGATCACATAAAATTTGTGATTGTCATATATTGCATATTGTAACTCATTTTTTTACAGTGTTTACAATGTACATTACTACAGCCTTACTGTAAAGAAATCTGGTTAACTTTGTTTAACCCAGCATTTTTCAAAACCCTTTTCCCCACAAAATACCTATTAACATTCCACGCATCTACTACTTCTCACCACAGTTTGGGAAACACTGTTATAGCTAATGATTGATGATGAATTTTTCTTGCTGTAAAACCACAGAGTTAGGATACCAACTGCCTTCATTTCACCCCAGTCTCATTGCTATGAGCCTCAGGAAAAAAAAAAAGGCATGTTTATTTTCCAAAGCATTTCTTGTCTAGTCAGAGATTTGTGGCCAACAGGTGGGCTTGAGACACAGAGCCCAGCCATCACTCAGTTTATACAGGCCACCGACTGGTCCCCTAAGTCCAGCAACCTGATCCGTGTATCAGTCAGGATCTACGCAGGACAACAGGAACCCCTTCAGATGTTTACAAGAGGGAAAACAATGCAAGGAAATGGTTGTTCCCACTGACAGGAGCAGAGAGGTAATCCAGCGATTAGCAACAGCAGAGGTGGTGTGCCTATGTCAAGGGCCAGGGTCACCTGACAAAAGCTGGAACGTGTGGGTCTGTGCCGTGGGCGCTTGGGTCAGAGAGGGGGCGAACTGCTGCTGGGCAGCCCACCCCAGCAGGGGAGAGAGGAGAAACACTAAGCTTCTTCCATTCCTCCTCCTCCTCCTCAGCTCCCAACTGCACCTCCCGTGTGCCAAACCAAGCAGGAAGCCAGCTGACTCGGGAGCCCAGAAAACTCATCCTCCCTTCTGTACAGAATAGAAGAGTGGAGAGTGGGTCTGAGATCAGACAGGCTCAGAACCAGCACTCGCAGATCCACGTTATTAAGGCTATTTAGTGACACACCACCCTCCCCCAGCAAATAATAAACAGCATGATGAAGTTAAATGCCCCCTGATTTATAGTTAGAACTGGTACCAAGCTGGACTCTGCCTCTTCCCAGCTGTGTGACTCTGCAAGTTACTGTACTTTCCTAAACCTTAGTTCCTGAATTGTAAAATAGGAAAGAGAAACTCTACTTAAATGATACCTTCACAGGGCTTCTCTGACATATGTCTACCTGGTTCCTATTTTATAATGATCCGACTACTCTAGACCTCAGTGAATTGGCTGAAATTTTATTAGCTAGCGATTATTATCTAGTAGAGGTCTAATTTCTTATTATATTCACTTCCTGGGGGTGTCGGAGGCAGGGGAAGCTTGTAAAATGTGTGATGGGATATTCCAGTGTTGAAGAGATTCTGTGCATGTATTGTTACCAGTTCAGTACAGGCTAAAGAAAGTAGAGATTCCAGGAAAGCCACCACTTACGAGATCGGAAACCTTTGGAAGCCCATCCCTGCTGAACCATGGGGTTTTATTTGTTTTATGAATTAAATGAGGTGGTGGATGTAAAGCACTTGTTCTCTGTTAACCTACCACCCCTCCACACCAACCATGGAGGCAGCTTCCCTTGTATCCAGTGCGTGCCTGGTTCACCAGCAGTCACATTCCAGGGAGGTGTGGCAGGAATTTGGAAAGCCTTTAACCAGAGATTATTTATGTTTGGTTTGCTGGTCCCTGTTAGTGATGTGACCTGGCAGATCTCCACTCACCCTGTTCTCATCAGTCACAGCTCACTGGCATTATTCATCAGCCGTTTACTTGAGACTTTCTTTGCTCATATTCCTACTGTGATGTACTTTTACTCTCACCTTTACAGCATTAAAAATGATCTAGGTTTGAGAGTGTCCTGAGCAAGTCAATCACCAGCTTAAAATGTCATTATCTATTCTTTGAAGGGGAAATTTTATCCTGAGTTAGTTAGTTTTATCCTCTGTTAAGGAATGTTATGCAAGACAAGTATGTGAGGGAAAACCCCCTATCTACTGAACTCCTACTTCTTGCCCTTTATTTACGTTTTCTTGATTAAATGTGCATGATGTATATCCCCAGTTTGATAAGTAGGGAACTTAAAGCAGGGAGAGTTGAAATAATTTAAATCAACAACTTTCAACAAACATTTAACAAGACCTTACTATGCCACACACTGTTCTAGGTGCTTAGAGATGCAGCAGTGAACAAAATAAAGTCCCCACCCTCACGTCTCTTAAATTCTAGTCAGACATAGACAGGAAACAAAGATGAAAGTCAGTATATAATGTGTCAGGTGGTGATAAGTGTTGTGCAGAAAAAGAAAGCCAAGGAAGGGGATAGAGAGCCCCTGGGTGAGTAGGTGCTGTTAGGAGATGGGGCCAGGATTGGGGGTCAGGGCTGTCTGCTTCCAGAACTGCTGTTTTTTCCACTGGTCCCATGCTGTTTCTCATCCTCTTTGGTGATGGTTTCCAGCACCTAGTGAAGAAATGTGAACTCTAACATCTCGCTTCTTAGTCTGGAGTTGATAATTCAATGTGTCAGGGTGGTGACTTTGCATTCCTAGGGTACAGAAAACATTTTCGCTGCACTCCCTGCTGTCAGCAGCATGGAGCTGTTTCTTTCATCTCTCCAGTTTCCCAAACACATTTAATCTTGATGCAGAAAGCCAGCTTGGACTCAAGCTCTAGTGTTAGGGAGACCAGTCTATCCTAGGGGAGGGTCTCTGTGACTGCTGGGCTCAAAGGAACTCATGCCTCTTTTCTCTCTACTTGCAAGAAGCGATGTTACAGGTAGTAACTTATGTAACCTTAATATCTATTTCCTGATCTTTAGTATTCAGTAAGTAAGTTTAATTCCGTAAGTGGATACTAGGCACCAAAAGATGGATCAAATATGGCACCTGCCCACAGGAGTCAGAAGACCTGGGTTCCTCTTTTCATTTGATGTAATTTTGAGCAAGTTAATTAACCCCTCTGTGCTTTAGTTTCCTCATCTGTAAAAGGGTGAGACCAAATGTATCTGCCTCACAGGATTGTTGTGGAGACTAAATGAGAAAATACAGCATGGTGCCTGGCATGGAAGAACTTAATATTAGGTGGAGCTTTTAAAAAAATAAACTTTATATTTTAGAGCAGCTTAAGGTTCACAGAAAAATTAAGTGGAAGATACAGAGATTTCTTATGTACCTCCTATCCCCACTCACACATAGCCCCCTCTGTTATCGCCAATACTAGTTTTTAAGTAGATAAAAATAACTCTTTAATTTATACCTGAGTTTTCTCTACATTCTGTCCTCTGAGGAAACAGTGGAGTAGGTATGGGGTTTTCTTTTTCCAAGTAAAGACAGTATATTGTAATGAAAAAGATAGTAAGAATTCTCATCATGATGACACTTTACAAAGAAAGATTGACATTCAATCTTTATACTGTTTCCCACTAGGTAGATACCATTATACATTTTTTAAAAAATCCTTTTGTTGTAAAACAGATAAAGAAAACTGCCTTAATCAAATGAACAGCTTAATGAATTATCATGAAACCAACACTGCCCAGGATGAGAAATAGAGCTTTACTACCCACCCCAGAAACTCCTTCCATCAAAATCCTTTTCCTCTTGCCAAAAGTAACCACCATCCTGACTTTCATATTTTAAAAAAATAGTTTTATTACTCAAATGTTTATTCCTAGATGCTATGGTTTAGTCTTGGCCACTGAAAAAAAAATTATATGGCTTTTAATTCTTTTTTACTTATAGGTTCCTCCTCCACCCCTTTCATGTCATTCCAATTTATTTGTTGAAGAACCCATACCTGTAGAATTTCCCACTGTATGGATTTTGCTGATTGCATAATCATGGTGCCATTCACCATTTTCCTCTGTCCTCTCTTTCCTGCTAATTGTTGGCTGGATTTTGAAATTCAATAGACTGAGGTGAAGTTTTTGGTGAGACTGCAGGAGATATCTGGCAAGACTAAAGGAGGCATATCAAGTCTGGTTGTGTCTCCTTTAGTGACTTTTAGTAGCCAATGATGCTTATGCCTTTATCTGTTCATTGGGAGTTGCAAAATAGTAGTGTTCTCAGCTTATCATTTATTTTTCACTTATTGGGGGAAATATTTTATAAATAGACATTTTTCCTCATTTACTGTTTTGTTACCCAGTGTCACAGCTCACATAGCAAAGACAAGATAAATGCTTGATTCTTTCCCTTTACTTGCCAGTTTTTAGTATAATGAATTAGTTCCTCAACACCCACAAAACATGACAATTATTTTATATATGTATTATTATGACCTGATGGATTTAAACATCTTTGATGAATTTGGGTCTGTTGCAGTTATTATTGTTATTGAAACTCAGACTATCTCATCTTTGGCCAGACTGTCTTCACATTGGCCCTGAGTATGTTTTGGGATTTTTTTGGTGGGGGGGGGGGGGTGTTGCATGACTTTAGTAGTCTTTAATAGCTCCCTTGTTATCTGATATTACAAGATTCTCCAGGCTCATCTTGTGCCTTTCCTGCCCCTAAACCTGGATCAGACATTTCTTCAAGAAGCATTGGTTTCTTTTAGTGAGAAGTAGTATCTCAAGACCACTGCTCTCACTGCTCCTGGGTTGGTCACTGTTTCCAGGCCCTTTCAGTGGACAGAGGTAGGAGATAGATGATAGATGTGTACATATATATGTGTATACGTGGGTACTTCTAATCGACATGTGAGACTCCAGACCTTTTGCTTAACCTCTTCTCGATTACGTTTGTATTTCCTTTCTTCTGTACTGAGTATTCTGGCTTCCAAGGGCACAGGGGATAACAGAATTCGAATGTCCCATAATTACTAATTTATTTCCATACCCAGCAACCTCAGTAAACACTACAAATATTACCACCAGCATGATTACAGAAAATCTTTTAACTTTGTTCTGCATATTCTCTCCCTTGTCTCCCTGCAGATTTTGGCTAGTTGAACTGTATTTACTTTGGTAGAACATACTGCCATTATGCACTAGACTCTCTCCCTCTCAGCCCTTTTTCAGTCTGTCTTCAGGTAACTGTAACCAGTCCTAACAGTGATGGCTCTTCAGCCATTTTTGGTTTTCTGAAGCTGATCCCTGGTAGATTCCTCAGGAACGTTCATGGGAGCAATATTCCTGCCATCATGAAAGGTTAGTAATAATTTTCCTGTGCACTTCCTAGATGAGAGTCAATTTTGTTGGATATAAAATCCTTGGCTCATACTTTCTTTCCTTGAATATCTTCAATGTATAACTATATTCTCTTTTGGCAAAAAGTGTTCCTATAAAAGTCTGATGATAATCTTAATTTTCTTTCTTTAATAAATCATGTGTTCTTTTTTTTATTAGATGCCAAGGATTTTTTTCTCTTTCTTTTAAAGTCCAGTACTTGTATTAGCCTGTCTTGGGTGGTCATTCTGGGTCTGCAGTCTCAGGTATATAATGTGGTCTTTCAACATATATGAAACAGACAGTTTCAAGTTTGTTTCTTTTTTTAATTCAAGAAAATTTTCTTGAATGATAGGTTTTTAGCAGTGGTTATTTTATTTTAATTTATTTTTCCTCTTCAGGGGCTCCAGTTATTTGTATGTTCAATCTTCTTTGCCCATCTTCAATATTTTTCTCTTTCTTTAAAATCTTTTTTATCTTTTCCTCTTTTAAGCGTTATATTAAATATTAAGATAGAATTCTTCTTTATTGTTAAAGTTTTTCTCTTTTTCTTTTATTTTTCTTACAGCATTACCTGCTGAGTTGATATGTTCTTACGTTCACTCTAGTTTAGTCTTCATTTCAGAAAAGGATTTTTCTTTTATTTTTAATTCTTTCCTGAGCTCTATCCCCTCATTTCTAAGCTTTTATGATTTGAATATGTTGTTCTTTCTTGCTTTGTATAATTTTCTTAATGTCTTTAGCTCATTTTGACATAGTAGATTGCAATTTTAATCTATTTTGTGGGCATATCTTTCAGGATATATTTTTGTAGACATATTCTTTTCTTCTTATAACTTTGTGTAGGATTTGACCTCAGTGCCTTTATGTTATTCATTTTTGTGTGAAATTAGTTTTGCCTGACTTAAGAATGAGACTGAGTTCCAGAAAGCTTTTCTGACTTCACAGAGCTCCCTCTTCTGTTATTTTTGGTAGTGTTCAAAAATTTGACAGCTACCTTGTGAACTCTTCTAGCTGTGTTCCCTTCTCCCACTTTGAGACCCTCCACTCCCTTGTGTCTTTCCTGCTCAGTCTTGATTCCACTCCCAGCAGCTTCTCCCCATTGTGGATCCCTGTCCTGGAAAGGAGTTCTGACACATTCTCTCAAGTTCATAGGACCTCATAGGGCTTGTAAGGGCTAGACCACTCCAGCCCCTTTAATCCTTCTTATTGTAGGTCCCTTGCACTCTCAACTGGTGCAGAGACCAGAAACCTCCCAGTTTCAGCTGCAGTTCTTAAATTGGCCCACTGAGCTTTCTGCAAGGTTCTGTTGGCTGGTTGGAGGTTCACACACTCTTACGTCTATCAGTGCAGATGCTGACACCAAGTCTGTTGTCTGTTGGTGATTTGCAGTGTTGATGGTTTGTACTCACCTGCTTGCATTTTGGGGTCCGTTGTTTACCCAGCTTTGTTGTAAATGTTGCACATTGATATGAAGTTTGCTGTCTAGTTGTTCTGCCTTTTTTAGTGGGGATTTGAAGATTTTTTTTAAATTATGCTACTACCATTATCACCACCAAATTCTCAGAATCCCTTGTTTCTGATTTTCCATTCCTTCCTGAGAAATCCACAAGTGTAGTAAGTCCCCTCATGAAACTTACATTCTACTGGAGAAATGCAACTAGTAAACATGAACAAAAAATGGAAGAAGATGATTTCAGATAGTGACAAATGCCACAAAGAAGAGAAAATACTGTAGCGGGTAGCAAGTAATAGGTTTGGGGGAAGTGTGAAGATATTTTGTGCTTTTTTTGTTCTCTTCTCCAAGGAGATAGCATCTGGACTAAGACCTGAATGAGAAGTAACAGGTATACAGATATGTGGGATAAAAGCCTTCTAGGCAAAACACACAGCAAGTACAGAGACCTGACATAGAAATGATTTTGGCCCCTTTGAGGGACAGAAAGTAAGACAGCATGGCTGAAACTGAGTGAACCAGGGGAGAATCACAGAAGATGAGGTTGGAGAGGTCAGCAAAGGCTGGATTGAGAAGGACTTTGTGGGTTCAGGAAGAGTTTGGATTTTAACCTCAGTACAGTGGAAACCATTGGAGGGACTTTAAACAGAAGAGTAGCTTGATGAAATTCAAGTTTTAAGAAGCTTATTTTGGCTGCTGTGTGGGGAAGGGCTGTAGGGCTCCAGAGAAGAAGTCAGTGAGCCGTCAAGGGGACCAGGGAGAGATCACCATGGCCAAGTGGTGATGGAGAGCAGTGGTCAGATTTGTGATATAACTTGGTGACAAGACTTGCTAATGTGTTGGATGAGGGAAAGAGAAGAATCAAGGATATCTGCTAGGTTCTTGGTCTACGTCCAGTTTCATCATTTTGAATCTTATTTCTGAGAGAAGGTTAGGTAGAACTTTGTTCCTAGACAAATAAATAGATACTGTAAAGAAAGTGGGGGAAAAAAACAAACCACGGACTGAAGGAAGATATTTGCAACTTTAATGGACCGAGGCTTGGTTTCTAGATTATATAAAGAATTTCTTTGAATCAATAAAAATTGAAACGGGAAAAGATATGAGTAGATGTTTCTGTTCATATATTGAAAATATACTCAATTCCACTAATAAATCAAGGAAACTGAAATTAAGACCAAGTCCTCATTACATTTTGCACCTATCAAATTGGCAAAAGTTAAGAAGTCAGATACTTACATTAGTGACCATGTAGAGCAATAGGTGCTCTTATTTAGCTACTGGTATCTCAGTTTTAGAGAACAGTTTGACATTATTTTATAAAGTTGAAACTCTTGCCCATTTAGGCTAGGAGACGTACAAAAATTTTCATAGCAGCAAAAAACTCGAAACAATTCAAATAGACATCAAAGGAAAATAGATAAATTATAGTATGTTTGTGTGATGGAATATTATACAGGCATAAAAATTACTGAATTAGTGAAGAAACAACAGGGATGAATTTTAGCAACATACAGTACTAATTTTTAAGGCTCAATAGTAAACAAAACTAAATATTATTTAGGCCAAATAGACATGTGGTAAAACTATTTTAAAAGGCTCTTTAGGGAATGAGAAACAGAATTGAGGATTGAGGATAGGAGTTAGTGGGGTCTAGGGAGAGGGGCAGGAGGAGGCATCGGAGGGACACCAAGACAATGCAGTGATAATGTCTGCTTCTTAAGTTGGGTGATAGCTTCACAGATCATCATTTTATTATGATTCTACATAACTTAATATAGGTTACATATAGTCTTTCATGTGTAAATATGAATCACATGGTAAATTAAGTGAAATTCAGTGAAATTATAAAATAAACTGTTACTAATTTCCGAATTCTAGAATTTGATATTGTGTTTAAAATCCAGCTCAGATTGCAAGATCTGTGCCCGACTAGTGTAACACATTTCAGGCTTCCTAAGGATGTTGAAGTGTGGCTGGCCCCAGCATGTCAAGGTTCTGGATTTCCTCAGTGGCCTTGGAGGGGAGAGGGGGTGGCTTAATTTGAATGTAAGTAAACATTCTTTCCCCAGGTTTTTGGTAACTAAACACAGAAAATTCTGTTCACAACCTTTGCTCTTTATTGGCCTTTCTAGGAAGAAAGAATTTGGAAATTTGGACAAATTGTTCGACAAGTAAATTGCTCCCTGCAGCTTTGAAGAGAGAGTCTCAAAATGATCTGATGGGTCCCCCTCAATAGTGGCAGCGTCATGCACCCTACTCTAAAACCTACCTGACTGGTTAGAAGACCCTTTTCCTCCAGTTTCCAGCTCTTCAGACACCCCATAGGATGGGTACGCACAGAAAAACCAGACAAACTCCAAGAGGTTTGTCTTTCTGAACTCCATTTATAGCACAGGGAATGGCAGGTCAGCTTTGGAATCTGAGAAAGTCAGGCTCCACTGGGGGACCTTTTCTTCCTCTGTTATTTAGAGAGAGAAATGGTTTTGTTATACCAGTTCTTATCTGTTATCTAGAATCTTCCTGTTCTAAACCTCAGAAAGCTAAAGGATAGAATGTTCTTACAGATCGCTTAGCCCTCTTTTCAGTGCACTAAAGAGAGTGAGGGAGTGAATGAATGAGTGAATGAATTGTGCCATTTTCTTTTTCGTCAAGATAAGAATCCAGTTGAGGGAAAAGTGCACCATTAAACTGAGTAAAAGTATTTTCAAAATGTTTTTTGAAACATATATTGAACACCTACTATATGCTTGACACAGAGCTTGGCACTCAACAACCTCGTGGCAAAGAAGTCACAGAATTGTGATTCAGATACAGGGCTTGGCTCTGTAGAAAACATACTCTTCTTTTTCCAGGAGAGACATTTCAGCAGCAGAAACTGAGGAAGCCAAAATGAGTTAATTCATCCAAATGTTAACTTGTGACTGTGCAGTTTCTACATAAAACATCCTAGATGTACTTGTGCACGGGGCTGGTGTTTGTGAGTGCGAGCTCTGGGTAAAGCAGTGACAGCCACTACTCGTGTTATTTATCCACATCTGAGATACTATCCGCATTATTTATCCACGTCTGAGATTCGGCTTCTCTGATTCATGCTCTGCCCTGGTCTGCAGCCTTACTGGTATCTTTTTTGCTGATTAATACACATGAGAACCCTGGCAAGTCTTAGAAGATACACTGAGATACAAGAGAAAGCATGTAAGAGTTAGAGCAAGATAGACAGGCATTCGTGTCCTAGCTCAGTTTCCTTATCTATCAAATTGGAACATTCATGCCAACTTCACAGAGCTGCTATGAGGATTAAATGCATATTACCACAATGTGTATAATTATCACATTGTAGATGCTCAGAAAATGTTAGTACCCAACCTTCTTCCCCCAGTCACAATAGCCTTCCTAAAATATTAATCTGAACATCAGACTTCTAAAAATGGCTGTTTGATGAGTGACGTGTACTTCCTATACTTTGGAGTGTGGTAAGCCAATTACTTTCTGTGGTGGATGGGTCTTCTGTGTGTCTTTTAGTTTTTAATTCTCTTAAAAGAAGGGACTTTTATTTTAAGGGCTGTTGGGTAACTGCCATTTTCTAGGCTTCCCAATGCAGATTTCACTTGATTTTTCAAAGGGAACTATGATAAAAGACACAGACCCTACCTCCACACTTGAATCACATTCAGGAAGATTTCGGGCATTAATAGTGCTTTAGCCGACAGTGATAGATTGAGGTAAGAGTAGAGGGTTTGACCTGAATTGAGGAACATTCTACAAAGTAGCTGGCCTATACTCTTCAAAAATGTTAATGTCTTGCAACAAAGAAAGACCCAAGAACTAAGAGACAGGACAACTGCGCACAGTGTATGATCCAGGATTTTCTTTTGCTGTAAAAGACATTATTGGGACAATTGATGAATTCTGAGTAAAGTCCTTAGATTTTTTACTGTACCGATGTTAATTGCCTGATTTTGATCAATATACTGTGGTTATATAAGACATCATTCTTGATTTTAGGAAATACAGTTTGCTGTAATGCCTGTTTTAGCAACACAAGACTGTACTAATGCAATTCATATATTAGGGAACAATTTGAACATGATGTAAATTTCACGTTTGATTTTGCATGATATCATCCATAAGAAATACTAGGTGAATGCAGAAAACTGCAGCCAAATTAACCAAGATGTATAGAAATACACAGAATGTGCACACGCACATATCTCTAACATCTGCCAGCTCCTTCAGTTCGTCACGTGTGTGATGAGCCACACACATCCTGTCCACAACAGTGTTATAATTTTTCATCCTTCCACCACTTCAAAATCTACCCATGTGCTGCAGCCCTTCTGATACCCACTTCCGTGGCAAACTTCAGATCTTTTTCAAGGTAAAAATGACATTTATTATAGTATTTCTATATTTCTTATCCATTGTACATGTATAAAATGGCACTATTTTTGTTAGGTTTCTGTCTTATTTCTAACATGTCTCTGATGAAGTTTTTGAGCATTGTGCCCCAAGCATGGTGATTTTTAGGAAGATATATGTCACATAGCAGAACTGACCATGCTTAAGGATGTAGGGGTAGAGGGACATCATGTCTTAAATTTATTCTCAAATAGTTCAGAAAAACATTTTATACAGATAAAACGTATATGTAATAAAATAATGTGTGTGTGCATACACACACAAGTGGGAAGAGAGAGAAGGTAGAGCCATTATGATAACGTGTTGACATTTCGGGAATCTATATGGTGAGTAAATAGGAATTCTTTATACTGTTCTTGCAACTTTTCTGTAGATCTGAAATGATGACAAAATAAAAGTTAAAAGGGGGTAAAAGAGTTGAGGGTTGGGGAAGATTTTTTTAAATTTATTTAATTGAAGTTCAAATGTGAGAAATGAAGGAAATTAAAACAGAAAGGAAATGACTCAGCTGGGAAAAAGACCAAAGGAGAGGGGGAGAGAAGATCCTAAGCAAACCTTCCACAGCGTAGCTTAAAACATGAACTTAATTGAAGGCAAGCTATTTATAAATTATTATAGAAAGACTGTGTCTACAAAATGGAAAAGAGAGACATACTGCTTTTCCAGGGAGGTTTTTTGGGAACCTCACCCAGAATACTGAAAAACCTACATGTATGGAAATCACATAAATTAACAATTCTGAATTATGTAGTATCTTTATTCTCTTCCTAAACAATTCGAATATTTTAATAAACTTAAGCTACACATTGGACACCCTCATGTACAAATCTTATCATGTTTAGAATATTAACTTTTTAAAAAAACACTAAAAACATAGACTGTAGTTAGTTTTACAATTTATCAACATGTGTGTTCACCATTCTTTCCCTGTGGGTTCACTTTTCTTCTTGCTGAATTATGTCTTTAATATTTCTTTCAGTGAGGATCTACAAACCCATTTTGTCTTTGTATGTCTGAAATGTCTTTATTTTACTATGACTTTTGAAGGTAGTTTATCTGGGTATGAAGCTGTACATTGACAGTTTTCCTTCTTCGTTTGAAAATTTGTTTCTTCTCATCTGTTTTTGTTGGTGAAAAATTATTTATCAATCCAGTTGTCATTCTTTTGTAGAAACCATCTTTTCTAAGAACTTCTTTCACCTTATAATCTACAATTTACTGTAATGTATCTAGGATGGGTTTATTTTTATTCATGCTGCTTTACTCATAGTGTCTTTTCAGTCTGAGGGCTTGTGTCTTTCCTCAGTTCTGGGATATTCTCTGTTGTTATCTCTTTAAATATTACTTCTATGCCAAACCAAGGGTTTCTTTTGTTTGCTTGGTTTTAATTTTGGCTTTTACTCTGGAAACTCCTGTATAAGTATATTGGCACTTCCCAATCCATTATCCATGCTTTCAACTACTCATCTTCTTTTACTCTTGATCTCTCTCTGTTTTGTTCTGCTGAACTCTTCAGTATTATCTCCAGAATAGGTGATATTCTCCTAATTTGGGGGGTTTTAAAAAATAATAATAATAAGATTGGATTTTGCCCTAGGTAAAATAGCTAGTGAAATGTAAGAGCCTGGACTTGAATCCACATCTGCCTAACTTCTGACCTGGATTCTATCATTTGTGGATTAATGAGCTCATCCCAAAAGTTAAGACCTCAGAACAGTGAAATAGCTTTGGATCACTGCATTATCCTGTCATGTGGGTGGATGTAACTGGGAGGATGAATATGACTTCAGCCTCAGCCTGTGCAGGATGCCATGTGCTAGAAGACCTGAGAAGTGTCAGGAGTTATATTTGGGCTCTTTTCCATTTTCATCCTATGTCATTTCTGAGAAAGAGAACTTTAGTTCCTTTTTATCTTTTATGGTGCACTAAATTTCCATCTTTCCCATTCTTTTGGCTGTCTAAATAGACTGTTCACCAAGGTATGTTTGTGTACCACTTGTCTCTTCTCAGTAGCAGAATTTTGGTTTTGTTTTACTGGGCAAATGTTGTTAAACTTAGAATTTTTTTCAGCCACAGGGAAGTGATGAACTGTTTACAGTGTTATTCTATAAATTAAAAAAAGTCTATTGTTATTATTCAACATTTGTTAAGCGTCCACAGAGTGCTGCGTGTTGAATATCACTACAGTGTGGGGAGGAAGGGTCCAAGCTCATGCAGATTTTTTTCTGTGCCAGTCAATTCCCTTGTAATTTCTTTGTAATATTTTATCTGTTGTTTATGTCAAGTAGCTCAGCAACATTTTGTAGGAGCTCACACCACCAGCTTGGGCATTAGAGCCAAAGATGAGGATGACACATTTTCTTGTCATTCATTCACTCATTCATTCACTTTAAAAATATTATTTTGATCTTCTGTTATTTGACAGGGGAACTCACAGGCCCATGAGGAAAACAATATGAAAAACAGTTGTAATGCAGTAAAACGAAGGAAAGTGCTAGAAAAGAGAATGGCACAAAAGAAGATGCAATTAAATCTGCTGGAATAGGTTAAGGGTGGCTTCCCAGAGAGGGAGATACTCACTTGAAATGAGCCTTGAAAGAGTTTTCCAGAAGGCACAAGATGACTTCCTTCCTTCCTTCCTTCTTTCCTCCCTCCGTCTTTCTTTCTTCCTTCCTTCCTTCCTTTCTTTCAATTGAAGTGTAGTTAGATACAATGTGTCCACTTCTGATAAGATAACTTTAAGTAGAGGAAACAATGAGAGAGTAACAAGACTCATGTTCCTTGTGACTCGTGACTGGATGTGGGGTGTGACTTGGAACAATAACGCTAAGAGGTAGGGGCTGGCGTGTGGAGTTCTTAAACCCCTTCACATGAGGTCTGGGTGTCCTTCTGCAGTCAGTGGAGCCTCTAAGGATTTTAAGTAGGGAACATTTGCATTTCTGAAGGTATCAAGGAAGTTAGTTGGAAGTAAATGAGACCAAGGCTGAGACTAGTGAGAAGGCTATTAATAGTTCTGGGAAGAAAAACTGAACTCAAAACTCTAAAGCAGTGGAAAATGGAGCAAAGGGGACAAATCTGAGAGAAAGTTAAGAGACAGAATCAATCAGTCATAAAATGCAGGGCTGGCTTGAGTGGAAGTGGTCTCAGATGACTTCTAGGATTCCGGCTTGGGGTGCCTGTGTGGAGAGTTTTTTCACACCATCAGGCTCCAGCATTAAATATGGCAAATATTTCTCTTCATTTTGGTTTCTGTCAAGCAGCCCCTAATCCTGGAGGAAATCAACAACATTGGTTTTCTGCAAGAACAGTGTCCTAGAGAATCCACCTAAGGAAAAACTGGCCTCACTGTCTCAGTAGCTTGCTAGGAAAGTAATGAGAACAACGAGGGAAAACTTAGTTCTTCTAATTTAACATCTTTGGAGGAATCTCTACTTTGCACAGAGTAGCTTTGATACTGAGTTCGTGACTCCTGCCTTTAGTTTTCTTTCATCATTGTAGATGGAGTGCTGGTCGTGTGTCTTACCAGCCAGCCTATTCTCATGTACCTCAAAACGTTCTTCTTGAATAATTAGACTTCTTCACTTAATTTTAAAAAACATTTCTGATGCCTATTATGCACCCTGCATGGTGGCAGGCGCTTTCACATGTCATCTTATTTAATACAGCAACCTGAGAGCTAGGTGGTAACATCAGTTTTGCAGATGAGGAACTGAGATTATGAGACATTAGACAATCAGTCCAGGTTACAAAGCAAGTCACTTGCAGAATCAAGGTTAGAAGCTGATCCACATCAGAAAATCTGGTGTTTTTTTCCTACCATCCTATGGCTGTCCACTCTTACAGCATGAACTTTTTTTAAACAAATGCGTCTTTCTTAGAGCTTTCTAGTCACTCACCCGTTCATTGTTTTAACCACAAATAAGCCCCTCTTAGGTCTCAGTAATCAGATTGGGCACCGGGTTGGCAACAGGGAATGAGACAGACCAGTGGGGAGAATGACAAGTGAATAGACAATTATGATACAGTTTAATGAGTGCTCCAAGGGGAAGAAAAGGGTGATGTTGGACCCTGTGAGGGGCACTCAACCAGAAATGGGGCTCAGTGCAGGTACCCCAAAGAAAGTGATATCCAAGCTGAGATCTGAGAAGTGAGAGTCAGGAAAAGGAGAGAGGGAAGCATTCTCTAGGCAGAGGGGGTAACCGACATTGGCACAAGGGAGGGGCTTGGCAAGAGATGAAATTTAAAGGTAGGTTTGGGCCAGATCAGGGAGGACCTTATAAGCTGTGTCAGGAAGCTTAAAATGAATTCTGGTATGATCGGGGCAATTCTAAAAGAGTTCTTAAAGCAAGGAAGTTACATGAATATGCAGGCATGTTTGTGGTAGGCATGTGAGGAGAGAAGAGAACCGGGTAATAGAAAGGCAGACTTGGAGGCAGAGACAACCCAGGAGGTTGTTACCATAGCCCAGGGGAAAGATGATGGTGACCTGGACTGGGGAAGTCACCAAAGGGGTGGAGGGAAGTGGATGGGCTTGAGAAACATAATGAGGTGGAGGCCCCAGGCCTTGGTAATTGAATGAATGGAGAAGAGAGAGCAGAAGAACACGACTGAGCCAGGTGCTGAGGAAGGGCTGTTTCCATTCCTGAGGAAGAAAGAAGAACCAGTTTGGGAAGGGAGTTGAGTTTAATTTTATTGATGTTGAGTTTGACTTGTCAGTGGACTTCCACCCAAGGAATGTCCAGTTCGGCCACTTTGAATATGAATCCATATGATCAGGAGAGAAGGGTGGCATGAAGATACAGATGTGAAAGATGTCAGCATGTGGATGGTAAAGGTTTAACCAGGAGAAGTATATAACATAAGAAGTAAAGAGAGCATAAGACAAAGAACAGCTGTCTGTAAGGAGCGAGCAAAGGAAGGGGAGCCAGTGAAGGAGTCAGAGAGATGGGGATGAAACCAGGAAAAGACGCCAAAGCCAAGGGGTGAGCGTGCTTAGTAAACAGTGTCTAGCCACCGACGAGAAGTTAATTAGGTAAATACAGAGACTCTCCTGTGGGTTTTAACCACAAGAAGGTTTTGGGCATCTTGGGTGAGATTAGACATCTCCTCTAGACAGTTCAGCTGGTAGCAAGTGGAGCGAGAGAATCACAGTAGTCAGGTGGCTTTATAGGAATGAGGGGCAATGGGGGTGTGTGTTTATTGTTTTAACATTGGAAGAAACATGAGCACATTGAAATGCTGATGAAAAAGTCAGGGGAGGCGAGGGTATTTGACAGAACCAGGGCTCTGAGAAGGAAGGAATTTGGCACAGCCGGGTGGTTAGATTGGCCTTGGAGCAGAGAACAGGCCCTGCTCCTCTGTCTGAGGAAGCCTGAAGGGGTGGGGATTCGGGGGAAGGAAGAGGTTTGGGGTTGGGGGGTCCATCTGATGGTTTTAGTTTTCTCTGACATTCAGGCAGAAGTGGGGGAGGGTGCAGTGGCTGGGGACAAGAGGAACAGGTCAGTAGCTGGGGAGAGTGGAGAAGGTTTGAATAGAAACTGGTGGGGAGCATTAGGTCTCCTGGAACGTTTGTGGTTTTCTTTGACCTGATGCTGGGGGATTGGCCTGTTTGTGAGGAAGAAGTGGACTTTCCACGGTCTGCTGCTTCATCCTGTGTTCGTAACATGTTCTTAAATTCTTTTCCCCTGTGACTCCTGTGGAGAAGGGTCATAATGCCGGCTGATTATTGTTAGTGAGTTATTGATCAGAAAGAGATGGATCCAGTTAAAGCGGTCTCTTCTCTGCCCTCTGGCTTATGGCATTTGTCTGCCTCCTACCTAGGTACACAGGTGATTGAGGCAAACTCTCAAATAGTGTCTTCTCTCGTGGGATTTAGATAGTTGGCACATATTTCAGGGAGGGCTTCAAAAAAGGAGGCTGGAATTCTTTCTATGCTCCTTCCTTTAGTCTCCTTCCCCCTCCCCGAGCAAGGGTAAGTTTAACCCAGCGGGCCAGATTGTGTCTAGTAACAGGCCCTGAAGGGGGTGGGGGGCCCTTTCTACAACGAGCCCTCTCTCTTAAAAAGGCTGCCCTACTGGTCTGGGTTCCTGCACCAGCCTCTTTGGCCTCTCTGGGGAAATGGGAGGTGTGCTTAGAGGGAAGGTTTGCCTGATTTCAGACCCTGGTTCTACTGCTCGCTCACAGTGTGACCTTGAACATGTCTCCCCTTTTCCTGAGCCTCAGTATTACTGTCTGTAAAACTGAGTGATTATACCTATTTTCCAGAGTGGTTCAGAGAAGTTAAGAAGCCAGTGTATATGAAGTACCAGCAAGAGAGATGCAGTGCCTGTCTACTCCCCATCCTTTTCCCATTTTCAGTTATTAAAGTAAAGAGTAATTCTCTGGCTTTCCAGGTATGGAACAGATTGGGTTGAAGTCCATCTGTCTTCTCCTACAAGGTAGTTAAGTTGGAGATAAGCATTTGGTTGTGCTTCTCAGTTTCCATAATGAGAGTGTGCACCACCATCTGCTCATCTGAGCAGCAAAGAACACAAAGGTGCAAGTGTTTAGTCAGTAGGACAGACTCCGTCTCTGAATAGAGCCCTCAACCATTGCTGCCTGGCGCCACCCATGGCCAGTCTGAGACATTATTGACGGAGGGATTTTGGTGGGAAGACAGGTATAGTCTACCCATTGCTCTATCAGAGGTCAAAACTGGCAGCCTGTGGAGCAAATTCAACAAACCCCACCCTTCCATGTGTTCCACTGCTCACTGTTGTCTTCCACCTGCTCCCATCACTCATTTATACTCCTGGGGACCCAGGAAGGCATTTGAGTTTGCAGCCTTTATTCGAGATCCACTCTAGGTTTCAGTCTGAAGTAACCCAGACCATCAAGCAAGCCCACAGATACCATTGAAAGGGTTTTTTCTTAAATCTTCTTATTGTTTTTGCTGGAGCATATTATTGGGGATGTGGTTCATTTAGTTATTCAAAGACTATTTATTCAGTGCCTACTATGTGTCAGGTATTATACGAACCCTATTCTCATTATCTCTGAGCCCTCTGTAAGGAACCCCACTTGGGTGGGTATAGAAAAGACATCATTCATTGCCAAGTCAGTTCCCAGTGTCCCTGAGATGCCCCCAGATCCTTCGTTCTTTTTCTCTCAAACTACGTACTTAGGTTACCCTTTCTGTTATCATGCTGTTTCTACAGGCACGAGGGGCCCGTTCTATTGTTTCCTCAGTTTTTAGAGATTTTCATGCCCCCTGCTATTATCATCTCTTAGAAAGTCCAGTTTCTGGCCTAAAAGGTTTCTAATGGTTATCAACTGCAATGTTGATTCCCAAGGGCAGACCCAGATAGTTTCTGCACATACCCTGTACATTGAAATACCTCCAGGTAAATTCACTGTAAACCCTGACCCTGGAATCAAGTCCTCCTTTCCAGGACAAAGTATGCAGAGGAGCAGAGCCCTTTGCACTGAGCTCCCAAACACCTCTGGCATCGAGAGCTCTTCAGCAAGGTCATTTGTTGCCACTCTTTTTTTCTTTTTTTTAACCAGTTCTCCTTTTCATTAGAAGTAGGTTAGTTTTACAGTGTGTCTTTCCATTTCAACTTTACTATTTCAAGAACAAACTGTGAACTTTGAACTTCTCAACTAGTGACTTGTCATTCTGAATCTATTCAGCATACCAAGTAAACACGACAGGTTTTTAAATCAGGATGCCTTGGGTTCAAATCTCTAACTCTAACTTATTAGATATATGACCCTAAAAGCAAGTCACAACTAGTTGAGCTCTGGTTCCACATCCTACTGTACACATGAAGTGGGAATTAGTGCTTCCCATGGTTCTTGTGGGATGAGGAACATCTCATCAACAGGATGAGGAACTTGAAGTGCTGAGCAGAACACGTGGCGTCAGTCGGGGGTTAGCCCGTAACATGTAAAGCATTATAATATTGTCCATGCGCAGTATAGCTATTGGACCTAGCCCATTGACTGACAGGAGGCAGCACCCCCTAAATGTTCAAACTTCCCCACACACCCCTCCTGAAATTTTCTTTTTTTTGTCAGTAGACTGTGAGCTTTTTGAAGAAAAAGAGAGTTCCTTATTCATCTCTATATCCCTAGCACATGGTGAGTGCCCAGTGAGTGTTCATTCAAGATTTGGCTTAGATGCCACCCCCTCTCATAAGCAGATTTGCATATGGCTCCATCTCACTTGCAGGTGGGGACAATGTCCAGGACATCTCACGTCCCCAGTGCAAGTATAGTTTATACTCAGTAAATGCAAGTTGCTAGAATTATTAGGTGAAGTCTTCATCAGTCCAGGGCTCAAGACATAGTAGGAGCTCATTAAAAGGTAGCTGCTGTTATTAACACCAAAAAAAGAAGAAGAAGGAAAAAAAGATGGGCATCTAATCACCCACTTTGGCATGAAGTGTGGACATTGATTGGAAGACTATTTTAGAGAAACAAAATGACCCTTTATTCATTTTGGGGAGGGGAGGAGGGTTAACAAGAGAGAGTCTTTTTCAAGTGTTTGCTCCATCTTGCTGCCACTTTACTATGTGTGGCTGCTGTTGCTATGGCAATTCTTTAAGCAAGTGAATAGAACAGCACTGAGTTGTTGCAAACCTGCTCTAATTGCTCCCATGCACCAGGCCTGCCCACACGACCACTCTCCCCACAGCGTTTCCTTTTTCAGATGCGTATTTTCATAAATCTCTGGGCATTGTGCAGCTCCCTTGCTCCTGTGACATTGCCATCCTCAGGCAGAGGGCAAAAGAAGCAGCTCTAGGTGAGGGAGAGGGGTCTGCCAATTTTCCCTGTGTGAGTGAGCAGTAGAGACCCCCGTGTTCAAGAGAGTAGTGGGATGCAAGCACAGCAGGGCCTTGAAACCAAATAAAACATTTGTGGGAGAGGTTTTTTTATACGTATTTGCCATTGTTGGGCAGTTTAGTCTTCTTTCTAAAGCCAGCTGTACCATTCCTGCGCCCTCCTGCCAGGGGGGCCCAGTTCATTGTGTAGTGAGAACTTCTGGTTTCAACCTGACTGTGATTAAGAAGAGCTGATATTAAAAGAAATGGAAAGGAGCGTGTACTGTGTCCCTCCTGTGTGCCAGGCACGGTACTTGACACTTGCTGTGTGCTCTGTCACTCAGCCTACAAAGACATTGAACAGGGTGGGGACAGAAGTGGTAGGACACCTGTTACAGATAAGGAAACTGAAGAGCAGAGATTTCGTGTCAGACCTAAGGTCACAGCCATTGAGAACTGGACCGGAGCCCGGGTCAGACTGATTCCAATGCCTGTGCTCTTCTAACTGGGCCGCAGTAGCTCCCAGGAAGGAGGCCAGCCTTTGGCAACGCTGGGAAGCCAGAGCTCAGTTGACTTGTGGCACATGGCATTTTGCCAACTCCCATGCCCTTCAACATGGAAGGTCCTTCTTTAAGGAATTGTGAAACTTAAGGATTATCATAAGAACAATTTCATCATAACTGCAGCTTCTTTTGAGCATTAACAGTAAACCAAGCTCCAAGCTAAGGGCCATATGAATACCACACTTAATCTTACCTCCCCCTAAATAAATAAATAAATAAATAAATAAATAAATAAATAAATAAATAAATAAATAAATAAATAAATAAATAAATAGAGTTAGATATTATTCCCATTTTATAAATGGGGAAGTTGAGACTCAGAAAATGACTTGCCCAAGATCACACAACTAGGGATGACAGAGCCAGGATTCAAACCCAGGTCTGATTCCAAAGCCTCTTATCCACTAGACTGCTTGTTTAGAATTGGATGTTCCATATACATTATAAACTTTTCCTGTGACTATTCCAGGAAGCTTAATGGCCAATGGAAAAAAAATTCTTTCTATTCCTGAGATACTTGTAAAATTAATTTAAACTTACAGTGCACGAGTGCCTAAAGGCACAGCATAGAATCGGAATGCAGAGGGACTTGACGCAGTTTCACCTGGGGAACTGCATCTCTGGAAGCTGCCTCCATGTAAGGAGTCTATGTTTACAGTAAGAACCTTTACTGTAACAGCTCAGCCCTGTACTACATTAGGATGATAGATTGTGTTTAAGATTTTTTTCTTTTTCTCTTTTTTGTCCCTTTTTTCTTTTAATGTAGTTTGTTTAATTTTTAAAAAGTGGAAGGAAAAAGAAACAAAAACTGAACACTTTTTTCATAGAAATGTTATAAATCCTACTCTAGAAGCAAGTTTTTTTCCTTAATACTTTACAGCAAACACTGATTCATTCATTTAAATAAGTTTTATTACTATGTACTATGTACTGGACACTACACTGGATTGGGGATGAGAGAAAACAGAGTAATGTTCCAGGAAGCTTTCAGCTGCAGGTGACAGAAATCTGGCTGAAATAATAGGAACTTTATCAACCATTATATGAAGGTCAGAGGTAAGCAGTTCAGGGACTGGCTAAACCCCATTCTTTCATTCTTGAGTCTGCCGACCTCAGCCTATTGGCCACGCCACAAGGCAGGCTTCTTTCATGGTCTCAAGATGATAGTGTCACTTCCAGGCATCACATCCTCACAACAATCTCCAAAGGCAGCAAAAGGACCTTCTCTTTCTGGTATCTCTCTCTTTCTCTCTCTCTCTCTCTCTTTTTTAATTTAATTGACCTGATGTCTCTTAAAATTCAGAAAACCTTAGCCAGAAGCTCTCCTGGTGACTTCTCATGTGTCATTGACCAGAATTAAGTCACATGCCCACACCCTAACCAGTCACTGGTAAGGAAATCAAGACCACTGGGCCTGGCTTAGACGTGAGGACCACCCCTGCCTCTGGGATGGGACCTGCAACACTTGTCCTCATGGAGGAGGATGGGGCGTAGACAAATTGGGGCTGTGTTGGGAAAGAGAGAGGAGGGAATAGGCAACCAACACTAGTGACTAGAAACATTTATCCTCAAGGAGCTTACATTCTAGTGAAATACACTCAGTAAACAAGGAGACGGACAGCTATACCATTTGAAATGTTTCATCTGAGTTGTACTTTAGTGCTTCTACTTCAGATAGAGTGGTGGAGGAAGTCTTCTTGGAGCTGACATTTCACCTGAGAGGTGAAGGATGAGGATCAGCCAACCTGGTTGGGTTGAGGCGAGAAAATGTTCCAGGTAGAGGGAAGGGGATAACACGGCACCTTGGAGGAACCAAAGGGAACTAGGGAATCCAAGATGCAGTAAGCGAGGAGGCAAGTGGCCTGAGTTGAAGTTAGAGATTTGGACAGGACCAGATCACACAAGGTCTTGTAGGCTATGGAAAGGAGTTTGGATTTTATTAAAGTCAGTGGAAATACAGTGAATGGTTTTTAAGATGGAGATGTGACACAGTCAATCTTACTATTTTTTTTTTTTAAATCATGCTGGCTGCTGGGAGGAGGTCCTCAGTAGAAGCACAGAGAGCAATTATAAGGTCACTGTGATCACCCAGGCAGGAGATAGGGGTGACTTGGACTTGCATGGTGACAGGGGAAATGGAGGGGAATGAGTTCTTTTGGAGATGGGATCTGTAGGGCTTACCAGGCAATGTGCAAGGTGCATCCTCATGCCTTTCTTGTCCATCATCTCCGTACTCCTAGACATATTTTTTGTAAATTATTTATTATGTCCACTTTACAAATAAGAAAGTTCAAAGAAGTGGCCTGCACTGGGTCATAGCATTCAGACCTAGCCAGAGTGGGGAGGAAGAGGAGAGATGGATGGATTCTGGGAGAGGTAGGCAGGACCAACTCAATTATCATTGCACTGTGACTGTTTTCCTAGATGAAGCTTTTGTTTTTGAGGGTGATATTTTGAGAACTGCTGTCTCCGTGGGAATATCTTACTTGTGTACAGCAGAGCCATCGCTGCATCTAACATTTTCTTGTTTAACACATGGCTGTCTTTATAATAAGTGCCTTCTTTATGTGGGGTTATCAGAGTAACTCTGAATCTATTTTACAGCTAAATTAATGATACCCAGGAAACATTTATTTGGCTCCTTTTCTATTTATAATATTGTTACCAACTAATTGTCTTTGAATGTTCCTACTTATAGGGTCCTTTGTGCTAGATAAAATCCATCCCACGTAGGTGAATCCCTAATGCCACTCAGGGCTACCCAGTCATTTATGAAACTTCTCTTCTTGTTGGAATAACAGCAGCAATCATAAAAATGTACACCAGGGCAAAGTGCCAGGTTGAGACAATATCCAAAAAATAATCATGTGCATTATTTTTTTCTGATTATAAAAGTAATGTATTTTCATTGTAGAAAATTTGGAAAAGACAGAAAAGCATAAGAAAAAAAGGTCATTCACATTCCCATCACCCTAAGGCAACCAGTGTTAACTTTTGGTGCATTTCTTTCCAAATATTTTCATGCCTGTTTACATAATTGAACTCATGTAGTCAATACATTTCTTCTCTTTTCATGTGATCCTCATCACACAGATTTTCCTCAGGCCATGAGATACTGTCTTTGTAAATGGCTAGTTAGTTCCTTTGCTTAGATTTGCCATAGTTTACTTAACTGGAGGGAAATTAGAACTTTATTGTTGGTGGTGGTTTGAAGTAAACAGCTTTATATAGAGAAATTCATTGGCATTTGAGTTTTTCCTTAAAGTAAATTCCCAGCAATTTCAATGCTAGATTAAAGGATATGCTTATTTTTAAGGTTCTTGATATACTTGTCAAGTTACTTTTCATAAATGTTTTACTATTGTCCATCTTTATCTACTCTCCACCCTGGCTTTGTTAGTTAAGTATGTGAATATAATTGAATTCTCTTTTAATTTTCTTTTGATTACAAGTGACATTGAACTTCTTCTGTGTGTATGAGCCAGATATTTTTTTTTCCATTATGAAACCTACCTTTTGCCCATTTGTCTTCTGGGCTCTTAGTGGTTTTTATTTTTTATTTACATGAGCTCTTTATGTTAATATTTCCAAATATACACAAAAATACAGAGTACAGACCCCTCACCGATCCATCATGCAGCTTCAACAATCATCAACATTTTATCATGTTTGTTTCATTTATTTCCTCTCCCACTCTCCCCACTTTTTTTTGGCTGAAGTATGTTAAGGCAAATTCAGGTATTGTATCTCATTTTACCTTTAAGTTATGTTAGTAAGCATCTTTTAAAAATAAGAATTTGACATTTACTTTTTCTCTCAACTTTTTTATTTAAAAGAAAGTCAAACTTATCGAAGAATTGAAAGAATAATGCAGTGAATCCCCTTCACCCAACAATTGATGTTTTACATATTTGCATTACACGCTGCATTTCTTGTTTCATTTTTTGCTGAATCATTTGAAAGTTGCAGATGTCATGACACTTCACTCCTAAATATTTCAGCCTCTATCTCCTCAGAAGCAGGACATTTTCTACCATAACTACAAAGCCATTATTACAAAGCCATTATTACTCTCAAGAAGTGTGACATTGATATAAAAATAATATCTAGTTTACAATCTATATTCAGTATTCCCAGTTGGCTCCAAAATCTTTTATAACTGTCTTTCTTTTTTAATATACCTGAGCTCAAAACAAGGATGACATATTGTATTTGGTGGTTATTATCTCTTTAGTGACCTTTAATCTAGAACAGTCCCTTTGCTTTTCATTCTGTTTTGTTTTGTTTTGGTCTTTCATGACATTGACATTCTTGAAGCATCTAGGCCAGTTGTCTTACAGAATGTCCCACAATGTGGGTTTTCTGATTGTTATCTCCTGACTATATTCCAGCATGACAAGGTGCCTCTGGTTCATCTTGTACATTTCCTGTTCCATATTTGGAATCAGCAATTTCTTCAGTGAGCCGTGTTTCATTTAGTGGGAAATGGTGTTTAGAGGCCATTTTCTGAATACTAGGGGTGGTCATTGCTACTAGTCTATCATTACTTCCAGAGCTTTTCAGGGGTCAGAGTCTAGATGTATTTTTTTTACAAGAAGGAAAAATAATAAGTTCATACTGATTTTCTTTTCAAATTGAAAATTTCAGAATTTTTACTTAACTTTTAAAAATTTTATACTTATGTGTTTATTCTATCTTGAAATTCTTGGTTCGTAAATAATTATTTGTTTTATCAATATATACAGAATAGTTTTAAAATTAAAACATCAAATTTATTGCTACCAGTAATTCTCAAATTATGATTTTTTTTTTGTTCTTATTGTCTTTAAAGACCACTCTTTCAGGTTATATAGTTAAAATATTGTCTGTAGGGTCTGTTGCAGTAGCTTTTTTCTCCAAGTGATTATGTCACTAGTATAATATATAGTTAGGTTCATTTGTTTCAGGATCTTTTCAGTTCTTAGGAATTCTTTAAAATTTTAATTTTTTTTAATCTTGTGAACTCTTTACATGATTTGGAATATATGTCAGGGTTCATTCAGAGAAATCAGGCTTTCATCCCAATTCTTTCTACCCTCCTCCCCCATAACCAATCTTTGTTACTTAAAAAAAAAAAGTAGCTGCTACACACATTGCTTACTTCTTTTTTTTTTCCATTTTATCTCGGAAGTCAGTCCATCACAGTGGATAAAGATCTTCATTATTCTTTTTCACAGCTGCCTAGTGCTCCACAGTATAGATGTGTCACAGTTTTTTTTTTTTTTTAACCAGTGCCATGTTGATGGTCTTTGGATGTTGCTATTAGAAGTCACAATGAGTCACCTTGTACATGTATCATTTTTTAGTTTTCTAAGCATATCTTTGAGATAGATCCTAGAAGTGAGATTGTTGGGTCGAATGGTGATTGTGTGTGTGATTCTCACAGATACTGCCAAATTCCCCTCCATGGGGGTTGCATTATTTTCCATTCCTATCCTGTTGTCCCACAGTTTCACCAAGAGACTATATTGCTAACTTATGGATTATTTCTAATCTGGTGGGTGAGAAGTGATGTCTCAGTGAAATTTTATGTTTATCCCTATTATTGCAAGTGAGAAAAGGAATACCTTTTCTCTTAAGAATAATTTGTTTGGGGGGAGGGATTCTATAAACTATATGACTCTATTTTCTGTTGAATAATTATTCTTTTTCTTCTTGATTTTTAGGAACTTTTTATACATTAGATGAATAAGCCCTTTGTTTATGGTATAGGTTACAATTTTTTTTTCAGACTGGGAATTTTTTAAGTGCTTGTTCACTGCTTGTTAACATTTAGGTTCTGAAGTATCATGTATATAGCAGCTCTTTGTCCGCAGCTGATTCCTTCCTATCTTTTTCATCCTAGAGAATTGAGGTTTTGGGTTTAGGTGTTGGGCAAGGCTGCAATGAAGAGGTGAAGAAGGTTTTGAGTTTTCATCTAAGATATATCTGAAGCAGACACCTAGAGGGCTGTGCAGGAAATTATCAGCAGGGGTGTGTCCCACTATTCTGTAGTCATTTGCCTTCCAGGCAGCAGCAAGCCCAGCTGTACTGACCAATCCATCCTGTCCATGGAGCAGCCAGCTAGTCTCTTTCTACCAGTGGTCAAGGGCAACACTGTGTGTTGACTTTGGAGCCAGCTCAGGCCAGCACCAACCTGAGCAAGCCAGTTTCTTGTGTAACCTGGGGACAAATTGCCTACCGCTTTTGGGCCTCAGTTTCTCCAAAAGTATAAGGAAGAAGTGGACTGGGTGAAATCCAGAGACTTATCACAGCTCTGGGCCTTAGTTGGCTTCATGGCAAGCAGGGAAAGAGGTGGAGATCTTGACAAAATTATTGTGTAGCACTGAGGTGTGTAGAGACTCTTCCATTCACATCAGTTCTATTGGATCTCACTTGTCCATTGGGGCTGACCCTAAAAATATGTATTTCCTACTTGAAATTTCTAGTAACACATGCATACAATGTGTATGGAGAGCCTAGAAACTGACCTTTACCACAGTGAGTCAGTGGTAGATTTGGGCTTCCAACCTGAGTCTCTGACCACAAAGCGTGAGCTTTTTCCCCTGTGCCAGACTGATTCCGGGTGTGGAGTAAACAAGGAGGCCTGGGCTGCGCTGAGAATCAGCATCAACAGAGAAGCAACCCCTGAGCCCTTCCATCCCAGAGTTCAGGCCAGGGCCACCTCACAGGCCACCAGAGAAGAAAGGCCAAAAGGTAAACAGGCCTCAGAATGACTTTTCGATAGTAATAAGCTTGAATGATCCAAGTTCCTGCAGCCCATTCGGAGAAGAGCCACAGGTTATATGTAGCTCATTCTCTAATTTCTAGAATACCAGAAATGTTTCAAAATGTGGCAGCGTGTTACCTTCAGATGACCTGAATTGCACAACAGGGAGGCAGACACATTCCCAGGCATCTTGACAACTCATTTGATTTAATCCTCAGAGCATCCCTTACCGTATACATCATCATCCCCCCTTTCCAGCTTAGGAAACCGAGTCTCAGAGAAATGAGGTAATTTGGCCAAGATCACATAACCATTAACGACAAAGCTAGTATTAGAACCAACATCTGCTGGCTCCAAATCTGCTGCTCCTTCTACTGTTCCAAGCTGCCTACAGTTCTTTATTGTTGCCAACCAAACTTCTATACACCCTTTCTGGGGCCACCCCACACATTTGGGAGTCTTCCAGTTGCATCATTTCTGCTAAGTTTCTGGCTCCTGCTTAGTTGAGATCCGCGACGCTGTCATTGACGGCTGCTGGAATAACCGGTGGGCCTGTGCCTCAAGGAAGGAGCGCAGAAAGAGAAGCGAAGGAACTCTAGTCCCCATGATGCTGAGAAGGACACTCACCTTTTCTCATTTGAATCTCTAAGTCCACGTCCCAGGATGCTGTTCTTGCCCGAGATCTGCGTCTGTAGAGGCCTCCGGGCTTTCAAGTGAAGTGAGCCAAGTGCCGGCCCATTCACTCGCACCCCACTCCCGTGGCCAGGGGCCACGCTCCCCCTCGAAGCCAGCACAAGGCGAGGTCCTCATGGGGCCGGGCCCTCTGCGTTCACAGAGGGAAAATGAAAGTTGCTTTATTCCCTGGCTCCTTCATAGCTCCCATTATGCCGAGAGGGCTCCACAGTGAGGAGCCGGGGCTGTGATATTTCTGCTTCAGCGTGAGAGATTCATATGTTTGACTAATCAATTCTCTGGCACTGACTTCCCGGCCTGCATTTTGTTCTCTTGCTTTTGATCGTCTGTTTGCCTTTTTGCCATTCTGCTGGCTCTTGTTTGGAGCTTTTATTTTCCAGGAACACTTTGACCTACTCGATCCTCTGTATTCTTCTCTCTCTCTCCCTTTGTCATTTTCCTCTCTGATTTTGGTTTCCTGTGTGATTGACCGCACACAGCTTCCTCATACAAGCAAAGTGGAGACCCTCGAGTCACGAGGCCCTGATAACTCCTGGGTTTTGCTGTGAGAGCCAAGGGACCCCAGACCACAACCAGCTCCAGCCCAGCTGGGCTGCAGCTCTTCTGCCTCTCCTGTCCCCACCCCAGCCTCACCCTGAAGCGTCCATTGCTGCTGGTGTTGCCTTGGGCCCTGTGGTTCACAAAGCCCTCCGTAACACATGCCGCAGACGGTCAGGGAACGGGGCAGATACCACATTTCTCAATTGAAGAAACTGGTGATAAGAGGTGACTTTCTCAGTGTTCAGAGCTAGTAAGTTGCCAAGTGGGGACCAGACCCAGGTCTGCCCTGAAGCCGGGCCTGTTTCTCCTGCACTGCTGCTACTGCAGTTGTCAGTTGCAGCTGGAGTTACTCTGCTCTGAATTCCTCTGGCTTCAGTGTTTTTTCTCAAGTCTGAAAATGTGCTAGGAATAAGACACATTATGGTAATTGGAAGTTCAGCATATCAATCTTTTTTCTCCATTGTTTTATACTTCTTTAGATACAATTTAACACTTCACACTTCACCTGGTTCCTTCTTTATTACCTTTGACCTTTCCTTGAAATTTATTTAGATGTTCACAGCAGCTTCACTTTGAACTCTGGTTAAGAGATTCAGTAACTTTTTAAAGTAAGCATTTTTCCTCACTGAAAATGGGCAATTAGTGAATTACATACATGTAGATGTCCACTTATCTTTTAATGTGTCAAAAGATCATGGCACAATTATATGAAAATAGTAAAGAAAAGTGATTTACCCTCAACTCAGATTACCTGCTGTGAAATTGTGGAAATAGCTCATTTTATTATATTGTCCAGAATAGAGCATTTCACAGAAGAGGGGCAGATGTATAGAGAGAACTTCATGGGTGTCATCTTAGAATTTATGAACCACAAATGATGCATTTAATTTGAAATGACTGTATTTTCTGTAAGCGTGTGTGAATGCAGATTTCAAAGACATACTGAAATTTGACTCTCTTCTATCAGGTGCAGACATTGTGATCTCATTGTCATCACTGAAAATGAAAGTAAAAAATGTGCCTTTTGCCAAAACCTTACTACTTTCCCAGTTTCATTTTAGGAGCCTTGTTGAGTGTAACAGTGGCTCTGGATTTGCCAAGTCTAGCTGAGGCAGTATTTTCTTGATTAGTTCCATCTCCCTTTGCCTGTGTTATTTGGGAGCTGTCGGATAATGTCATCATTAACCCATTGCCGACGTGCTTGGAAAAGAATCCTGAAACTCTAGATGGATTTTGATGCTAGAACTTGAAAGATGAAAGAAAGTTGTTTTCTGAGTGAGTATATTTTAAGGGGAACTGAATAAAGCCAAATGAAATTTCACGGTGGAAATGGAAACTGTCTTTTGACTCTCTGAACACTTTTAAGTTATTTTAAAGACAAGATATAGTATTTCTATATTAATATTTTCCAGCTTTAATCCATTTAGGGGAGAGAGATCATAATCTCACATTATCAATTTGAACAGCTCTCATCCTAGAACTTTGCACATGAACACCTAATGAATGAGTAAATACACTAAATCATAACTATTGTTATCCTCAGTTATAATAAAGATGCCAATTTTTAAAATCTGAATCATTTACTGTGTCAGATGATGTAGGTCATCTTTTTGTAGATAATGGGATCTATTTAGAATTCTCTTTTGGACACTAGTTACAAGAGAAAATGGTAGTGGTTACAGGTTGTTCCTCTCCACCTAGCTGCTCATAAAAAAATATTATAAGGGTTTCTGTTTTAAAGAGTGTATGGAAATTTTGAGCCATCTCTGGGTTCTAAAGTTTGGATATATGTTTATTCTATTTGTCCTGCAAGCAATATCTCTTTGTGTAAAGAGCCCTGAACTTAAGACAAGCCTGGGAATGGCTGTATGACCCTGGACAAATAGCTTGCCCTCTCTGAGCCTATTTCCTCAGTAAGTTGTTGTGGGGACAAATGTGGAAATGTTTATTCACAGTAATCATAATAATAGCACTTCTTTGTGTCAGGCACTCTCTAAAGCACTTGACACATATTACTCATCCTGACAACCACCCTGGGAGGTGAATACTGTTCTTTTTTTGATTGTTCAGAGAAGAAGACTAAAGCACAGAAAGCTTAAGTGACTTGGCCAAGATCACACAGTGTTCATGTCGGAATTCAATGCAAAGCATCTAGTTCCAGAGTCCTTACTCTTAATCAGCATACTGTGCTCTCAGAGCCTGGCATGTAGTAGGTGCTTGATAAATGCCCATCGTAACTGGAACCTTTCAGCTCAGGTGTGTGAAGGGCACATCTTCATGCACACTGAGGGGCAATGGCACAGGGATGGCCTTCCTAGCCTGCCCTTCTCCACTGCGGGGCCTTGTCTAAGGGAAGCTGTGCTGTGGATGGAAGAAATAGGACTCTGACCCAAGGCCATCTGGAATCATCATGTCGCTGGGGAATCTTTAAATATTCTATTTCTAAATTTCAAAGCAAGCTTACGCTATATTTACAGCATTTAACATAGGAAAAGTCTTTGGGAAAGTGGGCTTTTAAGTGGAACGGTTGTGTAATGGAATATTTCACGTTCCGGTTCAGCCATAAAGCTCAGGGCTGATAAACAAAGCATCTGAAGCCAAATGGCTCCTCATCTGACCCCAATTAAAATAAAGATTTCATTCCATTCTGTCCTGACAAAGAGGAACATATTGTTGCCTTTAAGGGAGTTTGGTTTAGTTAATGAAAGAATTTTATTTCATTTTTCCCCCCAAATACAATATCTAATTAAATAAGATTCAATTTGTTAAGACTTCTGGTAGAGACATGTTAACTCTTTTAAAGCTGTGTTGCCTACATGCCTCAAGATGTGGAGGGTACTTATAAATCCCACTTGACAATCCATTGTTTAAAGAAAGAAGCCCAAGTCATTGTGAAGACAAACATTACCTTCTCCAACGTATATCTCTTTACACATTATTATAGCAACCTATGCGTATAGGTAGCATGGATTCTGTAGAAAATATCACACATTTACATAAATTTCTGTTTCCTTAGAGGCATTTGTTACTTGTACATATTGTAATTTACCAATCACCATAGATCTGTCCGTATAGAAAATCTCATGTAGGGAGTTGTAGCTGTTAAAATATGTTAGGTAACATAAGTTGGATATTGATGCCAAATTATCACGGAGTTCCTTCAGAGTTATACTGAAGAAATATGTCACTGTCATCATTTAACATTAAGAGTGAATACCAGCCAACTCTTCTAGGGGTAGGAGGTAGGGGGGATGGCTTTTATTGTGTCACACTGTCACTGCTTTTTTGTAGCCTTTTCTATATGTGCCGTAGTTCATCATGACTGCTGAGTCCATGATTACCCGGCAGAACATTTTGGTGTCTTTATGGAGAAGTTCTCTTCAGCTCAGCTAGGCATGTGGAGGCAGTTGGATTGCGAGACCCAGATTGATCACCTCCATACCCCTGAGAAATTGCCTGTATAGTTCATGGAGCTATAGGGACAGAGGCCTGACCTGGGCATCAGGAGAGCTGCCCCCAGGCAAGCCACTCCTTTCTCTGGGCTTCGGTTTCTTCTTCTATAAAAATGACAGAGCGGGGTTAGCGGATCTCTGAAGGCCCCTTGGCTCTGCCTTTCTCAGATTCTGTATTCAGTAGAGCAGAAAGTACATGATGCTTTTAAATCCACTAAGAATTTATAGTCAGATGCTAAGGATTTATGTTCTGAGAAATAAAAAGTCCTTAAGTCTATAAAACCTAAGGCATTTAAACCATATTAAAAATTCTATTACTTTGCATGCAATGACTCCTTCTGACTGAATAGTGAGCATTCCTCAGCACAACTGAGCACCTATCCTGTGCAGACCCGGTGCCAGGTGTACAAAGATAAATCATTCACCGCCTCGCCCCACAGGAGCTTGTCTCTTGCGCTAGGGGGTTGAGAGGTGTGTGAAAAGCAAGTAAAGGGTCATCCCTTTGTTAAAAGGAATCCCTACAGTGTGCTCCGCTGGGAGGGGTGAAGGTAAATGAGCTGGGCTGAGGTGTCTCAGAGGAGGGGGTGTTCTAGGCCCTCATTCTAGGCAGACACATGGGAATGGAGGGTGCAACATAATGGGACAAAGCAATGAGTTCTGCACTATTGAACATAGCAGTGGGTTGAGGAAGGGTCAGAGGGAGGGGCAAAACTAGAAAGGAGAGCTCAGGAAAAATCTTAGACTCGTAGCAGTTCCATTCTAAGCAATATGCCCAGTGTTTTTCAAACTGGTAGTAATGAGTGTTCTTCCAATCAAAAGGGATCTGTGCCCAAGAGACTCCACAAGAGGTGTGTCTACAAAGGGTTTTAAGGGTTAAATAGGAGTTTGCTGAACTGTGAAGGGAGAACATGTCTGAGTGTATTTGTCTCTCTTGGATTGAATGTTGATGATCTACTTAAGAGCACTGGCAGAATTTACACAAAGCTTGAAACCAGTGCCCTTAGTGCCCTGGGTGACTTGCTTTGCTTTTAAGAAAAATCTAATCCCACCCTGTCTGCCAACCTGACATGATTGGAATCCTGAGATGTGGGGACCTGTGCAGGCCTTCTGCATCTGTCTTCTCTCAGTGCCATTTACAAATGCTTCTTCATTCAGAGACCATGGTGTATCCAGATGACCTGCTTCATTTAAAATTGTTCAAATGATGAAACTTAGGGGGAAAATAAGTAAATTTTTAGACTTTCTGCCTTTTAATTAAACTCTCCCCTCCCATGTAGGCTGACTGGCTGGAATAAATGTGGGGCTTTTCCTTGCCCAGGTGTGAAGAGAGCCCTTGCTTTCTCATTCATTGATTCATTCGGCAGGATGCTTGTTGTGTGCTGGGTGCTGAGGGTACAGAGAGGGGAGGACACAGGACCTGCTTGCCAGGTGCTCAGAGATGAGTAGGAGCCAGAGATGTGTCATGTGGGCGAGAAGGGGGAGCAGCCAGCTCAACCAGAGGGGAGGTTGCTGAGTAGCACTTTCCTGAAGAGATGACTGAGCTGAGCCTTGAAGGATGAATTATCACCATCCATCAGCCTGGAAGCAGGAGAGAGTGGTGGGTAAGCACAACCCTTTATGGTATGTGGTTTTATCCCCATAAACCAGATGAGAAAACTAAGCATTAGAAACAGCTAAGTGATTTGCCCCAAACCATGCATCTATTGAGTGACTGAGCCGGGAGTTGAACACCAACCTGTTGGGCCCCAAGGCCCTGGCCCCTTCATTACACCTTCTGCTCACATCTTCTTCTTCCAAGCTCCTGGATGTTTTGAATAGTGCTTTGGCTTTAATGGTTGTCAAAACTCTCACAAAAGAGAAATTATTGACTTTTGGTAAGATGTGGTATGAAGAGAAGATTTGGGTTCGAACAAGGGAGACCTGGATTCAAATCCCAGCTCTGCTCCACACTGGCATGCTGATGGTCTTAAGCAAGTTACTTTACTTCCTTGAGCCTCCTCATCAAAGCAGGGCTGCTCAGTCCTGCATCACAGGGATGTCATGGAGACAATGAGAGATGTGGGTCAAGGTAGATGTGTGTTAGTGCAGAGTCACAGAGCGGGCCCCTGTAAACACTGTATTCCTTCCTCCTTCCCCACCCTCCTGTGTTGTATGGACCTCTTCCTTATACTTAGAATTTCAGTTATTTCACCCAATCTTTGCATTTTTAAACCAGCTACTTGTCAACATCTAAGTTCTTCTATTAAAAGTGTCTTTCAGACATGAACCTTAAAACCGCACACATCTTGTTTCGACCCCATCCATCTCCACGTCCACTCTTAGCTCCCTGTGCAACCTTCCCCTCTCCCAGCCTGGGGTCTGGGTTGATGAGGCAACTGTTGCCTATAAAATCAATGTCCCATTTCCCCAGAAACTTAACTTGAGAAGTGGAGTTTTTGTTTTTGTTTGTTTTAGGTGGAAGGGAGATGGGTCTATGGAGGTAAAACTAGAAACAGCCAGTATTAAATGGTTAGCTGTGGAAGAGTCAGCACACTGAGTTTTTACAATAGGAATCATGCCCACAAGGCACTCTCCCAGCTGTAGAGAGCAGTATAGGAGCAACATGGCAGTTCACATCAAGAGCCTTAAAGATACTCACACTGTGTTGGGATTCAGCAAGCTTTTCTTGAGTCACTACTGCATGCTGGGCCCTCCGGTAGGTAGCCATCCCTGAGCTCTAGCTGTGTGCACTCAAGGAGAGGAAGTCAGCCAGGGAGCAGGCACTTCCAGCCCTACAGCACTTGGCCGGTGCTGTGGTAAAGGGAAGCCACAGAAAGCTTCCCAACCGCAGCTCGAGAAAGGGATGCTGGAGCTCACTGTTGAACGTTGTCATTTGAGGAAAATTTATAGGGTGACCCATCATGGAGGTGAGCAGCACTGGTTGCTGTGTGGCTGGAACATACCAGAGGTGGTGGGGCAGTGGTAGGAAATGCACATTCTGGTCCTCAACCCAAAAATGAGTTTGATTTCAGTACAGTGCATTCAGCCCTACCAAGATGGTCCTCACCAAGGGCACAGGCCATACACACACTTTAGTTTTATCTCTGTGTGCCCCAGCGCATCAAGAACAGTGTCCTGAGAATAGCTTCTAACTAAATTTCATCACAATCCTGAATGCACCACGTGGGTCTGATTCATAGGACATTTGTGCAGTTCTGCAGATGCGAAGAGGTATTTATTCTCATTTTTGCCTTCCCAGTCGGGCAGAAGTTCTAATTTGTGTAAGCAGCTCTGGTAATTAACACAGTATGTTCTGTGGACTGAAGCAGGAAAACCCAGGACTGGGCCGTCTTGCTCTGTGTACTTACATGCTTAGTTGTGAATACTGGTGAAATCCTTAAAATGAAGACCTTTTGTGTTAAAAATAAGAAAGAAACCATGCTGAATGTGTCCTGTTTAAAATCACTTGATGAAGCTGAGCTTTTTGAACTCTGACTAGTACTTAATTTCAGCTACCTTTTTGTTAAAAGCACCAGGGAAAGCAGCGAGGCTTTCAGATCTTTTAATTTCCTTTTTTGGGAGAGATGACAGTGCTTCTCTAAAGTTTGTTTCTTACCTTTCCACCTTTGAACAATTGATTTTGATTAGAAACATTACACCCAGCATTTACTTTGACATCCCTGAGTACAAACAGTCATTTTAATGTTTTTTTTAAAAACAAAATCATGACAGGGACATCAATCCTTTGCCTGGTGTATGAAGGCCTGGTATATTAATTGGCTGTCAGATTCTGAAGAAATAATGGATTAATGTGCTTGATCGTAACGCTCTGTTCAGAGACTGAAGTTTGATCCTGATGTCCCCAGTCTCTCTGCTTAATGCAATTACAGATACGCATTCAGGACATTTGAGTGGATTGCATTTCATTAATATGATTTGAGCGGACAACATTAGGCTGCTGTCGGGTCCTCTCTGACAGCTAATTACTAGAATGAAGCGTGTATACTGCCAGAAACAATGGCGCCCTTAGTGGGGCCATTAAAACAATAGAAAAATAGTGCTTAAAAACTCTTGGAGAGTTACTTTCCATACTTGTCATGGACCAGGAAGATGGGGCAGAGGAGGAAGTTAGAAAGAAGTGGACAGCAACTGGAGGAATCTCTGATGGCAGGACCCTTGCTTGTCTTTGAAAGAGTCCAAAAGTCTAACCTATTGTCCTTCTAAGGTAATCGGCACATCTCTTGCTTAATATTGGTCAGGGGCTCTTTGGGGTGTGTAGCTATCATGCTGGCTGACCACGCAGACCTGATATTTTGCCCTTCCCCTCTGCCTCCTCCCTGCCCACCCCACCGCAAGATGTCTTTCATACTGGAGAAAGTGGCGATTTGGAACACCCATGGCTTATTAAATTTTTCCTTTGAGGAGAATAAGGTGCCTGGTCTTGTAGGGTTGTGACTCAGCCACATGGGCCATTTGAATGTCTCCCCATGGAGGGAAGAGCTGCAGGGGATCAGTGAGAGAGTGTCCTCCTAGAGCTATTTCCAGCTCCCAGAACCCCCGGCCTAAGACTGTCCATTGAAGGACCATTTGTTTGATTCCTACTGTATGTCCAGTACTGCTGGCTGCTGATGATAAAAAGATGAATAAGGTGCAGTTCCTTGTCCCGAGCTCAAGTCCTGTGAGGGAGACAGACATTTAAAAAATACACGAGTAACAGTGATGGGTTGAAATAGATGGTTGTTTAAGAGAGCATACAAAAAAAGGAAGCCTAAAGGCTTCTTAGAGGAGAAGGTGACAGGTATGACAGATATGAGACAGGTCTTAAAAGATGACTAGAGGGGGAGGATATAGCTCAAGTGGTAGAGCAAATGCCTAGCATGTACGAGATCCTGGGTTCAATCCCCAGTACCTCCTCTAAAAATAAATAAATAAACCTAATTGCCCCACCCCCACCCCCCCAAAAAAGATGACTTGAAGTTTGCTAGAAAGTTAGGCAGTGAGGTGGAGCTACTAGAGAGAGGGCAGCTGTGCAGAGGTTAGGAGATGGGATTGTGAGACTGCAGCCTTAACAGAAAGGATCTGGTTCCACGACCTTTCTGGGGACCAAACTGAAATAGCATTCTTAGCTGCTCTCTTGAGAATGTTTTCTTCAACCTTGAGCCACCTTTGCCAAGCCTCCCCAGAGGCTGTGGAAAAGCCTTGAACTTTTCAAGACTTATCTAGAGTCTTGGATTCTAGCCCTAAATCTACCCCTAAAAGCTGTGTATATCCCCCAAAAGCCATTTGGCCTCAGTATTCTCATCTACGAAACAGCACCAGCAACTCTGCCAGCCTCATGGATGGGTCAGGTCTGATTGAAGAGGGTGCAGTTGTATGCCCAGGCTCCCCAGGTGCTGGTGAGCATCAGAACCAGGGTTTGCACTCAGATGGGGTCAACTCTGGAGCCCCATCCAGCACACTGCTTCACATTCGTTTGGAGAACTAGTGTGAAAAGTTGATATTATTAGCTAAGTAGGAAGTTCTAGGGTATCCAGCCTCATCTGTGGAACCTCTTCCAGCAGTACAAGGTGACATGAAAATTCCTGGCACTGAAGCAGCTGTCAGTTGAGAGACCCTCAGCCCTGGGCTGCTCGAAGACACACGCTCTGCCTCTGGGGTCTGTGAAGAGCGCCTGGCCGCCTGCCTAGATCCTTGTTTCCCCAGGATGTAGCACCCCTGGTGGAGGGAACTTCCCCAGAAACCTTTGCAGAATGTTTTCAGGGTCCTAGAGATGGATTATCCCAGCTCACCCCACCACTGCAAGATGTCTGCTTCTCTTTCAAACTGCTATGAGGAGAGAGAGCCAGAAGCTGTTCATGAAGTGGTGGTGGTACAAGTAATCACCCTCCACTCCCCTGGCCTCCACTCTCTCCCCTAGTCCGTTCCCCACACCCTGTCCCCCTCCCACCTTTAGCTCTTAAGTGGTTCCTTATCACCCAGCAGTGCTCTCAGATACCCCGGAGCCAGATACCCAACTTTGACCCCAGGAATCAGACCCTGGCTCCAGCTGAATTCCCTCAGGCGTGCACACCCGCCAGAAGCACCAGACTGGACTGTACAGTTTAGGGCAGGGGCTGTGACTGTTCTCTGTTCCTCAGCTCTGGCCTATAACAGACACTCCATGAAGGTCTTCTGGATGAAGGAGTATCTGAAACCTGAGAGAATTAGGAAGCGGCAGAGAGTTATCACTGTACAGCACCACCCTCTAGGTAACCCCTGTTTGCTGCAAGGGCAGTTCCAGCCCTCGGTTTTCTTTCTGACCAGTGAATCGCTTTTTTTTTTTTTTTATTAAACACTCTTGGTATTCTTTTTTTTTCCAATAAAAATATAAAAAGTGTATCAATAAGACTTACTCTAATTTAAACTAGAAGCTCCATTTCTTTCTCCCCCATCAACACCCAGTCCAATCCAAAGGCCTACACTCTTGGTATTCTGAGTGATCACTACAAGAGGAACTTGGTGCTAAGCAAAGTAGCAGGGGATGGGTGCATGAATAACTCGAGAACCTCCCTTGAGGCTCAAGTGCCCCAACACCAGGGAGCGTGTGCTTCCCGAGTCATCACACCATCCCTGGTGTGTCACCCCGTGACTGAGAGAGCGGTTCAGGGCTGAACGGCTGGCCCTTAAGAGGGGCTGGGGATCGGCCCTTAAGAGAGACAGCCCTGCCTGGGAAGGCTGCTTCTGCTCACCTGCAGCCTATTGCAGAATGTTGGGTTCATCAAGTTGCTCAGGTGGTAGCTACATGTGCCGTCATTCCCCCAGAGCCTCGTGGGTAAGCACAGAAGCCCCTACCTTCTCTGAATTTTATTTGCTAATTTCTCCGTGGGTACCACAGCCCTGCCAAAACCTGTTTCCCTCCTATTACCTGGCTAGCGTTTTTCTAATGGCTCCTTTCCTAATGATCCTCAAACAAAGAGACAACGGCAGAGGGTAATGCATCACTCCTGCCTCTCACTCCCTGGTCATTCTTGCTAACAGGCTTAGCCTTGCTTCACAGTCATTATCACATGTCGCACTGTCTTTGGGATGCAGAGGTGATTTTCCAGCTCCATAATGCTTCCTTTTTACTAAAATGAAGGCAGAAGAAAAAAATTCTTGCATTAAAAAAAAATGTACACTTACTGCTGACAGATCTGATCTTAAAACCCTCCTATGCCCCACAGTTCGTAGAGGATAGCATCTCAACTCCTTGGCCCAGCCACTAAGACCTCATGATCTGGCCAGCGATTGCCTCTTGTTACTCCTTTTCACATTCTCCTCCACCCTCCACGTTCCCTGTGGAGAGACTTGTTCCTGGGGGTCCTGGGTCCTGGGTCCCAGGCCCAGGGCTGCTCTGCTCCATGCACTGGCTCGTGCACTCTCTTTGCCTGGAACACCTTCCAGACTCTGCTCAACCAGGCTTTCAAGGCTCAGCATAAGCATCCTGTACTCTGTCCCTCTGTCACTTTTCCTGACAGTCCAGGTGGGATCAACGCCGCCTTCTTTCAGGCCTCCTTTGTGCCCAGGCCAGCCTCTATCCACTCACCTAAGCCTTTTAGTGCCCTTATTCATGTGCTTTCTCTCCCAGGAGGCTGCAGGCACCTCAAGGACAGAAGCCCCTTCAGCGTCCTTGGTGGCCCCCGGTGCCAAGTACAGACCTGACACATGGTGACCACTGTGAGCATCAGGGGAAGGAAAGAAAGCCCTTTTCTGAGAGGCCTTCCCAGGCTCCCCCAGCTGGGGTTCATCTCTGTCCTCTTCCTCTCCCAGGGAGCCCCTGAAAGCTCTCTATCCCAGCCATTTCCTTTATATTAGAATTATGTGTGCCTCTCCCACTAGGTTGTGAGAGCCAGTACCTGGGTCAGAAACAGCCAGCTGACTCAGCAGAGAACTCAGCCAAACCTGTGGTCACAGAAGAACAGTGTGGGGGATGGCAGCAGGAGAGAAGTTGAGTTGGAGACATGTTGATGTTGAGGTGTCCGTGGTACACAGGTAGAGATGACCAGTGGCTAGTGAGACACCCAGAGCAGAGCTCTGGGCTTCCCAGGATCTTCCATGGGCCAGAGGCCTCTCTGGTCTTACAATTCATGGGGCAACTGTAGTACCCTTTTCCCATGAGATGGCAGGAGGAGCATTCATACAGACCCTTCCTGTAGTCTTTTCTGCTCAGTATAGTCAGCTGGGAGCCATCAAGTTGACACCATTAGATGAGGAATGTTCACGGCACACCCTCACTTGTAAGCTCCTTGAAGGCAGGACTGTGGGAAGTCATGTCCCACAGTGCCTTTATCAGACAACCAGAACTACACAGGCAGCCTCCAAGGGTCAGCCAGAATAAACCTGTACCTCCAAGGAGACTGCTCGAGGGAGAACACATATTTGGAAGTGTACATTCTGGGTTGTTGGCTTGACAGCCACCCGTTCTACTGCATGATCAAACGTAGATCTCAGAGTTGACAGGGACCTGAGAGGACAGCCAGCTTCCCGTCAATGTGTACATCTTCTTTTTCAGGTCAGCTGACTTGTGCTTTCCCACTTCTGGTGTCAGAAAAACTCACTCTTAAAGAGCCATATTTTTTTTTTAATTGAAGTAGAGTCAGTTTATAATGTTGTGTCAATTTCTGGTATACAGCATAATAGTTCAGTCATACGTGTACATACATATATTCGTTTTCATATTCTTTTTCATTATAGGTTACTATAAGATCTTCTTATCCCAGTTTTCATCCTCTAGTCCTAGTTTTATGCTCTGCATCCACGTAATGCTAGTGTCACATGCTTGTGACTGTGATTTTCCTACCAGTGCCAGAAGTCTTTTGGCCCTCAGCCTTCTCATCCCAGTCCTTCAGCCAGTCTCTGGAGGGCTCGAGTTTGTCTTTGTCCCTCCTAAATGCCTAAAATACCAGATATTCCACATGTGGTCTGATGAGAAGAGAACTTGGTGGACCTGTCCCCACCCTTACTCGAGACATGTGATGTCCAGTAGAGTAGCCACTGCCTACATGTCCTGTTGGGCACTGGAAATGTGGCTAGTCAGAATGGAGATGGACTGTAAGGACAAGATATACATCAGATTTCTAATAGTACAAAGAATGCAAAAATCATTAATAATTTTCTGTATTGATTACATATTGAAATTATAATTATTAACATAATACATTATTAGAATTAATTTTCCCTGTTTTTTTTTTACTTTTTAAATGTGCTAGTAGAGAATTTTAAATTGAATATGTAACTGACTTTACATCTCTATTGGACTGTATTCTACTGGAGTACATCTCAAGTTTTTTACTTCAGTGTTAGTGGGTTACATTATTCTTTTTTTGAACTCTGTCACACTTTTGGCCATTGCTGAACATGTATTGAACATAAAATTCTGCCACTTTTACACCTACCATATAAATTGCCTTTAAAACAGGTCAGCCTTGACTAGTACTTGTGGAGTTGATTTTTTGAACTTAACTGTAGGAATTTACGTTTGTCCCAAATACATCTCAGCTTGTTAGTTTCAGCCCATTGTTCTAGTCCCAAGAAATTTTTTAATCCTGTCACCATCTCCTTTACAGATTTGATCAGCATTTTCTATGCTTCTATCTTAGTCACTGTTAATGTTGTTGGTTGGCATCAGAACAAAGTAGAGCAGTCTATTGTACATGGAGCATATTGGCCAGCAGTTTTGACAACAACTACAAACCCACCATTCAGCTGTGGTTGTTCAGCCCATGTTTCTCCATTTTGCCCACATGGAGACTGAATTTTCCATTGTGTCTTACTAACACCAGCCTGTGTTGGACCTAAAGTAGCCACTTCCCCTCCCACCTCAGCCGTAACCCCTGCCTTACTAACATCTATTAAAAAAAGAAACACAAAATCTGGTATGACCTATTCTCCTGCATTTAGACATCAAATGGATTAACTAATTTTCACTAAAGTGTTAGTGACTAATAGGAGCAAGCTTGACTTGTATTTTAAAAGCAAACATCCAATATTTAACTGGGGCCTTCAGTACCACAGGCAGAGAGCTTTATTTGGATCCATATCACTGAGGCGGAATCAATAGGGAAGAAGTTTGGGGCCTTAGGTGAGGAAGGATGGGGCCTTGTCCCATGTCCCTCAAGACTTTCCTCATTAATTGTTGCTAAAGAACCATCTTTCCTACACTGGTAATGAAGACCCAGTCAGTATGATCTACTTAGTGCCAGGATTTGTAGATCGGAGCATTTCCTGTGTGTGCCCACTGCTGTACTGGCAGTTCACCTAGAGTGCCTCTTTCCACATCCTCGCTTAATCTCCTTTAGTCCTGATAAGTTTCAGAAATAGGAATTGAACCTTTTCAGATTACGTGCTTTTGACCTTCATTTATGGTCACAAACCCAGTTCCCTCCTTTCTAGCAAGGTGTGTAGTTTGGGTTCTCTTCTGTAGCTGTGTGTGTGTGTGTTTGTGTGTTTGTGTGTGAGTGTGTGTGTAGCAGAGGGAATAGAAAGATATTCTCTTGGCTGGCATCGGGCAAAGGGGAAATCTTTTTTCCCTCTTCTACCTTTGAAGCCTTCACTATAGGAAATGTCTCGAGTATGGGAGGCTAGAGAGGAGCGTTTGCAGACCTCCTGCCTGCCTGAATTGTCAGCATTAGCTGTCTTTCCTGGGTGGCTCTCCAGGCCCTTTCTCCCTTTCTTTGGCTGACAGATGAAGGCAGGCACCACATGAAGGTGCTCGTTTTCAAGTGCACTGTATGAGGGATATTCACTTTATTTCTCGTTTATGGAGCATTTTGCCCCCAGAGGACAGAGTTTACTATGTGTAATGTTAACATCTTGCTGTAACACTGTCTCTTTAAGAGAATTACATTCTCCATTTTCCAGATTTTGAGGTTCCTAACCAGAGTCTCAAGTTCAGAGCCATCAGGTGGCGGAGGCCTCTCAGGGACCACAGGGAGGATCTGTTACAGAGCTAAAACTGAGACAGCCTGGGGCATGATCCCTTGGCCACAAAATTAGTAGAAGATGGAGCGCCTTGTGTATACCTTGCCCATCAAGAGGAGAATGATTTCTTAAGTCAGACCAAACAGTTCTGGTCCACTCCACCAGCAACAAACCAGACTCCTTCATCAAGGTCTATCTCAGTGGATGTCATGTCTTTTGAATTTGGAATTAGCTGGATGTGATGAATTCTGGGTTTTATATATTTATTACCATTGTCTGTGCTCCCTCTGGTCTTGTAACCATTCTCCTACCCATCCTGACTCCCTCCGGGGAGAACAGGAGGCAGTTGCAGAGGCAGCTGGGGGAGAGGGGAAGCTCTGTCTGGCTTACAGTTGAACAAGCAGGGTTCAAATCATGACTTCTTCATCCATTCATTTACTCCAGGAAATATTTATTACAGCCCTGCCCTGGGCCAGGCCCTGTGCTGATGGACAGAATGTGGAGGTGAATTAAAAAGTCTCTGCCTTGAGATCCCGCCCACTGTGGAGGGCCACCTGTAACCATCCAGGAGGTCACCCTGTGGTAACAGGGTGGAGCCGGATGGAGGGCTGTGGGGGATCTGCTGGAGATGCCAGGAAGAAGGCTTCAGGTCACAGGGGAGACAGCACTTGAGCTGGGCCTTCAACGGGGAGGAGTAGGCTTTTGCTGAGCTTGCGATGGAAAGCAACTTAATGAACCCTTTCTGAGCCTCAGTTTCCTCTTCTGTGAAACAAGGATTGTAATATGTACATAAAGCATCAGAGCTCCAGACATATCAGCACCCTTTTCAGTGTGCTTCATACTATTACTGGGGGCAGGTCTTGGGTTCCCCTTCTCCCTTTTCTATTCCAATTATTTTAAAGCTATTGATTTTACAGCCACATTGTGTATATTTATATTTTTGTGATTTTTGTTGTTCAGACCAAGAAATGATGGAAAACATTCTAGGGGATCTAAGAAAAAAACTTTGAGAAGCAAACAGGGGTTTTAATAAGGAGCATGTGGGGCCAGAAAGTGTCCACAGGACAGCTGCATCCAGGAGGGCTGCAGGCTTTGGTCTGAGAGCATCCAGGGTCCTGCCATGTCTTTGCTTGTCTCACATCAAGAACTGTGACCTCGGCTCATAACTAAAGGCAGTGGGGGAAGAAATGAATATGGAGACTCTGTCCTAGTTAGGACAGTAGCAGCAAGAATATTGTGGAGAAAAAAAAACCTGCAGGCTGACTGAAATGGCCCTAGACTTGGTAAGCCCTGCCTTGGCCTCTCTTGGTTGTAGACAGTCAAAGCCCAACTTAAACCATCTTGGGCAAAATAGGCAGGAGGGAGGATTTCTTGGCTCACATAGCTGAGAACCCCAAGGCTCCCTCACCACCACCGTGGCTGGATTCCAGAGCTCAGATGATGTCTCATCTCTCATCGATCACTATTTGACTTGGCTTGGCTTTGCCTGTTAGTTTTTATTTTCAAACATTCTCTAGCTTTGCAATAGAGGCATAGGGCTTGTGTGGTCCTTGAAGAGCTTGAAGTGAGGCCCTCCACCCTCATCCCCAATGTCTGTGCATCAGCTCTCAGAGGAGACTGCTTGGCCCAGCTTGGCTACATCTGGGCCGCACTGAACCAGTCACTGGCACCAGAGGATGGGGGCCTCCAGTTGGCCAGAGCCTGGTCACATGCCCACCCTCTTGTCTGGATGCTGGTTGGCAGGATCTGCTCCAGTGGGAAAAAAAAGAGTTTTATTACTTCCCATTCACAGTGGAATGGGAAGAGACAAAAGTGGGAAGAAGTAGTCAGCAGCAGGGTGGAGGGTGCCCAGAAGAAGGAAGGACTACAGAAGGTGAGTCGGGCAAGGGAAGGAGTTGGATAACAGGGAAGGCTTCACCAAGGTGCTTATGGCGGAGCTGAGGCTCTCAGGGCAAGGAGGACGTCACCAGCCAGCTGGCCCTCAGGGCTTGTTAGCTGGACACATGCGGCTCGGTCAGCGCGACTCTGAGGGCTCCTGTCAGATGTGGCTGCAGGTGTAGGGGATCGAAGGGGTGTGGTGTGGAGGGGTCTCATGGGGAAGATGAGGAGCCAGGCTGCTTCCTTCCCTGCCTCCCAGGAGTCTCTGAGGGCATGTCACTGAGATGGGAAGCCTCCCGGGTGGCTGGCGGCCAGGCCGAAGCCGCGGTGAGGGCTCTGTAAACAGCGCAGACACTGCTCCTGGCGCCAGCATCTGAGAGCCCAGTTTCTAGGTGCCAGCCTCCCTGCCCCTGCGGCCCTGCCCACAGACACCTTGCCCTTTGGCAAACTCAAGCCCAGGGCAGGGACTTTATTAGAATCATTTTCCCACTTCCCTGATGATCAACCTCTCTCTCTTTTACTGAAATTTAAACACACGATAATTATAAGTGCACTACTTATATAAGTGGTTTATACTTCTGAAAACACTCTTGCATCCATGATCTTATTATGCTCCTTTCACAGATGAGGGAATTAGGGCTGAGTGGTGACTTGACCAAAGCCACAGAGCTGAGAAGAGTAGCAGTCCATCTGTTCCCTTCCCAACCCCGTCCCTTCCGTCCATCCCAACACACATCCAGAGTATCTGACACTTGGGATGCCAGCCACCAGAGATCCCGGGGAGCCAGCCCCCTCCCCATAGGCTGTGGAGCTCCCAGGCCAGGGAGGAGATGGATACAAAAAGAGGAACCTGCCCAATGCCAACTGAACGTTAATGATGCCTAGAAAATGTGGAATTCTAGGCATGGGAGTTTCATCTTCCACGTGTGGAAGCCAAGGAGATTCTTTGACCCATTCCCTATATCCAGGAAAGCTTGTTGAAAAACCCAGCACGCAACTTCCCAGCACATGCTCCTCAGAGGTGAGGGAGCACTAAGAGAGAAGCCTCTTCTTGGACGATCTGGTTCCTTTTGCTGGAAGCTGATCCCATGCTGTGTGTGTGTGTGTGTTCATTCTGGTGAAGCGTGGCAGGGGGAGAGGTAAGGCCTTCAGCCTCTCCAAAGCCTGTGGTCAGGTACTCAGGTGTGGGAGCCCTGCTCGCAGCCCCTGCGCCTGATCTGCTTGTGTTCAGTGGAGGAGATTACAGAGCTTAATGATGAGCTCCTCCAAGCTGCAGCTGATGCCAGCCTCTACCCCCTTTACACCTAATTAGTCTCATTAATGAGCTCCTCTGCTCTCCATAGAGAGAGTTTCCTCTTTGGAATAAGAGGCAAAAATACCTTGCCCAGGTAGATTGCTGAAGCCTTTAATTATTGCCCACACCTGCTAAGCCTTGTGACTCACACCCAGTGATAGTGCTGAGCTGAAATGGGGCTTGTTTATAAGCACGAGCAGATTTTAACTCCTTCAACACCAAAAAGGCTTTTGATTTAAAGAGACACATTTCCCCAAGACTACACACTTGCTGCTTCAGGCACTCCAGGCTCTGCCCCTCACAGTGGGTATCCCGAGATGGCCGAGGCACAGCTCCTGCCCTCAGGGAGCTCACAGTCTGGCTAGAGTGACAGGCAGGAAACTACGGAGACAATGGTAATGGCTGCCGTTTATCACATCCCCACCACGCATCTTCTGAACTCCTCAAAATAAAACTTGGAGGCAGACATTAGTTACTACCTCTGTGTTTCAGAAGAGGAGATTAGAGGCAGGGAGGGGATGTCACCTACCCCAGGTGCCACAGGTGGAAGGTATGGTGCAGAGCAGGACCAGGTCTGCCGGCCACCATGGCCAGTGTACTTGCCCAGGGTCTCCCTTTCTGTCATATCATGTATGGAGGATCAAGGTGGAGGGAAGCTCGCACTGTGAGGCCAGGAGGGGACAGGAGTCACAGTCAGGTGAATAATGTGAGGAAGGACCATCCAAGCAGAAGGAGTCTGAGCGAAGGCTCAGTGGTGAGAGCCTGCCCCGTGCATTCGCAGACCTGCATACACTTAGTACAGCTGCAGTTAGGGGTGGGGAGCAAGGGGCAGTGAGGCAGGAAGGGTAAGCAGGGACCAGAACAGGAGGCCCTCAAATGCAGGGTGAAGACTTTGGACTTCTTGTCTACCGCACTCTCCCCGGGACCTCCATGGCACCTGTATATAGCAGGTTTTCAGTCAGTGTTGGTGAATGGAGGGACAGCCACCCTCGAGGCAGGACAATCACTGAAAGATTTAAGATGGTATCAGAGGGCTGGCTGGAAGACTCCCTGGGCGCACTGTCTGCACATGCCCTGATGGACCAGAGGACACTGGGATTCGAGGGTCAAGTCCTCACAGCAGCTCTCTGCCTCCACGTGAGAGCTTTGCTCTAGATGGCCCAGCCGCTCAGGAGTCGGGTGGGATTCAAACCCAGAGCCAACCACTCTGTCTCCCTTCACCAAGTGGCCCACTAGATAGAGGTTTCTTAAGTGATTGGGAATACAAGGAATTTCCAGCATGAGCTCCTTGGATTCTGAATAGGAAACTTTTACGATAGGAAGTCAGGCTGTCCAAAGACCAGAGCTGCCAACTCAACAGAACCAAGTCACTCTGACCAGATTTAGACAATTTTTAAATGAATAAAGAAATATTTACTAGCTTATATTGGATGACCAAAATTATTAGGAGACACTAACCAGTTTGCTGTGAGTCCTAAGAGACTGAGAATGAATTTTTTTTTAATAAAACTGTGTCTCGAATAAGGACAGTAATAAGAGGTACCAACCACGGAGTCTCCATGACATGTCTGGCCCTGAGTCAGGTACTTTAACATAAAATCTATCTGTGAGGTGGGTTGCATTATCCCCTTTTTATAAACGACAAACTGAGGCTTGGTTAGCTAAAAACTTTCCCACGGTCACATAGATAGTGAGTGACAGAACCGGGATTCCTGGCTTATCCCACTCCAGAGCCTGAACTTGCCCAGAACACACCATCCCTCCGAAGCCATCAGAAGGGATGTCAGTCAACACAGGGCGCTTCCTTCACGACAGGTGGAGTGCAGGGCAGACTCCAGCAAACATCAAGTGTACACACATCCACACATCGTGTCCACCTCAAGCTGGGGACCCATGGAGCCCCGAAGCCTGGCCTGGGAATCCTCGACTTTCCACGTAGAGAGAGTCTGCACGCAGAAGCAAGCATATAAGACCCGGGCTTTGCTGTATGCTGTACTTGGAACTTGCTCCTGAGGTCCTTGGGGGGTCACCAGGCAGCCAGGTGGAGGAGCTGAGCAGCCCATCATCCATCCATTCACCAGCATCTCCGGAGCACTGTCTGTGTGCCCTGGGGTTGGGGATTCAGTGGTGAACAAAACATAGTCCCTGCTCAGGGCCTCTGCAGGACTCTCAGAACAGAGAGGGCACCGTGTAAATTTGGGAAGGCTTCATAAAGGTGTAACTTCTTGAGCTGGGTCCTGATGGATGAGTAGTACACAGTTGCCAGGCCAAGGGAATGACTGACAATGTGTATGATTGTGCTAAATAATAATAATGATGATGATGATGATAATGATGTACATACTGAGTTCCTACCACATGCCAGTGGTTTCAGTCCTCATAGCATCACCAGGAGGTTGGAGGCATCAGCTCCAGGTAGCTGGGCTCAGACTGGCCTCAGTTCACTTGGCTTACAGGTACACGAGCCAGGGATGCAGAGTGCCTGCTTGCTGACTCAGCAGGGGCACAGAATCTGCCGTGGAGGATGGGTACCTCACACACCTGGGTTGGGCATCCATGCAAGAGGCCTTGCTGAGGTCAGACTCTCTTTCCTAAAAGCTGACAGTTCTCTTCTGAGCAGGAACAAAGAAGCATAATCAGCTTCGGCTGAAGTGGTCTCCCTCCAGGAAGCCTTCCCTGATCACCCCACCCTGCGTGCAAGGATAGTGATGCCTACTGCAAACTTGTCTTAGTCACTAGCTGGTGGCAGCATGGCTGGTAGACCCTGACCACCACCACCCCACTTCCTTATTTGGGTTTCTTCATCTCTCAGAAGCTCAGTCTCTTCACCTTTACAACAGGAAGAATGGAACTAGTGGGCAAAGGCCGCCTTGCACGGTACCTGGCAGAGGTGGGCAGTTGGTAGACATGCACTTCCTTCCTGTGCATAGACCTTCCCCACCATCTCAGTCTCCCCCTCCCTCTGCCCTGCTCCCCGCTCTTTCTCTGCATCCTCATTGTCCTGGTAGGCTTCTAAGTAGTTGCTGTCCTGCCTTCACTGTCTCCCCCAACTAATAGCTGCTGTTTAGCTCACCCGTGCATATTTTAGCCTCATAATTTTTCCTCCTGAATCAGCCTCTGCAGATTCTAATCACCTCGCGTTTTCATCCCTGAATTCCCTCCAATTTAGAGATTCAAAAGAGGCGCTTCTCTGCATGAACATGCTGTGATTCAATTTGAAAATAAATTTCTCCTGGCAGCAGCCATCTTTCTGAAAAATGACATTTAAGACTGACAGTGGACAAAATTGTAAACAGGTTTCCAATCAGAAAAAAAAAAGTCAGCGTTAAGTGCATTCTATGAATTTTTTTAAACAATGTGCGCGTGTGTGTGCGCGCACGTCTATAATTGCAGCCTTGCTGTGACGCCGTCTGCTCCAGGGAGAATTCTGGGATGGTGTGGGTCTGTTTCGAACTATCTTGGTATTCTTTTACTTTTCAGAAAGCGGCTTCATTTCATGGGACTCACTCCCGTACAGGATTGTAGATGGTTCTTTAGTTCATCTATTCACTCATTCATTCAACACACAGGTTTTCAGGGCCTCTCGTGTGCCAGGCTGAGTGCTCACTAAGCAATAAGACGGTTCACTTCCTACCTGTAAAGATCGCATGTCCTCAAGGGGGAGGCCAGCCAGGGAGCAGGGAACTGTATGTAAGGTGATAGAGGTCGGTTCAGGGTGCCATGGGAGCCCAAGAAAGTTCCAGAGAGGGGTGGCCATGGGGACAGGGATGGCTTCCCAGAGGCTGTGACACTTGAGCTGGGCCCTGTAGGATGAGTCACAGCCTGATGAGGAAGGGAGGAAGGGGAGGAGCAAGGAGGTCCAAAACGGAGTGGTTGGCGTAGGGGAGCTGCAGGGATGGAGACTTCCCGTCTGCAGGGGGCCGTGTCAGGAGGTGTGGCTGGAGGGGCCTTTGGGGAGCTCACGTGCCAACTAAGAGGAGCCTTGGGGCCCTCACAGAGGCAGCGCTTTGAGTGGGTGTGGTGTGATGAGAGGGTCTGAGTGGTGTGTCAGCAGGAATCGGTGGACAGAGCCTGGAATCAGGGCCCTGGGAGGAGACAGGAGGCTGGGACCAACCAGGGCAGCCTCCCGGGTTCAGAGGAGGGCTCAGGGGGTAGGATATTTAGGAAGTAAAGAAGGTAGCCCTGCAGTAGAAAATCTGCTATCTTGCGTTTCTCTTAAAACAACTTTGTTTCTAAGTACCTCAGATTACCAGCTCGCTCTCCCTCCTTGTCTCTGGCTCTCTTTTTTCTTTTTCACTTTTTTTTGTCCATCCTGACACAGGGAATATATTGCTAGTAAAACAAATTCAGCTATTTGCCTTCCCCACTCATCATTACTAAGTAAAAGCTCTTTCCAGGGGTTCTTGGGGAGCCTTTTTGCCAGTCCCCCTGGCTGGAACCACACATAACCCTGCCGTTACCTTCTAAAGGAAGCAAGAAGATAGAGGCTCCCAAGGTACCCCCAGAGCAAGAGGGAGAATCATTTAGTCCCTGCAGAGAGGTTGTTGGCTTGGGGGTCCTGGAGGGGCGGACAGGCCAAGTAGGCAGTGAAAAGCCTGAAAATGTCCAGTCAAAACTCTGTCATCCACACGGTCTCTTTGGGCAGTTTCTCTTTTCCTTCTACCAAACCCCCCGGCCCCCACCAGCTGTGGGGCAAAGAGAGGGGAGGGCCGAGCAGGCGGCCTGCTGCAGGTCAAACAAGCTGCTCAGTACAGGATTCCAGACTCATCTTTCAGGGTCCGTGAGCATTAAAGGTAATGATTGGGAAGCCACCTTAAAAGCTGGTTTCCCAAGTGAAAAGAATTAAAAGCTTGTTGCTGGTATTCTGGGACCCAGTCTGAAAAGAACGACGAAAAGAATGAAATTTGGACATGATCGCGGGATGTCAGCTTTGTGCGTTGCTCCTCTCATCAAGAGCAAGTGAGATTGGATGACATTAGTGCCCTTTTGAAAGGTGGCAGGTGACAGGAGAGAACCCAGCCTTTACATTCACACATGCCTGGATGTGAACTCCCACCCACCACCTACTTGTTACATGGTCTCGGGCGAGTCGCTTGACCTCGCAGAACTTTGTTTTTAGATCTGTAAAAAGAAGGCGAGGTCTGGGCTTAGGCCATCCCAAACCAAGTCCTGCTGGGTCAAATGTAGTCCCACCCTCCCCTCTCAGCTTTGCCCATCACACAAGTGACGTGGGGCACAGAGATCAGGAGCTGAAAGGTCATGAATCCAGGTTCTGGAAAGTCAGAGTCTGGGGCCCTGACAGGTGAATGTCTTGGCGTCACATAGGACTGTTATTGTCCCCATGCCCCAGTGAAAGAACACAGGTATAAAGACCCTCTGAGAACCTTCTCTTTTCCAGAAACCATGTGAGGTCGTAGTCTCAGTTGGTTTGTTTCCATTCAGTCACCAAATGTTCACTGAGCACCCTTGTCTTTGAAGGAACCACTTTGGGAGAAACGGAGGTAGTCCATCAGAAGGATTTGGAAAGCGGTTTAGTTTATTAGGAGTCTTACGTCCTTTTAATACTTACGTCCATCATGTGGTGCAGGAACTTGCTATTGTGTCCCTCCAGGCTGTAGCCAGAGATGACGGAGCAAACCAGGCTTGGCCTCATCCCAGTCCCACCACTCACTCAGAAATGGCCTTAAACCACTTAATGCACTGTCTTGCCTCTGATTTCTTCACCAGAAGTTGGAGGGTGTGATCCCAGCTTCCTTGGGATGGTGTGAGATACACCTATGTAAAAGTACCTATGTGCTAAATGACCGTACCCATCACTGCTCTGGCAGGTTCTGCCCTGGGCACCGGGGACATGGTGGTGAGTAAGAGAAGCAGAGCCACTGTCCCCTTGGCATGCACAGTTTCTGTCAGGAACAGACTCAAGCCAGACCACCTGGGTCAGACTCTGCCTGTGGGAAAACCCAGAGAGGTTAACTCACATTTCTATGCCTCAGTTTCCCAACTGTAAAATGGCAACAGCACCAATATCTACTTCCTGGGGTTGTTATGAGGATACATGTAAAACGCTTAGAAAGGCACCTGGCCCATGGTAAGCACGTGTAAGTGTCTGCTGTTCTTGTTACTGCTATGTCACCATCCCCTCCCCGCAACCCTGGCTCCCAAATGCATTAGAATCATCCGAGCAGCTTTGTGAAGGTCTGAGCCATGGGCCCAGGAAGCTGCATTTAAAAGCCCTCCCCTAGGTGAGTCTCCTTGTGATACCAGATGATATCATTCCTTTGATAGGAACCAATGATCAAAGTGATCAACAGATGTTAGCTTCCCGTGCAGGTGAGGAAACTGAGACTCAGAACAGGAGGGAGTAAGCACTGGAACCAGAACACTGTCTCAGACTGGTGGCCCCCACGTCCGGGCTCTTGGGTAGACAGTTGCCCAAGACTGGCTGGCCAGTATGCTGGGCCTTGAACCAAATCTGGGTTTTCCATACCTCAGTGACAGTTTTTCATGTAAAGGGTTTGATAGAATTGAATTAGCTGTTTGGTCTGTAGAAGATCTCCCAAATAGGGAAATACCTCTATCTCACATATTTAGACACATCCCAAATCTTTTACCCAGGAATCCCCCAAATACTTAGCATCCGCTGTCTGTGAAGTGACTCCCTGAAGGAGGTGCTTAGGAAATTGTCTCCCCACATGGTCTCTTCACCTGCATATGTAGATGCAGAAATATTCCTGCCACTCCAGCACTCTATCTGGGTGACTCTCATAATTAATACTTACTTAAAACAATGATTAGTCTCTGCTGGGCAACATTAAACCCACGTTAGCAATATTTTTAGCCAGGCCTTCCCCACACCTGTGATGGCAGGTGAGTGGCGGCAGCGGGAACCCCTGCAGTGCTTTATAAATAAACCTCCCTGCACCTGGGCCAGCCGCCCCACACGCTGCTCAGGCAGCGGCCGGGCCAGTGGACACTGTCCTGATGTGTGCCTGAAGCAGCCCACACCTCCGGTCGGGGTCTCTTGAGACAGTGTGACAGATGTGCCCCAGGCTAGACCCCCATGGAAGGGTTGAGGATTTCTCCAGTAAGAGTGAGGAGGACAATGATGATCTTTATTTGGAAACTAGCTCTTTTTTTTTTTAATAACATTTTTTATTGATTTATAATCATTTTACAAAGTGTCAAATTCCAGTGTTCACAATTTTTCATACATGGACATATACACACTCATTGTAACATTTTTTTTTTCAAAATTGTAGAATAGATAGACGAGATTATACTGTATAGCACAGGGAAATATACACAAAATCTTATGGTAGCTCACGGATACTAGCTCTTTATGTTCCTTGTTCCCTTTACAGCACACAGCAGCCTGATGGTGGGTCCTGTTCTTTTCCAGAAAAAGAAACCGAGGCCCGGAAAAGACAGTGCTTCCCCAAGGCCACACAGCCAGTGAGTGGGACTCCAACCCACTCTGAATGAACCCACACTTTTCACTCTACTCTTTCTCAACCTCAGTCCTATTTGATTCTGTTAAATGGTCAGGAAGGAGGGAAATGGAACTAAATTTACTGAGTGCCTACTACATGCTGGGCAGTTTACATGGACTGGCCCAGTTACCTTTTACAATGGGAACTACTTCATGGGTAGTAAGAGTGACTATTCCCATTTAATGGACAAAGAAACTGAGGCTCAGGAGAGTTCTAAGTTACATACTAAAGATCCCACTGCTAGTAAGCATCTAACCCAGAATCCAACTTGATCCTCCAACACTGAATGTTTCCCCACCTTGCCGAAGGCATTAATGAGAAATTTGCCATACACGTGGATAATAAAGGTTAGTCTCACACAGAGCCTAAGATTTTGTCATTTTCATACAACTCAGATGATAATGAGCTTTCTGCCTAAAATTTTTGAGGTTTGTAAAGAACTTTTATCCCAGTAAAAATTTTATACAGGATTTTATGATTGTCGGGGCTCTTCCATAATTATTTAATCTAACCCTTAAAATAACCCTGTGTAAGTAGGTGTTACAAAGCCCACTTTACAGAGAAGTAAGCTGAGCGAAGAGAGGCCCAGCGTGTGCCCCAGGCCACCACCCAGCCGGGCAGGAGCTCAACCACAAAACCCCTCCTTTCTCCCCACATTCTCTCAGTGTTGCTCCCAGGCCTGGATCTGTTTACTAGGGCCTAAAGAGTGAGGAATTTAGACACTTTTAATTGAGAAAGAGGTTAGAGCAGGAAGGAGTCTTGCGGTAGTGGAGCCCGGGGTAGCAGACCCCTTCATTAAAGGTGGCGACATTTCCTCACCCCCAGGAGCAGGCCGGAAGTTGTGATGGTCGGAGAACTACAAAAATAGCAGCTTTCACACTGATTCCTACAAGGGAGGAACTGGTGGTTCCAGGGCAGATAAGAATGACTTTACAAGATGAAAATGATCAGCGAGGGCACACAGGTCTGGAGGGGAGCGGAGTTGGCATTTTTTGGCCCTGCAAATAGCTGCCCATCTGCTCTCTGTCAGAATATGTTAGGAGTGCATCTGGATTGCTGCCCCTGAGTCTCGGCTCCAGGCTGGTCATGTGGTTGTCTCCACGACAACTCCAGGAGCGGTGTAAACTGCTGCGCTTTGAGCCAGATGCTGCTCTGCACATGTGGTCTAATTAGACGGTGTTCCCGGCCTCCCGCCTCCCGCCGCTACCCCTCCCTGCACACACACCACGTTCTCTTCCCTTCTTCCCACTAACCCTCATCCTCACATCCTCGGTCTGTCTTGCTCTCTACCCCGTTGGCCTCTTTCTCAGAAATGTTCCCGCTGCCTATCTACAGTGAATAATTCATTCAACAAGCATCGGAGTGTGTGCACCTACCCAGGCACTGTGCTAGGACCTGGAGACACAAGTGAGACTCCGCCTGTGCCCGCGAGCGGTCTGCACCTAGTGAGGAAACACTCGGGCAGCCAGGCAGTGCAAAAATGGCAGGAAGTGCTCTAGTGGAGGTGAGCACGGGGGCGGCGGAAGCCACAGCACGGGAACCTGACCAGCCCAAGGCAGGAAGGAGGAAGGCAAGGGGGACCCTCCTTGGGCAGCTGTCCCCAAATTAATCCTTGAAGGGCGAAGGGGCCTTCCATAGCCTGGCCTATAGGGGGTGGGTTTGAGATGAGGCTCTGAAAAAATGAAACCTTTCCTTCCCTATGAATGAAGTCTACTCCTCGGATATCGGAGGCTCAGCTCAGGGCTGGCTGGGTTGTTTCAGGGCGAACCACCAGCACGTGCTGAGTAATTCTTTTTTGTACCTTTCTTGGCAGTTTGGTATTCTAAGGGTCCAACATTCATCACTTCTCAGATCTCCAGCTGTCAGGGAAGATGGCCCCAAATAAGGAAGGAGAGAGTGAGCAACTCTCTCACTCACCTGATCTGTGACATGCCCCTAACCCCAGAGACATCACCTCCTCACTGTGCACCGCCAGCCAGGCCTTGTCATGGCCCCACTCCTCTGCTCATGGCCTCCTATGCTTCTGTATCTAGCAAGTGTCTGCTCCTCCCTGGAGATTGGTTTTTATATCAGTTCCACCACCCCTGCCGTGTGACCTTTCTTGAAGTCCACTCCACTCGGCAGTCACCCCAACTGTGCTCTCCCAGCACCCCATCACGGTGTTTGTTGAGTGAAAGATGCAGAAGGTCCCACACAAGACACAACACCTGGCTCTCAAAGGGTATCTTTCTAGAAAGAGATGTTAGGACGTGAACCTCCATTGAGCACCTGCTGTGTGCTACTCAGGTTTAAAATGACAAATAGTGTGTCATTTCAAACCTCTCCATGTGAAGTAGGTGATATCCCCCATTTACAGAGGAGGAAACTGAGGCTCATAGAGGCTCACTTGCTTCCCCATTCTTGGAGCTCTGGGCTGCTCTGAACCTCTTTTGAGTCCCCAGGCAATACCTAATCGCCATCTAGAGACTCCAGACTCCTTGGACTGAGGCTGCAGTAGGTGGGAAAAGACTTTTTTTGTGGGAAATCATTCTCTGTATCTCAAATTCCCCCAGAAACCCAGAGAGTGGGGGAAACAGGTTTGGGCAACTGAGCATGCTCAGATGCCATGGGGTGTTGTAGGAAGACCCTGCCTGGGCTTTGGGGTCAGACTGACCGGCTTCAAGTACAGCTCTGGCTCTTCACAGTGCTGTGGCCTTGGGCAACTCACGTCCCACCCTCTGTAAGATGAGGATATAAAGCCTCTCTTAATAGGGATATTGTGCAGATCCAGCCTTCAACCACAGTCACCATGTGCCTGCTGCACCCCGCCCATGCAGGGGCCCCGAGAGGGCAGCTGTGGGGTAACCACTTCTCTCCTTGCTCGAAGTTGTGGTCTGACTCCACTAACCCAACACGTGTCCTGAGCAGGTGGTGCACGTCACATGCTCTGAAGTAAATCTCGGAAAGTGTGTTTTGGGCAGAGAACTACTATTATTTGGGGTAGAGGACCAATGTTTTTTAGCCCCTGTAGGAGTCAGGCCATGAGCTAAGTAAGCATTTTACATGAATCACCTATCAATCCACACGCAACCCTAGGAGGTAAATATCTCCCTCATTTTAGGAATGAGAAGACAGTCTCTGAGGGCTTAGGGCCTTGTCCCATGTTCCAGGTGCAGAGCGGGGCGGAGCTGTCACTCCCACCTGAGTTCATTCCCTGTTCCCAACTCTGCACAGAGGGCTGTGCATCGTGACACATTTCCCTGTGAGAGGCTGCAGGTGACCTCGTAGAGAAAGGCCCTTTTTAGAAAGGCCTAGACGTGTGCCTAGAAACAGCACCTGTCAGCATTTGAAAGTACGTTGAAGATTCTCTAGCTCAGCACCTTCCCATTACAGATGAAGAAATTGAGGCCCAGACAAGGAAAAGGAGTCAAGGCCAAGCGAAGTGTTTTGACTCTCCTTGTGCTCTTTCCCCTTCACGATGCTGCCATTTGTTCATGACTGAAAACTTGCTGCCAAAGCCTCCTGGGTGCCACGCCCCACGCAGGCGCCGAGGTTGGCCCTGGACAAGTGACATTCAGGAGAGGACCGATCCTCAGTGAGTGAACCAATGAGTGAGCCCAGTGGTCCTGTGTGTGCACACGCTGTGGGTGAACTCCCTCGGCCGTGCCACCAAGGGCTGGCGGGCAGCATATCTTTAGTGAGGTCTGTCTGTCTTCCCTTCACTTAACTCAGAGGGTTGGGATTTTTCCTCTCCGCAGACTAACTTGTGCTTCTCAGTTTTACCTTCCACGTCTTTCAGCCTTTTGATCCATGAGTCCCACATTCGCATTGCTACAGCTGACACTGGTTCTCCTGCTGGTCACTCTTCAGGTTGATTCCCATGTCTCCCAGGGGCCCACCAGCCCTCTGGACCCACCCTCCCTCCAGAACGCTCTCTCGAACTGTCTTCCCCTAACTGTCAGAAAACGAAGTCCTCATCTGTAATCAGTTTGATACGTCCTTTCCTGGGACTTGGGAAGGCAAGAGTCTCTGTGTTAAAACCCAGAACCTGGCTCTCAGTGACAGGGAGGCAAACTGCTGCAGCCGAGGTGGCTGAGCAGGTGTGTGACACTGAGATCTGGGTGTGTCTCTGTGTGGTTTCTGAACTGGGGAGAGAGCTGGCACTCCACTGCGGCGTGGGGATGGCCCCCATCTCTCACTTGGAGCCACTGCTCTTTGGACTCACCGACAGAATGGTACTGAATGCTCAGGGGATGAGAGTGGGGAACATGTTCGGCACATCCATAAGGAAACAGAGGCTGCAGAGGTGAGAGGAATTCTGCAAGCTCGGAGGGGAGCCAGAACTCACTCAGCTCTCCAAGGCCACTCTTCCTCGCCGCTCCATACTCCATCTCTCTGAATTGCTAGAGCAGCGCTGGTGTCGGCCAATACGTCAGCTACTCTCTCGTGTTATTTCTCTCAGTCAGAGCAATAATATTGTGTCGCATGAACCCCAGGTCCAGACAGACTTGGCTTCAAACCCCAGCTCTGTCACTGACCAGCTTTGCAGCCTGAGGCAGGTGACTTCACCTTTCTGAGCCTCAATAGCCTTATCTGTAAAATGGAGGTCTAACCACACCTACCTCCCAGGTTGCCTTGGAGGATAAGTGAGATAATGCATGTGAAGGCACCCAGCACAGGGTCAGCACTCCGTGAGTGGCAGGTGTTTTAATCACTGCACCTGCTTTCCTCCTCGAGCTGATTCCCATCTGCATTTCTGATGGAAAGAAAATCTTAAGCTAGTATGCATGAGGACCCACTTCATTGTGTCTCCTCGGCTTCCACAGGCCTCCCCGCTCATCTGCCATTCCTGCACTAATCAGAATTTCCTGACTTCCCGCTGTTTGTCTTGGTTAATGCGGGAGGAAGGGGCTGCTGGCACAGAGGAGCCAGGCGTGGGCCGCCGCGCCTGTGATTTGAATGTCTTTACTGTAATCTAGCGAGTGTGTGTGGGGGCTTCTGTCAATACCGAGCGGCTGGCCCGATCGGGCAAATACTGTCAGCCCGGCCGTCCCGGCCCCTGCAAATCAGCGGAGTAGCTCTCATCAGGCACCCACGTCTCCCCTGCCTTAAATCATCTGAACAGGGAGCCGCCTTCACAGTGACACATTGATTCTTTGTTTAGGGCTTGTTATAGTCACAGGGGCCCAGGCTGGGAGGCTGTCCCTGTGTGCCGGGGCTGCCACACAAATGGTTCACAAGGCCGTCTTGGGCCTGTCGTCCCAAAACATGGCTTGGCCTAGCCAGAGCCATCAGACTGTAACTGTGCAGCGACCGCCCCCATCCACCCTGGGGACCCTCGAGCATGTGCCATGCGGTGCCTCGTGGAGGGTGGGGGGCAGTTTGCTTGCACTTGGGAGTCACTCAGATCTACTGGCTCTGAAACTGAAGACAGAATGTTTCACCACGTGGGTGCCCTTTCCTCATCTGTGACGTGGGTGTCGTGTATGAACGCCCTCTGCTCTGGCGAGGATTCAGGGAGAAGGTACATGTTAGTCCAGAGCAAGTGTTCAGCTGACGTTGGCTCTCTTTTCCCTAAACTTGTGCCTGCTTCTGGCTAACCGGAAGCTCCCAGAATCTAATCCTGCTGTCCCTCCTTCCCGCCCTCCTTCCAGTAAGTAAGGATGTGGCATTCTCTAGGCCAGATACCGCACTAAGCCCTTTCAGTGCTGGCTGGGAACTCACCCAGGCTCCTTGGCCGCCACCACTGCTGACCCCATGGGGAGCAGCCCTTCAGACCGAGCCGTGGGAGTGGTGCTGAGGCCCAGAGCAGGGGCTCGGTGTGAGAGCTCCACGTGGCCGGGAGGGCAGTGCTGGCTGCCCGAGGGAGGCTGTAGAAGCACCCTCCAGACTTTATTGCACTTTGGCCAATAACTTGGGTGTTTTATTAAGAATTTGGAGATATTTAAACAAAATGCAATTGGATTGGGGCTGCTGGTGATAAAGGAGGCCAGATTCTACAGCTTTCTTTGTAATATTTCTTTATTCTTAGATTTTAAAAAATGTGTGTTGATTGGTCTAGGTGCTATGCTGGTCACGTTCACGTCCACCAGTGGTTCTCAGCCATGACTACATTAGAGTCACCTGGGGAGTTTTAGAAACTACCAAATCCCCTGGCTTTGGGGAAATTTTAAAAGTGCCCCAGGTGATTCTAATCCCTCTTTAATCCCCCAGTGATCCCCTGAGGCAGGTGGGAGGAATGGGGATCTGAGAGGTCCAGTCATTTGCACATAGGGCAGAGCTGGGCCTGGAACCCAGCTCTGCGTCCCACTCTGCCATCTGCCTCCTCCTGGAGTGACTCAGACTCAGCTGATGTCTACTGCATGCCAGCCTCGGGGCATAGATCAGAGCCTGCAGTGGGCTGGGGAGACCGGTGGGCAGAGGTGGTGCTGGTGTGGGGGCATAAAGGAGGAACGGGGGGCCCTCTTCACCTGAGGCCATCAGGTTAGGTTCTCACAGGGAGGTCACGTGAGGAAGGAAGGCAGAGAAGTGAGAGTGTGTAAAACAGTTGGGGGGTGGTGGACAGTCCAGAATTTCTGGATCAGGAGATGAGTATGTGGACAAGGTAGACAATGTCATAAGAAGAGTCAGCTGGGGAAGGTCATGAAAAGCCTTGAGTGTCGAGCTCAGGACTTTAGAAACCCCACTTCCATCAGCCCACAGACTTGCCTGAAGCTGTTCCGAGCTGCCCGTGGGATGGCAGACAGAGTCAACTACCAGAGCCCCTGCTGAGTACTTAGCCTGTGAAGGGAGAGGGTAGTAAAGAAGCGTGAGACCCGGGCTGGCCTCACCAGTGTCCGGTGTGTGGCTGAGGCAGTCACGGGGCCCCACACTCAAAGAGGCCCATGCCTGGTTTAATGCTCTGCTGTCACCATCTCGAAATTCTTAATAATTTTCCCTTCAAACTTATGCCTCGTAAATGAAGTCTGATGGGACAGGGGAGCAGGGCAGGAGCAGAGGAGATCTGCACAGACAGCCTCCTTGGAGCCTTGCCTCCCAACCCTCCCATCCCATACAGAGCTGCCCAGCGCACCCAGCACGCATGGGGCTCCCCACTTCCAGGGGAGCATGCAAGGTCTGTGGGGCACTGTCCACCTGGGAGGCTGCCCCGCGGGTCAGAACCAGAACATGTTTCAATGCTGAGAGAAGGCAGTGGTGTCCTAGGAGACACCAATGACCACAAAACCCAACACGTTTCTTCCTCACCCCTGTGTGAGGCAGCCACTTCTCGTGAAGACGATGACATGGGAGGGGAGGAGATGGAGCAGCCATTGTCCCTTTTCCCTTCCCATCAGTAAGCTGAACATAGAGAATGTTAATGGAATGTGCATCTATCAAGAACTGAAATAAAAACAGTTGAGTTAGTTTTGTGCAGCATTTCCACTGTCTGGGGAGAACAAAATACAAATGCATATATGATTTACAAACTACGACTCCACATATGTTAGCATTTAGAACTGGCATTGCACAGTACCAAGCTGAACAATAAAACCCGTGTTAATAATTTAAATTTTTTTTCTTTACGCGGAATGACATTAAATAGTAAACTCTAAAAGCACCATAAAGAGTCTAGAAAGAGACCATGAAAAAAAAAAAAAGCTTTATATTTTAGTACTTAACAGCACTTTTTCCTACATACTCATTTTGCACTGGTCCCACAAATTATGTTACCAGCCTCAGTAAAACCCAATCTCTGCCCTCAAGGAATGGTTATTTGTGGAAAACCCACTTGTTGTCAGCTGTTTTAATCTTCCAAGCAACCCTTAGAGATGGGACAGCCTTGAGTCATTGTCACACACGAGGAAAGACAAGTCACCTGAGACCACATGGCTAGTATCACATGAGTCAAGGTTCAAGTCCAGCTCTTTCTGACTCCAAGACATGTTCTCTCCCCACCGTGTTGTATTACCTTAAGTGGATCACATATCTTTTCTAATTTTTTAAGGGTTTTTTGGCTTTACCCAAACAAAACAGAACAAACCAGCCCTCTGGTGTGCCAGTTGTCACACTGGACTGCAGTATTTGTTCCCTGAACGAGGCAGGGTTCCTCGGTAACAGGAGCTTTTCTTTTTGATCTTTATTATGGAAAATTTCAAATTTATACAAAAGAAATGGACTCTAATGTATCCATTGACCAGCTTCTACAATTATAAATATTCTTTCATTTAAAAAAATGTAATGTAATTTACATAACACAAAATTCACCACTTCAACCATTTTTAGGTGGACAGCTCAGTGGCATGAAATACATTCACACTGTTGCACAACCATCACCACCATCCATCTCTAGAACTTGTTTCATCTTGCAAAACTGAGAGTTCTATACCCTTTAAACAACAGCTCCCCATCCCTCGCCTCCCTCTGGCAACCACCATGCTACTTTCTGTCCCTGTGAAGTTGACAACTCTAGATGTAAGTGGAATCAGACAGTATTTGTCCTTTTGTTACTGGCTTATTTCCTTTAGTGTAGTGTCTTCAAGTACCTTTCATGTTGTAGCACGCGCCATAAATTCCTTCCTTTTTAAGGCTGGGTGACATTTCATTGTGTGTATATTTTGTTTGTCCATTCATCTAGAGACACTTGGATTGCTTCCAACTTTTGGCTATTGCGAATAACACTGCTACTCCGCATCGTCTCTACCTTCATCCACTCCCCACCCCTCATTCGATTATTAGCATTACTTGTAGGAACTGTATTTTATTCATCTTTGTATTCCCCTAACGCGGAGCCTGACATACAGTAGGTGTTTTTTAAATGTTTGGGTGGATGACTCTTCCAAAACTATCGTTTTAAATATTTTAAGCAAGGTCCATAACGAGTGGACACCTCCTTTTTTTCTTAGACTCACAGGGGAAATGTGCACATAAAATTTTGATTAAAAATTAAATTTATGAAGAAAAATAAGAATTTAATACTATATGTATGGATCAGCAGAACAAGGAAAGTAGCTGAAGAATCTGACAGGAGAGTTTATTTTTATGCCAGTACCCACAATGCGGTGGACAAAAGCCAGGTATTTCTGGAAGAATCAGAAACCTTTGGAAGCACCAGCTTCACCTGTTAACAGCAATGGACTCGTTAGTAGTAGAATTTTCAGTTGATTCCACATATCCAGAAAATAATCTGTGAGTAAAACTTGTCTTTTTGTAACAAAGTCCTTGATAGGGTTAAGCAGCTGTGTTTAACTGTCCTTTGGGTCATAGATGGAAAGCTCTACTAATGGGATCCAAGCTTGAATGCTCACGGCCTGACTTGCCTGAATTAACGTTGCTTTCAGTCAGTAACCCCAGCACCTAGAGGGTCGCCCAGGAAGACAAAAGTTCTAATCAGCCTAACAGGAGAACTAAATCGGCACTTCTTACAAAGGAGGGAATTAACGAGACACCTTGTGGTCCTCCTCTCCTCTGTGGAGGTTTCAGCTGCAGGAGGGGGCTGACGGGCAGGTGGAAACCTTCACAAGGGAAGGGGCCTTCACAGTGGCTTGACTGCGTCCTCCTTCCCAGGACCTGGGTGTCTCTGAGGGGCTGGTGCTTGGAGTGTCCACCAGGAGAATCTGAGGGCTCCCACTTTAAAGAGAAGGCTTGGGCCCCCCAGCAGATGTCCAGGGGCAAACAGTTAGAACTGAGCCCTCAGAGAGAACCTGAGTCTACACGGACCATGCGGGTGATGGCTGGGCTGTGGAGGCCACCTGGTCTTAATCCCCGACTCTGCCACGCGTGGGCTGTGTGACCTGGAACAAGGCACCTTACCTGCTGTTCTGTAAAGAGCAGGTGAACCACTATTTCCTTAGAAGGTGAGTAGCGCCAGGGGAACGTGCCCCTGTGCCTGCTGCCATTCAGACCTTTGAACAGGACTCCGAGTGACAGTGCCCCAGCGGGATTAGGATGGGACAGTTGCCCTGAACGGGTGGGATTTGCTCACCTGACCCTTATTCAGCCTTCCGGGCTCCACCAACACGTGCCCACTTCTCCCTAACATTTTTGCACCTTCTGCCCTGCGGGGATTAGCCTTTTCCTCTCTGACTCCTGTGGCCGTTCTGCCACCCACCCCACCCAGTGCACCACACTGTGTGGAGCACTTGTTTCCATGTCCAGCCGACACTGCTGATGTTGTTTAAGCTCTTTGTGGAAAAGCCCCCAATGTCACATTTCCCCTGAGCCTTTCCCATCTGTGCCCATGTCCTTCTGTTCATTTTTATGGCACAGACATCTGACCAGGGGGATGTCACCTCCAGTAATTAGACGACAGGCCCAAAATGTTCACATCTCCCCAAAGCTGAGATCCTTTCCACTCTCCTACCACTAAAGCCTGCCTCAGGCTACTCTCCCGTACAAATCTGGTTGCAGACTCTCTTGAATTTATTGGTCCCTCAGCAGACTTCTTCCTGGCAACGCTAGGCCAAAGCTCCAAGAATGAATGCTAACAGCTCCGAAGAGTGTTTCCTCTGAGCAGCTCTAAGCTACCTGGACACAGGTGTCACTCACCTGGCATCAGGCTCTGAGACCTCTGTACCATCTGTCTAAGCAGTGTCTCGGCCACATGGAGACCACAGGGCCCCTGTGACAGGAACCAGAATCAAGCACATTCTCTGGCTCTTTAACCAGCATCCCTGAACTTCTGAGTGGGGACTGGGCTGTGCACTATCCCCAGGGAGTATAGAGATGAGTCCAGCAGGGCCTCTGCCCTCTTGAGCTCCCGATCACAGGGACACCAGTGAAGATTACCCAGCACCCGGGGTGCACAAGGCACCATCAGAGCACTGAGCAGGGGTGATGACTGCCACACACAGGCCTGTGTTTAGAGGATGACAGTCCAGGTGGAAGGAGGAGAACTGACAAAAGCACGAAAGAAAGTGGGAAAGGACAGGCATGTGATCAGGGGATGCATTTGAGCATAAGGGGAAAGGGCGGAGCAGAGGAAAGTGACACAAAAGGATTCTGGAAAAGAAAGCTGGGATCAGCTTAGGAAGGGTGTGTTTGCCTGGCTGAGGAGCTAGGACTCCTCCTTTCCTCTCCCACACGGGCCCCCATGTGTGTGACCCGCATCCTGCTAGGCATTCAGTGTTGAGCAAAACAGATACTGTTCCTGCCCCCATGAAGCTTACAGTCTAGTGCAGGAATTAGTCACACAAGTGTAGCATCGCCACAATCAAAGTTCCTGAGTAGGGTAGTGACACGATCCAGTCTGCATTTTAGAAATCACTCAGGCCAGAAGAATTGAAGTGGACTGGGAGGAACAAGACAGGAGAGGGACATAAAGTTGAATGTCCACCTTGGCAGTCAGGCCTTTGCCAAGGCATGGAGAGCAGGGGACAGACAAATGAGACATTGCACTGGGAACGTGGGAAAGACTTGGGGTGTCTGGTGGGTCTGCTGTGGTAGCTGTGGATAATGGCAACTTAAGAAAAGAAAGAAAAGCAGCTTTAAAGTGCACTCCAGATGGGATAGTCACTAGCAGTTTTGGCCATTTTGAGTTTGAGGTTCTGGTGGGTCATCCAGCTGTGGATTGAGACGTAGGGGCTTGGAACGAGAGATGTCCGAGCTGACAGTATTTATCAGGAGTCATCAGTGTACAAGTGACACTGTGCTCAGGGACAAGAGCTCCTGGAGAGAGAATTAGTTGCCCTGCTGTGTTTCCAAGGGTGAGAATTAAGGCTTGTAGGCCACAGGAATGGAATTCCAGGTGGGCTTCTGTTGGTCATCACTAGCTGATCTCTCCACTGTTCGGCAGGGCAAGTATAAATCCATGCCACAGTAAAAAAAAATATCATGAAAACTCTGCTTCCTGAGAAACTGGTATGCTTTTTTTCCTCACAGTGTAAAGTTTGCATTGTTCCCTTCTTGCTTCAGCAACCAGGAAGCTCAGAGCTAATTTTGTAACTCAATTTTAGACTCCATATAGGACCTGCATATCCAGATACTCTTTTACCCAGTAAATACACTTCTTACATATTTACGTATTTTCCAACTCTGATTTTTTTCCTTTGTTTTAGGTGCTCATGTAAGCTGCCTCAGATCCTTTGTAAAATTAGGTGGGGTGTAACTGTATAAAAATAAGTATTTCCGTTACCCTAATATTTTAAGGTCTTTCTTGCCACCCTTGTGCAGTAAGTCTTCCCAGTTACTGAGCTAATATTGGCTAGATTTTAGCAGGAGGGATTCTTGGAATTTACAGCAGCTAGACAATAAATTTAACACTCACATAACTCATTAAAGCAGGATAAAAGTGGAGCTTCAAACATCTCTGTGTTTGCCACCAAGTCTGTGAAGGGAGTGGTACCTTTAATTCAGTTCAAGATATGAAAGTCTGATCTTTCAGAACAGAGAATACACTGTTGAAATTAAAGGCTTGTCTGTGTAGATGAGTACTCCAGATACCTTCAAAGGATTGAGGTGTTGACTATAAGGATGGGTTGTTTTTTAAGCGTAAGCTGTTATTTTCTTGACTCATAAAATGCAGTTTAGTTAAAACAAATTTCCTTATCAAACAGCATAAGCACAAAGTTGATTGGACAGTAAATCTTATTTTTGATCATCCTTTTTAATATAAATAATTATTTTCAAATTATAATTTGCTATTGGCAAAGATCAGTCTGTAAATGGCTTTCAAACTGTGCTCCACGGCTGGTGCCTTAGGGACTGCAAAGGTGCGGGGGAGACCTTTGCAAGGAGAGCCCGGCCGCCGTCCCCACCCACAGCCCCCCAGAGCAGCTGGGCGGTTGAATGTAGCAGGGCTCCTTCTGTATAAGGCACTATCCAAAGAAAGGGTTCCTCTCCTTAAAGTGAGAAGGAAAGTTTGCAAATCATCCCATGGAAGGGCCTATCCCACTAACTTGCTGTTGGGATCTGACCGTGGCTAATACGGAAGGGGCCGGGGGCAGGGTTTGGAATTCTGCCTTTGGTTCCCACCCTGCCTCCTACCAGCTTGGTGACTTGGGGAGATGCCTTTTCCTCTCTGAGATAGCTTCCTCTTCCGTAGAGTAGAATGCCTCGAGGATAACAGCCACTTCACAGGTAAGTGAGGATTAGACAAATCAGCAGATGTACAAGTGCCGCCTAACAGAGTTCAAGAGCTGATGGCTCTCACTCCACTCCTTTAACCCTCCTCTCCCGTCTCCATCTCCCAGGAGGAGCCAATCACCTTCTGCGAGGAAACCTTTGTGTCCCACTATCGGTCCGGAGCCATGCGGCAGTTCCTGCAGAATGCGACACAGCTGCAGCTCTTCAAACAGGTGCCTCCCTCCCTTGCCTGGCCTGCACCGCGCCTGGGTCCCTGCTGGTGCCTCTCTCAGCCGAAGTGTTCTTATCTTTCTGCAGCTGCCTCCACTCTCAGCACTGAGGCCACAGGCAAGGGTGGGACTCAGGCCTCAGCCTAAAGAGGCCCAGAGTCTGGGGAGGGAGATCCGGTGAGAAGGGTTCTCAGCCACCAGACGGAGCCTCTGCAAATATGCCACGTGGTTTTACAAGTTATCGGACACATGCAGCCAGGTTTTTAGAAACTCGCTTTTTTAAGCTCACAATTCCAGAGGCCCTTTCCTGTCTTGGGAAGCATGGTGGTTCTTTGGTCATAGACTGTGGAGCCCAGCTGAGTGGTCTTCCCCTACTTCTTTGTACTAGCTGTTATGCTTTTGTTCTTTCTTTGTATAGTTCATCGATGGTAGATTAGACCTTCTCAATTCCGGCGAGGGTTTCAGTGATGTTTTTGAAGAGGAGATCAACATGGGCGAGTATGCCGGTGAGGGCATTGCATTTTCCTTTCTGAGCTGTGGGCTGCCTGTGGGGTTAGGGTGTGTTCTCAAGGAGTGGCAGTGACTTCTTTTTCCCCTCACTGGGGTTTAATGAGAGACTGATTTCAACCTTTGCCTTGGAATATTGGAGGAACTCCTCTTCATTTTCTGCTGAGATGCATGTTGGCCCATCTGCGGTCCTTCATCCTGGAGTCAGTTGCTTCCCCAGGCTGGGTGGGGTCTAGGTAGCAGGTGGGTGGGGTCTAGGTGGCGAGTGGGCGGGGTCCAGGCAGCATAGTGGCCACATGATGCAGTGGAAAGCACACAAGGCATCCAAATAGGAGACCTGGACTTACTGACTAGCAGTGAAAACCTGGTGGAGTCATTCCACCTCTTTCAGCCGAAGTGTTCTTATCTGTGCACAGAGTGTGACGGTGCCTACCTCACAGGATTCCTGTTGAGATTAAATCAGAGACCCTGAGGAAAGGTTTGTGTGGTCTCCCAGGACAGACTCTGGCACAGGATCACTGCTCAGTAAATGGTTCTTTAAAATGTGAAAATCATCACAGAGCGCCCAGTCTCTGCAGACCTTTAGAACCAGGGGGATCATCCTCTCATTTTTCAGAGGAAGCATCTGAGGCCCAGAGAAGCATTAGTAGCTGCCCCTGCCTCCTGAATCCCAATCTGGCCTTCTTTCCAAGTACCAAGTCTTTGTCTGCAAAGTAAAAGTAAATGCAAAATAATAATAATCACTGGCAGCCCCCTCTTATTGCCAGGTGTGTGTCTGGTCTGGACTATGCTGATAACCCAGCTCGCAGTCCTTACACTCAAAGTTGGGCACGATCCCACCTGCAGAACCCCTTTGACGGGCCTGTCCAGCCTGTGCCGCATGGAGAGCACAGTTAATCAATAAAACCAGTGCATGCGTCTGCGGCAATGATAGCAGATCGGTGATGAGTGTTTCCTGGACACCTGCTGTGTCCAGAGCCCTGTAGAGTAAGAATGGGGGACTCGCTGCTGCCCTCAGGGAGCTTGAGACAGGCAGGAGAATGCTACATAGCTAAAGACAAACACAAACTGAACCACTGCAGGAAAAGGAGCAGACACAGGCTTTTGTGCAGTTAGAAGAGGGCTCTGTTCCATGTCACTCAGTAACATGGGGGCTTCACAAAGGAGGCAGGCTAGAGTAGCTTTCTAACAGAGGAATATGAGTTCTGGGGAGAAGTCAGGCTGTTAGTGCTGCTAAACTGAGTCATGTTATTGGGACTTCTAGAAGAAAGCTGTCTGCTAAGACCTCCTTGTTTCACCAGACAGAATGAATCAGTTCTCCACAGTGCCTCCTTTTTCTTTCCCTGTCACTACTTAAGCAGGGCCGAAGGTATGTCCAGTAGCGTGCGTACACTGGGACACGTGGCCCTGTGGTTCCTGCCCTGGGGTGGCTCCCAGAACTTGAGAGAACGTGGAACTCTGAATGGGTGTCACCTATTCAGAAGAAGTGACTGAGTTGGTCACTGTGTGTACTCAATCGAGAGAGTAGGGAATGGTGGCCAGGCAAGGGGAACAGCATTTGCAAGGACATGGATGACTTGGAGGATAACCGGTCAGGGAGTCTGAGGTAGTACAGGATGGAGGGGCAGAGGGTGAGCGGTGCCAAGAGAGGCCTGGAGAAGAGAAGTGGGGTTGCTAAGGGGTGTGACCTTTATCCCCTAGGCAAGAAGGAGGATTTGGGTTTGTCCTCAGAGCACTGATAGATCAGATCTCAGCTTGTGAAAAGAACCCAGAGGCAGCGACTCATTACTGTCTCCTTCAGGGAGTGGGGCATGAGAGCCTCCCCAGGGGTCTGCAGATTTTGAACTTCCCAAGTCCTACATGCTGAAAGCAATTGGAGGAACTCCTGAGGGCAGATAACTTCTTTAAATGACAGCTTCTCTGACTCCTCTTTCCCCAGGAAGCGATAAACTGTACCATCAGTGGCTCTCCACAGTCCGGGTAAGTGGGCCCCTCCTTAGCCTCCTGGCAGCCCTCCGCCCCCCCCTGCCACCCACAAGGCTGTCATTTGGCCCGGGGCACTCCATTCTCTCCAATGAAGACACCTTTGTTTGTCAAGCCAGGGTACTCTCCTGCCAGGTGGAGATTCGCAGGATGAGACTGTCCAAAGCCAACCCTCAGGGAGGACAGTAAGAGCTGGGAGAGGCCTTCTTGTCTCAGGAGGCAGCCAAGGCGTGTTGAATGGATATTGGCATCTTAGAGCATTTCTGGGGGTCTCTTTCTAGGGCCAGACCAATTGGGAACTTTTTCTGGGAAAACCAAAAATGTGTCCCTCTTGCTGCTCTGAAATATTTTTCAAAACGAAGACTCCTGGGAGGATGGAGATAGCATCACTGAGAGTGTTTTCATCCCCTCACTGTTGTCATGAACAATTTTTTATTGTGTTGGAAGCCAGATGCTTAGGGCTTCAGAAGCCACTAAAGAGTTCAAATGTTTGCCTTTCCTTTACCTGGGTCTATCAGTGAGAACGGACCAAAGGCCACCTGTGTGCCGGGCGCCACTCTGTGTCCTGGGGTTAAAATGGGGAGCAGGACACAGGCCCTGCCCTAGGGGAGCCCCCGGTCTTATTGGGGAGGCAGCACATAAACAGGCAACTCCAACATAGTGTGATAAGTGTTCTCTCCTGCTTGTGGGCCAAGTGCGTGGCTGCCAAGGCAGGTCCCTTGGAAGTGGCTGCAGTTGGCTGAGAGTAAGCAACTCCTCAATGAAAGGCTTCTTTTGTTCCTGTTGTATGGCCAAACACGGCACTTGGCAAATCACAGACAAGCAATAAGGACTTGTTGATTGATTGATAAAGGGAGTTTTAATACTCTAAAGGACCATTGAAATAGGATACTGAGTAATTCTGGAAAGCAGTCTGGAACAAATGAGTGGGTGAAAAATTTCTATTATCCTATAACATAGAATGCTTTCTAGGTCAAATTTTAAAGTTTTAAATAATTAAAGCTCCAAGTTTCTAATATGGGCAGTTACCAAAACTTGTGCTAAAATTTAATCCCAGTGATTACATGGTGTACCTTACTCTTGTATACACACTGGGTCCAGTCTCTGTCTCTGTTCGCATCAGTTGGAATTCTCATTCCAAACCACCACAGAACTGATCATTTGATGCATTTGGTTAATGCATCTTTACCCTGGCCCTTGACACGTGACCCCATCTGGCCTCTCAGCCACTTGCCATTCCTCCCGTGACGCACTGACTGCTTGTTACTTGCAGACCACACCATGGCTTTTCTGCTTCTGCACTTCTATGTGTGCTGTGTCCTATGTCTGGAATGTTTTATCCTTTGTATCCCCAATATGAGCTCCCACTCATCCTTCATGGAGAGATGGTTCATCCTCTAAAGCCTTCTCGGGCCTTCCACCGTGAGCTGTGCCCCCCTCTTTGTGCACACGGCCAGTACAGCTCTCACTACCTTAAGCTGTACTTGATTCCCTGGTGCCCCCCAAACTGGAGGTCTTTGAAGGCAGAGACTAGCCCTTCCGTGGCTTGGTACCCTCAGCCGACCATAGGGCGTCCCCGCAGTGAGCGTCACAAAACATCTGGAACCTGCATGCTTCCTGTGTGTTCATTGCCTCCTCTGTGCACTAAGAAAGCCTTCCCTCCTCCTCCTCTTCCCTGCTCTCCAAAGAAACAGAGCTGAGAAATTGATATGTTGGGTTTATACTAAATTCTTTCCTTTTCTCAAGATATACATGTTAATCAAAGCAGCCTACCAGAGTAATTAAAAACAACAACAACAACAACAACAACAACAACAACAACAACACAAAACCAGGGTGAGGATGGGATAGTGTGAGACTAAAGATAGCATGTTATCCAGAGAAGCCAGACACTCCTGGCTACTCAGGCCCCCAATTTTCTGCTCTGGCTTGGTATTACCTATAGAATCCATTGCTATTAGACTCACCTTAATGTCGTCCATGGTAACTAGACTTTCTTGGGAAGCCGTAGATGACTATGAGGAAACCTTTGCCTCAGAGAGCCTGTGATGAGCTTTCCTTCCAGCCAGCGAACAGGTGCCAAGCCAAATACTGAGCCTGGGGTCCCCCTCAGCTAGTTGATCACCGTCCTCATCCTCCCACCCCCCAGACCCACCCATAGGGATCCTGCCTTGGCTGTAACTTAATTGCCCGGAACCAGTTACCACCTAGGCCTGTTTCTCTAATTAAGTTACACACTCTTGAAATGTTGCTTAACTTGATTAAAGAGAAGAGGTCTTTGTTGGTGTTGGCCTAGTGTATCTTCAGCCGAAATTGCTAATTGATGTTTTTATTATAGAAAGGAAGTGGAGCAATTCTGAATACTGTAAAAACGAAAGCAAACCCAGCCATGAAGACTGTCTATAAGTTTGTAAGTACTTGGTCTCGGTCTCAGGGTCCAAACAGATCTGTTCCTTAGTACGACAAAACTCTTAAATGGACCTGATCCTGTGTTGCAGAGGTGATCTGGGGGCTGCTGTGTTAGTTCCTAAAGCTCTCAATGCTCTTAGAATTATTTAGCATTGATATTTTATGACCAGGTCAGTGACATTTTTAATTTAAAGTGTTCCTGCTGGTGGTTGCTGCAATAGAGAAATGGGAGGCTACTGGTTTTAGCTTTTAAAATGTATATTGGGTGCTAAGATTCAGGCTGCTCCTTGCCTGTGTCCCTGAGACCCAGAGGTGTTGGTCTCAGATGTTCTGGCCGACCTTTCCTACCTGTACCCCCGTGATTATGTCAGAATCAAGCAGCCCCTTTGCTGGTTACTGAAGATTGTTCATGGGGGGACATACCCCCTAACTTTTGTCCCAAATTCTTCATCGTCTCTCTCATCGCTGCTCTATAGGAAATGCGTTGTTTGTGAAACTCGTGCCCACGGCAGAGGGAAAATAAGAGAACACGCCAGTTCCCGATGCGCCATCTTTTTTGAGCCTCAAGTATTTTTTCTCATGATTTCTCTTGCCTTGCTAATTTGACTCTGAGCCACTTAACTGGGGTGGTTTTGTTTTATTTCCATTTTTAATTGTGTTAGTCCTTTCTGTGCTTAAATTGTAGTTATTTTAATGGGGTGGGTGGCCGCACAGGTCTAGAATCATAGAAAATAAAAGCCAGGGTGTCTGCCGACATGGGATTTAAGAAATGGCACCAGAGAAACCAGCGATGTGTCTGTTCATCCTGGGCAGAATATTGGTCCTGAGGCCCTGCCCCGGTGAAATGTAATAGATATTCTGAATCTTGCAGCTGGAGAAGCTGCTGCTCTCCTCTTCCTGGTTGGCAGCTGTCACCAGGCTGCAGGGATAAATAATTACAGAGAGCAGAAGAAGGGCTTTGGAGGGGGAAGAAAATCAGTGCTATCAAAATGCAGAAAATAAAATCTCTGTAGCCCCTTTAAGGCTTTTCGTTTTAAACTCTCAACATTGTATTTGTTTTCATAGCCATTATGTTTTCGACTGGATGATCCCATTTTTCCTTCCTTTTCTAGTAATCAGAGAAGGTGATTCGCAACGGACTGAAATCAAGCATAGTCCCTGCTGGAAACAGAAAGAGAATCTTAACTTAAATTAATTTTTCATGCAGGCAAAAGATCATGCAAAAATGGGAATAAAAGAGGTGAAAAACCGCTTGAAGCAAAAGGTACTTGAAGTTCTTATTCAAAATGTATAAGCACCGTGAATGAAATGCGTGGCCACAAAAAAAAGTACGATGTGATCAATAGAGGCCGTTTGATACAGTGTTGTTAGCACACTTCAAAATGCATTACCAGCTGTCCGGGAGTTTTCACACTGTTATAAATATTCACAGACAAAAAACTGTCTTCAAATAACATTAAGACTGGCTTAAACCCACAGAAGCAAGCAAGTTCAGAGTACCACTGTCGGTCTGTCCTCTGCCCACCCCGCCGCACCTGGGCTTCACCAGGGTCTGGACGAATTGGCTCAGCCTCTCCATCCCAGCACCACCACCTCCTACAGCTGACCTCTGCCCTGGGGCTGGTTGTGACCAAAACCAAGAAGCATCTCCAGGGAAATGACTGCTGTGGTCTTGGCATGCACGTGGCCACCACACAGAGCAGGACACAAAGGGTGGATCTGAGGAGGAGGCCGCAGGCTCTGCTCACAGTTCATGTGTGAGACTCAGAGGGGCAGGAGGAGTTCAGATCGTCTCCTTGGATCATCAGTAAAATCACATGAAATCATACATTCTGGCTAGGAGTCCCCTACCTGATTCTCTAGGCTTGTAAGGGAGGTTCATGTAACAGAGAGGATATTTTCATATTATTATGAATATCATCATCATTATTGTTGTTGCCCCCCCTTCATTAAGCACCTTCTAAGGGTGGTCCAGGCTAGGAGCTTTCACATTTAATCCTGGAGGGGTGGAGTTATTATTCTCATTTCATGAGTAAGGAGACCACGGTTCAAAGGGAAGTAGTTTCCCCAGGGTCACACTGTTTGAACCTGGCAGAGGCAGGATTTGATTCCAGATCCATCTACCACAGTGTCTGTGCCCTTACCACTACAGTATTTCATACTGCCTTCCTGAAACAAGTGTTTTGTTTTCCAAAAGATGTTTGGGATCACTTACTTTGTTATCCCCACACCCCAGGACTGGATCTTCTGCGGTGCTCCAGCTTGCTTTCCCCACACTCCAAAATGCACCACTCTAGTAAGGGCCTTTGTCTAGCTTGGCAATTTTTTGAAAATTGAAAGCAGTTTTAATTTTAGGAAGTCAGAAAGGACCTCTCATTGAATGGAAATGGTCAGAGGAGTTGATTCCCTTCTTTTTAATTGCAAAATAATTTGCTCTGACTAAGCATTTAAATTCTTAGTTTCAACTGAGAGTGAATTTTTTAACAGCTGAGATTCAAGTCCTGAAATAAAAAATCCTGTGATGTAAATTCAGGTAGACCTTAACCGTGGTCTGTTGCACCCCATCAGAGACTGGCAGGTGGAATTCTTTACTTGAGTGTTATTTAAGTCCCTAAATATACCTCTTTATCTCCTATTCCAGTCACATGTAACTGAGTTGGATTGCAGGTATTAAATGGAGTGGCAGGGAGGGGAGAAATCCCGCTGAGTTTTCTCTCCTTGGTAACTCCATAGGGCTGGTATTAGAATATTACTTGAAGCAAGCAGAGGAAGGGTCCCTCCTGAGGTGGAGGACACGTGTGCCTCCTTGGTCAGATCCACTGTCTGCAGGCTATTGCCTCCCTCCTCGTGCCTGTAAGCATTGGGCCTTAAGAAAATCCTCTTTTTATGATACATAACATTTCTGCAAATAACCAATTAAGCTCAGGGTTTTTGATATTGTGCAAAGGTTCGCTTAAACAATCTAGATCACTCCCCTTCCACACCATCTCCCTTTCCTTTCCTTGATAGTATCTGAAGCAGAGTCCTCCCGCCCCTTCTCTTCCCCCTGCCAGTCTTTTTCAAGAATAGCTCCAGGAGATATTGTTCTATAGAGAGTGTCAGTACATTTCAGGTGACACAAATGGTGAAGGCATTTCATAGAAATGCGGCTTGTCACCGTTGGACTGTTGACAGATCTATTAGTGCACCCTTTTCAATTTTCACTTTTCCCCCCTTCGGTCTTACAGATTTCTACAGACTTGATATTTTGCAGTTGTTCTTGGAAGAGCTATTTTGTAATTGAAACTCTAGCGTGGTTCAGGACAGGCAGGACCGAGTCTTCTGTGGTGCTCCAGCTTTCCTTCCTGAGCTAATTTAGGATTTGGCTTCATCTGACTTCTCTCACTGCCCTAGAAAATATTTCCTTGGCTTTTTCATTCCCTTCCCCGCTGCCCCCTCCCCTTTACACGGCCGACATATCCATGTGGCTCCCCAGATGCGTCCAACACAGACATCTCAAGTTTTGTTTCTGCTATGAAATTGAGGCAGTTCCCAACAAAGACCCAATTTTCAAATGTACTGGGCTGCCACCTGGCCTCCTCTAGCTCCGCATAGCAATGGTGACCTTGTAGATATAATCAAGAACCCAACCTTGCCCTCTTAGCTCTCGCCTTGGGTTTGAATTGCAAATAGAAAATGTGGGGCCGACCTGCAGAGAGGTCACCATGGTGTGTGGAGGGCCCCTCTCTAATATGACTGAGCAGGGCCCCTTCTCCATCCCTCGTTCATTTGTGCTGCAGACTTTCAAAGCATCTGAAAGAGGAGCTTTCAGGATATCCGTGTGACCATCAGCAAATAATTGTTACTAGAGACTGTAGCGTGGCTTTATTCCATACCTGTTCTGTTTCAGCCATAACAACAAAAAAAGAAGGATGGATAACATATTTCTCTGGATAAATGGAGCAAGATGGTCAAGTTCTTGTATAGCTTGGCCTCCTTTGAAGTTTGACTTGCTCAAAATTAGGAAGAAGAAATGGCAAAGAATGCTACCCAGCCATCTCTTTCTAAAGGGAAGATGCAGTGCTTTCGTCCAGAGCTCCTCCTGCCAGACCTGGCTGGCTGGGGAGAGCTCCACGCAGCTCGGGGCTCCCAGCAAACTGCATTCTCTTGTGGTGCCTTACATGGCTGGCACAGAATGCCCTGTTTTAAAAGTGATGGCTGTACACACATTCTTTCTCACCTACAGGGAGCATTATGGTATTTATGTAAGGATGTCATTTTTTGCCTATTGGGGAACCCCTCAAAAATTATCTTTTTTCTTCAGTATCAAAATGATTGAATCAGTTGGGCCCATTTCACAGCCCTTTTTTAAGTTCCCAAATCTTTGATCTTTAAAAGATAAATCGACCTTGTTGATTTAGAATCTGTGTGACTGAAAGGAGCAAATTCACAGTTGGGTTAGCGAAGGCTTGAGTTTCTTTCTGGCTAAACGTTTCCTAGCGTACTAAAGGGAGTGAGTAAGCGTGTGTGGGGCAGGGGGATGCAGGTAGACTCTTGTAGAACAGACATTTTCACACCTTATCTCACAACTGTCAGCTCCCTGTCTCCAGACACATTAAAATACGCTGCAGCCTCAATCACAGAAATTCCAACATGGGATACTGTTCTGATATCAATATTCATATTTTAATTTGCATTTACTGTATTGTGAAGTAGACTGGGAAAGAAGGGCACTGCACAAACCTGAACATGGAGACCAGCAGTCTGAGGAGTCAGAGGTGATAAGGCCTCAGCCTCACACCCACGGGAGCCTTTAAACCCCTGCACCATGGCATGGTGTTTGGGTTTCTGAGGCAGACGAGCTAGGCTCAATGCTGGTTGTGTAGGATATTAACTGTCTGACTTTGAGTAAGTTACTAGACCTCTCTGAACCTACTTTTTCTCATTTATAAATTAGGGGAAATAGAGGGTATAACTCAGTAGTAGAGTGCATGCCTAGCATGCACAAGGTCCTGGTTTCATTCCCCAGTACTGCTAATTTAAATAAATAAATAAACAAAAACCTAATTCCCCCCCCCAAAGAAAGGGAAAAAATAAATTAGTGGAAATATAGATTTTTACTGGATTGTTCTAAGGATTAGAAGAGGTAATGGGTTTCAACAGTAACACATAGTAGCCACTCAGTAAATGGGAGTCTCCATCCCATCTATTTTCACCTGTCCCACATCTGGAGCAGGCAGTCTGCCCACACAGCCGTGTGCACACGCCCTGAGAACATGGCTGGCCTGGGATCATCTCCCTTTTGGCCTTCCACACGGCCGCCAGAGTAGTCCTCCAGGGACCCTGCTTTCTACCTCCCCTGGGCCAGGAATATTCTACTCAAATCTCTGCCTCGTAAAGTCACATCCTCAGCTCCTTCAACATCCAGCCCCCAACCCAGCTCCTACCCAAGGCCACTCAGAGCCCCCCTTCCTCCTCTGGGTTCCTGCCTCCAGACTTCTCCTGGGTACTCTGTCCAAGGACTCGTCACATGCTGTCCCAGCCATGATTTTTGATTCAGCTTAGGAAGGTGGTAGAAATTGGATTATTTACTGACTCCTCTGCTTTACCAAGGGATAGGAACTGGTAGCATCCCAGCTCTCAGCAGAGCCATGGGGGCTCCTGAGAAGAGATGGCTGCCCTGCGGTGGCCTCTGATCAGCTTCTCTGTCTACTGTCTTCCTCCTGTGTGACCCTCCTGTCAGCTTGTTGATTTGGTTTTTTTAATGACATTTTGAAGGTCAGGTTTTTTTTTTTTTCCATTTACAAACCAAAAAGAGTTTTATTGGGAAAATTCAACACATCAGACAAGCAAAAAGAAAATAATCTCATTTTATAACCTGCATTTTCACTAACCGTGTCCCGAACGTTTCCCAGACCACTAAATGTTTCATGCACATGTTGTTTCAAATGTACAGTTTTATCTGATGGACATACATACATTAATTAATCCTGGACACTTATTTCACTCCAGTTTTTTGTAGACATATATCCTCATAGGTAAAAACCTTGCAAGAATTCTTAATTATTTCATCTGGATAAATTTCTAGAAATAGAATTAGTGGGCGGGCCAAAGGCCCTGTACCTCATTTAGAGTTTTGATATGAATTGCCAGTTTGTGTTCCCACCGGCAGGGTATAAGAGTGCCTATTTTTCTGTACTCTTTGCTGATGATGTCTCAGTTAATTCTTAGACCACAGTTTCTTTAATCACAGGTACCAAGAGTTGTGTTTTGGGGTCCCTATGATGTGTGAGGTCTCTGCTGGTACATACAGTGGGGGATGTGAACTGGCCCTATTATATCTTTCCCAACTAGGGCTCCTCCGACGTTGCTCTCCCAGATCCTGGGAGGAAGCAGTTGTCCTTCCCCAGGTGGAGGAAATAGTGAAGAAGCTATCAGATTGGTGGGGTGAGCGCAGGACTTTGTAAGAAGTCTTTAGCACCTTTGGATCTTCTAACTAAAGAAAATTAACATGCAGCACTGCTTTTTGGTGCACAAGCACATATATATATTGGACACATTCAATCCAACTTTACAAAGATTTATTGGACAGTGTGGACTGTATTCAAGGCTCTGGAGCAGAGAACCCAAATCCCAAGGAATTCAGTCTGTGGGGATAAGAAGATAAGTGTGCAGATAGCACACAGCTTAGGATCAGTGTGACAGAAGGGTTTCCAAAGAGGAGATCGCATCTGATGATTTCTTGAGCATCTCCTCAACTCAACTCAGAATACCTTCTCTCGTGCTATTGTCCTGGGTTGATAAGGTATAAATGCTAGAAATCGCATCGCTCTGGGCTCCTTCACTTTCCGGCCATGTGGCCTTGGGTAACTTGCCCTCTCTGAGCCCCGTTTCCTCATCTGTAAGAGAGTGATAATCCTCTTTACCTTGTGGTTGTTGTGGGAGCTAAGTTTGATGGTGAAGGTCAAGGTCAGGAGACGGGACTGTGAGTAGCAGGCACTTAACACCGGGAAGCTCTTCCTTTTACATGGTGCACTTTACATGTTGCAGGGAATAAGGCTCTAACGTTCAGTTTGCACAGGACTGTAACGTTTTCCCAAGTTTCCTCACATCTCATCTCATTTAACCCATTCTCTTAGTAGCTTTGAAGTTCTTCAAGCAGGTGGTGGTCTCCCCATTGTAAAAATAAAGAAATAAATGCTGAGAGATTGAGTGAATTAGAAAGATCAGACAGCTAGTTAACGTTAAAAACAAAATTGAAGACAGTATTTTTACTTAAAAGCAGAAACTAAGACACTTTCCCCCAAACTACCATACATGTTTTTAAAATAACTATTTTATTACCTTATAGTTTTCATTACTATCAGTAGTTTCTTACCAGTTTACCTTAACTGATCCATGTCTTTTTTTCCCAGCCAATCTCTCACATGTGCAAGATTTTTCCTGAACTAGAAGTGAATTTTTTTTCCTGTTTGGCTTTACTCAACCTCTTACGTCTGTCCTCTCAGTAACCCCACTAGATCCAAAATGCCCCTTTTGCCCTTTGTTACTTTCAGGCACAGCAGGAGCCCCTCCCCCTCTTTGTTCCACTTGACCTTAGCACCTTAGGGCAACCCCTTTCCAAGAGAGCCGTTTCTAATTGGCTGTAGGCAGCTTCTCTCATCCCTGAGCCTCGGCCAGGCTAAGACTTGGGGACCACCTGATACAAACCCTCCCTGCAGAACCAAGAGGTCACTATCTCCCTGTGTTGTTACCAAGCAGTGTAGACTCAGCTGGGTGTGTGGAGTTGAATACATACAGGAGGGATCCCTATAGTTCATTTATTTTTATTATTACAGTATAGTTGATTTACTCCCTATAGTTTACTGAGTACCTTATTAGTAGGTACTCAGTTATTAGTACTGAGTACTATATATAGTACACTTTTGAGTAAAAATGTTCTAGACCCTTTTAAGTTGTTCAGTCTCCTTTACTCCTCATAGCTGCCATATGCCCATTTTACAGATGAGGAGACTGAGGCTCAAAGATGTTACATGTATTTCTTCCTTAATGCATTATTATTCAGTAAAGGATCATCTTCCTCCATGTGCCACCATTCTCTCTATTTGGCTAAGTTAAGAATTGTCGAGAGTTTTATGTGCAGAACTTCAGCAGTACTAAGGGTGTGTGTTTTGTTGACCAAAATGTGAATTTGTTTTTGCAATGAAAAGAATTGGAGGTTGTATTTATTATTTTATTCTAGCTCTGAGTTATTTTTACTTGGTGAAAAAATCATGATTTACATGTTTTTTATTTGTGCATTTATTTTCTGCCTTGCTCAAATGAGTATTTAAGCAACTTTCATGACTTAGATAAGGCATATGACGCATATTGTACAAGTTAGCACCATCCGCAACCCAAAAAAGCTGTGGGTATGGTCAGCGGCCAGCTTTAGGCAAAGAAACCATTACCTGCCTTTTGCACACTGGGATTTTTCTTTACCTTAGCAGTTGAGTTCATTCATCAGAAGCACAAATTAAATGTAAATTTCTGAATCTGAAAAAATGCCATCAGCTCCCTAAATTTTCTCCAAGTCATAGACCCCTAACTCAGACTTCAGTCTCTTCATTCTCTGCCAGAAAGACAAGGACTAAGGAAGAAGGAGCAGGAACACATCGTTTTCACAAACAGTAACATCATCAGTAAACAAATGGGGAGAAAATGTCCACACTCACAAATAATCAGAGTAATGCAAATTAACCAACAATGAGATCTAATTTTTCACCCCTTAAATTAGCAATACATTTTTAAAACAGTAAGGCTAATGAATACAGTGGAACTGATAACGCATCCATTGCAGGTAGATGTTGGTGTAAATTGGAAAGCGATTTGGTAGAATGAATAAAAAGCCTTAAAAATGTTTATCTCTTTGGATCAAGCAATTTCATTCCTAGGGATTTCCATTAAAGAAATAATCCAAAAGAAAGAAAAACTGCCATGTTTATCACTGATGTTTAGAAAGTTATAAAGAATTAGCAACAACCTAAATGCCCAATAGTAGTAAGAATGGCTTATTAAATTATTGAGTATCTGCTCAGTGAAATATTATGCATCCATTAAAATTATCATTCTAATGACTATGTAGCACCATGGAGATGCTTCTAGTAGGGAAAAACAGAATGTAAAATTATGCACGAGCTGTGATCACAAGTAATTTTTAAATGTCTTCATGTGGACAGAGTGAATACATAAAAATGAAAATAGCCATGTAAGGTGGTGGGATGAAATATCTTCCCCCTACTGCTGTGAATTATTATGTTGTCTTTGTAATTTAATGTTTATGATTTTGGTTTCTCTACTCCTTAAAAGTCAAAGGGCCAATTGGCCCCTCCATTTCCTACATCCCTAGTGAGGGGATAGGCTCTGAATATCCCAGAGGGAGCTCTCTGGCAGGCCTCTTAGCGGTGGGGTTGGAGGGAGCCCCTGTGCTCACAGCAGGTGCCATGACCCTGACACCAACCCCAACCGGGCTTCTCCCTGCAGGACATCACTGAGAATGGCTGTGCCCCCACCACAGAAGAGCAGCTGCCAAAGACTGCGCCGTCCCCACTGGTGGAGGCCAAGGACCCCAAGTTCCGAGAAGACCGGAGGCCAATCACAGTCCACTTCGGACAGGTATGTACCCTGGCCCTTTGACTGGTCTGGTTGCTGTATTTAGTTTAGTTTTGTTTTAGCAGACATTATAGCACATGTAGCAGACAGTTTTGTTTGGTTTTTTTTCATCTCTCTCTGGCAAAACAAAACAACTCCATGGAGTTTTGCACATCTTCAGAGATTCACTTGGTACAAATGTGTTTCAGAAGGTGAATTTTCAAAAATGTTGAGGAGACAATGTGGCTCTGGTCAAAAAGCAGCTCAACTGTTGAATAAAGTCATTAAATACAGCTGCTGCCTCCCGACTCCCAGGCACTCCGTTTAGGGTGCCTCTGTTAGCAAAGCATCTCATTAGAACACTTTAGCATCCCAGGCCCTTCTTTGCACCTTCAAATAAAAGACAACAAGCAAAGTCTTAAAAAAATCAATTAGGAGTTCTTTATTAATGTACTTCCTGAAAATCAATACCAGGGGTTGTGCTTCTTAGAGTAAAAACCCGCACTGCGATTGTCAAGACCGATTCTATCACCAGCTGTTTTCAGCCTGAGCATTGAAAATTTGTCCATTTGTTTGATTTTATTTCCCTTAAGTAAAGTGTATAGAAACTGAACATTTTTAATCCATCTCCTATCAGTGGTTATATTTTTGGTTGAGAAAGATTGTATACCCTCCCTGCTTCTCTTGAATTGACTCTCCTGATTAGCAGAAGTCATAATTTTTTGATTTATGAGAAATAACTCTGTTAGCAAGATATGACTGTAACAAGAATTTGCAAGGTTATTTACTCTTAAATCACCTGATTCTTGAGCCGTTTATTAGATGAAGCATGATTAAAATTAAGCTTCATGATTTTACCTTAAATATGATTGCTTTTATATCACATAAATGTTCCTGCTTTTAACAGACATTTATCAAGTGCCTACTGGGCACCAGGCTTTGAGCTATTTAGAAATGAAGGGAACTAATGAAATTGTTGCCGTGGGTTATTATGGGGAATGAGTTTTTTGAAACATAAGAATCTTCCTCTGTAATCAATATTTTCAGTTAATATATTCATACGTCTTAAACTTGGGGACATCCATCCCCCCCTTTCTGATTTTACACTTAAAAGGGATGTTATAAAAATTGAAATGTAGCACCAGAAAGAAGCATCCACAGGGCAGTGCTCATTTGGTTAATGATTATCTTCCAATTGCGCTGGTGTTTGCACCCCTGAGGAGCTGCCTCCTTCCTGGGCGCAGGCCCTGTTGGAGAAATCTGCACCCCAGTTCCCTGGCTGTGTTTGCTGAAAGCGCAGCCCCCGGTCGTCGCCAGCATGGCATTCCAGAGCCAGCTTCCTGCTTTCCTTTGTCCTCATTCCTGCACACACGAACCTTCCCATGAAAAGAGCCCCTCTCTGGAGTTTGGAGCCCATTACAGAGAAAGAGGGGGCGGGGGAGAGGGATTTCATGGTGTTAAACATTCCATTTTCGAAACACAAAAAAGGAGGCCCTATTTGAAATGGAGAAAGACCTTCTTTCCATTTCAGCAAGAAGTAGAGATGCTTTAATGTCATTCCCAGCTAAATGCAGAATAAGAGTGTGTTCGCGCGCGGGTGGGGGATAAACAATTAAAAAAGCCACCCCAAACTCTGTTGAAATAAGAGCTGTCTGTGCCTTCACAGGTCTGTAAACTGGAGAGGATGAAAGTGGCTTTTTTTCCCCGTTTGTCACTTCCCTCACGTGGCTGCCAGCATTATGCAAGTGTACAGGAAGGCAGGGTTTTTTTTTTAATGCATGCATGCAGATTAAGGTCAAGCCCCAAGTATCAGCCATGCAGCAGGCTCTCCCTTACAGCTGCAGCCGCAGAGCCTACCCACAGCCACGAGATGCCTTAATTGAGACGTGCTGTCAAAGTGACAAACACATTTGCATACAGTCTACACTCTATTTATTTTCTCTGGAAAGGTCTGCAGTCTGCTGTTGGTTGAACATTCTTAATCAGTTTGCTGTAAGTGAACTGCCAGCTAGCTCACTTGTGCCGGCCGCTTCTTCATTAGGTGACAGATTAGCTGCAGGGGGGATGGGCCAGGGAAACCGGAGACCCCTTTCTTTTAACTCTTTCCAGCTTTGCCCCGGTGCTAGTTTGTCCTTCAGTCCTTCCCCGGGTGCCCGGTTTAATGGGCCATTGACCAGACCAGGCAGTGTTTCCTGGAGCACCCACTACCGACAGGCCTGAGTTTTGAGGGCTATATGTTCTTCTCAAAGAAGTCTTTTGAGTTACATTTCAGAATTTTTTGCCACCCTGTTCTCCCATCTGAACTATTTTTTTACTTGGTATTTTTCCTTAAACAGACTCCAACCTGATATCCATACCAACTTTAGCCTCATCTTAAGCAGTGATGTTGGTAAAACCATAGGTTGATGTACTGGTCTAATTTTTCAAAAATGTATCAAAAAAAATTTTTTTAACTGTCCATGTTTCACCTAAACTACTCATGTAGCCCCAGCAGTATACATTCTCCTTTTGGAGAACATGTGTCATCTCTGGCCCTTTGAGGAAGGGACCATTAGCTGTATTTTATAGACCCAGTGCTGGAGCTCAGGGACCTTCCCAGGGCCACGTGGCCAGCACAGAAACCTAGGACAGTCCAACTCCAAAGTCCACTCCAGGTCCCTCACCAAGCAGAGACGTTAGTTTGAAATGTCTGTTAAAGCTAACGTGACCCAGAAAAATAATTTAAAGTAGCCAGACAGTGTACACTGACCTCTGAAAGACCCTGGCCATGAGTTTACGTTCTTGTGGATTTCATTCTTTCAGAGCACTTAGCTTTCCAGTGGGGACGGAGACTGCTGAGGTCACTAGTACGTTAATCCCCCCACCTTACAAAGCTAGGGCCCGTGCAGCTAGCCAGGGAACTCCATGGGGACATAGGAAGGGTGGCAGGGAGCCGGGGGTAGGCCTTTGCAGAGCCCTCCAGGGAGATGAAGTGCTCTCTTGCTTCTGCTTCACTGGAGCTTCCTCCTTCAAGGCCGTATGTTCCTCTCTTTAATTCTGCATCTACCCATCCATGTGTTGAGACCTACCATGTGTAAAAAAATAAGTTTCTGTGGGGCGTAATAAGGGAGACAGACCGGCAAATGGACAGCCCAACGCAGAGTGATGAGAACAGTGAGGGAAGTGGCCCAGGACATTCTGAGGGCCCCACGGAGGCAACCTCTTCACCTGCAGGACCACTCTCTCCTGTCCTAAGTCGGACTCTAGAGTTAAAAGATATTTTGTTAACAAACTGAATGTGCTAGCATTTCATCTATTTTCTAAAGCAGACATACTTAATGCCACAGCTCATCATGAGCTGTGTTAATAATGGTTCCAGACAAGAGCGAATAAATGGATTTTTAGTTAGCCTCTGCATCCTTACCATGACTGGTGTCTTTAAGGAGTTCAAACGTCTCTGACCTGAGAATGCCTGTTCCTACCTTGGGAAATGTTTCGATTTAGAGAGGCTGTCAGTAACTCTTTTTTTCCCCAAGTTTAGAATCAAATGAAAAATAAGGCCCAGGAAACAGTCAAATGAGATAAAATGCCAGTTTGCCAGTTTTTTTTACCAGAAGGCTGAAGGGAGAATATTGCTTTACACCTGAGGCCAAATGGGCTTGCTCAGACCTCACCTCAGAAGTGAAAAGACTGAGCTGCTCCCCACAGGAGTTGGAACAATGCAGGCAGCACCCAGGGTGCCTGTGGACTGGCTGCTGTGCAGGGGGCAGGAGGAGGGTGCCCGGAGCACAGAGCATGCTCAGTTCTTTCTCCCAAACTCCAGCGGAAGCACTCCTCTGGGCAGCCCTGAGCAAGTGGGCACAGAGAGAAGCTAAGGGCTCCCCCATGCTTTTCTTTCCTGCGGTGGGGACTGGACATTCTCTCCTTTCTGCGCCTGGGGAGGGAGTGAGGAAGCACCGCCCTCCCCAGCAGGGTCTGGGCGCCCCACAGCCAGAACATCTTGCCTCAACCCTTCCCCTCCTGAGAAAGCAGCAGGGGCAGCACCCCCATGGAAACTGCTCTGTGCCCTGTGGTTAGTAAGATGGACAGGCCCCTAGGTGCTTTCACATCTGTGCTCATTTGATTGAATCTTTGCCGTCAGCTGGTAAGGAAGACGGCCTCATACCCATTGTACAGATAGAGAATCAGGCTTAGAAGACATTTGCTGGAATTATTAGGTAACTCATACTCCACTGCCAGCAGCACCTCTGCTTCTCTCAGCTGAGTACCACTACCCTTCCTGGCTCGGGGAACTGGACCTATAGTGGGAGCCCAGTGACACTGGATTCGAGTCCTGGACACGTGCTGCCATGGGCCTCGGCCAGGGACTGGGCCTTCTCAGGAGGTGGGAGGATGGGGCTCCCCTGAGAGCATCATGGCAAACCCACTCCAGGCCCCCCCTCTGTTGTGTTCCTCCCAATTGATCCTGCCTTCCAGTCTGATATATTCCAAAAAGTATGCACTGAAAGGTGTCTCTATTCTCCCAGTTGAGCAAAGCTTTCTAAACCTCTCTAACATAAAGTTTGAAAAGCCAGTTAAACCAAAGCCTGAACTAAACACTACGGTGGCTTCCAGAGACCTGGGCAGAGTGGTTTAGATACACCCCCAGGAGCAGCTCTTGGAATGCAGTTGCTTGCTTGTCTGTGCATGTGGAGAATTCTGGCTTTACAAGCACGAGCTGTGTCATTTGGTGCCAGTCTTGCACCGGGCTGGAGAAGATGCCCAGCCAGCAAATGCCTTTGCAGCACCCTCGGCTCCGAGCACACTGAGAAACCCCTTCTGCCCCACTGAGCTTGGAAGTCACCTCGATTCCCTTCAACTCAGCCAGTGCCTCCCAAGCACCTCCAGCAGATGTTCCCATGTTCCCCGGACACCTCAGACCACAGGCCAGCAGTCTGAACGTACACTCCTGCCAAACTTACTCCTCCTCTTCCATCTCCCACCGCAGCAAGGTCCATCTAGAAGCCCGGATCCACTCCCTCACCCAGAGCCTCTCCCTTCCCCCTCTAGCCCGGGACAGTGCCCAGCCCCTCCTCTCCACCGCCTCTGTCACAGGTTCGGGCTGCATTATCGCTCCTTGGGCTGCTCCGCAGTGTCCTAACTGGTCCCCTGGCCTCCAGACTCACCCCTACTGTATTCCCTGCACAGCCTCATGGGGTCCGCCTGAATCACACACAGTGACGGTGTCACCTCCTTGCTCCTCACCTCCCTTCACCCTTGGCATAGCCCATGAGACCCTTGATGACCTGCCTGTCCGCCCTCAGAGCGGGTCCCTTTTGTAAATCCTCTTGACTTACTTGGTTGCTCCTGTCTTTGTGCAACCCCTGGACTAGGCACATTCAGTTCATCTCACACGGCCTTGTAATTATATCTTTAATGCCGGTCCTCCCCCAAGACCATGTGAGCCTCTGGAACGTGCAGCACAGAGCCTGGCAGTCAGTAAACGTCTTGGGGTTTTATTATTGATGTGAATTTGTGAATTGATTAATAATTGATTATTGTTTAAGTACTTGCTGTGTTTCCAACAAATTATTTGGTTTTTATTTCAGATGCTATGCTTATGATTCTGTTCATTTGAGAAAGGAAAATGAATATTCCATTAGTGGTCAAAAACTACTTTCCATAAATAAGGGTTTTGCTTCCAAGTAGAAACAGATTCTTATTATAGGAATTTAGATCCTGTTTCATTCTATTTTGTATTTTTATTAGCTCCTAAGTTCTAATTGTACAAGCCCCAGGAAAGGAGGGGAGGAGAGAGAGGGGACCGCTGGGACATGCCCAGGCTCCGGGGATGGGTCAACCTGGAGAGGGAGAGCCAGGAGGGAGCAGTCAAGGGAAGGAAAGGTCCAGTGTCCCTTGAATTATATCAAAAAAGCAAGAGACTAGGTTGCATAACCAAATGAACCAAATGCAAAGTATGAACTTTAATTTTTAAAAAAAGCATTAAAGATATTCTTGGATAAATTGGAAGATTTGAAGATGGACTGGGGTGTTAGATGATATGATAGTTATTGCGGACATGATGGTTTTAGAGGTTTATCTTTATGCCTCAGAGGTACACACTGCAGTATTTAGGGATGCGGAACCATGATGTCTGCAGCTTGCTGTCACATGGCTTGGGCAAGAAGTCATGCACACGCACACGCACACGCACACGCACAGACACACACGTGTATGCCCTCCATTCACAAAGAGAGAAAGCAAATGCAGTCCCCATCCCCTTAAGTATTTAACTGCTGAAAAGCAAAAGCCGATCAGTTGATGGAGGAAATGTGGTCGAGCAGGGAAAGCACAGATTTTTAGCGTCAGGCAGCTCTGGACTTAAATTTCAGCTCTGGCACTGACAAGCTGGTAACCTTCACTAAGTAACCTAACCTGAGTGAAATCAGTTTTCTCACCTTTAGAGTGAGGATAATACTACTCACATCATAGGCCGTTATGAGGATGAAGTGAGATACCGTGCTGCCCATGGGTGCTCAGTAGACATGTCTCTTTCTCCAGTGGAGGAAAGCAGAGCCTGCTGTCAGTCACCCACTGACATGGCCTCCCTGCCAGCCTGCCTTCCCAGCGCTTGGCTGTCATCACGGCTCTGAGAACTCGCGCCCCTCCACGGTGGCCCTCCTGCACGTGCACACTTGTAACTGCCCCGTGTGCCCTAGGCTCTTGTGGGAAAGTCAACCCCTAAGCCAAGGAGGGCTGGCATCTTGGAGCAGAGAGGGAGGTGCTGGTGGCATGGCCAGGAGATGGTGCGCACGTCTGACTCAGACACGTGAGCAGAAGGGGCCACTGGGGCAGTTGGGGCACTCGGCCTGAGTGGGCAGGCGCGCGTGGTGCTCTGCAGTCCAAAGGCATTTCCTTGGCCTCACTTGTCAGCCGTGCTTTCACAGTCCACGAGGCAGAGCTCTCTGCACATGGCTCCTTCAAGCCCTGTTGTTTCCAAATCATATTTCCCGCTTTTCCATCGCCCCCTTTTCCGCTCTTTCAGCCATATTTTTGCATCAGAAAGTGGGCACGACAGGGTGGTCTCTTGCTCTGTTCCCTCCAGCTCCCCTGTGCCGGCTGCAGGGTGACCGCAAGGCAGCTCTGCCTTCAGTGCTGGCAAGTAGCTGTGCGAAGTTGTTCTGACTCTTTTGCTGCTGTTACCAAAAGTAGCGTGGCCCCTAATTGGTAGTGGGTTTATCAGGTCTGTCTGGTGAGGGTGGCCAGCTGGGCCCTGCTTTCCATGTGGCCCAGGCTGGCCCAGAGACAGCTTCTGATGGAAGGTTAACAAGGCCAGGCTTTGCTCCTCTGAACAGACATGTTCGATTTCAAGAGGAAAAACTTGCCAATCAAAAAAGAAAAATCAGAATCTGGAAATTCATAAGGATTGAGTTGAAAATCCAGGCAATTTCTGATCAAGCATTTGATGTTGCCTTCTCAGGTAGTATTCCTCTTGTTACAGGGAACTCAGCGCCAAGGGCAGGTCTCCTGATGTGCCCTGGAGGGGCTGAGAGATGTCAGCGCCAGTTGAAAATCCAGGTTCAAAATAGCAGTTTGCTTTCTAAGCGCCACCACGTGATCTCCATTCAGCATGAGTTAAGGACCCCGATGGAGGGCACGGGGCCGTGGTGTCCTCCTCCTGCTGGGTGTTGAGCACTTTCACAGGAGTTTGAGCACATCTTGTGGGCAAAGAGCAGTGGGGGACGGAGGAGGGCCGTGAGGCTGAATTGCTCACCACGTGCCAGGCACTGTGCCGAGACCTGGAGAAGTGGGTCTGTGTTCCAGCTCCAGGTACCATGCTAGGCAGTTACCACAGGTTAGCCCGCTTAGTCCTTTTGGCTACCCTACTGGGTCTCAGGTTCTATCCTCTTGCAGAGGAGACAGGCTCAGAGAGGTTGAGGACTTAGCCAAGGTTTATAGCTCAGAAGCAAGAGGATTCAAAGCCGTGTTGTTTATTACCAGACCTCAGGTCATGCCCCAGCTCTGTGCTGAGAACACGGCAGTTTCCTGGTGGGTTTGTAGTGACAGGGCCAGTGCAGCAGCCTGGGCAGGTGGCCCAGGATCCTAGGATGCTGAACCACAGGGAAGGCCTTGTCCTAGTTCCCTTCCGGATCCCGGGTCGTCTTTAATGTCGCTGGGCCTTGGTTGGCACCAAGACAAGAAAACTGGTATCCTGCACCCCATGTGGACTCTGTGCACCAAACCCACCATTAGACACCAAAGGCACGCTGGGCGCTTTCTTAGTCTGTGTGAGGGATTAAGATGCAGGATGAAAACTGGGCATGTGTAGGGGTCAGTATTGGGGGTGTCAGGAACCAGTCCAGCCCCCAGAGACCAGGGGCAGAGCTAATACTGGGACTCTACATCAGTTAGGTTACTTTAGGTTGCAAGAGACATAAAACCCAAAAGAAAAATTTTTGGCTCAGACCAACTTCAAGTATGGCTTGATCCAGGTATTAAGTCCCATCAGTCAGACCCGTCAGTCAGACCCAGTTTTTTGCTGCACTTCTTGGCTTTGCCTCCTCTGCTGCTGCCATTCTCAGGCAGGCGTTCCCTTTCTGGTGGCAAGATGGCTGCAGCAGCTCCAGACAGTGTCCTTGCAGGTGCAGGACCAGCAGGGGAGTGTCACTTATTGAACCAGCTGTGATCATATGCCTATCTCAGAACCAGTCATGTGGCCAAGGGTCTTCTGTGTGCCACGCGTAGGGCCCTACCCACAACACATACCTAAGAAGTGAAAGAGGGGTAGTCCCTGGAGAGGAAATCAAGGGGCTGTTAACAAAAGAAGGGTGAGCAGATTAAACTGATACGTGTACGCACAGAGGGCAAACCGGAGACATTGTCCCAGCCCCTGTTCTCTTGTCTGATGGCAGAAAAAGGTTCACACCCAGAGCGGTGGGGATTTTGAAATCATGAAATCAAGTATGTGTGACTGAAGGTCAGGGTCAGAGGTCAACCAGGGCACCAGTAAAGAGGGACAGAAGAGCAATGGCAGGTCAGTGCGTGGCAGGCAATAGGAATCAGGGGTCGCAGGTGACAGGCGCAGGCACAGTTGCCTGGGACAGCTTTGGGGGAGTGGAGTGTGTTGGGTCAGCTGCAGTCCAGGGCCCAGGAGTTGACAAGGAGCCAAAGACTGAGGTCACTGGTTCAGTAGATGCTCACTGATACCTGTTCTGTACCACATCTATGAAACAGGTGACAATGACAAGGTCCCTGCCTTCAGGAAGCCCACGGTCCCGCAGTACATGGCTCAGCTTACTCCTGATGGACGGAATCCATCTGGTGGTTTTGAAAGGGCCAGGTCTGTGCCATGTGATCATGCCATGGAGCATCTCAAAGTCCCCTTTCTGTTTGTCTTAAACTCCATCCAGTTTGGTACTCTGGGTGGTTCCCCACCAGCATGCTCAACAGGTGCCCATCACCTCATCACTGCTGACTTGCTGGAGATCACTGCTGAGTAGATGCGGTGTTTAATTAACATCCTTGCTCTCCGTCAGCGTCAGGGACTAGGCAGGGAGCTCGTTTTCCTAGGATGGGTGGGAGCAGCCTTCTTCAGGCTGTGACTCAGATACCTGGTGAAGGTTCTGCACCTGAGAGACTAAACACAGCTGCTGTTCTAGCCTGTTCTGGGATGGGGTGGCAGCTGGCTTCATGTTAAGCCCCAGAATTCCCTGCACCTTGCCCACACAATCCCCACTGCTTTCTCTGGCTGTTTGTAGTGGAGAATTCTTGCCTTCTAAGTCACTCCTTTTGCCCAAGATAGAGTTTCCAGAAAGGTCAGACTGAAATACACAGAGGAGTGGAAATTGGACTGGCCGCAGGAGCCTGGTGAATGGATGGAAGTGTCAAGTCCAGCAAGGCGGGAGGTCTGAGCTGGACTTTGCGCCCAGAGAGCTGTCTTTCGTCCTCCTTCCCTTGAACAGAGCTCTCTCCCAGCTCTGGCCTGTCCCCTCTGACTCTCTGCTCTGGGGGGAGCTCAGCCATGGCTCTGGTTTCTAGCATCACCTTTGTTCTGGCAGCTCCAGTAGACTGCTTTTCATCATCACTGCTCCACTGGCTGCAGTGTCTTAGTCTGTCCTTGGCCTTCCTCCAGCCTGCCCCACCCCAGTTCCACAGGGCGGCAGCCCCGCTGTGCCTGTACCTCCCTCATGTCCCTGGAGTCACCTGTCGCTCTCCTCCACTGGTCTGTGAGGCACAAGGGGTATCAGAAAACATCAAGTAATGAGATAGGTTGGCCTGTCAGCCCTCCAGGATGTGGGTCCCTCACCAGGATTCCCTCCCTAGTCACAGACTTGACGGATGATCAGGAGAACTTCCCGGCTGCCGGGGCCCTGCTGGAAGTCAGCTCTCCCCAATTTCCTGCCCACTCCTGGGCCTGCTGGGCTGAGGGGCCTGCCGGGCTGAGGGGCCTGCCAGCTCCTTCTCACCCTGCGAGACTCTGCTCAGTGCCCCCACCCCGGGCGGTAGCCCTTCTTCTCTAGCACCCAGCACACAGCTCTGTCTGTGTTCATTCATTCACCAGCTCTTTGTGGACATCTGCTCTAAGCCAGACCCTATGCTGGACGCTGGGGGAACCCAGACATGAGTGGGCTCCTCCTTTCTCCAGTGCCAGAAATGTCTTTCCTCTTCTGTTCCAGCTGACAAAATCCCATCAGCCTTTCAGGACCCACTCAAGCACCTCTTCCCCTGGAAGCCCTCCCTGACTCCTCCAAGCAGAGCCATCCCCTCCCTGCTCTGGGCCAGCCCTGGCCCCGCGCCTGACACACTGTCCCCAGACAGGGCTACTGTCAGCCTCATCTGTGACCTTGGCACCCTCGCAGGGCCTGCTCTAGATGAGCTGCCCAGTGAGTCTGGGGCACAAAGTGGTGAGTGGTGAATACATGGAAGGCGGTGGGTCATGGAGAAGGTGAGGGCAGCCCTGCACACTCCCTGTGCCCTTGAGTGGCCAGTCAACTCAGCAGGGCAGGGAAACCAAAAAAGGGGACAGCTGTTGTTCGGCAGTTCCTGTGTTCACTTCAGGACCCCTACGTGCCGTGCCGAGCGTGAGTGACAGGCCTCCTGCGTCCCCTGAGCCTGTCTACATTCACCAGTATGACAGCAGGATCTCTTTGCCAGAGGACTGACCAGAGCCTAAAAACAGCATTTCTTTTAAGGTCTGTGCCAGAGCGGATCGGAATCCAGCTCCCTGCCAGGGAGATATTGAGCCCAGCAGGACAAGAGCAGGAAATCTGATTCAGCGAGACCAGAGGAGGCATTTTCTCAGATTAGAATTCTCTGTGCCAAAGGTGGAGAGTTTATCACAGTAGGGAAGGGGAAATAAAACATAAAATATTGAGAATAAATTCTATCCCACAAACACAACCCTCGAGGAGAGTCAGCTCAGTGTCACTGGCGGTGCAGGGTGTCCCCACACCGTGGCCACAGGAGTGCTGTGCCAGGAGCTGCCCGTCACGTTGTCCCCCATCAGTCCTGAGCCCTTCTGTGGACTAGATAAATGATCAGCCTGGCTGTGCTCAGGGGAAGGGATGACAAGGACTAACTGAGAGGTGGCAAGACAAGGAGGGGTCAGATGGATCAGGTTGGTTTTCATTCTCATGCAGACCTCCTGTGAGCCAGGCCCCTCCATAAGCATCAACCCACTAAATCTTCTCAACTACCTTATGAGACCAAGACAGTTATTATTATCCTCAGAAAGGTGATGCTCAGAGAAGTTATGCAGCTGGCCCAAGGTCACACAGTAGGTGGCAGAGCAAGATTTCCAAACCAGGTCTACCTGGTGCTAGACCCAGGCCCTTCCCTCACCATACCCCTCCCATCGAGCCTTCTGTATCAGTTCCATCTGCTTCCTAGGGTATCTGGTTGTGGCTGCCAGTAGTTTGGGGCATGCTTAGAATCCAGCAGCATGGCTTAGGGTGGCCAGGGAGGTCAAGGTCCCTCTGTTCTGCTTCTCCTTTCACTCCTGGCTAAGATCAATGGCTGCTGCTGAGATTTGAGACTTTGCTTTCTCCCCAGGGTGAACCTAACAGAGCCCCGGATTCCTTAACACAGGGGTAAGGACAGCAGATATGCTGCCCTTCTGAGTGTCTGCTGGGTGCTGGGCAGAGTGCTCAGGCGGAGTTTGCATTTCCTCACATCATTTTCCCCAAATGATGCAAGAGGAACCATGACTGCCCCACTTTCCATGAGGGTCAAGGGCCCTACCCTAATCCTCCTCCTGGTAGGATGGCTTCAGATTCAAAACCCTGGCCTCTACCATCCCGTCCAGCTCACCTGACCTGGGGCAGCTTGGTGGTGCTGGCAGCAGAGGCAGCTTGCCAGCCTCTTGCACACTTGATCTGAGACTGCACTGACCGTGTCCCTAGTTTAGGTCATTGTTTTTGCTGGGTTCTTTTTATTGTCAGTCTGCTTAGGTCCATGTCTTCTGGAATATTCTATCACATTTCGTTTATACTGCAAAGAATTTTTAAATATAATAAAAGTACTAAAAGAGAATATATAACAGGGACTTCTCCCAAGGGATCGTTGATTATATCCCACTTAAAATGCAGAGTGTGATGGGGGATGAACATTGCCTGGAAGCAGTTTAAACTGAATTTCACAGGTGTTGCTGCCCATCAGACACATGGTTCCATGGTCATGGTCACCTCATGGCCTTCCTTGGGATGCCCCAGTCCCTAACCCCTTCTCAGTAGATCCCTGTTTGCACTTTCTGGAGAGTTTGATTGCGAATGTTTCCAGAGGGACAGTGGGTTGAGCTTTGGCAAGATGGTGCCTCGGGAGGCCAGGTGGAGTGATGCAATCGGCAGGAGACCGTGACCCTCCAGGTGTGCTGACCAGGGGGTAGTTCTCTCGACAGACACCAGGCAGGACAGAGGATGCTTTCACCCCAGAACTGTCTACCCAACACTTTCTGTTGCCCAAACCATGATGACCAGCTGAGAATTCCCCTTCCCCTGCTGTCCCACTATCTCTGTGATTAAAAGTACTGAAGCCTCAGAGTTTTTTGCCAGGCAGAACTCTGAGTTACTTTTTTAGGCCCTCATTAATTCCTTTCTTCATTTATTCACCATATCATGAGGCATGTCAAATGCCAAGCCCTGTCCAAGTCCCCAGGGTTACAAAGGAATGAGACATGTGTCTTGCCTTCATGGCACTCATTGTCTGGGAGAGACAGTGAACAAACCAGATGGAAAGAGAACTGCTAATGGTATAGATGTACTGGCTCGAGAGGAGTCCTGAGGATGTCTAGGGGAACCAGGGCAGGCTTCTCAGTGGAGGTGACATTTCTGCTGAATCTTGTAAGATGAGTTGTAAATCAGGCGAAGCCAGAGGAGGAGGGCATTCCAGGTAAAGAGAAGGACACAAACAAAGGAGAAGAGAGTGTGACTCCTCAGAGAAGCGGGGGACTAGCATGGGGAAGGACCAGGCCAGGAGGCAGCTAGTGAGGGCCAGGAGCTAAACTGCAGAGGTGGACAGGGGCCAAGTCTTGGGGGAGCTTGAATCGTATCTCGTGGGTGTCAGGAGCCAGTGAGGGGTTACATTAGAGGGAATGGCACCTGGGAACATTTACTCTGGGAATTCCCACCACAGGAAGGGTGGAAGTAGGTGAGGCCACGAGACCACTAGTGATGCTGCCAGCACTCAGATGAGAGCTCATGTGAGCCTGAGCTGCGATGCTGCTTCTAGGGGTGAAGTTGAGGGCAAGGTTGGAGAGAGGTCTGGGGGACCACATAGACAGAACCCGTGGTTCACTGGATGTCCTCCGTGGGAGCTATTGAGTTTCACCGTGGAGTGGCACAGGGCTGGACACAAGCTACATTTCTGTTCCTCCAGCCAGCAGGCTCTAATGAGATTTGAGGCTCGGCCCGTGGTGAAAGGAATGTCTGTTGGGATGGATGGGGTCAATGGTGAAAGGCTCTGTGGAGGGACAGAATGGCTGGTTGGGAGGAGACGGTACAGTAACCTCCACCCTAGCTGTCCTGCTTTTGCCCCAAGGCTGGCTACCATCTGCCTTCCTTTTTCTCTTCGCTCCAGGGCCTGTAACCAGGGTACCACGGCTTACTCTACCCCTGGCCCCCTCCCAGGGTGTGCAGTGTTAGGGCTCCTTCTCTCTGGGTTGCCAACTCTTCAGCGTCCCAGGGCATTTCTGCCAAGGCTGATGCCCAGTATTATCCTAAACCAACTTTAAAATGCAAGCCTCTGCCCATGATAGATGGAGAACATCCAGTTGTTTAGCCAGCCACTTAGGGTTTGTTGCAAACCTGCAAGAACCACACACAGGCATTTTGTTAGGCCTGTTACGCCAAGGACCCCATAAATAAATAGCAGAGTGTGTCTTGGTGCATCAGGGCTGGAGTATGGGAACAGAGGCACTGCATAAATAATACATACTTACGAAATAAATACATCAGTATGCTAGTGTGTGCAGCCACAACCAAACCACCCCAAGTAACAGCCACGGAAAGCTCCGAGGTCTGCCGTGTGATTGGCTTCCGTCCATACGTGTGCATCAGCATTCGAAGTGACCTCCAGAGGGAGGGGGTCCTCCTGCACGCTGACCCTGAGGCCCTCGAATCGAGGCAAGCGGTGAGATTGCAGGTGGGCACCTTGACACACAGCCTTGCTGCCAAGGTGTGAAACCTACCACGGCCGTGTGTTCCTGCAGATGTCTTAAGGTCTGCCGCCAAGCAGAAGGCTGATTAGTACCAAGGTGCAGGTGTGATGGTTTGCGCCTACAGGAGGAAGACGGCTGGCTGTGGGGAACAGGTTTTCTCATTATGCAGATTCGCTCAGGCTTAGGAGGGAACCTGTGGGTCAACTTTCCAAGTGACTCTCACCAGAGCCCTATAACTTTCAGCCTTTCACCCTGAGGGTCGGGCTGGGCTTTCAGAAAGTCAGTTTCCATCCCTGCTGCCCCTTTTTGAGCCCTGAACCCCACTGGGCATTTGGCTCCAGCATCTGGAGCTCCAATGAAGCAGCTGACAGAATGGCCGCTGGAGTGGGCGCCCCTCCCCTCGGTGTAATGGCACAATGCTGGATTTCAGTATTTTAAATGAAAAATATATGCAGTTAGCTGTGCGCTGACAATGTCCTTGAGGATTTGACAGTGAGATTTTCCAGCAGTTGGTCTTCGTTAGGATCCTGGCGGTGTTTAATAAGGCAGTCGAACTGCTGGCACCTTGGGTTCCTGTTTGTTCTCCGAGGGCTCTGGGGCTGCTGCGGTAAGCACATCGACCAGAGCTGATCATTACAAGGGCGTACGCCACCATGAATAAAAATGTCACACGTTTTCCCATCTCACAGCGGTACAAAATGTCAGTCCTGTCAAACACACGTTGCAGGGAGCTGTGTGCAGTCCGTACAAATTGGAGAGCTGCATATCCCCCAGCCTTCTGATATTCTTCATTTGAAGCTGAAGAAAAACAGTTGTTAACCTATTAGCTAGGATTTTAAACTCTGCTGAGGCGGTGGAGGGCCAGACTTTGACACAGATAGAAATGTATTCCAGGGTCCAGGAATTTTAAAACCAGGTTCTCCATCCATTTGTTCCAAGGGAAGGAAAAAAAAAATACCTCTGTCTGGCGAACCTGTCTGTCTGTCTTTAACAGACACTGGGGAAATTGGGGGCTATTTCACATCTGAGCTTCCCACTTTTGCATTCTACTCAAAAAGTCTCTTGCTTTTTAGGGTGGCCTTGGGGCTCAACCTGTTAGCCAAGATACCTCTAGGTTGGGAGTTTTTCCTGATCAGAAGCATGCCATTCCTGATCAGAAACGTTGCCAGCCTTGTGAACGGTGTGACTCAGTGACGGGGAGGACGACTAGTTGGTCCACATTAGTCAAATGCTGGGCGATGGCCTCACTGATCACTTGAGGCCGGTCCCACAGTCTTGGATGAGCATTTACTTTGCCCTGACCATGTGCAGGCCTCGTGCCGAGAGCGCGGGGTCCAGATGTGACCAAGACACCCTCAAGAAGTCCACTGTCTTTAGGGGAGGGACAGAAGAAAGAAGCCCAGCTCCATCCAACCAGGAAGAGAGGGACGGCTTCTGGGGAAGGGACACAGGCTTGAGCGCTGAGCTGAATCTATCAGGAAGGCAGGTGCGGGAAGGGCACCAGCATAAGCCCGTGCATCGTGAAGGGTCATGGCACGTGAGCAGCAGGGCAGGTCTTTATAGGGCTGGGGAAAGGGCTGCTTGTGGTGGGGTGGGGCATGGAGCTGGTGGGCCAGGGACTGGGTCTTGAATGGCCTGCTGAGGACTGTCTACCAAACCGCAAGTGGACCAGGGGGACGTTGGTGGTAGGGAGGGCAGTGTGGAGGCCGGCATAATCACCAGACTCCCTTTCCAGAGGCACTGTGTGATCCTATCTGTACAACTGCAAAATCAGGAGAAGATCTTTATTTTAATTTCCTAGTGGTGTACTGCTTGGGGTGGACATCATTCCAGAGATGATAAATTAGCCTTGGTTTTGCTGAGCTGGCCCTGGCCCTTAAATGCACTGAGCAAACCCTCCCCAAGTCAGGACATGGGCCTGGTGAAATGTAGGCGGCTGCAAAAACAAACCTTTCTGTGTGGTCAGAACAGACTTAGCAAGACAAAAAGCTTGCAGGATATGGGGGGAAGAACTCCAAAGGGAGAGGGGAGCACCCTCATTCTCAGGGGACAAGTTTCAGCATCTTCCTTCTGCCACTTGTGTATCGGGTCTGATGGAAGGAGTGTGGGCTCTTTGGGGTCAGACACACCTGGGCCTGCATCTTGGCTCTGCCACCTGCTAGTGGTGAAGCCTGGCCTGGGCTAGTCACTGAGCCATGCAGCCTCAGTTTCTTCATCTGCCAAATGGGGTTTTACCTTCTCTGCAGGGCTGTGGAGATCATTAGAGACCTCACAGGTAGAGCTTTTAACACAGGGCCTGGTCCATAGCAAGTGCCGCAAAACAGCACCCCCTGCTGCTATCAGAAGGGGATTCTCCCTCCCAACATCTGGAAGCCCCTCCTAGCATCCCTCACCTCCTGGGAATGTCACCCAGGCACCCTTGATGGCATCCCAGATGGCTGCCCCAGTGTAGGTAGCAGGGCAGCCCCTGCCTCCAGCTTCTGTCTGGGCAGAGAATGGCATGTGTCAGCAAGGCTCCCTGCCCCTGCCCGGCCATGGCCGCATCTGCTGCCTGACCTCGGGCCACCAATGGGATGCCACCTATTCAGACCAAGCAGCTGCACCTGACTCAAAACAAAAGGCGCCCCTCCCCCATCCCACTGCTGGCCCTCCTCCCTCCCCCCACCCCACCCCCCCGCCTCTGTCCCCCAAGCGGACGGGGTCACCCGGCCCCCTCACCGCCTTCCCTCACAGCCGCCTCGCTGCTTTTGTTCAGCATGTGAACTTCCCCGTCAGCCGAGCTCCTTGCACGGGAAGTAATCAGGGATCTTGACAAGGCTTCAAACCACAAATGCCACTACAAATTAACCAGCACCACTACAAAATACTACTCCTGTCAACATCGGGGAAGAATGCACTGCTCTTCACGACCAGACTGAGCCGCCTTTCAGCTCAGCACTCACGCCCTGCAAAGAAAGTGCCCGGACCCAGCTGAGAGAGTGGCCTCGCAAGGAGACTCATTGGGGCGGCTGAGTTCTGGGCACCCCCTCTGCAGAGATGATGGCAGACAGGCCTGACGGCAGGCACTGTGGCTTTTCTTCGAGGGCCACCTCGGTCCCCAACACCCCCTCACAGAAGGTGCCTCGGGACGGCGAGTTGCAGGCACATGGGAACCTCCCTCCGGAGTCTGACAACCAGGGCCCAAAAGCCGGCCCCACCAGCTTCCTAAAGTGTCATGTGAATTTGGGCAGGAGGGATCATGGCAGCGCCTCTATCCAGACTGAGGCTGACTGGGATATTCTAGGTAACATCTGGCCCGTCGAGGATGATCCAGGATGAGGCCTCTCCCAACCTCCATATGCCACAAAGAAGCACCTCTTTGCCACTGTGTGTGGGCAGGATGGAAACGTCTTCCTCAGCCATGATGGAAGTCCATCCTGTACAGCATCTTGCGAGAAGCACCCCTCCTAGGTTATAGCCTGGAGCTGAGACGTACCCCTGCAGGTGCTTCAGGGCCCGAGGACCCCGGGATCCCCTCTGAGGACCCAGGGCCTGCCTGGTGCTGTTGGCACAGAGCGAGTGCTGGCGGACACCATGCCCGGCCCTCTCCAGCCATCCTTGCTGACACTCTGAAGCGAAGGCAGGCATTTGATCCTCCCCAACAAGCAGGATCAGCTCTATCAAGTGTGGATGAGCGGATTCGAGATAATGACAGAAGCTGGGGGACAGGCGAGAGCTGTGCCCGAGAGAGCTGGTTGGGCATTTCAAAGAAGACACTCCACACAAATATAGCTTCAATACACTCCTTTTTGGAGACCTATCAAAAGAAGCCCTCTTTTATTTCCATACCTTGCATAATAGTGGCTTTCCCTTCCTGAGGAGTAGTGGAGCCTTGCTCTCAGCCCAGAGGCCCTTTGCAAAGCCACAGAAAGCTTTGTCTTCCTCTCGCACCAGGGGCCGTTTCACGCACAGGTCAGAGCATTGATGCAGTTACTAGCCAGGAGAATTAACCAGGTGAACTCTTCCCTTGTTAAACAGTGACAGAGCTTAATTGTGAGTTTTCTCTTTCACACTCTCCATTCCTGGCTGCGTACCTGGTTAGGACACGTCCCTGGGACAGAGAAACCCCCAGCGTCTACCCAGCCTCCCCTCTGGGGAATGCCAGGCCCTCCCCACATACTAGATGGGAGTCTGATAAAAAATGGACAGTTGAGAACACGTTCAGACCCAAAGGATCTGGGACCCCCTTTGCAGCTGCCCTTGGAGGCCACTGTTCTCCGGCCTCCAGCTGCCATCAGCCATACCCCACCTTCTCCGGCGCTCAGGAAGGGGAGCTGAGGGAGCCCTGGCTGCTGCCTCAGGCAGGTTGCATGCGTAGCCCTTGGCCTTCAATGAAGCCCCTTCGTCCCTGTGGCCTCAGGCATCTCTGTGCTTCTATCCCCTTCCCCAGACCCAGTCCCCACTTGGGGTCCAGCCTGTCATCCTACCTACTTTGACATTTCACCTTCTGTGTGGCCTTGGGTGGCTCCTGTCCCCTCTCCCTGAGCCTCCTTTCTCAGGGGTGAAATGGGGATGCTGATTCTGATCTTGAAAGGATGTTGAAGGGATTGACCAAGGTGTGTCCTCTGTGGGGGCTGAGGAAATCCACACCTCGGTTCCCAAACAGCCGGTCCCTCCCATGTGCATCAGGACCCCTGCCCCAACACACAGTTAACTTGAGATGAGCTCTTTGACCCTCTTCTGAAGGCCAGTCGTCCACTGCTAGATGTGACCCTGAGCCAGTCTTCGCCTTCCCTCGTCTGTGAAACGTAGTAGTGACCTTCGTTCCCAGCATGAGGGTTCCCAGTGCTAGCAGGTGACCTGCTTAGGCGTTGGACACAGCGGCCCAGAAGAGCATCGGCTGTGCCCACCGCACAGGCCACCCCTGCTGCCACCCCACACACACACTTCGCACTCTGCCCCAAGTCAGCGCCTGGCAGTCGAGCATCTTCCACCCTGCAGCCCCGTGCAGGGCGCCCGCTCATCCATGCCGCCCAGGTAATTAAGTTGATATTTCAACACGGCTTCCCCTCCTGACCTTTTGAAAACAATGTGTTTTGCTGCATCAACAAATTAACTGCAAATCAGATGCTGTCCTCATAAATGTGGGTTTCATAGCCAATGAGCATACTCACCTGGCCCACACAGCTGACAGATATAAACGCTGAGGGCCAGGCAGACACTGGCAGAGGCCAAAGGGTTCCTTTCCTCTCTGGGACTTCCATGTCAATCACGCTTTGGGGCTTACCCTCTCGTGTTCAGGTCTCCCAGCAGTCACATGGCCAGCTGGTGAGTTGACAACATGGAGGACTGGGCAGGCCCCCGTGGCCAGAAGGGGAGTGTCCGTCCTTAGAAGCCCACCCATCCTCCTCCCCTCTGTCTTCTATGCCAAGGACACCAAGGCCTCTGATCTGTCCCTCCCCACCTAAATCCCTCCCACAGAGAAATTCCACACTTCTTAGCCTGATGGTCAAGGCCTTACATCATGTGACCCGCACCCCACCCTCCGCCCGCCAGCCTCTCCGAGTTCCTGGCCAGCTGTGTCCTCATATTCACCCTCACTCTAGTCTTGTTGGACCACTGTGGTTCCCGTCCCATGCACCTGAATTCTCTACCACCCCATCCTCTAGAAGAGCCCCTCCTTCCTACCTCCACAGACTTCAGTACCCCTCTGTCCCCTGGCATTATAACCCCTGCATCAGAGTGGGGGCCCTTTGAGGGCAGGACCATGTCTTGTTCACTGGTGTGCCCCTTTGCCTGTACAAATTATACTCCTCTGTTTGCTGAATGACTGACACACTTGCCTCGTTTGTAAAGCACCAGAAAGAGATGCTCAAATAAGAAAGGGGAGGGTGTCAGTCATTCTTTCAGCAGTCTTTTCTCTAAGGTGCAGGTCTCTAATGACTGAGTCTAACTTCAGAAGGGACAAGGATTAGAAAAACCAAATCAAAAAGGATTCCAGATGGCTGGAAATTTGGGTTGACGAGGATAGCACAGTGGACTAAGAATACCTGTTTGTTTTAGTTCCTGCTACTAGCTGTGTGACCTCATACTATCACTTAACCTGTCTGGGCTTCCTGTTTCCTTCCTCTACAGTAGGGAAATAATCCTCCTCTAACTTGCCTCACCAGGGTATGTGAGGCTGAAAGGAAAGAAAAGAAGTAGAAATGCTTTGAAAGGAAAATGCATCATGTAAATAGAAGAGATGATTAAAGCCCAGTCCCGTCCAGCAGTGCTTTGCTCACAGTATACTCCTCACGTTCATGGGACTCTTCTGGGGAGATCTGTGGGTCTAAGGAAAGGACAGAGGATTGGATGGTCTCATCTCATCAGCAGGACCAGAGCCTCACACAGCGGTGATGCACTCTTGGGACATCCTCGCATCAGTGCTAGTGACTCGGGAGTTATGACCGTTTTATAGAAAAGTTAACTGAGGCTTAGATTAAATAACTCACCAAATGGCAGAGCCAACATTGAACTCAGCTAGGAAATGACAAAGCCAAGATACGAACACGGGTATTTCTAACACAAAGCATATGCCTTGGGAGTTTCACCCGAATGCTCTTTACGCTCCAAGAAAGATATTTTTCCGTGATGTAGGTCAAATTCCACTAGGCCATACATTCCTCGAGGACAGGACTGTGTCTTGCTCTCCGGAATCTCCGGGCCTGGGGCCCACATAGTTGTTCCATCACCATACATGGGAGGAGTCTTTCCACCTGCGAGAGCCAATCTGCTTCCTGACTACACATGACCTTCAAGAAGGCAGGTGCTTGTGTTGATCACGGAAACCTCCAGCACGCCCATCCAGCCTGCCACAGCTCAGCTCAGAAAGTGCCAGATGAATTGTTGAACAGAACTCTTCTTAGCAGAAGACTGCCAAAGGCCCAGCCTTTTTGAACTCACTTACGTAACAGCAGTCAGTGTAGCCAGGCAACTGAGGATCACACGCAACACGCTCGCTGTGCAGAGGTGCTCGGACCTCTTGATTCTCTGCTCCAAGGCTCTTCTGGTTTCTCCTCCTCTTCCTCTAGCAGTCAAGGGGCCTGAGCCCCGCTCCCGGGTTTCCCCATTACCAGCCGGAGGCCTTGCACAGGCCACTTCACCTCCCTGCAGTCTGTCTCCTTGTCTGTGGAAGGATGCGCTCCTGCGCTCAGGCCGTGGTGCTGTCCGCAGGCCTTGGGGAGTGTAGGCGGGGGTGGGGCGGCCTGGCTCATGGAGATGACTTTCACCGTGTCTGGCCAGTTCTGCTGTCTTCTGGGGCCTCACCTCACACTGTCGTCAATGCCCCACATTCAGTTATTCCCCAGTTCTGCTTCCTGGGCCCTGGAGCCGTGTTCTAGAAAATGGTATGTTGAGTCGCTCCTTCCCTAGCTTCTCTCTTCACCCCCTCTTCCCACCACCACTCAACCCCTCTGGCTTGTTCTAATCGTCTCCAGAGCACTCAGCCCTCCCCAACCTGTGTCCCCAACTGTCATGCCACCCAGCATCTTTGGGAAACTGTAACCCCCGTCGCCTAGCAACCCTACTGCTCCCTCCCTCCTGAGAAGCAGAAACTTCTTAGCAGCGTGTCTACTGTGCGCTTTGCACCGAGAGAGCTGCTGTAATACACCCGGCATCCCTGCAGTGCGGTCCTCGCGCGGAACGCGGGACATTTGTACCGCATTGCCCTTTCCTGGTGTCTGCAAATCCCCCTGGTTTACTCTGCTAGCTTCTCTACAGGCTTAGGTTGGGTGTGGTCAAGAGGCTGCTTTCCTTCCACCATTTATAAATTCAGTTGCAAAAGAACTAGCACTTCCTGGTGACATCAAAGCAAAATAAATTAATCAGAGAATCTGGAGAACTAACATTTGTTGAGTTTCTGTGTGTGCCAGGAAGTTTCATCCAAAAATCTTTGCTGAGCACTTACTATTTACCCAGTACCGTACTAGACCCCAGGGTAAACAGAGAAATGAGATTAGTGAGCTGACAGTTACAGCCTGTGTACTGTGAATGAATACACAGTGGGCGGAGGGACAGAGCATGTGACCCATGCTCTCAGGGAAGGGCAGGGAGGGCCTCCTGGGGGAGGTGGCACTTGAGATAGACAACCAAGTGATAAAGAAGAGGCGCAAAGGGCGAGACAAAAGGAAATGGAAGGTGTTTCAGGCAAGGAGACTGTCATGAAAGCACAGGAACACCTGAGCTTTCAAGGAGAGCAAGGGGCTGAGCAGGGCAGGTGTCAGGGGCGAGATGCACCAGAGATGACATTGCAGGGCTCATGGGCGGGCCCAAGAATCTGGCGGGCTTTGAACACGTCAGGCAGCATTTTCCAGGGAATACTAACAGGTGTTACAGGGTGAGTCTGTGTTCAAAGAAATAGGGGAACTGGGACTTTTACAAAAAAATAGAGTTTTGCCTATTTAGGGTGGGTTTGGTTTTTTTCATTTTAATTTTAATTATCACAATTTTAATACTACAAAAGAAGTAATCAAATCAGAAAGCTGGACTTAAGAGTGTGCAGCCACTCACTTCCCACTGCTAGGTGCTTCCTAGGGCACCCATGGTATGGGTGCCCCCTCCAGAGATACCTTCCACAGAGGTGGGGAGAGCAGGGTGGCATTTTTGCTGCAAGAGTTGGCAGCCTTTTCTGTGCTCACCAGCACCATGAATCTGCAAAAAGAGCAAGGCAGGAGACAGCACTTCCCAGACTTGTCTGGCTAGGGAACCCCCTTCTCTTCTTCATACAGTGCATCTTCCAGGATGATGTTTTTCAGAAGACTCCTTGGGAGATGCTGGCCTTCCACTGAGATGATTTAGGCAGGCAAGTGACATGATTGGGCATGTATTTTTTGAGTCCCCTCTGGAATAAGTGTGGAAGGTGGATTGGGAAGAGAGAGGGTGGAAGCAGGGAAACCTGTTAATGGTGATAGTTGCTGGCGTCTGCTGGCGGCACTGTGCAGAGATGATGGCAATCATCCTCTGGAATCTTCCTAAAAGCCCCCCCTCTAGAAGGTAGTGCTGTCACCTGCATTTACAAATGAGGAAAGTAAGGCTTGAATGGTTAAATAGCAGGCCTACCAGAACCCAGAGAGTCAGTGGAAGACTGGAGTTCAGTATGAGACTGTCTGACCCCAGGGGCCACCTCCTGAATACACAGCTACCCTGCCACCCGACTGGCAGAGAGAGAAATCAGAGATGCCAGGTCAGAGGTGACTAGTGATGAGGGCTCTGGAGCTAGAGGAGGTCACCCAGAATCAGAGTGGCTGAGAACAAGGGAAGCTGAGGGTGATGGGGGAAGTGGAATTGGGGGTGAGAGTGGGGCACCTGGACCAGGGCAGCAGCCAGTGCACCTGCGGGCGCCATGCTCATCCCACCGGGTGGCATCCCCAGCCCCCCCAGGTAGCCTCCCACTGAAGAAGGGGCACTGAGCACGGCTTGGCGCACACTCCCAGCTAACGGCACAGGACTTGGGAGGCCAGAGTGTATTTCCATCCAGATGTGCTCTCTGCGCCATGAGGGACCCCAGTTCTCCATCAAGACCTTCAGTCAGCTTTCTCTGTGGGCCACACTGACAGGCCCTGTGCTGGGCACCAAGGATCCAGGGATACCTGAGACACGGCCCCTCCCTCCAGGAGTCTGGGGTGGAGGATGGGTTCTAAGACACGTTTGCTCTCTGGAGGACCGCTCCAACCAGGAGAGGCTCTGGAGTGCTGTCCAAGAGCAACGTAACAGGAGCCACACATGTGAGTCACATAAATGTTTTAGTAACTTAAAATTACTAAATGTTCTAGTAATTTTAAAAAAGTGAAAAGAGATAAGATTGACTTTAATAATATATTTAACCCAAATACCCAAAATATTTTCTTACATATTGTCAATATAAAAAATTGTGAGATGTTTTACATTCTTTTTCAAACAAAGTCTGAAATCCAAGGTGTATTTTACACGTACAGCATGTCTTAGTTTGGACTGACCACGCGTGACCACTGTAGTGGGCAGTGCAGGTTAGGCTTTGGCGTAATGATGGACCTCTGTGACCCGCAGTGCTGAATGGGAGGAACCCACTGGAAGCCTCCCAGGGTTGGCCGTGTGTCCATGACCTTGGTCTAGTGTGGACTTCTCCTCTCCTTTCTCTGTCTACCCATCTCCCCCACTGGTTAGGGCATCTACATGGGTGGGCCATTGAGAGAACAAAGCTTAACTCTCAAGATAAAGGGTTTGAGGGGCGAGTGAAGAGGTCTGTGTGCTGTTGATTTTTAGTCAGATCCTGAGTTCAGAAGCCAAGCATTTTGTACAAATTTTTTTGTTCATCAGAACTTCATTGAGCAGATCATTTTTCCCCCAAGGCACAGGGATAAATCCCTCAAGGACATGAACATTTGAAGGAGAGTTGGGGGTAGGGGTGGGGTGGGGTGGGGTGGGGCAGATACTGAGTGATAGTGGGGGATAAGTGGGAGCACTGAAGGCAGCTTGTGACCTGGGCAGAGCTTTGAAGGACAAGTTAACGTTTGCCAGGCAGATGGGGGTGGGGTGGGTCACTCCACCTGCTGGGCCGGCGGAAACTGGCATGAGGGCCTGGGGCCACTTGCCAGGTGAGGGGTCTGTGTGGGGCTTGGCAGAGCCCAGGTCTTGGAGGATTTGAAATGCCAGCCCAGGGCCTTGCTGAACTGTTGCCCCAGGACAGGAGGGGGCAGCAGAGGTCTCGAAACTGGGGTGTGGCAGGGTCACAGTGGGTTTTAGAAGCTACCCATTGGCCTAAGTGGAGACCTGCTGGAGGAGGTCCAGGCAGGAGGCCCTGTTAGGAGGGGATAACAGTGATCCAGGCCCGAGGCGGAGGGGAGGGCCTCAGACATGGGACGTGCAGGAGCCAGTGACCAGCTGAGGGGGCAGGAGGCGTCCAGCATGGCCCTCGGGCTGCAGCTTGGGTGACTGGATGCTTGCAGCCGTGTGTGGAAATGCATCAAACTGTTTCCGTGTGTACTGATGTCGTAAGTTTCCACTTTAATGCAGCCACAGAGACTCCGTCCCACCCGCCCGCCGCCTCCCAAGATACAGCGCTCGAGGCCCGTGAGTAGCCGGTGGTTCTGCCCTCCCGCCTAACACTGCCTGAGCCGTGCTCCCCGCCTGACTAAACCCCGGGAGTCTGAACTCAGCCGCCTTGCGAAAGAAAACGGGGAATTGGGTTTTCAGCTTCCCTCTGCGTGGCATGTACCTGAACTTGTGTTTTCTGGGCTTCTCTCCCCTTTTTCTGAATCAATTCAGTGACTTGCAGTCAGAGCTCTAGGCAGCAGGGCCACTGTGTGGTGTGTTTGCCGTGTGTGCATCATTTGAGCAAATCTCCCAGGCTGAGCCTTGTTTCTAGCCACGAGTTTTAAAGCCTTACAGCAGACGCCTCTTCCTCACAAAGGAGGCAGAAGCCTGGCAGCAGGGGTCTCGTTCCGCCAGATCTTGGTTTGGAAATGCATTTGATGTCCCTTCCCAGGGGCAGAGGCTATGCCCAGAGAAGATCAGATCAGGCCGGCTCAGATGGAGACCCGTCGCCTCCTCCCTGGGCCTCACAGGGAGCTCCATCTCCTAAGTGAAGCGCCAAGGAAGGGCGGAGGAGCAGGAGGTGTAACGAACCCACCAGCACCTGGGAATGGGTGGGCACAGGAGGGAGACCCATCCGTGTTTTCCTAAGAGAAATGCCTTGGGAAAATATTGGGTGTGGTTCCGTGTTTAGCATCAGTGAAGTCATTTTCCTTATAATTTCAGACTTTGGTCTTACTGCAGCCTGATAACTTTTGCAGTTTCCTTTAAAGTGGGAAACTTGCCTGGACCATTTAGTGCAGGCTGTTTATCAAGAGAAGAGTTTCTCTGTTTCTTGTTCGAAGTGGCCACCATTCTTGCAGTCAAGCAAAAGGGGTCCTGTTCCTGCCCAGCTGTAGTCAGAGTCCCCCACAAACCCGAGTCCGAGCCCCTCCCACCCTTCCCACTGCAGTGTCCAAATCCATCCTGAAAGTTGTGATGGCTGAGTGGTGCAGGTGACCAGGCTGTACTGTGTCTGTTTTTCATCCTTGGCACACACACCGAGCATCGGTTGGGTGGCCGCTCTCTGCGGGGATGTTGGAAAGTTCTGGGATGCTGTTTTCCTTTCCTTCCCTGCCATGTGTGGGAGTTAGAGGGCTGGGATGGAGGCTGGGTGATGCCTTCACCTGTGGCGGTCATGACACTGCCGTTCCAACCACGTGTGACAGACCCATCCTGTACCCCAGTCAAACCGTGATCAGTGCAGCTGTCAAGGGCCTGGAACATTTCTGCTCACTGTCATTGGAAGGAAAGCACAAACAGCAGAAAGGAACCGCTCTGGGAGACAGACAGCCGACTTCTGGGTCAAACCTTGTGTGATTTACTGAGAATTCTAGTGCAGTCATTAGCAACATCGATTTGGGGAGCAGACAGAGCCAGGCTTGAATACCAAATTGTGTGACTTTGGTGAAGTCCTGAAGCTCCTTGAGCCTCACTCCTCTCTAATGTACCCTCGTTCATGGAGGGTTTTGTGTGACAATGAATGTAGATGACATTTGTAAAGCACCTGGCACAATGCCTGGCACACAGTAGATGTTTTTATTCTTCTTACAGGTTTTTAAATCTTACAGCTTCTATGGAATGACCCAGTTTCTTTTTAACCATCACCCCCCTGAGATTTTTACAGTCAGCATGTCATTCTACGTCCATTACCCCAGTCGAGCCTCACAGCACCTCTGTGAGGTGGGCATCGTCTCCACCAGTTTTATTTTTATTTATTTATTTTTTATTCTTTTGGGGGGGCATTTTTTATAATTTCACATTTATTAAAATTTATTTTTGGGAGGAGGGGTAATTAGGTTTCTATTTATTTATTTTTAATGAAGGTACTGGGAATTGAACCCAGGACCTTGTGCGTGCTAGGCACACACTCTATCACTGAGCTACACCCTTCCCACCTCCACCTGTTTTAGAGACGAGAAAACTGATGCTCTGTGACTTGTCCTCAGTCCTGTAACTACACAGAGGGGTCACCAGACTCTAGAACTCCTGGTCTTTCCATCATTCCAAGCTCCCTGGACCCTCCATCTTCATTTCCATGTCGTCCATCTTAGTACAAAGTACTGGGGTAGGGCCTTCAGGTGAGAAAAGAATTAATCAGCAGCCAGCTGGGCTTCCTGGGGAATCTCTCTGACAGTGTTAGATCTTGGCAGGAGTGCAGAGGTGAAGAGAGTTGACATTTACTGAGCACCTTTTATGTGCCTAGGACTGTGCTAGACACTTGTATGTCATCCCATCTGTCCTTAAACAGCCTGGAGGAGGCAGATGCTGTTTCCCCGATTTGCAGCCAAAACTACAGAGATGATAAGAGGCCACGCTGGCCTTTGAGCCCTGCCTCTGCCCTGCCTCTGCCCACTCCTCACCAAGCCAAGGTCATCCAGAGGGTAGGTAGCTCTCAGAAGTCCCTGGAGGGACCTGGGATCCAAGGCAGGCAGGGAGTCCCTTGGAAGGCATGATCCAGGGCAGGACTGCTCCCCTTGGAAGAACTCGGGTCCTGGAGACAACTACCATGGGCTCCACATTGTCTCGCCTGCGCGGGGACTCGTGCAGACTGGCAGGCGATGGGGCTGGAATATAGCCACATCCACTGGCAGCCGAGGACTTGGGAAGGCAGACATGACCCTAAGCAAAGCCTGAGTAGCAGTGGCCTCTGCCACTGCCCTTCTGCAGGAGGTGACCAGCCTGGCCCGCGGGGCTGCACCTCACCTTGGGTTATGGCACACTGAAGAGTTAGGGTGCTGAGCAGAACTGGTTCTGGGCTTAGAAGTCAGAGAGGCCTGTCCTGGTTTGAATCACAGCTTGGCTACTTCTTGGCTGTGTGACCTTGGGCCAGACGCATACCTTCTCTCAGCCTTAGTTTCGTCATCTGTAAAATGGGATTAACAATATGTACCTGGTGGGGTATGTGGTCATATTCATGTAGTGCCTCGCACAGTCTCTGGCATGAATTGAGTACACCCACCCCAGTTCTGCCAACCCAAACACCTTCTGCCTAGCAGGGTCACTGTGGGACTAATTTGGGAGCCCTAGAAGTTTTGTGCTTTCTGGCCTTATGTTCCCCAGTGCCCCAGGGTCTGTTCACTCAGGGAGCACTCATGGAAGCATTTCCAGTGGGCATCACTGCACCCTGTGGGTGAATCTGGGAGCCACGGAGTATGGAACCCCTCAAGGGCCTCAAAGAAGATGGCCTGACAAGCTCCCATGTCGGGAGCCACTGGCCCCGTGCCGGGCTTTGCCAGGTCACTTAGTTGCAAATGTTCTGGGCAGAAGTGTGGCCATGGACCGGCCCAGGGTGGTGGGAGCGTGGAGACGAGCCATTCAGCCTTTCTGGAAGGAGCTTTGTAGCCTGGCACCTGTGGCTGGAGTTCAGATGTGACCAGAGGATTTAGATTTTCACTTTAAAAAGAAGAAAAAGGAAAGAGCAGAAGAAAGCCTTGCCAGTGTCCGGTGGACTCAGGGGAGCGGGCTGGGGCGCGCAGGGGAGAGGCAGGCTGTGGGCGGCCGCATGTGAAGCGCTTTATAAGCTCTGTATTTATTATTTCTTGCTCACCATTAAAATCAAATGTACTCAGTGCTTTTGTATTCAATGCACATTTAACCCTGCCGACTTAGATTTCTCAGGTTTTAAATCCAGTGGGGAATTGGCTGGTTTCCCAACTTTCCCCTCAAGTCCCCCTTGAACAGAGCTCCAAATCCCTGTTTAGCATTTTCTCTCCCGGCACTGCTGGGATCCAGGCACTGGTGGGGCCAGTCGCTGTTGGGTGTGCATGTGGTTTCTTCCCTCATCCCCAGCCCCCACCCTTCCTAAGTACCCCCAGAAAGACGGATGTGATCGCTGAAATATGACGGGCCGGTTGTCTGCATCGTCTTGTGATTCAGGCTTAATTAAACCATTTTGTCTGTGTGTGTCTGTGCCTGGTTGCGGCTCTAGCTGCAGCCGTGTGTGTGTGTGTGTGTGTGTGTGTGTGTGTGTATGTGAGAGAGAGAGAGAGAGAGAGAGAGAGGGAGATTCGTGCATGTGCCTTCGCCTCTTGTGTGTGCCTCTGTGCATGTGTATTTGTGAGACTGTGGGTTTGTTGGCATCTCGAGGCCTCCATGCGTGTCTCTGGGTGGTTGTCCATGGGTGTAATTTTGTGTCTGCTTTGTCCACACCAATCAGGTGCGTGTGACTCTGGGTGTGTCTGCAGTCGCGCGGGTGGCTGTCTCTGGGTCCTCTGTGCCTTCTTCCCCCTCCCCCGCCTTCGCTGCCGCCCTCCCCGCCTGCCCCTCCCTCTCCCTGCTCTGTCTGGTTCATCATCCCTAATGAAGCAGTCTTCTCCATCGATCCTGCTGATTGCCAACCCATTCCTTTTGTTTGTTGGCGCTGAGCCATTCAGCGGCACTCTGACAGCTCAGCTCGTCTAATTAGCTCTGTTGTTCTTTTTCCCTATGTTTCACCACGTTGCAAGTTCAGTTGAAGTTGCCACAAACTTAATCCCCCCATTTCAGCCACAAGTTCACATTCCTAACCCGCCTCTATTGTACCGAGGAGCAGCTGTGTGCGAGGACAGGCGAACGGGCCTTAATGTCTGACCTTCCCGAAGCCCCCACCCCAGGACCTCCAGGCAGGGCAGCTCTGCTTCTTGGCCGCAACCGCATGCCCCCTTTGTGGTGCAAAGTGGGGAGCACTCTAACCAGGTGATCCTGTTTACCAGCTGCGAGAGGCAGAGGCGTCTGGCTCTGGGCCAGGAAAGCAGTTCAGAGTTGGCTCAGGTGGGGGACAAGTCCATTCGTTGATCAGCAAACGGTGACTGGATGTCTGCTCCGTGGCAGGCATCGTTCTAATGGCAGCGATAATAATAGCAACATTTGTGTGCTCTGCTTAGATTCCAGGCAGCGGTGTTCACTTGCTTCTAAAAACCTGGCTAAGGGACCACCCTAAACCAGGCACTGAGCAGGGTACAAGGCAAGGGTAAGACGGTCATAAACCACGTCTTCTAATTTGAAGACACCCCACCCCCAGCTTCCTTTTGTTACTAATAAGGTCCAGAGAAGCAAGGTGTGCGTTTATTGAGCCCCCACTGTGTGCCAGACCCCATGCCAGCGCCTTCCCTGCGTCATCTCATCAAATCGTCACAGTAACCCCATAGAAGAAGACAGCATGTTTGGTGGAAGGCGCTTGGCTTTTACCACATCTCTGATTTGCCAAACTAGGCTGAGATCAGACTGGCCACTCCGCAGGAAAAACTTTGGTTAGATCAAACATGTGGAGACCTGAGGGCTTGATGAGACTCTAGAAAGACTTGTCTGTTACGCAGCTGACTTCTGTAATCTGTGTTCTGAAGTCACTGTGCTGTGTGGTTCACCAACGCTGGGCGGGGGCGGGGATGGTTCTGGCCAGAGGGTGCAGGGAGTGGAGCATGTGTGTGCTCTCCTTCCCTGCCTTGTCCGCTAACCTCAGCACCTGTGGTGTTTCCTGCCGTGGTCCCTGGTCTGCAGAGAGGGAGCGGCCCTCGCACTGGGCTGCTCAGTTGTTTTCTCTGACAACAAAATTCGTACATAGGCTTTCCTGGCTTTCTCCTGTCCCTCCCTGGCACTGTTCAGAGATGGTGGTGCCAAACTTAAAGCCAGGTAATGTTGATTAGACCAAATGAATATCCTTCTAAGGACACCTAGAAATTCTTAACCTAACCCTCATCATGGGCTCTAATGGGAGAAGGGGATGTCTTTTTATATGGTCCCTCGTCTTGGCTTTCAGAGGCCGCAGCTCAGGGAAAAAAAACAACAAAAAAAAAAAAACACCTTGTCTCTGCAGCCTGGCTTTGGATTAGGAAGGGGTATACTTCACTGTCAAACACACCCACCACCGACCCTCGAGCCAAGTCCCCGTGGTGAGTGACATCCAGGCTGAGCCCGGCCCGGGAGGACTGCACAAGGAAGCCTGGGGGATCAGAAAGAGGATTTTTACTGCACTCTCACGCTATTAGTATTTCCTTTTCTCCCTCTCCCACTTAGAAAAATAAGCATCCTGTAATTCAGTTGTAAAAAGAACAAAATAGACACACACACCCTATAAACAGAGTCTGAGTGAAACCTTTTTGTTGTGCCAAGCCGGGTCCGGGTTCCGGGAGAAGGCAGATGGGACTTGTCATTAACGATAGCCTCTTTGCTCTGGGTCCTGCACAGACAGTATCTCACTGACCCCTCACGGCAGCCCTGTGAGGAGGAAGGTGGAACCATCCCCTACCTGCAGATGAGGAAACCAGCCCTTCAGAAGAGCCATTCCCATCTGAGTAGGCCACGAATTCCAGCTCATGCATTGGCTACAAATTCAATGGCTGCGTCTCTGTGACAAGCGGAGCCTTTGAGCCTGTACCGTGAAAATCCCTCAGCGTTTGTTTCAGGGCCACTTATCTGCATCTTGAGAATGTCCCCGTGTGGCTCTTCCAGCTCAGCCCTTCTTGGGGACTTTCCCCTGTGCCCACTCCAGGTGCGCCCGCCCCGGCCACACGTCGTTAAGAGGCCGAAGAGCAACATCACGGTGGAAGGCCGGAGGACGTCCATCGCGAGCCCCGAGCAGTGAGTACCCCGTCGCTCCCTCCCCCACTGCTGCAGGAGCCCAGCAGGCCGGCGCTTTGTGGAGCCCACGCGGCAGCCCCTCCTTTGAAAGGCTTCCCTGGAGCCCAAGCGGGTGCCTCACAGAGAGGTCAGTCGGGGAGCAGGACTTGATCTTCAGTGTGGGTTCTGCCAGCAGTTGTTACACCAGCGGGAGGCCCCAGAGGCCAGGGAGCCGGCGCCCGGGGTTGGGTTTTGAGTGGTGATGGCCAGGGGGAGCTCAGACAAGCTCAGAAGAAGCTTCCAGGCCTTTTCTTATGCTGAAGATAGAGGGTCAGCAGGAGAGAGACCTGGCTGACATGTTTAATGAGGGCCACCACCTTCCTAGGCCTGGGCTGCTCCAGGTCTCCCGAGCTCGGATTTACACCCAGGACTCTCCTTATCCACAGCCCACCCGCACCGACCGGGACCTTTGCCCACCCGCGCCTTAGCATTTGTTTTATTATGACTTTGCTTTTCTACCTCCCCTTGGCCCCAGAGCCCCTTGGGGCAGGCAGTAGGTCTCATGGCCAGTACCTCACATAGGATCAGCTTAGAGTCTCTTTCTGGGTGGGTGTTGGGGGGATGAGGTGAATGACGAGGCAGGTGTACAAGCAGTGGCCAGAGGATGGAGGAGGCCTGAAGCTGCCCAGACCCGACTCCAGAGCCACGTGGGAAAGGTGACACCACTTCCATCAGCCCGTGTGGTCTCTGCCCAGACAACCCAGTGGCTGCACATGGGCTTCCTGTGATGCCTTAAAAGAGTTCATGAACCCATCTCGGTCTAAGGTTGTTGGGGGGAAAAAATGCCCCTGGAGTCCCTAGGGTGAAGAGGGACTCATGTCTGCCCTATTTTCAGAGAAGTTCTCAGGGAAAGGAGTTAAGGGAGATGGCAGGTCCTAGCCAGAAAAGGAGCCAAAGGGAGGACATGATTCCCAAATGTCAGGCTGTGTCCTCATGGGTTTGCTGTGCTTGAGGACTCTCTGGTTGGCCGTGTGGTATCACCTGAGACTGCCGTGTCGTTACAGGAGCTGTGTGTGTCTGTGTGTCTTGAGAGGTGTTTGGTGATGCAGAATCTGGAAGAGAGGGCTCCAGAAGTTGGGTGCAGGTTTAACTTTTGCTGTGCACAATAGGACAGTGGGAAAGTTGAGGACTGTCTCCCTGGTGTGGATTATGATTGCCCTCTTGTGGAGAAAGTGCTGCATGGCTTCAGGGTGCCCCAGACCCAAAGATTTTTCCTTAGGGGGATAAAATTAGTCACTTTTCTGTAGAGCCACCTCTTTAAAACTGACCTAATATTTTAGACACTGTACTGGAATACAGGGTCATGGGCCTGTAGATACTGAAATGCAAATCCAGAATATCCTTGCACTGCACCCAAAACACCCCGGACCAACACTTACCATTCCACAGACAAGCGTTACCATTTTGTGGCTGGGTTGCCAATTACAGCTTGAACTTCCTCCCCACATTTATTCACAATGTTGCTTTTCCAGCCGTGTTAGGGGATTGCCTCTTCAGTGTTTGCAGAGACCCAGTGTCTGGCAGCCCCATCATTCTGGTGATTACCAGAACTATGTCAGTACCACTTTTTGTGGGGTTTTGGTTTTTGAGTTTGTTTGTTTGTTTTTTTGCAGTATGCCTTGTTTTAGATTTCTTTTGGGGAAACATTTGGGGTTGAAATGAACCAGTGGGAGCAGAGGGAGCTAGTTTGGGGGGTTGGCAAACTGACAGTGATAGAAAACAAATGACAGGTGATCCTGGTCCACCAGGAAATAGGCAGGTATATTTGGACATCATTCCAGGAGTTTCTATTCACATTTTTTCAATGTGGGGGGCGGGGCTGTTGGCCCATAATGCCAGTGACATTTCTGGTGCAACCCGGAGGTTTTCCTGCGTCTCTTCCCATGCTGCCTTCTCCCCACCACCACCCCCCGTTGTGCTCCTCCACTTCCAAATGCCATGTCACAACAGCACTTGGATGTGTTTTTCTCAACTGTCACCAGCTCCAGCTGGCAAGACCAACTTCTTGAAACACAGGAAGCATCCAGCGGAAAATATTTTAATAAAACAGACTCCTCATAAAATATTGTTTTGGGGGGTGGGAAGAAACCATCTCCACCAATCTGTCAGCATTGTGTTGGGAGACACGAGAAGACAAGCCGGCAGGCAGGAGCTGGAGCCTAATGGGCCTTTGTTGCGGGTGGTTCGGTGTTGGGCACACGGACCCGGTGCCTGGCCCTTTAATCTGGCCTGGATTTTCTTGACTCACGGATCTTTGTCTCCACTGGGAATATCAAAGTGCATCGGAAACTTAGAGGATTTGGGCAGCAGGAAGAGACCCAGGATCTTTGAAGCTGAGGGAAGGATTCGGTCCTCCTGACTTCTTGCCCCAACTCTCACTTCCAAAAAGCACATTAAATAATTAACTTTGTGGACAGCAAGATAGAGCTGATTAAGAGTAAGACCGCCTCAGTGTCTGGAATTCACCGAGGCCCAGTGGCATCACCGGCAGCTCTCTAACCAGTCCATCCATTGAAGTCCAGTTTTTCCTTTCTGGGTCATGTCTCTCTGTCCATTCTTGTGTCCATTCGTTCAGCAAATGTCTTTGAAAACCTACTAGGTGTGAGCATCTTAGATTTTTAAAGGAGGCCCTAAAGGGAACCCCAGTGCTGAGTTTTGTTGACTTGCATTTTCCCAAAATGAAATTTTTCCTTTGTCAAATTTTCTTCCCCAAAGGTGAGTGTCCTAGCCCCTTAAAACCATTTGATGGCAACTGGAAGAACACTTTAGGAAGATTTGTGGGGGAAATGTTCCCTCTGTTTTTCAGTTAACATGAGCTAATTAATATTCAGTGACAGTCTCTCCTCAAGAAGTATCAGCTACTTACATTCTTGTTCAGAACATGGCTGGTGGTGTGCCCGAGGACCCCCGGGGGTAAGAGTTAGGGTTAGGAGAAACAGCAGCACAGGCTGGGGCCAGACCCCGGCAGAAAGTGCAGTGCAGCGCCCCTGTGCCCTAGGCCCCCTTAGGCTGGAATTTGTTTCCCCTTCTACAGAATGGAAGTCGGGCTCAGAAAATGTACTGACCAGCATCCCAGGGTCATCCAGTTACAAAGTGGCAGGGCCAGGACTCCAAATACTGCTCAATTTCATTCTCTCAATTGCCCTCTGCTTTCCAAGGGGGTCTACTGTTATCCTGGCTTTGCCCAGAGAGACAGCGCCGGGTCCTGAGATGAACTGCCCCGCACGCCATCTTCCTCTCTGGTTCCCTGGACTTCAGTCCTCTTCCTTTCAAGGAAGCAGGGGTCACTGGTGCCTGAGTGTGTCTATCTGAAGAAGGAAAGAGAAGTAACATTTACTGAACATCCCTTAAGATTGTGATGGGTGGCTTTCCCATTTAACAGATGGGGAAACTGAGGATCAGAGAGAGAGAGACTTGACTTGCCCAAGGTCTCAGGGCTAGAAAATGGAAAGATTGGCATCTGATGACAGAGGCCTCCCCCATTCTTCTGCATGACGCAGGCTTTTTGTTAAGAACCTAATTATGACTGTGAGCTACTCTGAGTGGGGAGGATGATGGTGGCTGCAGTGGGCACGGGGAGGTCACAGCTCCCCAGCTGTTAAAGGTGGACTGGTTATTTCAGCAGGAGTGTGCATAGCTGACAGGCCTCAGCTTATCTTCCCTTTGCTTGCCAGATAGAAGGCAATTTCCCATCAAACATGAGGCTTAGAAAGACTATTGCAAGCTCTAAAAGGCAGCGCTGTGCTCAGTACTGCCCACCCCTACGGCCCACACACAGAGAGCAGACAGAGGCCAAAGGCAGGGGGTGACCTACTGGTCCCCAGATGCCTCTCTCTTTCATCCATTCACTGCCGTGGGGGCTGAGAGTTCGGAGGGAGATAGTTACAAGTAGCCCCCACCTTATGTAATCTTCACAACAATCCAGAAGGGCAGGGTTAGGGGGAGGGTATAGCTCAGTGGTAGAGTGTGTGCTTAGCATGCATGAGGTCCAGGGTTCAGTCCTCAGTACCTCTGCTAAAAATAAATAAATAAACCTAATAAATAAATAACCCCTGCCCTCCCCCTGCCCACTGCAGAAGGGCAGGGTTGTCTTCTGAGACCTAATGGTGAAGGGGCTTGTGCTCAGTGTGGATCTGAGATGTGCCCCATCCCCGCCAGCTGCAGAACCACGGCTCTTTCAGTGCACACCTTGTGCTCTGAAGGACAGAACTCCCTCCAGCCACCTGAGTCTTGCCTGGCTACAGGCTGGTTATTTGGAGTTTCATTGTACTAAGTAAAGAATGGTCCAGATTCAGCCACCAGCAGCCCACAAGCCATTGCCCTGTCACCTCTCTGGCCAGATCCATGCAAAAATCTGCTCTTATCCAGTAATTTTGTTCATAAAAATAACCCAATAGTCTTATAGACAAAATGGAAGTTAGGGAAAACAGAGATTCATTCTGAATCCCATGACTTCGGTTCACCTACTTATTAGCATTTCTGCAGATTCCCGTCCAGTCTTTTTTCCTAAATATGTTTTACAGAGCTGCCGGCTTCCTTGTAATACTCCTTAATACAGAGTTGCCACAGGTCCTTTATGCCCTGTTGTTGGTGACCACACAGAAGAGCCCATCATGTGCATGTGTGTGGTCTGCCTGACCACGCCCCTCATATTGGATCTGTAGATTATTCCAGGTTTTCACAAATGTGGAAAATGCCAGAGTGGATGTCCTTGTTCTCCAAGTTTTTTCTCGTTTTATATCGTTATAAGAACAACTACCGTGAACTGAGCACTGCATGCTAAGCACTGTACATACGTTGTTGGGTTGAATCCTCACAGGAAATCTGGGGGCGGCGGTAGGTACCATTAGCTCTGTTTTATAGAGGAAGTAGCCGAGGCTGTGAGAAGGGATCCCTGCCCTTGGTCACACAGCTAGTAAGTGGCAGAGCTGAGCTTTAGACCTGTCTCTGTAACACCAAAGCCCAACCCTTAACCAGTCTTATAGGCAGATTTCTGCTCTGTGTTACTAAATAACTTTCTGAGAGAATCATATAACTTAATCCTCCCACCAAAACTGTGGATTCCCTGGGAATCTGGGTCTGGAAGACCCAGAGGAACATGGGGCAGACATTAGAAGCCCTCTGGCCAAGGAGCCCTTCTGCAGGTTGTGCTGGCTGGGCAGACAACGTGTACGCCAAACGGCCAGCCCACGCTGCTCAGGAATTGGAGAGTCTGCTCCTCTGAACTGCACTGTGTGACCTCAGCACCCAAAGCCCCAAAAGATTAAAGTAAGATCAGAAGAAGCTGCCAGAAGCATTTAGTGAGAGCTATGCCCAGAGACCAGGTCTCAGAACACTTTGCAATTGTATCTCTTCAAGCTGGTTGCACAAGTGCTCTGGCAGAAGATGACGCACTGCTCCACCCCCATTCCCCTGTCTCTTTGAGAACTGGGCTCAGCATGGCCCCTGGCTGAGGGTCACACCAGAGCCCCTTTCCCTCCTACACAGACCCAGAGCTGCCTCGAGGCTGGGGTCAGCAAAGTCCTGCTGGGTGGGGGCCTGGTGCACAGGCCTGGCTTGGCATCTGCAGACTTGGGCAGCATCCTGGCCCACCAGCTGCCAGTCTGAGACCTTGGGCAAATCTCTTTGCCATCTTTTTTTTTTTTTTAATGCAATGCCTGTTAAAACCCCAAAGAACATGATTTGGGAGACTGCCCACACTAGCATCCTCAGTGAGCAGGGCCCCCCAGACTCCCCTCCTGCAGTGACCGCTGCGGCTTCACCAATATGACCCTCCCCCAAGGCCACCCCCACCAGCCGCACCCTCCCTCCTCTTCCCAAGCCCACAATGGACTTCCCCTCATGTAGTCTTGAGCTGCCATGTCTCACTCACACATACACTATGCTCTCAACACCCCAGTAGTCTGTGAGTGGGGCAGGGCTGTGTGACTTTCAACCTTGATTCTTCAACTCTTGAGACCAAAGCCTCGCCCAGCTCTGCTCAGGGATATTTACTGAATGAATGAACAAAGGAATCACTGAGGGCAGTTCAAAGCTTACAGCCCAGTACCCTGGAGATGGGGGAGAGTGTCAGTTAACAACCACAAATGTGTAAAGAACACCTACTCTGTGCCAGGGGTGATTAGGGTGTGAATATGAAGCTACCAGCACCTGCCTGGCCCGGCTCTGTAAGAGCCAGAAACTGCAATCAGCCCTGGGAGCAAGTCTCAGAGATGCCAGCTGGGCCCGGGCCCCAGGGGGTAGGGGCAGCTGTCTGGGCAGTACCCCCGGCAAGTCGCCAGGACCCACTCCCTGAGCGGCTGGGCATCCAAACACTGAGCAGAAGGGTGCAAACCCAATTAGCAAGGTGAGAGGCTGCTGACCTGACTCGGGCCCCCCCACGTCTCCAACGGTGGGGTCTGGGCCCCAGAGACAAAGACAAGCCAGAAGCCAGGAGTGGAGCCTGAGCCGGCCCGGAGAAGGAGGAGCTGCCGCAGAGCCCCTCGGGGTGTGCAGCAGCCCGGAGAACGGCACCCCCTCTTCTCCACCATTTCTGTCTGCCACTTGGAAGGACAGGCTTTCCTAGGGGCTGCCACGATAGGGGGAGTTAGTTCCAGCTGAAAAGCCAAGCCTTTAGGATGCCCTCAGAAAAGCTGCCCCATCGTCAACATGTTACTCATCTCAGTCTCTTCTGAAAGACTCTGCCATCCCAACCAGCACCCTCCCCATTCCAAATTCCATGTCACCCTTCCCCAAGTGCCTGTTTCCGGCCCAGTATTGTGACGCAGATCATCTTGGTTAACCTCTCTGCTCCCAAAAGTCTTTGCAGTGGAGGCATTGTTCACCCGTTCAGCCACAGGGAAAGCAAGGCTCTAACAGGTGGAATGACCTGCCCTGGGTCCAGCATGTGCATCTGGGTCGACTGGGTCTCACGTCCATATCCAGTGCCTTCTCATCAGATGTCCCCTTAGCACTGCTGCCATGGTCCCCAGAAAAGACTCAGGCTAACGGCAGGCAAAGACTGTCCTCAGGATAAAGGACAGTTCTTCATAGTCCACAGGATTTCTCTTCCAGGTGGGGAAGGCACCCCCAAGGTGTCCCCTTCCCCATCATTCCTCCAGCAGAGAGTCTGAAAGGCGGGAAAGTGGAGCCAGGCCTCTCTGCCTACACAAGTGTCCGCCCAGCGCCTAGGAAGGGCTTCTCAGCACGCCGGGCATGAGTGTGGACTGGGAAGGTCTTTGAAGGCAGGGACCACCCCCATTCACCCTTGAACACCTAGGGGAGACCCGCACAGGGTGAAGGTGCCCAGGACCTATTTGTTGGCAGGTGAACGGGGCACATGGATCTTAACTGAGCATGCACTAGGCACCATGTGAAGCCCTTCAGGAATATTTTTATTCAGCTTTTGTGATAAGACTAACAGGAGGCTGGTAGAATCCCCATTTTACAGATAAGAAACTGAGGTTCTGGGAGGTAAAATGACTTTCCCAAGGTCACCTGTCTGGGCCATGGAGGATGGTGGGAGGCTAAACAGATGGGCCTCGTCCTGGGGCCTGTCCCTGCTCATCAGCCTCACAGGAGCCTTGCAATCAAGGGACGCCAGAGCCACCAAGACATTGAGCAGCGAAGATCCTTTGTGTTGGAGTGAAATGATCCTTTAGAAAATGATCACCAGCTCCCCTCGTTACCTCTGGAGACCAAGTCCTTGCTGATTTTTTCCCTTCTTTATCTCAAGTACATTTAAATGTCAATTAAATTTGAAATATCTACATTTGTCAGCATTTCATTTTGGGCCAGCGTGACGTGCTGCTGATTTGTCCATGCGATGTGACACATGAAAAAACTCTCGAGATGCAGATCTTCCTCATTAAAAAATAAGCCCTGCGATCCTGGCCCGGCAGAGAGCCACAGAGCACGTCCCCGCTTCCTGACGCCGTGGCTCTGACATGGTATTTAAAAAGGAACAGCCGCGCCTGTCACCACTGTCACACACACGCGCTAGCCGGCGACACATTAAACCAAACATTAGAAAGGGCTCAGGAAGTCGTCTGCATGGGAACTCTGCGCCGAGATGAGGTGGGCAGAGGCGGGAGCAGCCGTGGGAGATGACGGGGTCTGAACGTGATGGACAGCGGGCCTTTCTTTCTCACCAAGACTCCGGCAGACCTCGCTGGGTAGCCAAGTTCGCCACAACCTGCCTTTTCACAGACAGCTCTTTGTGTGTAATAAAATCCAGGCAAGTGGTGGGTGGCAGTCTGCAGGGTAGTAGCTGAATTGGGTTAATGAGGGAAGAGGTACACTTTTTTTTCTCATATTCCGCCTTAAGCTAATAAAAAATTTAAACCTGGACGTATTCAACGGTTCATCCTTTATCTCTGACAAATATCTGACTGTATGTTTCACGGCAGAACATGAGCAGTTGAATTTAAATAAGTTTATTTTGAAATCTCACCTTTTATCAAAAACAGAAGGGGAAACACCCTGCCCCTTATTTCACTGTTTCAGATCCACAGAACTGAAGAGACAGGATCGCAAAGTGGTTTTAGAGTCAGACAAATCCAGATTCCCAGCTCTACCGTTAGCTGCTGTGTGACACTAAGCAAATGACCCCCTCTCTGAGCCTTGGCTGCTTTATCTACAAAATGAGGATGTGATAAGTAATAAATGAGGAACTGTCCAGGCAGCATTCAGCCCAACACTTGTAAGTACTGCTGGTGTCATCATCATCCTCCACATGGCCCACAGCCTGGACCTGAAGAATCTCTGATCTGACCAAGCCACTTGGAGAGTTCTCATCTGGGTGCTCCATCACTCGTGAGAGACACTGGGCCTCTTGTTGAAGCTACTGCCCAACTGGCCTGGCCTGGCTAGGAGAGCCAGCTGGAGAGGGAAATGGTGAGCTGGAAATGGAGGCTCCCTCTCTCCCCCACCGCACCCCCAGGTGCCCTCTGTGACCTTGCGTGTGGGAGGCACTGGATTTTGACAGTGATGGGAACTACAGCAGCCTGATCTGATGAAGCCAGGGGCCAGTCCAGCACAAAGGCTCTTTGCTCTCATGTGAATCCAGACGTTCCTGGCTGGTTTAGTGGTATTCAGCTAATGTGCCAAGCTGTGCTCTCTGCTTTCTTGTCAAAGCCAGCTGTGCTTGAATGGGTGGTGGAAAAGCATTCAAGATGGATTTGAGGGCCACCCAAAGACTCATTCAGTTTGACCCAAGTAGAGGTGCGGGTCTCCCTCGTATTTATCTACTGCCAGCCTAGTGGACAGGAGAAAGAGGAATTGGAATCCCTGCTCGTCACTGCCTGGCCAGGTGGCTTGGTCACACCTCTCCTCTTCACCCGTGATTCCCAGCACTCAGTTCACACTGGCTGTGCTCACTACAGGCCTTCCGGGGGTGCCTCTTGGTTGCTACGTGGATGATCAGACAAGTAGATGGATGGACTCATGACAGTCTCACCCTCTATGAAATCCATACAGTGACACCTTCCTGCTTCCTGTTGGGAGAGGTAGAAATAACCTATGTAAAGTCGCCGCAGTGCCTACTTGTGGACATTATATTAGACATTCTTCTGAGACTCCCACCCGCCCCTATATACCTAACACCCCCTCCCCCAAACATGGTCCCACTCTACAGGTCCCACTCTCAGCACCTCAGCAGACAGATTGGGAGCTCAGAGGGGAGACACTCATACTGCAGCCATGAGCTGAGGAAAAGGACATGTGCCTGGCGGGGGTCCAGGAAGAGCGGTGGAGCGGGCGTGGGCGGTGCCTTGTCTCCCCAGCCCGCGGGCTCCCGCTCATTCCCTTGCAAACTTCCTCTGCGCTACTGCTGTGCTCTGGTGCAGGAAGAGAGAACGGGCCAGGCCCCTGCCCTTGAGGGCCTCTACTCAAATAGAATTGCAGGAGGTTCCCTCTATGTGGGAAGGGCTAAACCACGCAGCCCAAGGACAAGCGAACTCTATCTAGAAAGAAAACTCTGCTGGGAGCTCCAGGATGGCTTCCTGAGAGTCTTCCAGCCTAAGGGCAGTCAGTGCACCTTGACACAGGCAGGTGGTCGGGAGGGGAGGGTGGGGGTGGGCGGGGCCAGGCGGGCAGCATGGGGTTGGCCTGCTTGCAGCTCAGACTGGGCAGCCCTCACCCTGCCCCCCCAGAATGTTCCACAAGCTCCCCAGGATGGAACCTGAGGCAGGGTGACTGCCCCCCTGCACCCTAACCTGCTCGTGAGAACAGTCTAGTGCTGCCGAGTGAGAGTGGGTGCTCCTAACTTAATGAGGCAAGTAAATCATCCTGCAAACGCCTGAACGTTTGAATTGCTGACACTTTACTTGGTGGGGTTGCTCACCACACAGCCAGCTGCGGCGAAATCATGGTTCAGAGTAGCAGGTTTACCGGCGTGAAGCAGCAGAGTGACAAGGCTGGGGCTGTGATTCAGAGCAGAATTCCAGCGTCTGTGTGCAGAGTGGCCCTTCTGCTGGGCCTTGTTCTATGTCCCGGTGGACATGGCAGGAGCTGGGCGGCCTGGCCCCGTGCTGGCCAGGCTCATTTCTGCAAGTCACATCATCTTCCTGCCCGCTCTCCTGAGTCCAGAGGCAAATGTTCTCTCCAGTCCAGGATGGGCCAAGACACGTCTTGTCCCTGACACCTGGCAAGGCAGCCTTGGAACGGAGTGCTGTGACCTCCTCCCTGTGTGACCCTGGGCAAGTGATTTCCCCTCTCTGAGCCTTGACCTCCCCTTCAATACAAGGGCAAAACTCTGCCTGGCTCACTTCCAGGGACAATGTGAGGAACTGAAGGGTTCAGGTGTGCCAGTGCTGGGGAACGCACAGCTCTGGGAGCCAGCTTTGGTTCCACTTTTAAAAGAACAGCATATCCTTGGGTAACAACTGGCTTAGCCCTGGTGATGGTGGATTGTAGCAGCAGCAGGTCACAATCCGCCCTCCCAGTCCCCCGGGACGGCTGCTGCCCTCGCTTACCCTCCAGCCCTGGTTCCCATGCACTTTTTTGGACACGTTTCCCCTTCCTGAAATAAAACCTGAAAGGAATTGCATCATATAAGGCAAAGAAAGGAGACGGCTCTGGCTAGGGGGTGGGAGGAGAGGAAATAGCCCCCCATCAGGTAACCCTGTGTCTCCTACCCACCTCCCCAAACTTCACCATCGCCCCTGGGGATCCTCAGGTGAGCCCAGCCCGCTGTACAGGGCAGAGGCGTGGGCTGCCCACAGCAGCCGTGGGGCCAGAATTTGAACCAAGGTCTTCAGAGGTCCAGCTCCCCTCTCCTGAGCACACACCTCTCACGGGCCCCAATCGGTGTATAATTCATAGGAGCAGGCGTGGAGTTTCTCTGGGCTGTGTATATGTTTGTGTTTATAGAGGTAGAGCTCACAGGTGGCTGACAAGGGAGATATATTTTTTATAACAATGAATATTTAATTTCCACATCACAGATGAAAAAGACTCTCTGAAGAGGCATCTGAGGGAGACTCCAGAGAGCAGCCGCTAATCAGAAAAGGGCCTTCTTGCGAGTGCTCCTCCACGTGGCTCACTTTCTCCTTTAACTTTTTTTTTCCTGATTATTGAAGTAGATATGCACATTGGAGAAAATGTAGAAGAAAACAAAAATAAAATTGGGGGGGGGAATCACCCATAATCCACTAGCATTTGTTGACATTTAGACACATCCCTTTCCAGTCTTTTTTCTGTGCATTTTTCCGTAAGCAGATGAGAAAGAATGTGGTATAATTGCAATTCTGTGTCCTGATTTTTAGATTTTTCTTTATGAACTTTATAGTTAACGAGAGGATAATATTCAGCCAACTGTACCATAATTCACTTCACCAGGTTCCTACTGTGGAAATTTAGGTTGTCTCATGTTTTAATATTATAAACATAGCAGTAACAAACATCTTTGTGCATAATCTGTTGCTGCATTTAGGGTTATCTAAGTGGAAGTGGAAATCTGAAGTCCTAGATGCATTTAAGGTTCTTGACACCAGCGACAAACGCACTGTTTCTTTTCTTTTTGGGACCAGCTTCCTCACCGTGGGGCCCGATAGGTCTTCTCCAGGGAGCCTCTGCCTGGGCTGGCAGAGGGAGGCCCGGGCCAGGCGCTGAGCCCCAGGCCTCCTTCCCACCTGGCCCCGTGGATTCCTGAGATGTCTCCTAACTGTTCTCTTCTCTCTTGTCTTCCTCTGCCCCAGCCTCGTAAAGCCCTTGCGACACTATGCTGTCTTCCTCTCCGAAGACTCCTCTGACGATGAATGCCAGCGGGAAGCGGGCCCAAGCTCTGGCTTCACCGAAAGCCTTTTCTTCTCCACTCCCTTTGAATGGTCTCTCTCTTCTTCCATTTCCCTGAGCTCAGCTTGGTGACTCTCCGGGACCACTTGGAGGGATGGGGGTGGCCAGTGCTGCTTACGCTTGTGTGTGGGGAAAGGTGTCTGGAGCTGCTGCCTTCTGGTGCCCCGGTGCCAACTTGCAGGGCAGATGCCACCTCTGTGTGCCTCCTTTCAGGGTTTTTTATTCTGCCAGCCCCACAGGGATGTGATGACGGGGTAAAGTGACAGCGGTGACTGAGTTCTAAAGGTGTGAGACGGGGGCATCGGTCTCGTGCCTTGTGGGGAAAATGCACTTGATTGTTAATGGAATTGGTGGCTACTGTTAGCCTGGTTGTTGCTTCCCGAGTCTTGCTTTATCTCAGCACATCTTGGAAAGCCGTGGAGATGGGGGGGTCAGATGTTAACTTAAAAAAAAAAAAGTTTACTGATATGGAATGTATATATTAGTTCTGGCATATCCAAACGTTTTACTGATCTGCCTGATTTTAAGATAATTTTTACCATTATTATTTATAATCTAAGCCTCCTTCTAATTACAAATTGCAATAAAGAAAAAAAGAGAAAAAGAAGGTTCACCACAATCCAGCCACCCCCAGAATTAGGCTTTGCTGGTTCCCCTTTCTTTGCTGGTTCTTGCCCCCACCCCACCACAAGCTTTCCAGAGCTGGGATTGAGCAAAGCGACAGCTTTGATCTATGTTTATTTGTTAACGAGTTTGTGTAGTGTTTTTAATGGAAGCTTTTAAGGGAAGGGTAGTGTCCTTTTTTGAACACCCACAGCAACACTTCGGGGAGTGAACCGTTCCAGCTGGTTCACAGAAGAGAGATCGCCCCCCACCTTCCCCCTCCCAGTCCCCTTCACCATCTCCCTGCTCCCAGTCCCTCCCCTGGGCTTGGCCTGTGGCTTCCTTGGGGCACCTGGTAAACCTTCCAGCTCTGCTCCTGCCACTGCTCCCACAGTGGGAGAAGGTTTCTGGCCTTTGCTGCCACCAGTTCACCTGTGACCACAGGCAAGTCAGTCCCCTCCTGTTGCCCTCACTTAGAGAGCAGTGGCCTAAGCCAGTGTTGCCCAAGCTTCGCATGCCGCCTGGTCTGAACAGTGAATCTTCTTTAAAACTAGCAGAAAAGCTTTGTCCTCAGCAATAATATCTGATCTCATAGGCTTAATGTATCAGTTATTATTCCTATTATTAATTAAAATAAAGATAGCATCACTGGAATAAGAAATGTTCATTCATGTATCAACTTATAATCACCTTGCTGGTAAAGGCATCCCTTGTGGGTGATGGCCAAGCACTCCCCTGCTGCAGAGTCCAGCAAGGCACATTCTTTTTAAATTAATTGATGCCTTAATTATTTAAAATAAAGCTCACTCCCTGAGCCATGATCTATGAAAAGTATAGGCTTTTGTGTGTGTTTAAAAGGGACATGGCCTTCTTAACTCAAACAAAATGAGTTCTTTCTAAAGAACACTTACTTCCTTAACTATAAGAAGCTCACTGACTTTTCTTTATCTCCTTCACTGCGTTCAAACTTGGTTAAAGGGGCCTGGGCAGATGGCTTAGTTAGAACAAGTGAGGAACTTTAGAAGTCTCATACTTGGCTTCCATTTTTGCCTCTTGCCAGGTGCTGTGTGACACATGGTGAGTTACTTAGCCTCTGTGAGCTTCGGCTTCCCCATCTATCAGGTGGGGGTGTGAATCCTACTTTATGGGCTGCTTGTATGGCTTCAGTGAGTTAGTCCAGTCTGATGCAGTCCTTGCCAAGAGTCAAGACTGTTAGTTGAGCCCTCTCCCTCTGCTGACTGTCCTCTGCCCTGGCTCCTGCAAGTGAGCCTTTGGGACCAACAGGTGGCGTCCTTCCCCCACTTTACGAGAACCTTGGGCAGTTCCTGCCTGATCCAGGAGCCAGAACCTTGCTGTTAGAGGCGGTGGGACGCTGCTCTGGCCCTGGCTCCACTAGAGGTCAGGGTTTGTCCAGGCAGCATTCTCCATGTACCCAGTGGTGCTCCTGGTATCAAGCTTGTGAGAAAGGAAAGTGGGAGGCACCCTGTGTCACCTGCACCTGGGTTGGCTGCAAGGTTTTGATGCATGAATGGATGGAATGCTGTTAACAGCCTCGGCACGCCTGCTATACACCAGGCACTGTGTTTGCTTGTAAAACCTCCACCAACAGCTGCAAGGGAGGTGCACTCTGGAATAGGAGAGCGGCTGAGGCTCAGAGAGGTTAAGTGACTTGCCCAAGGTCCCACAGCAAGAGATGGCACCAGAGCTGGAACCAAGGACAGCACAGGCCGAGGCCCAGATGGTCTCCCGAGGATCCTGGGGTGTGCTGGGCAGCTGCCCTGGGGAGAGTTCTCCCAGCTCAGTTCCCCATGAGCTGTTCCCAGGACCTGACTGCTGCAGGGGTGAGAGTGCAGACAGTGGGCTCAGGAATGAGTCTTCCTGCCTATTCCCTTCCCAGACGCATCCCGTTCTTCATGCCTTATATGAATGGCTTTCAAGCCCACTAGCCAGTTCTACAGTGGGTCCTATGGTTTGGGAGAAACTAAGTGGGGCCCCCCAGAACAAGATAGAGCCAAAGGAACTTGCCCACAGCCCCACAGCGAGCAGAACCCAAACTCAGCCCCTAGTCTGTCAGAGTCCCGTTGCCCAGACGCCTGCCCTCATGGGGACCCAGGACACTCTCCTGTCCCAAGACTCACAGGTGCACTCGTCAAGGCCTGGAAGTTCTTGGGGGTGGGGGCTGCTTGCCCCTCCTGGGGCAGCTCTGAGTGGGAGAATCCAGCCTGCTCTGCCTCCTCGCAGGCCACAGCCATATCGGACACTCAAGGAGTCAGACAGTGCAGGAGACGAGGCGGAGAGTCCAGAGCAGCGCACACGGGAGCCCCTGGGCCCGGCCCCCGTGCCGCCTGACAGGGCTGCCAGCATTGACCTCCTGGAAGATGTCTTCAGCAGTCTCGATATGGAGGTCCCACTGCAGCCGCTGGGCCAGGCCAAAAGCTTGGAGGACCTTCGGACCCCCAAAGACCTAAGAGAGCAGCCAGGGACCTTTGACTATCAGGTATGGTGGGGTGGGGTGGGGTGGGTACATGGCAGGGGCATTTTGTGCCCATGAAGCAGGTTCCCCCATGTGACAGTGAAAGACACCAAGGGAGAAACAGTGACTTTCCCAGGTCCTCAGCCAATGCTCGGGGTCACTCTGACTGCAAACCCTGCTGGGCCAGCCAGTGGCCAGACCATCCTCACAGTGGTCACTGGAGGAGATGCTGGAGCCTGATGGAAGTCTGCCCCCTCCACTTCCATTTGTGCATCAGAGGTGGGCTGGTGCTCTGCCTCCCTCTCCCCAAGACCCCCCAGCCCAACCCCCAGGCAGGGCTGTGGCCACTGGTGGAACTGGGATCTCTGTGGAGAGCTTGTGGAACAAAGTTCCTGGGTTCTGGATATTCACGTGTGACCCCTGATCTTCCACCGTGACTTTCTATCACATCTCCTCTCTGTGCCTCAGTTTCCTCACTTGTGAGTGGGGGCTGCCAACACTGCAGTCACTGGGCCACACAGTGGAACTCACAGACTACCCACACAGGCGATGATTCACGCGTGCCCCTCTGCAGGGAACTGCTTTTCCCACGCTGCCGATGCAGGAGCTCCAGCCAAGAGAAGGGACGTGAAGCCCATATTGTGGGCCCTTTAAGTGGCCGAGCTGGGACTTGAGCCCAGTCCTATTTCCTTCCAGGGTGCCTTTGCCCAAGATCCAAGCCTCATTTGACCTCTTGGGCTCATTGATGGTTGAAAGTGCCCACAAGCTTTGAAAAGTAAAAAGGGTCTGGCCAGTAGACAGTCAGTAGATGAAGCCGTTTTCCTCAAACTACTTGGCAACTTGGTATGAAAAGACAAGGGCTTTCTCTGGGGTCCCTTTGTGCCACATGGTGAGAAAAGACCTGGGCTTGCTTTGTGCCGCTGACTTGGGCCAAGGACTCAACTGCTGTGGGTCCCAGGGAGCTGCTCAGCCACACTCCTGGGACCATGGTCCCCTTGTCTGCCTGGCTGGCATACAAGAGGGGTGAGGGAACGGGCATGTGCTGCCTCCAGTCTGTCCCAGGTCAGCCTGTGGTCATTGCCTCCCTTGTTCCCTCCAACAGAGGCTGGACCTAGGCAGGGGTGAGAGGAGCCGCGGGATTCCGGGGGCCTTGAAGCTCGCCCACCCGTACAACAAGCTCTGGAGCCTGGGCCAGGACGACATGGCCATCCCCAGCAAGCCCCTGGCCACCTCTCCTGAGAAGCCCTCAGCCATGCTCGGGAACTCCCCGGCCCTGCCCTGCAGGCCCCAGAACCGGAATGGCATCCTGAATCCCAGCGACAAGGAAGAGATGCCCACCCCTACTCTGGGCAGCATCACCATCCCCCGGCCCCAGGGCAGGAAGACCCCGGAGCTGGGCATCGTGCCCCCACCCCCCACTGCCCGCCCAGCCAAGCTCCAGGCTGCCAGCACTGCCAGCACTGCCCTCGGCGACTTCTCCTCAGAGCAGCTGCAGGCTGAGCGGGAGAGACGGGCTGCCCTGAGCTCAGCCCCATTCCCAGGGCTCCTCCCCAGTGCTGCCCGACAGGACCCCACCGAACTGCTCCAGCCACTCAACCTGGCCCCAGGAGCTGCGGGCACCAGCAGTGACACCCTGCTGGCCCTCCTGGACCCACTTAACACAGCCTGGTCAGGCAGTACCCTTCCACCAGGCCCTATGGCCCCAAATGTAGCCACCCCATTCACCCCTCAATTCAGCTTCCCCCCCATGGGGACCCCCACCCCCTTTCCACAGCCATCACTCAACCCCTTCATCCCATCTGTGCCAGCAGCGCTGCCTGCCATGCCCCTGGTCTCCACACCAGCTGGGCCTTACGGGGCCCCTCCTGCTCCCCTGGGGCCAGCTTTTGCCCCCAGCCTCCTGCTGTCCAATTCTGGCTTCTGTGCCCCACACAGATCTCAGCCCAACCTGTCTGCTCTCTCTATGCCTAACCTCTTTGGCCAGATGCCCATGGGTGCCCACTCCCTGCAGCCCCTGGGTCCCCCAGCAGTCACCCCTTCGAGGATCCGAACGTTGCCCCTGGCCCGCTCAAGCGCCAGGGCTGCCGAGGCCAAGCAAGGGCTGGCCCTGAGGCCTGGAGATCCCCCGCTCCTCCCCTCTAGACCCTCCCAGGGCCTGGAGCCAGCACTGCAGCCCTCCGCTCCACGAGAGGCCAGAGACCCCTTTGAGGATTTGTTACAGAAAACCAAGCAAGATGTGAGCCCAGCCCCCGCCCCAGGCTCAGTGGAGCAGCTCAGGAAGCAGTGGGAGACCTTCGAGTGAGCCAGGCGCTGAGGGCTGGGGGCAACCTAGGCTGTGCTGCCCACCACTGCAGCTCTGGGCTGGCCCTGCTTCCCCTGCCGCTGTTTCCGCCCATGTTCTACTGGTGGGAAGGGATGGGACCCCTCTCTGCCGCCCCTCCTCCTCTCCACACTGCTCATCTCTGAGGTCTGGCTGCTGGAGAATGGCACCAGTTCCAGCCTGGGAATCGACCCAGCTCCTGGGCACCTGCCCTGCCCTGCCACCACCCTTCCCCTGCACCCACGATTGGGTTTTGCACTAAAGAGGACGGCTGGGCTAATGACTGCCCCAGACCACGTCCTACCCACCTTCTTCTGGAAACCTCCCACCAGGAGCCTTGTAGGGTTCCTCAAGGCAGCTCCTCCCGAGCCCTGTTTCCTGTCCCAACTGCAGCTCAGCCCTGAACACCCCACCTCGCTGGGCACAGGCATCGGTGGGACCCTCAGTGCGAGCTCGTCTGCACAAGGTGCACATCGTTTGGAGTTTGAAGTAAGGCACCCCCTTCCCAGGCCGGAGGAGCTATCTGGTGAGGCATATCCAAACCCTCTCTAGCAATATGCACACTCATCCTTTCCTGAGTCTTCAACTCAACTCCCAAACTTCAGTTTTTCTGGCTTGGTAGGAATTTGGGGGCTGAGGGACCCTTGGGATCCCTCATGATAGCCAAACCCCGCTCCAGCCAGCCCTACATGGGGACCAGGAGCACCAGCAACTCTGATTTGTAGAAGAAAAACTAGCAACAGGAAAATCTGAGCGCATCGGGCAGAGAAGCCAGGCTGCTGTTCCACACACTCCCTCTGGTCCCCACAGCTTCTCTGGGTCTCAAGTAACTATCAGACGGGGCTCAGCCTCTTGTCCAGTGCGTCTGCAGGGGCAGAGCTGAGAAGCAGGCACCCAGATTCCAACCGGAAGGCCAAGCTTAACACCGTGGACTGACGCAGGGGTCCTAGCGGCCCGGCTCCTGGGGCAGAAGTGGGCAGGGCGCTGAGCCCCTCTCCAGGCCCCTGGGAGGATGTGGGCAAACTTGACTTCTCGCAGCCAGGAGGCAGGAGGAGGTCTCAGAGCAACCCCCTCCCGGCCCACCTTGTGATTCTTGCCAGCATAGAAATTCCTGAGGCCAACGTCACCAAAGTTAAATTGAAATGTTTTGTTATTGTTTCTTTTATCTTTCTTTTCCTTTTTACTTTATTGATTTGATGAATCTTGAAGTTGACTAGTTTCAATAAACCAAGTTAAAATATGGCCCAACCATTTAAGAAAACAACCATCTGAGACATGCAGGAAATTGTGAGCATTTTGACCTGATTTCTCATTTCCTATCTGTGAGTGGTCAGATCCACAGTCTCAGAGGTGTCTGACAGGGCACGGGGGTTTCTGGAGGCCCCCATAACCCCAAGGAGCCTTGTCAGTGTCTGAGGCGCTGGGAGGCCATCCCGACACGTGGGGGAGTGAGGCTTGGAAGGTCGCTATGTGGGGTGTGAAGAGCTGCTGGCCCAGCACACAGCCCCTTCCTGAGTCATAGCCCCTCGGGCAAGTCTTCTCTAAATCCCGGCAATGTCCTCTGGCTGCCAGAAGGCGGAGCTGTGTCATGTCTGGGCCATGTGGACACTTCTAGGACACTCAGGTGTTTCAGTAGATTCCAGATCCACCCATCTTGGGCAGACCTCTGAGCCCCACCGGGGACAGGGCAGCCCACCTGGGGGAGACAGCATGGGGCAGAGTATAAGACAAGAGGTGCTGGGTGGCCGCAGGGAAGTAGAGCCCACTCCCGTTTCCCTGGCTGTGCTGGGGGCTGGTGGCATGTGCTCCATGTTCATGTGAGCACTGCTGTCTCTTCACTTGCTGGATTGGATTTGCAAATCCAAGGATGAATTTTGTGTGTGCGTTCAATAAAATCTTCTTGGGAAGAAGGCTGGTATCCCTGTGTCCTGAGGAAGCTCTGGGGGAAGGGGTGGCCTCAGGCATCTTTAGCATACCCTTTTGTAGGGGTAGAGGCTGCGGGGCTTAGAGCAGTCAGGGATTTGACCCCTGGCCCACTCCCAAACCTGTTACCATTTGGAACCGTGAGCCCAGCTCAGCCCCTTCCCCTCACAAGCAGGGCTGGAGGTAGGCTGGTCACAGGCATGCACAGGCCTGCCAGGTCCATGGAGCAGGGCTGCAGGTCACCGGTGATGCTGAAGGCTCTCAGACTCCAGGAAAGAAGTTCAAGGAGACACCTGAAACTTCGCCCACACAGACCTTTCATTAGCAAGGGCAGAGCCTCGGAACCTGCCATCTGTTGGCTGCGTTGGGGAGGGAGACCTGGACCAAGAACCCAGAGTAAGCACCCAACCCCCCCATCTGCCTATTAGTTGGCCACATCCCCCTCCCTGGGCTGCGCTTGAAAATGACAGGTACCCAGAATCCTTAGGAACAAGAGGGGAAGACAGCTTAGGGCTCCTCAAAAAAGAACAGCCCAGCTTTTATACATTGGGGTTCCACATAATGTCTTTTCTTAGGTACCTGCAAGAACACAGGTTTGCGAAATCCCTGACTAACCAAGGCACTGACTGTGGCTAAGCCGTTGATACCAGATGATTCCTCCCCCTTCCCCAGCTGTCATGGAGAAAGTTGGGGGGAAGGTGGTCCCACCTCCTACAGGATAAGGACCAAGCAAGCCCCTTAACCTAGGGTTCAGGGCTCTTCCCATCCCAGCCTCAGCTGACCCCGCCCCCCCCGTTTCAGCCCCCTACCCCTTCCCTGGCCCTCCATCACCACGTGGCTCCACCTCAGATTTGCCTCCTGCACCCCTGGAAGCTGGCTGAGACCCCAGGGGGAGCTAGGTAAAGTCAGCCTCCAATCTAGAAGTGGAAAAGGGTCTCCTGGCCTTGGCATAGGGGGCACTGGCCTGGGAAATGGGAAAGACCAAAGGACACATCTCCAGGTCAGGGACAGAAGGTCTCTGTGCCGCGCTCAGAGGCCAGGCCCTCAGGCGGGTGCCCTTCAGGGATCAGAGATCCCAGCAGTGTGACGGCATCACCAGGGAAGGGGCTGGGAGTGAAGTGGCCAGTTCCTCCCCTTCTGTCCGCAGGGCCAGCCGCGACACAGTGGCAGTGCACCTGCCTCAGCAAACAACCCTGAGGGCTTCCTGCCAGTCCTCTCCTTGAATCCTCCCAAAGGTCACCTTAGGGAGGTGACTGGTCTGCAGGAGAAGGAGTGGCCTCACCAGGCAGCCTGGAGAGGAGAGTGCTGGCGCCGCTGGAGGAGCTGGAGAACCACAGGTGGGCTGGCAGGGCTGCTCCTCCATCCTCATCACTTTTGGCCTCGTGGTGCCCCTCGGGGAGGCCCCTTCCCTCGAGCGCCCCTCTCCCTTCCCAACACCTAGCAGGATGACCCGGCAGCCCCTCACAGCAGAATGACTTTAACGACCTCCAGAGTCCATCCCCGTTGTCGTCCACGCAGATCCTCACGCCAGCCCTGTGAGGTAGGTGGGGGCTCTTTCCCCATCTATACAGGCAGGTCCAGAGGAGGAAGGCTGCACGGGCCCAGACACCCGCATGGCTCCTGTCAGTCTGTGTTCCAGCACAGGGTGGACATAGATCTGCCTGCAAGAGCATTTGCTCTGGGAGCCAGGAGCCCATGCAGACTCTGGCTAATGCCCCTTCCCTCTCCTACCCCTGCCCCCGCCCCCATTTCACCTGCCTCAGGATGGGGGCAGCCTCTGGAGGTGGGAGAGGCTGTGGGAGCTGGGGCTTTGGTCCTCAGGCAAGCTGTGGCCCGGCCTCTGGGAGAACACAGGGCTCTGGGCTGCCCCTGCCCCAAGGCTGGGACAGTTGTCCCCACAGCCCAGCTGCCCCTCTGTGGGGCCACCTGCACCCACTACACTGTCACATGCACACACAACAAAGACGTGGACATGCCCATGAGCACCGTCTGTAACACTCACACTGGTATCTGCAGATTGACAGTCCCAGGTATGTGCGCGCGTGTGCACACGGCTGAACACATCATGTGTACCCATGGGTGCCCCTCCCTGCAGAGCCATGTGCCTGCCAAGGCCAGACCTGGGAGATGGAGAATGTCCACAACCTCGCCAGGCCCCTCTCTACTTCCCTGAGTGCGCCCCTTCCCCTCAGTCCACGATGGGGCAGAGGCAGGGGCTCCCAGCAAAGGGGACACTTCCCCAGCAGGTCTCCTGGGCCCTGCAGCAGCTCCCCAGGGCCCGGAAGAGGCAAGCCATCTCTCTGCAGGCCCCCAGAAGCAGCTTCCTTGGGTCTCCAGGTAGAACTGAGGACCTCACGGGTGCTGGAGCCGCAGACAGGTGGGCCTAGATGAGTCTCTCCTCAGGTGGCACCTTGAGGACACTGTCCATCTCCAGCCGGGCTCCAGCCACCTCCTGCTGGCTCGGGCTGTAGGTGCCCTCTGACTGGCGGCGCTTTCTGGCTGCCAAGATCCCTGAGAGGAGGCCCAAGAGGAGGAGGAGGAGGCAGGCACAGGCAGCAGGCACTGCCACCTCCAGCAGCGGGAACGGCAGTGGCAGTGGCAGCCCCTTCTGCAAGAGATACAGTAAGACACCTAAGGTCATGAAGGCACGGAGACCCCCACGCCCTTCAGCAGAGAGGAGAAAAGGAGGCACAAGGACTTGCTCAGAGAAAGGCATTGCTGGACGCAGGCTTCCCCGGGAGGTAGTGAGGGACCTGGCACCAAGGGTATGCAAGCAAGTGCCAGGGAGCCACCTATCAGAGCGCTGCAAGGGGGTTCCTGTACTACAAAGGGGTCCTGGCTAGGAGGAGAGAAAACACGTTTACTGAACGCCTGGAACGAGCTCAGCACCTTGTTGGGATTTCATGGAAACATTACAACGATCTGATGAAGCAGGAGTGGGGATACTCCCCTTCTCCCATGAGAACAGGGATCTTTGGTTTATTTGGTTCACTCATGGATCCCAAAATGCAGAGCAGAGCCCTGCACAGTAGGCCCTCGATAAATATTAGGTGAGAAAATTGAGACTTTGCCCAGATTCCCACAGACACATGACTAGTGAGTATCGAGCCAGGACTGGCACTTCCCCCATCCACCCCCAAGGCCATGCCATGCCCATGCCAAGCTCACACCACCATCCTTCAGTCTTGAATTCCAGCCAAAGGCCCTTCCTTCACCTGGCCAAGGTGAGCCTCAGTGCCCAGCCCCGCCACCCCACCTCCCTGCACGGCCTCCCCCTCCCCACAATACACTCATCCAATCTGAGATGCTGGGCCTTGATATCTCCCCATCCCGAAGGGCAGTCTGGTTTTTTTAGGTGTCTGTAGAGACCATGCTCAACCCCAAAGTGGGAGGTATCTCAGGCAGTAGCAGGAGAGGCTCCCCCAGCCAGGGGGCCAGTGCCAGGCATGAGCTGGGGCTGACAGCAAGCTCAGAATCCACCAGGGTCGGCCCCTACCCCCAAAAGACTCAGACCAGACTCTGGGGGACCCAGGAAGCCTCTCTGTCTCATCACAGATGCCTGGGATGCCTCCATCAACGATTCTACCTACCCAAACTCTGAAGCCCCAGAACCATAGATTCCCAGGAGTCCAGCCCCAGGGTCTCGGACTCACAGCCCTCCCTCCATCCCATGACAGCTCTCAGCCCACTGTGACCTGGGCCCCAAGTCTCAGCCTCCAGCCCTGAGGAAGGTGCCCAAGACTGCAGAGAAAAGTTCATCCCAGCCCTGACTAGCCCCTCCCCAGCCTCCAGCCCTGGGTGCTTCTGGGGGAGCTATAAAGCCATTTCCTCCCTGGGAAGAGGGAGGGTGGAGAGCCAGGGGCTGTAAAGCTCAACTTGAAAGGAAACATTCCCCAGAAGCAGAGGGGATTTTTGGGTTTATGACCTGGGCTGTCAGAACCCTGTGGAGATCAAGGCTCCTCCCCAGGCATCCCCCCTGCCAGTGCCCACTCCTGGCTAACTTCTGGCTGGCCCTGCAGAGTCTGCTCCACCTCTTGGTGGGGAGGGGGGCCAGAGGAGGTTCAAGCTCAAGCTGCCTGCCAGCCCCCATCTATCTGGGCCCCTCCTCAGCTTAGCGTCCCTAGGGTCAGGGGCTGCCTTTACAGCAGCCCAGCCTTCTCTGGCTCAGAATCCTGGGCTCCCCAGATCTTCCTACTCTAGAATCCTGGCTCAAAAACCGCTGGAGATTACAGGCTCTTATATTCACCTACCCAAATCCCAGAATTCCAAGGCCCCGTGGGCCCTGAGTCTTGGTCCCAGATCAGACTTGGTTGAGCCCAATTATTTCACTGCCAGTCTGCAGAGGGATGGTGGGGACCCCCAGGCTCTCCCTAGAGTGAAAATACCTCCTTTGTGGGGGACGTGGGCGAAACCTGAGTCTCCTTTCTCTGCTCCTCCCCAACCCACGACAGGGTTGGTTCAGGAACAGTTCCACAGATGCTGTACACACACCCGGCCTCCAACACCATCTCACTCAAGTCCAAAACAGGGCACCTGCCCCCTCCTGGCATCACTCACCACCACTTCGCAGAACTGGCCTGAGAACCTCGCACTGCAGACACATTCATATACCCCACCAGCTGCCCGGCAGGTGCCCCCATTCAAGCAAGGGTTGGCTTCACAGGGGATCTGACACCTGGAAGACAGGGAGGATGGTGGGACTCAGAAAGCTGCTCCTTCCTGTGCTGCCTCTGTTCCCCCAGCTCCTTTACCTCCTCAAACCCTCCCCCACCCCACCCCTACCCCCACAGGCATCAAAGGTCATTCATCCACTGTCCCCAGCACTGTCCCTGCCTGGCTGGGCCCTGCCAGGTGATTGAAGTTGAATGTGACTTCCATCACCCACTACGTGCCTTCACCCCAGCATTCATGATTGAGAATGACTTGCACTCCAACAGAAAGAAACAAAGGGGAGCCTGTGTAAAGGAAGCCCCCTGCAGATGCTGACTCCATCTGTGCAGAGTGGGCCCAGAACCTGCATTTCTGCAGTCTCCTCGGGGGTTCCTGATGCAGGTGGGCTGAGCATGGGGCTCTAAGAAACACCACCAGGCAACTACTTCCCAGGAGGTGCCCGCAGGACACAAGGAAAGAGCTGAAGTGACAGAGGTGGACTGCCTGGCACTGTGACAACAGTGAGGCTGAGAAGGTGAGCAAGGATCCACACCTCCCGTCACCTGCCCTGGCGGGAGGGGATCCAGAGGCCCACTCTTCCCAGCTCTCCACACTCACCAGCCCACCTCCTAGGTCCCTGGATCCCAGGCCCACTTCCCAGGCCCCTGGACCCCAGGCCCACCTCCGGCCAGCAAAGCTCTCCTGGCAGCTGCAGTTGGCACCCTGGGGCCCACCCTCGCATGGGCCACCACTGAGGCAGGTGATATTAAGGCTGCATTCCTCTGGTGGGACAGGCAACCTGAGGAGAAAGCACAGAGCACCCCTAGGACCTGGCCCACCCCCACGCTCTGTGTGACAACCGGCAACCTCAGCCTCTGCACTGTCATCCAAGGAATTCAGGGCCACCTCCTAGAGACCCTGCTGTCAGTCATGGAAGTGGTGTCTGAGGTGGAAGGGGTGGGGCCAGGGCCACCACTCTGCTGCTCCAGCCCCACCCCCAACAAGGTGTACACTAGGCCCCGGCTGAAACCTCCCCAGGCTCAGAGTTCTCTGAGGAGCTAGTGAAATGTAAGGACTCTCCTGGGGCAAGAGCATGTGCCTAGACATAAAGCTTGGGCCTGACATTCTTTGGGGGAGAGGGGGAGTCCAAACTCTGCCAGTCAGCCCACCATAAGCCTGGCTCCAAAGGAGGGGTAAGTCGTAGCCAGACTCAACAAGGGAAGCGGCCAAGACTCGGCCATCTCACTCTGCCCCTGACGCCCGGGACTGAGTGGGGTGAGCATCAGTGGTGGGCAGCTCGGCAGGAAAGCCTCTAGGTTTTCTTCCAACACTAGCTCTGGGTTCCCCAACCCCACACCCACCCGCAGACGACAGCGTGTTTATCTCAAAGTCAAATTTGCCCAGGTGTCCTGTATTTTATCTGGCAACTCTAGGGGACTGTTGTTTCCAAGTCACAGATAAGAGCTTGGTGGCTCAGAGAAGGGACATGGCTGGCTCAAGGAACCAAGGCATCCGCAGCCAGGCTCCTGAACAAGTCTGCCCCACCTACCGTCCCCAGGGGCCTCCCCCTCCTGTCCCCACCCCTGTCCCGGAACCCACCCCCCACCCCCGCCCTCGAGCCTCCCAGACCCAGGCGCGGCGCACCTGCAGCGCGAGTCCTCGAAGCCAGGCGGGCAGCGACACTCGAAGCGGCCGTCGGGGTGTGGGTGGCAGCGGCCGCCGGCGCAGGGCGCCGAGCGACAGGGGTCGACACGGGCCTCGCAGCGGGGGCCCTCCCAGTCCGGGCCGCAGGCGCAGGCGAAGGCGTCGAAGAGGTCGCGGCAGGCGCCGCCGTGTAGACAGGGCGAGGGGACACACACGGGAGCGCCGTGGCAGCCAAGGAGCGGGGCCGGCGCCCCGGGCCAGGCCGAGAAGGGCTCCCGGGAGCCGGGGGCCGCGCTGGGCCGCGGGCGCGCCAGGGGCAGCGGGAGGCCGCCGAGGGCCACGCGGCCCAGGCAGCCAGTGAAGTTCTCGGCCAGCAGAATGCGCGCGGCGCCGGGGCCGCGCAGGAAGTCCAGGTCGCCGGCCAGGCCGCGCAGCGCCACGGGCGTCGCCGCGCCGTCCAGCCACAGCAGCCAGCGCGACGCGGCGGCCGCCGGGCGCTCCATGGCCAGGCGCACGCGGTGCCAGGTGCCGTCGGCCACGCGCGGCCCGGGCGCCGGCAGCATAGCGCCGGGCAGGCCGGGGCCGCTACGCACGCCTGCCGCCAGCGAGCCATTGCGCACGGCCAGCCAGACGGCCGCCGGAGCGCCCGCGGTGGCGCGCAGCAGCCCGGCGTCGGGGTCGCGCGTGCGGAAAGCCAACGAGAGACCACTGAGCGCGCGCCCGGAGGCGTTGTGCCCGCTGAATTCGGCTGGGGGACCCTCGCGGAACGTAGCCTCGGCCACACCTGCGGGGAAGGGGAGCGTCGGTGGACGGCTGTCGGCACCCACACCCAGCCCAAGCACTGGGATGACGGCGTCTGCCGCCCCCACCCTCCCGCCATCTCGAGAAGGGGGCGGGGGCACATACACCTACCTATCATCTAATCCCAGGAACTGTTGCCCCACCTCATAACTCCCTACCTTCAGAGAATCAGCTGCAGGCTGGGGAGACCTACCCTATCATACTGCACCCAACCTGCCCTCCAGGTCACAGATCGGGCAATAATAACCCCTAGAAAAATCTGCCCCCTTCCCTCCTCGTTGAAGTTGCTGTGTCATCACTGAGGCTCACTCTTCACTGCAGTCATCTTGTTAAAATGCTAATCACGGCCTTCTCCTGGTGGCCCTCCCATGGCTCCCCACTGTCCCTGATAGTCTCAAGCTGCCTGGCCTAGCATTCAAGACCCCTAGCAAACCTGCACTTGTATTTTAGTTCTTATAAACCTCAGAGCCTTTGCATATGTTTTGCCCCTTTTCCTGAAATGTCCTTCCCTATACCAGGTAGAGTCTTATTTGGCTTTGAAAACCTAGCAGGTGCTCGAAGATCCTCCTCCAGGAAGCCTGTCCTGGGCTAGGGCTGCTGGCATCCTGGTCCACTGTCTCTGAGCCCTGAGAGTAGGAGTGGGGTCTAACCCAGCTTAGATGTCCAGCACCCAGCATGTGGGCTGCCCAGGGCATGTACTCACAGACAAAGCCATCAGGGACCTCCTCACAGGTGGCAGGTGGGAGACAGGGCCGGCCAGGACACCACAGCTGCTGGCCACACGTAGGCCCTGTGAAGTTGGCAGGGCAGGTGCAGTGGAAGTCATTCCAGGTGACAAGGCAAGTCCCACCATTGAGACAAGGATCAGGCTGCAGGAGAATCAGGGGAGGGACTGGCTCAGGCCTGGGGCTAACATCGCCCCGCCATAACCATCCCTGAAGTGGTTCTTCATTGAGCACCTACTACAGATACATTACCTCCTCACAAACAAATAGAAAAGGTACCAGCATCCCCATTTTAAAGATGAAGAAACTGAGGCTTAGGAGAAACCACTTGTCTAAGTCACCTAGCCAGTAAATAGAGGAGCCAGAGTTCACACCCAAGCTATTCCAATTCCAGGGCTGGTGCTCTGTTCATGAACCTGGGTGTCTGTCCCCCAAGCAACTCCTATAGAAAAGCTTGGGTCAGGATGTCTTCTCTCAGACAAAGACTGAGAGGGGAGGTGTGGGGACTACCAGAGGGCAGGAACAGCTGGCCAGAGAGGAGATGAATGTGAACCCTACTCTGTCTCTCTCCAGCACTGGACCTTGGGCAGGTGCTTCACCTCCTGGTGCTGACCAGACCAGTAGAAGGATATGCTAATGCCCAGTGACATAGGGTGAATCCTGGAAAAAGGACCCACTCCCTTCCTCTGGCACTCACACTGCACATGTCCTCGGAGACACAGCCCATGGTGAGGTTCCAGGACTGCCTGCTGCCCAGCCCACTGGGCTGGCTTGAGTTCCCCAGCAGCGGCCGAAAGAAGGGGAGGTGGAGGCCGTTGAGTCTCAGGTCCTGGATGCAGCCTCGGAAGGGCCCACCCCAGGGCTGGGCATCGGCTGGGAGGAGCCTCCCACCCACTAGCACCTGCTGCCCCAAGCCCTGCAGCTGGTCAGTCCCGAAGCTGAGCGTCACCAGGTGGCGGAGGCCGTCATCCCAGCGTCCAGGGAGCACCAGAGCAGGACCATCCAGCACCTCAGCCCGGATCTGGCCCTCGCTCAGGAACACTGTCAGGCCAGCTGCTGAGTCGTTGGCAAGTTGGAGCAAAAGGCCGGCAGGTTCCCGAGTGCGGAGGAGGAAGGACACGGTGAGGTTGGGGCCTGGCGGCTCATCAAGCAAGAAAGAGGCTGAGCTCAGGGTGCCCCCCAAGCCAAATGTGGCAGCAGGAACCTCTGCAGGGAGAAAGGGTGCCAGGCATAAGGCCTGCGGGCTGGGGGAAGGTAGCCCCTGCCCTGGGGCCCACCTGGCTCGTTCCTCACCATCAGCGCATGTGGGACCACTATAGGGCCGGGGGCAGTCACAGTGGAAGTGCGTCCACAAGTCCACGCATACTCCTCCGTGGGCACAGGGCAGAGGCTGACACTGCTCCCGGCGCCCGCAGCCCAGGAGGACGTTCTCGCCGAGATCCTCAGGCAGCAGGAGGTGCCCATCCACGTGCACGTCCTGGAGGCAGCCTGCAAAGGCCGCACCACCCAGCTGGCTGGAGCAGAACCCAGCAGGCGTCGGGCCCGGGAATGCCGTAGGAGGCAGGGCCACAGGACTGGAGGCCACACAGAGGTGGGCAGGGCAGCCCTCGTGCCAGAGCCGCAGCTCCAGGACCCCAAGGCGGAGCATCACCTCCACTCGGTGCCAGTGGCCATCATTTAGCGGCAGGTCCAGCAGCCTCAGGACGAGCACATTGTTGCCGTGGCTCCAGAGTGTGGCATGAAGCGTGGCCCCCACCAGTGCCAGCTCCAAGCTGTCCCGACTGTCAGAGCGAGTGGCCAAGACACCAGCAGGTATTGTGGTACGAAACCTCAATGCCAGACCCAGGGAGCCACCAGCTGGCACTGAAGCCTGCACAGGGTTCCCAGCCACCACAGAGAAGGTGGTATTCTGGCCACAAAAAGGTCCATGGGTACCAGGTGGGCAGCGGCAGACGTAACTGTGGACCCCTGACTCAAAGGTGGGGATGCAGGTGGCAGCCAGTGGGCAAGTGTGGCCCTGACAGCCAGAGAGCTGCACAGAGCAGTCATGCCCACCCCAGGCCTCTGGGCACCAGCAGATGTAGCCCCCCACCGTGTCTTCACAGGTCCCACCATGGAGGCAGGGCTCCGACAGGCATTCGTCCACTTCTTCCTGACATGTCAGGCCTTCAGGAGAGAGCAGCCCAAGTGTCAGCACCCAAGGCCAGAACCACAGTCTGGACCCAGAGCCTACCTGCCTCTGAGGACAGGGATCTCGGTAGCTATCAACCAAACCTGTTCCCAATTCACAAAGGATTTCTCACGGTCCCCTGAAGTCCCTGGAGGCTGGAATCCCAGATACTCCTTTCTTTAGTGTATCTGGTGAGCCTCCAGGCCCAGTGGATACAATCCCCAAGACACTCTCCAATCCCCCTTTCCTCCCACCTCACCTTTCCTGCCTCACCAGCTTTCTGAGCCACACAGAAACTGTCCCCTGGTTTGCCAGCCTTTAGAAACCCCTCCAACATCCATTCTACCAGTAGCCATATTTCTAAAGCATCACCTAGCCAGGTTTCTCTGCTGCTAAAGGTCCAATCACTCACCCTGGCATTCGAGATCCCTCACAGCCTAGGTCCTACCAGGGGTTCAAATTTCAACTCTGCTCCCTACAAACCTTGAACTGCCTGTTCCTCCAAGCATTTCCTGGAAAGTCCTGCCTATGGGGCTTTGCTCACACTGCTTGGAATGCCTTGCTTACCTTGCCTTTCAAACTTCTACTCATCCTGCAAAGCCCAAATTCAAACAGCCAGTCCCCCAGGAGGCTTTCTCTGACTCCCAACTCCAAGCTACTATGTCACTCCCAACTCCGTGCCCACTCCCAGGCACAGCTCCTCAGAACACTGTACTGAAAGTATCTGTTCTCTCAGCTGAGATTCCTCCAGGAGCCTGGGTATGCCCTTGGTGCCCAGCCACGGACCTGGCATGGCCTTTGTAGATCAAGTGATGAAATGGAGGGAGTGGGGGTGGGTGTATGCATCTGTGGCACTCGAGTAGCCCCTCGCTCTAGCCCCCCGTTCCTCTGCCCTAGGACCCCCACACTGGCTGTGAAAGGACCACCTCCCCCTCCCCCCAGGAGCTCCCATGCCAGGTGCTCTGGCCCCAGCTTGGGTCAAGAGGCCACAGCCCAACCCCAGCTCAGCCAGAGCCTCCACAAAACCACCAAGGACAGCCCTGCCCCAGACCCCAGCCAGAGGAACCTGAGCCCAGAGAAGCCACCAGGATTTGAATCCTGGCCCTGGTCAGCCCACAAACACCACAGCCTCCTCCTGGGGACAGCCAGCCCCACCTGCCCTTGCCTGAAGCCTCAGCCCTGCATACCTGCCAGGAGCCACAACACCCCCAGGAAGGTCCACAGAGCCCGCAGCCCCATTGCATTTCCCCACAGATGGGCTGAGAGTGGCCGGCAGGTACTGAGGCTGGGGAGAACAGCTCCCTGCCAGGCCCAGCCGCCTCCTTCGGAGCCAGCTCAGGAATGCCAGGCACTGGCCTCCCCCACACCCAGCACAACCCAAAGGGAGGATGGGGTGGACAGTGGCCAGGAGCCCAGCCCCACAGCCAGGGCTCCCCATCCCGTCCCTGACCTCAGAGGTCTGACCTCCCTGTCACCCAGCAGCTGAGCTCAGCTTGGAGAGGAGCTGGGCTCCCGCTGACATGGGTGAGCCCGTGTTGGGGGGGGGGTGACCCTCCCTCTCTAGAGCCTCTGTCACTTCATCTGTAAGATGGGGGTTTAGAACCCCATCCCTCAGGCCATGGTGAGGAGGAAAGCAATGCAAGAACATTCTTCAGAGGCAGGGCCTGCTGTGGTGGGCACACTGTGTGCCTGGCACCCACGATGCCACCGCTTCTGGGGCAGGACTCAGGGAAACTCAGCCCATGGGGGCAGCAGATGGACTCCCAGGGTGCCCAGGGCTGTTGGCCACCCAGGAGTGGGATGCTGAGCCTCAGCATCTCTGGGCAGGTGAGGGTGGAAAGGACAGTGGCGACCACCACCTCCTTCCCCTGGGCAGAGGAGCCTGTGCCCAGGACCTGTGCCAGGGGGAGGAGGCCGCCTGCCCGAGCAGGAATGTGGGCGGGTGTGGGGGAAGTGACACAGGCATTCCAGAGGGGGCAGGGACACTCAGTGAGTGTGTGAGGAGTTCCTCGGGCTCATCAATGTCCTGTGGGGAAGGATGCCTGGGTGTCTGTGCATCTGCTGGACCCAAGGCACAAAGAGGCTTTCTGCACACCCACTGCCTGCCTAACAGGCCCCAGCTCCCCGGAGGTCAAGCTCATCCTTCTCCAGACACTGCCTCCCACTTTCCCTGATGCCCCCCACCACACAAAAACAGCTTTTACCTCCACTGTCCGGGCCCAGCTGCCCAGTCCTCCCTGCCGGCCCCTTACCCTCCGCCCAGCCCTTCCATGTCAGGTGTCTAGGGCCCTCTTTGCCCGTCACTCCACACTTTCTCCTGGACAGCCTTGGCTGCCCATGACCCTGATTGCCAGGATTACACTCCTGACCCCCAATCTCAGGCCCCTCTCCTGGGCCACTGATCTGGAATCACCAGTCCCCACACAGGCTCCTCCTTGTGGGCGCTCCACGGACACTCAGACTCAGTATGGACAAGGCTGAACTCACCATCCTCCACTCAACCTCGCTAGTCCAGAAACCCATTCGGCATCCCTGACACCTCCCACTCACACCTGGAATAACACTCAGGACCTACAGAGTGTCCCTCGTAAATATTTCTCAGCCTCCATTCCAAGATATTTGCTCTCCACTCCCACCTCAGCCCTCTCACCTGTTACCTGGCCACCACACCCACCTCCTCCCTGATGTCCTTGTTCCTCATTGGCCCAGCCTCCACATAGCCAGGAGGAACCTTCTCACCCCAGGCCCACCAACTCTGACCTTGCCCTGCCCCAGTGCCCACCCCACCCAGGCACCTGCATAGCCCTCCGGACAGTGGCACTGGAAGCCATTGGGCAGGTCCTGGCAGAGGCCTCCACTGAAGCATGGCCGTGAGGCACACTCGTCCACGTCCACGCCGCAGTCGTTCCCTGCAAGAAGCCCAGCTGTGGTTCCCACCTGCTCCCTCAGAGCCAGACTGGAACTGGAAGGGCCTATTTTACAGGTAGGGAGACTGAGGTCCGGAGAGAGGTGCTTGAACCCAGCCGCAGTATCTCTCCCTCGCATCTGGACACTACAGACCTGCTTCCCTGGAAGGGGGTGAGGAGGCTTACCCTCAAAGCCCGGAGGGCAGCGGCACAGGAAGCCAGCAGCATGGCGGAAGCTGAAGGCACCTGGAAAGGTGGCCTGAATGCCCCCGTAGAGGGTGGGGTCGGAGCGCTGCAGGCACTGGCCCCCGTTCTGGCAGGGGCCCGCTGCACACTCGTCCTCATCCACCTCGCACCGCTCACCGCTGTAGCCTGCGGGCACACGCACGTGGGCATCGGGTCACATGGGGTCACTGAGCAGCACTCCTCGCCCCTCTAAGGCCAGCCCAGGGCCAGGCTGGGACAACAGAGCAGAATATGGTCAAGGATATTCTGAGGGAGGGACACGCTGAGGCGGGTAGGAATGACCCAGGCAGCCTTCAACAACATCATGTTACTATTATTACTAGTATTACCGGGCGCTTCGCACGTGCAGGGCCCTGTGCCAAGTTGCACCTTTACTCTCCTCACAACAAACAGCACGCGAGCAGGTGCTGTGATTAGCCCTATTTTGCAGATCAGGAAACCGAGGTCGTATGTACACACTTCGCTTACTTCACGGACCTTGCGAGCGCACAGGCGCACAACGCCCCGCCCCACCCACTCGTCGCCCCAGGCCCGCCGGGTCAGCCGGCGCCCCCGCACCGGGGAGCGCGCATGCGCCTCGCGCATGCGCACGGGTACACACACCTGGCCAGCAGAGGCAGCGGAAGCTCCCGAGGCCCTCGAGGCAGGACGCGTTGTGCGCGCAAGGCGCTGACGCGCACTCCAGCACCTCCTGCTCGCAACGCGCACCCTCATAGCCCGTATCCGCGCAGTCGCACCGGAACCTGAAGGAAGGCTGGAGTTGAGCGCGCGTCCGACCCTCCAGCACCCAGCTGTCGCCTCGCGAAACCCCGCCTGAGGGCACCGGCCGCCCGCTTACCCGTTGACCAGGTCGTGGCACACGCCCCCGTGCGCGCACGGCTGGCTGTGGCACTCGTCCAGGTCCAGCTGGCAGCGGGCGCCCCCGTAGCCCGGCGCGCACACGCAGCGGTAGGAGCCCACGCCGTCCAGGCACGAGCCTCCGTGCTGGCAGGGCGCCGAGGCGCACTCGTCCACCTCCGCCTCGCAGGTCACGCCTGGATAGGGCCCGAGACAGACAGACAGATGGACGCCCAGAGAGCGCGAAAGAGGCCAAGCCAAGCTGACCCGACACCTGCTCCAGCAGTGGAGCGTCAGGATCCAGAGACAATCCGTTGGACTGTTCATCAAGAGCAGGTGTTTCTTGCGCCAGCAATCGCAATGGGGTGGAAACAACACGCACATCCCAGCACCCGTGAGCTCACGGCAGTCTAGTTCAGGAGACGGGGATTAGGTCATTACTACATAAATGAGGACTGAGTTTTAATGTTAATTAGCTCAACAATGGAAACGTGCTGGATTGTGTGAAAGCAAGAGCCAGGGTCTTGGCCTGGGGAATTGGGAGTTAGGAAAGGCTCCTTGGAAGAAGAGCCTTTTAAAGGATGAGGGAGCATTCGCTCGACTAGATAGGGGGCTGTGCAAGCAGTTTTATTCCAGAGACACTACTGGTCAAGACCTGCTTGGGGCAGGGGCATGATGCCCCAGGGCAGAGGCACTTGGAGGGTCAGGAGCAAAAGGGAGAGCCGAGGAGGTGGGGCAGGGGTGGGAGCTATCAGTCCTTGGGGGCTCAGTGACACGATTTGGGCTTATCCTATAAGTTTTAAAACAGTAGCTGAGTTACACCTGGTCCTCCCTATATTTCAGAAGGCTCGCTCTACTGAGTCTTTGCAGAGGATGTAAGGAGGGACCCTAGGGAGGAGGGATGTACCCCGGTGAGAGATGCTGGAGCAGGGTACCCAACTCCTTCAGGTTTTCCCTCCACTGTCTTGCTTTTAAAACTGAGTCCTGTGTCCTGGGAACCCCCTCAGACCTGGACAAAACCAAGACGGTTGGGAGGCCCTTTGGGGAGTGGCTGTGGAGATAGAGGGAGATAGAGGATCTCAGAGTTTGGAAATGTACTGTCTGAATTCATCGTGGAACGCACATGTCACTGTACACTCCAGTGGCCCTGCCTCTTCCCCCTAAGTAGGATTGGTCATGGGGGGCCAGGGACCCAGCTGGCTCCAGCTGGAACCTTCTCCCCTCACCGGCTCAGTGAGCACAAAACACTGCCCCCTCCTTCCTGTGACCCAGCCCTCCTCCCACCCTTTGTGCCAGGGGGAGCCAGGCCCAGGCTGCCTGGAATCCCAGCCTCCCCCGCCTGGCTCAGAACAGAAGGAGGAGGAAATGAATCACAGCAGACACTGCCCCGACTCACATCCACAACTCACCCAGAAAGCGTTACCCAAAGCGTCCAAGCACCACACATCCAGGCGCACACACATCTGCTGGCACCACACACACATTTGTTTCCCACAAATGTATTCAGCCAGCCCAGACACCCATGGATACTGGCAGACACAGGCCCTGTATGTGACCTTCACACACACAACTAGGATATCCAGACACCTGGACTCTCAAATGATGAGAAGGGCACACGGAACTCATTTCCAAGTTCATTTTCATCTATGTGTCAAGATCTGTCTTTCCACCATATGCCCCCTCTCTTGGAGCCCAGCCCCCTAGTCTGTACCCCTTACTCTGAGGTGACCTTAAAATGCCCTGTGTCCTCAGAGAGAGTCATCTGAATTCAAGATTGACTAGAACCTGGAGTTTCTGCACTGCAGGCTCCCAACTGCCCTAGACCTAGTCTCCGAGACCTGTCCCCAGTTGCGCCCTCCTTCCTGCCTTTTAGGCATTTACTCCAGGATGCTCTTGCCTTGGAGAATGAATGGGACTGGGACAGGGCCATACTCTGGAGGAGGGAACTGTCCCCCTCAGGACCAGAGAGATCCCTAGGGGTACATCTACATTACAGTTCAAGCAAGACCACCAGTCTCTCTATGCTGGAGTTGTGGGGGCTACCCACAGGGAAGGGGGTCCACTTTACAACCTGAACCATACCAGGGCTGTTCACACTTTAGAACCAGTGGCTGAGCCACCAGTATCTATGCTGCAGCCTGACAGGTCTGCACATGAGCAGATGCTAGAAATACTGTCCAGACGTGTCCTCATTACAGCCAAACCAGGCATATCTGCACTCTAGTCCCAGAGATGCCTGAGGGGTGTCTCCCCTCCCAGCACCAAACTGAACCCTAGAGGGGACTGAGATAACATTTTCCAGTGCCCATTCTGTGCCAGGCACTGTGCCAGCGCTCCCACACTCACAGTCTCATCCAGAGCTGCCAGCTTAGCCTGAGAAGCATCAATTCCACAGCAAGACCAAGAGTGTCTATACCCGAGAGCTGCCAGGGTGTTTGGGGCTGTCTCTACGCTAAGGTCAAAGTTGCATTCATGATTTAACAACTCTGAGCCACTAATGGGGTCAACGTCGCACACGCCTTCGGGGGCAGCCAAGGCCATTACCTGCATAGCCAAGGGGACAGTGGCACTCGTAGCGATCGGCTAGGTTGCGGCAGGTGGCCCCATGGAGGCAGGGCCGGGATGCACACTCATCGATGTCCAGCTCACACCGTGGGCCCTGGAATCCGGGCACGCAGTAGCAGCGGAAGCCGTTGGGATCTGGACCCTGGGGCACACACAGAGCGCCGTGGTGGCAGGGCTGGTTGGCACAGCCCCCAGGCTCCAAGGGCCCACAGGTGTAGCCACCGTGCTCCATAGCCTGGCACTCGGTCCCTGGAGCGCATGGGTCTGAGGCACAGGCACCCGGGGTCTCCGAAGGTACCGTTCCTGTAGAGAGAGGAAACTGGCTGGGCAGGGTGGGCAGGGGCTGCCAGGATAGTCCCCTCCCCACACCCAGGCCCATCCCCAGATCCCAGAGTCTGAGAGCAGCAGGCGTCCATCCATACTCTGGAAGATGGAGGGAGGGCCGGGGTCCACAAACCAGGTCCCAGCAGGCTGCATACGTCTCCACCTGGAGCTGGGAGTGATTTCAGGAGCTCCTCTGTAGCAGAGAAGTAGGACCCGGGAGGCCTGGCTCCCCGGGCAGGAGTAGTGAGCAGACACCCACTAACCCTGTGAGCTTTGTGCTCCACTGTCTCAGCGCATCCCTGCAGTGCCCATTGGAGGCAGGCACTGTCATGCCCGTTTTACAAGAGAGCAGGTCCAGGCTCAAGAGAGAAAGTGAAGATTCTTGCCGGGGGTCAGACAGCAAGTTAGTGCTGGGTCATCCTTCAGGGTCTGATCGTGCATTTCAACCCCACCTAGGGAGGGGGTCCCCAGGCTGCTGCCTCCCAGGAAGGGGCTCCTCCCACTGCTCACTCCACAGCTCCTGCTGAGGGTCTAGTAACTCCATCCCTGCGTGAAACTGGAGATGGAGGACTTCAAAGGCCTCTCTCCACACCCCTCCTCCCCTCCCCACCCTGCTGGCCTGGGAACTTCTCAGAGGATCCCTGGCCCTCACTGTATCCGCCATCAGCAAATGCAAGCGGCCAGACTGGCCAGGGTCACAGAGTACAGGGCAGGTATTGAGACCTGCTGATTGAACTAACTCCTGGCTCTGACTACGATGTCTCCACGAGGCAGAGCTCCCTCTGTGAGAGGGTCACCTCCTGATCTGGAGCCCACTTCCCTCCCTCCCTTCCTAAGAGCATGTCAGTGTCATGCCGGTGTAGGAATCTTGAAGCTTTGAAGTCAAACAGCCTTGGGTTCAAATCCCAGCTCAGCCAACTAGCTACGAGACCTTAGGCAAGTCATTTCTCCTACTGAGCCTCTGTTCCCCAGTTTGAATGGGGAATGATAACAGCACATGCCTCATAGGATGTGGAAGGATGGGAAGCCTCAGGGACAGCAGTCAAGTGCCCACTCATGGTAGGAGCTCAGTAAGTGATGGGGGAGGGGGGCCGCCTGCAAGAAGGAGGCACACCCCCCAACCTAAGAGGTGCCCCTCCCCCACCCAGGTTGTCATCCAGACACTAACCAGGCCCCAGAACAGCTTCAAGCCCTGCGCCTCCCCTCCCCCACCCGGTGAAGACCCCAAGATAAGGCTCAGCAGCCTCTCAGGCGTCATCCACATTCCACCAGGCAGGGCTATCCACTGGCCAGCCCCCACCCTTGCCAGCCAGGGCCAAGCAGGATCAGGGACAGGGAGACAGAGTTACTGACCAAGGGACCCAGGGAAAGAACCCAGCTGTTGGCCCCACCCCCCAGCTCCCAAAGCACCTGGTACAGCCCCACATGGGCTCATTCTCCCAAGATTCCCACCAGGAGGGGTGGGGGGCAAGCACCCACCCAGGGTCAGGCATGTGGCAAGGGGGGCATGAGGTCTGAAACACTGTGAGGCCAAGACAACCTTCTAGGGGGGTCCACAGACCCACTCTGCCCACAGTTCCCCTCCTCCAAGCCTGGTCCTACAGGTGAGGACATGAGGGCCTTCCAGGCAGCTTGTCTTTCTTTTCCCCACCCTGAGCCAGGGTCTGATCAGTATACAGCCCAGTTTCCCAGGACTAGATGGTCTGATGGGGTGGAAGGTGGTCTGATGAGGTGGAAGGTGGTCTGATGGGGGTGGAAAGATGGTCTGATGGAGGTGGAAAGGTGGTCTGATGGGGGTGGAAAGGTGGTCTGTTGGAGGTGGAAGATGGTCTGATGGAGTGGAAGGTGGTCTGATGAGGGTGATGGATCAGGCTCTCTTAGGAAAGGACACAGCTTTGGGCATCAGACCCGGCTAGTATCAGGGCTGCAAACAGTGCCCACCTTGGGGGTGTCATGAGGAGCCACTGAGGGGACGTGAATGAAACCCTGGCACACTGTGTTCGAGGCCCCTGGGCCCAGCACACACAGTCCAGGAGGAGCTCAGTTATCACAGCTCCCGCTGTGAAGGGCCTTTGATTTGGGTCCTGTGCCCTTCTTTTAATCCTGACAGGCCCTTCTTTTAATCCTGACACACTGTCACTCCTCATCTGTGTGACGCCAGGGACCCTACCCCAATCCGGAGCCTTGATCCCCTATTCAGAGCCCTCCACTTAGGAGCAGGCTGGGGAGACAGCGCCTGCGGGGACAGGGGAAGGTGCTTCATCACCGTGGGGGCAGGTGGGCCGTGACCCCAGGTGTTGGGGCCCCAGGAGCCAGAGTCTGGCCCCAAGAGGAAGGAGTTCCTGCAGGCAGAGCAGGAGGGAGCGGTCTGTCCCAGGATCTATGCGGTGGCACCCAAAACCCTCAGGTGAGGGCCAGCCACCTCTCCTGTGGCTCCATCTTCACATCTACCCTAGGAGGCCGGGAGTGCCTATTATTCCTTTTTCACACTTGAGGAGAGTAAGGCTCAGAGATGAGGCGATTTCACAGTCTCCAGAGGGGCTGGAATTCAGACCCAAGTCTCACTGCTCCAGAGCCTCCATGCCAGGGATGGGGGTCGGGGCGTGGTTCCAGAATCACCCCCAGGACCTGTATTAAAAATATGGATTCCTGCCCCCATTCCAGGCCCAGAGATCTAGAACCGTTGGGCCTGGGGCCCAGAATCTGCATTGCAATGTGATCTCTCAGGATTCCTGTGCACGTTGAGACTGGGGACTAGTGCAGACCCTGGGCTCTCTGTCTCCCAGGAATGAGCCCAGAAGGCCAGGCTAGCCCAGGGCTGAAGGCAGGAGAGGTGAGGATGGTGGGAAGGAGGAGGGGCCCTTCGGGCCAGGCTAGAGGGGCGTGGCCTGTTGCCGGGGTGATGAGGGGCCTGTGCTTATCTTTGCAAATCCCTTCTGACCCCTCAGGCTGCCTGGGACGACCTGGCAGGGGAAGGATTAGCCGACATCTGCCCCTCCCCTTGGACCTGCTGCCCTGCCCCAGGAAGGCCCGGAACCCACCTCTGGGAAGGGAATCTTCTTGATGGAAAGGACAAGATTCTAAAAACAGCAACCATTTAGTGAGTGAGTACTGTGTGCTCCGGGCTGTGCTGCACATCTTGTGTCTTTTTTTTAATCACATTATTGCATTTGATTCAAACTGGAAAAGGTGGGTGCCGTTAAGAAAACTAAGCGTTTTCTAACTCAGAGAGGTTGATAAACTTGCCTAGGGTCATCCCTCAAAAAGCTATGAAGCAGATCGTTTCCAGACTTAAGAGAAGTCCACACCTCCCAGTGCATGTGAAATTCCCACTCTGCAAACTCTAACTGGCCAGCCACGTATCGTCATTTTAGGGCATTCCAGCCCCGCCTCACCCAGGCACTGAAAGGGTCTCTGACTGCTTGTCCGAGAGTGGAGGTTCCAGTATCGGCCCGGACAGAACGGGCAGTCCTCCCTGTCTACCCAGAACCCAGACGCTTGCGATCCCACGGGGACTCAGGCCTCAGGCCTCGCTCGGTGCTTAGGAAATCCTACTTTACATGCATTTATAACGGGCCTCGTGATGACTGCCAGTGCCTGATGGGGAGTGTTTACTGAGGACGGGTTTTGTGATGCTTCTCATCCTGACAAGGCAAAAAAGAGAAAATGTCCAGGAAGCCACCCCAGATCTCATAAGCTGGGCCTCTGGTAGAGGGAGAAACACTGTTCATCTGATAGCGCTGAGCCCCAGGGGTAGGACCGGACAATGGTGCGGCCACCTGAGACAGGGCCGTGGGGAAAGGGCTGAATTACTCTAACAAGGCAGGAGAGTTTGGAACAGTCTTTTACAAAAATGCGTATCACCTGAGGTTAAAGGGCATCATGTTGGTAATCACAGCAATCCCTGTCACAGGTGCGCTGCCTGCCCTTTGCTGGGCATGGGCGCGTCCCAGTGTTTCCAGACCAGGGTCTTAGAATGGCGGGGCACAGAGGCACTTCCTGGAACAGGGGTGAGACAGAGCAGGTGGGGCTCCGGGCTTGCCACCCAAACGGGCCACTTTTAACTAAACGACCAGCAGGCCTCTGGCTTCTGTCTAAAATTTCCTTTGAAACGGGGGTCTCTGTGCCAAACCGAAGTTGGAAAACCACTGCATTTTCTTGTCAAATTCTTGCAGCAGCCCTCGGAGTGAGCTGGCTTGCCCCCTTTAGACAGAGGCACAGAGAAGAGATGTGACTTTACACAGACTAGTCCCATAAGCGGCTGTGAAATCCTGGCCCAGCTGCAAGTTAGTGACCCTCTCTGGGCCTAAAGTGTAAACTGGGGGTATCGGAGTCGACCTCATGGGGCTGTTGTGAGAATTAAATTCAGTCCTGTTAGTCCAGTAGCACAGAGCCTGCCACGTAGAGGCTGATGGTATTATTTATTCGTCAACAAATCTGGACTTGGGGCAAACACTGACTCTGCAACAAGCCCCGACGTTAGGGCGCTTGTGTGTGGCTCCCCGCTCCCTGCCTCTGTCCTTCAGGCTCCCACCCAGCTCTGGCTGGAGGAGGGGCCAGACTTGGGAACTGGACTCGCTGCCCCTTTGTCAGCCTGGCTCCCTGGGTGTGCAGGGAGTGGGGAGGGGCAGGAGAGCCCGACGTGCCCCATTGTCCTCCAAGATGCTCAGCGCTCTCCTAGCAACCAGCTGGGCCTTTGTGGCAGAGCGGGCCAGGATGGAGGGGCCCCGTGCAGGGCCCGGCTGGGGTGGGCAGCAGAGCCATGGGCCCAGGGCATCCAGAACCCCCACCCCCTCTGGGATGGAGATTACTTTTCCAGTGACACAATCCCCGGCCCCGCTCTTCCTGGCAGCCAGGCCTTGGGTCCCGGCAGCCAGAAATGCTCTTTCCCACAGCGCCCCAACCCCAGCTTTCATGGATCCCTAGGGAGGGGCTCCCTGAGCAGAAATCACAGGGGGAAAGGCTCGCCCTGGGAATCCCAGCGGGGCTGCGTTGGGTGAGTGTGTCTGTCTGTGTCTGTTCTCTTCTGTAGCATCCGGCTACTTTGTGTTCACTCTGCCCAAGGGTCACTCGAATGTACATTTGAGTATAAGTGCATACACGTGTGCAGACGCCGGTCAGTACATGTAGGTGTGTGTGCACGAGTGCATGCATGGTAGGACTCCACGTGCCTGTGGACACCAGTTCACATGTTGGTGTGTGCCATGTGTGTGCCACACGAGTGTGCAGGGCTGCATGTGTATGTGGTACATGCACATGTGCGATTTGTGTGGGCGGGTGCGTTGTGCATTTGTGTGATGTGTGTGTGCACACACATGTGTGTGTACATGCATTGTAGGGTAGGGGACAGACACTAGGTCCACACACCAGGACTGCATGCCCCTTGTGCAGAGAGCAGGCCACCAACTCCTCTCAGATTTGCCTCAGGGCAAAACCCCCATCCCTCCCTGAGCCTCGGTTTCCTCCCCTGCAAAATGGGGCCCTCGTCCTCCCCAAGGTCCCTGCAGAGAGGAGACGAAGGTTTTGTGAGCCGGGCAGTGAGAGGCCGCGGAAGGCCCCAGGTAGGGTCCTGGGGGGCGTTGGCCCCGCACCCTGGGACTCTGAGGCAGAGCCCAGGCCACCCGCCTGCTCTAGACTTCCCAGTCTGGCCCCGTAGCTATAGTGACCAAGACAAAGCGTCCCCGGACCCCCCAGGAAGAATTCCAGACCTGTGTGCACACAAATACCCTTGGACAAAAGCATAAACCTCTTAGCGAACAGCGTCTGGCTTCAGGAAGCCCTTTTGGCTTGGTCTGGGAAGGACAGAGAGGGGCAGCAGTAGACACGCATGTTCCCAAGTGCCCAGCCACCCCCCCAGGGACCCCAGAGCACCCCCAGCCCCCGGTGCAGGCAGGGCTAACACACAAATAGAGGGGATACAGGCAGACTCCCAGCATCCCTGGGTCTCCTTCCCTCTTCCCCCCTCCCCAGTCCACTGGTCTGGGGTCTGCTGCCCCCACTCCATGTCCCCAGGTCAAGAGCAAAGACACAGTTCAACCCACTTGATAACTTACAGGCCAGAACTGCACAGGGATACAGCTCACCACACCCGGGGAGCCTCAGACATAACTCCCGGCTTGTGCGGGACAGCTGTCCCACCTCACAACTTAAACGCACCCACAACCTGCACCCCATAACCTGCACACAAGTCACATCAGAGCCCCCAGACTTGGGCCTCACAAGCCAGAACACCCCAGCCCCAGGAGCCCTCCCTTACAGGGTACAGCATCTCTCCCAAGACACACACAACCCACTCGTTGCCCAGACCACAGCCGGCCACCGTTCCCCCCACGAAGTCCTCCTCGACAGTACCAGCTCCAGTGGCCCACGGCAGGCACCCCTCTGCACCCCACAGTCAGTCCCGGCACCCACATGGACGGCCCCAGGGCCTGGGGTGTCTGCTTTGGGGACAGACCCAGTCCCAGGCCCCCCAAGGCTTGGGCCCCAACTCACCGGCAGGGTGGGCGAGGGCAGGGGCCCAGAGCGGCACTAGCAGCAGCAGGAGAGGGGCCGGGGGCCCCGGGTCCTGGGTCCCAGGCCTGGCCAGCGCCATGGCAGCGCCCTGCTCAGCGGCTGTGGGAACAGGCGGCCTGGCTGGCTCCACACCCCCCTCTCCCTCCAACCAGCACTAATGCTGTGGACAGAGGCCCGGCCCCGCCCTCCTCCCCTGCCCGCCTCCTCCCCCACCCCGCCCTCGCCCCCGCTCCACCTTGAGCGTGGTTCTAGAGGAGGGGTCTGACCCACCCCTCTCCCCGAGCCCCAGGGCTCCAGACCCCAGATGAAGCCTCAGGAGCCCCTGTGGGTCTGACCTTGTCTCGTGCCCACCCCTCTCTCCCTCCTGACCTGCTCCCCCCTTCCTCCCACCTCTACGTCCTGCTGCCTCAGCCTCCTCAGAGAAGTTTCTGTTCTGAGAGGCTGTTCTTCCCGCCAGATGATGCCAGCTACTCCCAAGTCCCACCCTGCTGCCCCCCTCCCCCATCTTCTCTCGGCTGGGGCCTCCCTATCCCCGCCGACCTGAGCTCCCCTTCCAGACCTCCTCTCTGCTGGAAGCCCCCGCCCCGCCCACTCAGTTTGTTCCTCTCAGCCTGCCCGTCCCAGTGCTGCCCACCTGAGAAGGAACCCCCCCACCCCCCACCAAGCCCCACATTCAACCCAACACCAGCTCCTGGAAGCTCTTCCTTCTCAATATCCCTCGGTCCCACCCCTCCTCTTTCACTCCCTTGGGCCCCACACTGCCACACACAGCTCCTCCCACCTCGGCCCTTAGGATAAGCCACCCCCTCGACTCCCTCCACCCTCACCACCCCCTCACCAGCCAAACTGAGTCTTTTCTTTTTCTCCCCTTTGGCCTGGATCGTCCACCTTTGCTGTTTACAACTCCAGAAACCTCGCTGCAATCCAAGCAGCCCATTCTACTGTACGGCAGCTCTTCTAAGCAGCAAGCTTTCCCTCTGCCCTGCTGGGAAGTCCTTCTGTTGTCTAACCTTGCAGTCTCCTGCTGCACTTGATGTTTGCTTGCTCCAGGCTGGAGACAGGAATGTTGTTTGGATGGAGGGGAGAAGTTCTTGTGTGGTAACCTGGACCCAGAAATCTGGGTCATCTCAAAGGCACTAAAACATAAAAAACAAACAAACAAATAAAAGAAAAAAACAGCCCATTCTTCACCGGCCTCAGCTCCAGTGAAAGGAAAATCCCCTTGCTGAAAGGACTTCCTGAAATGAGCAACTGGTCCATGCCAACTCATCCCTGTTTGGCTCAACTCACTGACCATGGACTCAGGCCACCTAGGCCCTTTGCTGGGCTCTGGGTGTATCCCTGACACCAGGAGGGCACAGTCTGGAGAGACAGACCAGGGTAACTGGTGGAGCTCCAGGCCGCACTAGAGGGACAGGCGATGGTCCGTGAAGTCCTGGGAAGAGAGGAGCGGCGTCACACAGGGCATGGGCAGCGGGTGGCTCTGCTGCTTCTCCTACGATGGGGAGGTACTCGGAGAGGGAACCGGAGGCCTGGGTGGACCCCTTACCCACATCCCTGTCCCATCTCCACCCTCCAGTCTTGTTCTCTCTGGAGTGGTAGTTGTTCCTTGGTTTCTGGAGGACCCCACACTCCCAAATCACCTTTAATTCCCTGCCTCTCACAGACACCAGGAATTCCCCCTTCCCACCCCCCCAAACCTCCCCTCCCCAACTCCAACCCAGACCCCCGCCCCTCCATGTGGTAGGCCCCTCTCCACTCTGTTTGGAAAAGCGCAGGCTAGCCAGCTGAATAGATCCGGGTTTGAGCCCAGCTCAATCACTGATTAGGAAGGGATCTCAGCGTGTGACTTCCTTTTCTGGGCCTCAGTTTTGTCATCTGTAAAATAGGGGTGATAATGAGCTTCAGCAGCACCTCTCTTTATTCTGCTTCTCAGAGATCCAGGCAGGGAACAGGAGGACCACGAGGTTCCCACAGGCCCATGGGTCTTTGGATACACAGACACAAACACCCACGCTTTTACAATGAGCTCCGAGGTCAGAAGGGCCCCTTTCCCAGTCCTGCCCCTCCAGCCCCGGCCCTGAAGCCGCTATGCGCCACCTTGTGGTCGGAACCGGGAGTGTCCTGTGGGGCGCGTGGACGAGGACGTTGAGAGACGGATGCGGGACTAAACAGCACCGGCAGAGGGAGCCCGTGAGAGCCGGAAGGAGGGTGCCCGGGAGGCACCGGAGACAGGACACAGGGCCGACCATCCTAACGCACCTCCTGGTCCGGATCTGGAGAAAAGACTGTAAGAGTGGGCCAGTGCCTCTGAGAAGATGGTCCCTCAGAATTGTCCGCTTCCCCCACCCTCCCGACCTGGGGGTAGGTGTGAGGAAGGGGAAAGGAAACCAACATAATCTCCTTGTACCCACCCACCCCCACACCCTCCACTCCCCCCACCCCCCGCCAAGCAACCGCACTGCAAGGTCAGCATTGACCCATTTTTACGGATGAGGAATCTGAGGATCAGAGAGATGAGACTGGCCGCTCAGGGTCCCACAGCTAATCAGTGCAGGGGTAGGATTTGAGCTGGGGTCTGCCTGGCACCACCCCTTTCCCCTCCTGGAACCCCTGACTCTAGGTTGACTAACTGCGCTCCGCTCAACTCAAGAATTATTTGCTGCCTGCTCCCTGGTCAAGAGCACCCAGTACTGGGGCTGGCACGCACAAACCGGAGGGAGACGTGGCAGTAAAGCTTCGTGGTTGGGCAGCTTCTGCTTTGGCATCAGCATCACCCTTGGTTTGAATCCTGATTCTGCTCTGTGCCCTTAGGCTACGTTTTGTTGATCTGCTTTTACTTTTCTGAAGCTTAGTTTCCCCCTCTGTAAGTTGGGATAATACTAGTATCTACCTCAGAGAACTGTGAAGTGTGGGCTGCTGCCCCCAGGGCCCAGCCGGGGGAGGGACTGCTTGCTACTCAGGAGATGCTGCCAGACTCCTCCAAGGTGACCTTGTGCTGGATGCCACCCCCCAGGGCCCTGCATCTCCTTCTTGGGGACTGTGTGGTTATTCTGTCTGTCCCCACACCCCACCCAGATCCATCCTCTCCTTCTCGGCTCTGCTGGTCTCTGCAGCCTTCCTCACCCTCCCTTCCCTCTGCACTGGACACACTTCTGCCTACAGCTCCAGCGGTGACCCCGCTGTGACTTGGGCTGTCACCGCTCAGGTAGCCCTGTTTCCTTTGTGGCCAAGTGTGGGGCCACCTTCAGCCCCGACGTCACTGGGTCTCTCCGAGGCCCTCCCCACTGTCGCCTACTCCCTCCCTGGAACTCTCTCCTCCTACCTGCCTGGCTGTTCCTCACCCTCTTTCCTCCCAGAACGTTGGGGTGTGTCCAGGGGGTCTGCTTCCAGCCCCCTGCCCTTCTCACACGTCCCTCCCTCAGTGAGGCCAGGCTTCCCAGCCAGCCCATCTCTCTCACGAGCTCAGTACCTGTGGTTCTTAACATGTTTCAACTCCCCTGTGATAACAGATATTTTGTATCACTCTGTTATCCTGAAATGAAATGGCAGGCATATGCATACAATTCCCCCAAAGAAAATGGTCCCAATGCCCTCCCTTAAATATCAGAGCAAGCCATTACAGGCTAGTGGCGAAGGGTGAAGTGCACAGACACTGGTTCAAATCTGGGCTTCTCCATTTCCCAGCTCTGTGACCTTAGGTAAGTTACTTAACTTCCCTGTGCTCAGTTAGCTCCCCAGTCAAAAAGGGATTTTTTTCTATGTAGCACTTTACTGCATAGAGTTGTTAGCAGGATTAAATGAGTAATCATTCATGAAGCATTTAGAACGTTGCCTGGCACATATTAATAGCTAACAAAATGCTTGGTTAAATTTAAGGTGATATGTATTTCAAGTTGTAAATACTCTTATTGACTACACTAAAAGACGTGGTAAAATAACAAGACGACTGGGCCTGTACCAGCCACCCCCCGAGTACGACAGCCCCAAATGCAGACCTATACAGAGCGATGTGTTGGCAACTCACGTACCACTATTACTGTTAACATTAAGTATGTAGTTTTCCAAAATGGTGACAACTCTGGATAAGATTCTGAACAAGATAAAGAGCAGTCTTCTTTCAATTTATATGAAAGTAGTATTTCTGGCAAATTCAGTGGATGTTAAAATTCAGGGAATTCATGCAAAAAATGCTCTTATTTATATGCGAGCCAGACCTGGGTTCTGAGCACAGACACTTCCAAACAGGTATTTTTCCTCCACGTGAATGTCTGGCAGGACATTCAAAAGTCAAAGGGCATGTGGGACATTCTCTGTGATGTGGACCATCCTGCACATCGCAGGGTGACCAGCATCTAGGGCCCACCCATTAAATACCAGTGGTGCCCCCAGTCATTGTGAAAACTGAGGGCACCCCCACAAGTTCCCAAAACAGCGCCCAGGAGGCCCCGGGTTCTACACCAGCTGCCAGAGGGACTTCCCAAATCCCAGATTATTGACTCAGTGACCCTCAGGCCAAGTCCAGATTCCTGAGCCTGAGGCCAAATCCTCAGAATGCAGCTCCTTGTTTACTCCCTGCAAGTGCAGACCCACACCATCAGCTCTCACCCTATCCATTAGCCCTATATCCAGCTGCGCATTGTCCCCATCCCCAGCTGAAAACACACACACACACACACACACACACACACACACACACACACACACACACACACACACACACACACACACACACACACACACACACACACACACACACACACACACCCCGGCTGGGTTGGGGCTGTTGGGGCTGACTAATCTTTGCTCCTGGGGGAAGCCCACCCCGCCCCCACCTGGTTGAATGCTGTGCCGACATCTGGCTGATCCTCTGAGACCCAGTCCTAGCGTCACCTCCTCAGAGCAGCCTTGGTCACCACACCTTGTTTGGAGCCTCTCCTCTGCTCCCATAGACCCCACGGCTTCCCTTGAAGCTCCCAGCACTGACTGACCATGCCCTATTCTAGTGGCCAGTATAGATGTCTGCACCCCACTACAGAAAGGCATGGAGTAGGATTAATACACAAACGAGGGCCATTCAGCCCTCGCCCTTGGGGAGCTCACATGTAGTGGAAAGACACGCACAGACAATGCTGGGAGGCGGTTGCTCAGAGCCCGGTGGGAGCCCCAAGGACAGCGAGGACAGCTGTCAGGGGGCAGTTTGTCAGGTGGAGGGGCATCGTGCAGTCGTACCTCCAGGACGGCAGACAGGTGAATGTCACCTGAGGTCAGGGTGTGCAGGGGCTGTGATCAGAGATGAGGCTGGTGCATGAGCAGAGGACGCTCAGGCAGAGCTTGTAAGGTACCAAGGAGATTGGGCTTTGTCCCGGGGGCACTGGGGAGCCACAAAAGGGGTTCACGCGGTGGGTGGTGTGACACAACCAGGTTTTCATGCAGCAGAGTGCGCTCTGGGAGGAGTGTGGAAGACGCACAGCAGGAGGGCAAGAGTAGAAATATTCCAGGGAAAGCTCACGAGGTCTGGATGAGCACAGAGGAGGGTGGGCATTTGAGCAGCAGAAACAACAGAATGTGGTGTCTGCTGGGGCTGAGATAGAGGGAGAAGGCCAAAGCGTACCCTGGCATTCCCAGCTTGGTGAACCCCAATGATGGATGGATGAGGGTGGAGACGGGGCGGCAAGATGGCTCAGGGAGGGTGGTCCAGACAAACCCAGTCCTCCCTGCCCTGAAAGACAGGCTGCAGGCCCCTCTGAGGACACTAGAGGGAGCTCCAGGATAGGCCAGTCTCCCCTCTCCCACTGGCTGCCAGCCTCCACCCCTCTCAGAGAGGACTGGACCCACCCTACTGTTCAGATATAGGCTCTCAGGATCCTGCCAGGGCCTGGTCCAAATCCAATGCCTCACAGTCTCTGGGCCACTTTGTCCTCCAGCCGCCGGCTTACAGAGGTTAGGGGAGCCTCTTGTCGGGGAGCCAGATAGGGGCAGAGTTTGGGGACCACAGGCAAGAAGTACTGACAGCCTGTCCTGCTGGCTCTGTGCCCCACCCCGATCCCCAGGGGAGAAGGGAAGCGACCCGCCCAAGGTCACACCACTGTCAGAGGCCACGCCAATCCCAGCGAGCACTGCTGCCCTGGGGGATAGGCATGGACCAGAGCCCCCACGTCAGAGCCAGCTGGAAGAATGCAACCCTCTACCCTTCCTACAAACCGGGGTGAGGAAGTTCCGGTGAGCCACCCTCCCCACATCACCTGAGACCCCAGGGGAAGGGTGGGGTCGCATTTCAGGCAGAGAGTAGGGTCCATGGGCAGAAGCCTGGAGGCACAGGGAGGCCGGAAGTTTCCAGAAGTGGAGCGGAGGGCAAAGTGGCAGAGAGCAGGGGTGGCCCAGAGGCAGCAGGAGGATGGGGCGTCCTTGGGAGGGGAGTCTGGACACTGCCTGAGAGCAGAGGGTATTCTTGGCTGGGTGGTGCTGGTGCTGGGGCAGCTTGGCGTTTGCCATGGGTCCAAGGATGGCTCCGGCTGCAGGGAAGGGACTGGCAGAATTACAATAGTTGGAAAAGTGATGGCGTTTTCCAGTTGAGTCTAAATAGTACAATCTTTTAAATTTTTATGAAAAGACTGGATAACAAATGGAGAGTCTGAAACAGGAAATCCATTTTCTTTTTAATCTGATGGAAAGAGCAAATCCGAGCCCAAAATAATGCTAACGGGATTTTAATAACCTGAAACAAAACCTGCCCACAACAGCATCAGAGCTCACTTCCAGCTGCCTCCTTGGCTGAGCCAGGAGCCCCAGATCCCAGGCCCATGGGAGCAAATGAGCTTGTGTTTCCCACAAGGGGAAACCGAGGCTTCAATGGGGGCGAGGTCCATCTGAGGTCACAGGGCGGAGTTGGACCTGGAACAAAGACTCCTGACTACCAAGCTTGGGCCTCTCTCTGTCCACTCCTGTGTGTCTGCACACATCACACACCAAACGCACACACAGACACAGACACACACACACACACACATCCTACAAGAAATGCTCTCCCGACTCAGATGCACAAATATCTGTACATGTGCACGATTCCACATCTCACAGATTCACTCACATGGGCATACTCCTGCCCGGACAGAAGTATGCAGACATCCCCACAGTGCCCCCTAGAGCACACGATACATACACCAACACGTTCGTACACAGGTGCTCACACATGTGCATCTGATCATTCTGAATCTCAAACTCAGATATGTCCGGACACCTATGCAGAACACACACACCACCCCTGCGAGTAGCTACAAATGGACACAGGATTCAAAACTATCCCTCAGTGCGCAGCTACAAACACACCGTCACACAGACTGTGTCAACAGACACACAGACTCCTGTTCATTCACAGACACCCACGCCCTGGGCTAAACAGCCGTGACTCTTTGCTCACATCCAGGCCACGCCAACATCAAGGTCAGTTTGGAGTGCCCAGAGACCCCGCCACACCTCGGCAAGGGCCTGGGGGGTCTGAGAGGGGCAAAGTGCTGCCCCCTGAGGGGGCCGAGGACCACACCCTTTGGAAGAGCCAGGGTAGTTCATAGCCAGAGCAGTGCCCAGGCAGCTCGGGGGTCCTCAGTGTCCCCCAGCCCCAGCTCAGTGCCCACAACCTCCTCACCGCTTAGGAGTACATGAGTGGGTGTGTTCTGGTGTGTCTTACGGGGCGGGACAGGGTAACGTGAAGATGGGAGGAGAAAGTTCATCTACCTGGGTTTCGGAGTCCTTCCTTCATCTGGTATTTAATGAGGACCTGTTGTGTATCGGGCAAAACTGAGACACAGCCTGCATCCCTGGCCTCAGATTCCTCCTCTGAGAAACAGGGACTGCAATCTTCCCGACCACCTGTTGGGTTTGTTATTAGAATCAAATTCAGTAGTGGACGTAGGGAGAAAGGGAAAGGTTTAGTAAAATAAGAGCTGGACGTCTATTAGATGCCAGCTGTGTGCCAGGGGCACGATATGGGGGTGTGGATAAGCACACGGGCCCTGGAGTCAGAGGGGCCTGGCTGGGTTCAAACCCCTGCTTTGCCAGTCCTCGCTGTGTGAGCCTGAGCAGGCTACCTAACTTCTCTGAGCTTCTGCTGTCTCATCTGTAATGCAGGTGTAATAATCATGATCACTTTACACAGGTGCTGTGGGATACTGCATGTGAAGTCTTTGGCATAAGGCCTGCCACAAAGCAGATGCTCATTTAAGTCAGTTCCCATTCTCATGTATAAGCTTTCCTTTGTTCATTCACCTACTAGCTCCTAGTATGAGCTGGTGCATTGCACTCTCCAAATTCTGACTCATTTAATCCTTCTAACAACTCTATTATCCCTGTTTTATGACGGAGGAAACTGAGGCACAGAGAGGTCAAGTCACTTCCTCAAGGTCACACATCAGAGGCAGTATTGGAATTGGAACCCAGGTCTGTCGGCATCTCTAAATCCACCTACAAGACATGCCCTTTCCTCTTATGGTTCAAAGTCCTCCTCCCCTCACCCCAGCCCCTGTTAAATAAATCATCCTGTAACAGTTTCTAATTCCCAGCCTTGGTCACAAATGAATTATTCACATTGTAAGGCCTGCAAACCGCTGGCTGGGCCTCATTATTCAAGAAGGGCGGCCCGCCCGCAAGAGGCCCTCCCTCCCCTGGGCACGGGTCCTGGTGGGCCGGCCAGAGGCTGCCGGAGTTGGCAGATGCCGCGGCTGCGCACTGGGAATGAGGTGAGGCGGCTTTCCCCCTCCCATTCCCAGCCTTTGCTTTCTAATAACCTCACAGCCTGGTCTTGTCAAGAGAACATAAACTCTGGATTCAGCCAGTCCTGGGTTCCAGGCCTGGCTCTGCCCTGAACATCTGTGTGACCTCAAGCAGGTGGCTTCCCCTCTCTGAGTCTCTGGGGGAGACCCCACTTCACACTTTCTCTTCTGCCTCCATTTGTGAGCCGAGGCCTACGCTGCCCAGCTAGGCCCACGTGGGGACAAAGATCCTGTCCTGTGGGGACAGCCAGTCTCTGTGTGCCACTCTTGCATTCTCGGTATCCAGCTGAGACCCTGGTCTGAGCCAGAGGGGCTGGTTGTCAGGGACCCTGGGGGCTCCACAGTCCTCCTTGGGACCCAGTTACCCGCCCCAGCTGCTGGGAACATTGACTGCTGATGCTCACTGGGTATGTCCCCTGCCCGGGGCAGCTGGAGGCTGAAGGTCACAGCTAATAGCCTGAATATTTGGATCCCCCCAAATTCATGAAACCTAACCCTCAACGTGAGGCTCTTTAGAGGTGGGGCCTTCGGGAGGTGATGAGGTCTTTAGAGTGAAGCCCTCAAGAGTGGGATTAGTGCCCTTATAAAAGAAGCCCCAGAGGGATCCCTGGTCCCTCCTGCTATGTGAGGTCATAGCAAAAAGATGAGTGAACCAGGAAGTTGGCTTTTACCAGACACTGAATCTGCCAGCACCTTGATCCTGGATTTCCTAGCCTCCAGAACTGTGAGAAAAAGTTTTGTTGCTTATAATCCACCCAGTCTACGGTATTTTTTATAGCAACCCAAATGGACTAAGGCAGCCACTTTCCCATCTGCTCCACAGTGTCCATCTATCCATCCACTCATCCATGCATCCGTCCATCCATGCATCTACCTATCCATGCATCCACCCACCCATGCATCCGTCCATCCATGCATCTACCCACCCATGCATCCATCCATTCATGCATCCACCTATCCACCCACCCATGCATCCACCCACCCACGCATCCATCCATCCATGCATCCACCTATTCATGCATCCATCCACCCATGCATCCATCCATCAGTGCATCCATCCACAGCTGTGCCGTGAGCATCCTCTATGTACCAGGTCTTGGCTGGGTGCTGGGGACAGAGTGGGCAGAGCCTACCCTTTGTGGCACATACAGGCTGGCAAAGGAGCCACATATTATTAAACAAATACACCCACAAAAACTGAATGCATCACCACTGTGCTAAGTGCTGGGAAGAAGCAGCCCAGGATGTTGAGAGTGGGTACAAAAAGGAGCATCTCTCCTGGAAGTAGCCTCTGGGCCCTGGGGGGCTGGTGGGCAGGAAATCTGCTGAGACAGCCCTGTGGGCTTGGCCTCAGGGGACAGAAGCCTCCAGAAAAGCACAAACAGTGTCCTAGCTGAGCCAGCTTGCTTGTTGAGGCTGCAGCTAGCCCATCTGGCTCCTCCAGCAGGTGGGGTCCTGGGGGCTTAGCTGCAGCAGGAAGTAAGTCAGGAGGTCAGTCAAGGGTGGGGGACTTTGGAAAATCTCCCCCCAGAGTTGCTTTGCAAGCTGTGCCATCTGGGGCCTGAAGCCTCCAAGAACTTTATCAGAGCTTTAGGAGATACGAGAGGTTATTTCAAGAGAAGGGAACAGTACGAGCCCACGCGTAGACCTGGGGCAGCGGAGCAAGAAGAGGAAAGGGAGAAGAAACTGGGTCTCGGCCCTCGGGGATTTCACAGCACCCCGGGGAGCCTCCATTCTCACCAGACACTAGTAACAGTAGTTGCTGCCATTGTTGAAAGCTGACTGTGTGCCTGAGGAGGGTCTCATTTCATCCTCACTATGTCCAGTAAGAGCGTTACTGCTGGGTCCCATTTTACAGATGGAAAAGCTGAGGTCAGGAGGGGTTAAATCTGTCACCCAAGAGGACAGAGTTAGCAAGTAAAGGATCAGGATACACTCCCAGCCCGTACTCTTAACCCTCCTCTATTGTGCCCAGCAAACAATGCGCACGTGGAAATCCGGACACTCGATGGGCAAGGCCAGTGCTCGCTCCACCTGTGGTCTTGTCTGTCTCTCTCCCTAAACTGCGAGTTTCTTCACCTCTGTCACCGCATGACACTAGGCACAGAATTGGTACTTAGGAAATACTGTGAATAAATAATCATCCTAAGAGCAGACACTCATAAAGGGCTCACCATGTGCCGTGTCACCACAAGCCTTTGAGGTGGGGACTGGTATGCCCCTGTTTCACAGATGGGGGAACTGAGACAGCTGGTAAGCGGTGAAGCTGTGAGTCACCAGGCAGCAAATAAATTAACGAACTAATTGATGAGTAAATGAGTGTGAGTAATAATGAACGAAGGAAGGAGTGAAGAGGTGAGCAAGTAAGTGAGGTGTTGAAAGAGGGTGAGAGGTCAGTCCTGCAAAGTGGAGCAGGGGTGGAGGCCATCACCACTGTTCCACCTCCAGCTCCCAGGAAAGGCCCCTTCCCCTCATCTCAAGGAGACTTGAATTCTTTCTAGGCTGTTGCCCACCAGCGGTGCCCTCACCCCCTGGTCCCACCCGACTCCGGTCAGCCAGAGCTGAGAGCAGGTCCCTGTCAGGCGGGGTCCTGGGCTTGAGGGAGAAAGATCAGAGGCTGGAGAGGTGGGCCTGAGTGGGCTCCGAGACTAGGAGAAGAGCCCCAGTTTCCGTGGGAAAGGGCTGTTTGCCCAACCTTTATTCTGAAGGCACCTGCCTGACACGGTACTCGTGGCCTTGACTGGAAGTCCTGGCTGGAGGGGGTCTTAGATGACTCACTTTCCTTCCTGAATCCACTTCCTCATTTGCCAAATGGGGACACGGTGCCCACTCCCCAGGGGGATGGTGTGAGGATAGGACAGGACCCAGGGAGGCTTTGTACTGGGAGGGTGCAGGCTACTTTTATTAGCAAGGAGTATATAAACCATCTCTAGAGAAGGAACTCTCCTCCAAGTTCTGCCCTGCGGAGAGCCTGGAGGGCTCCCTGAAGAGGTGGCCCTGAAGGACTCCGCTAAGTGGAGGTGGGTTTGGGAGGAGGAATGAATTCCTAGTTGGGGGAACAGCCTGTGCAAAGGCCTGGAGCACCTTCAGTAACAACTATAATTCATTCACAATCAGACACGTTTGCATTTAATCCTCACAGCAGCTCCAGGGGGCTGGAAGTGCTGCTCCCTCTCCCAGGACAGGAGACTTTGGATCAGAAAGGGAAAAGCACTTGCTCCAGGTCACACAGCTGGTGAGTGGCAGAGCTTGGTCCAGCATACTTTCTCCTGCACTGTGCACATCCAGGAAAGCGAGTGGCTCAGAGTGGGCAGAGGGCAAGGGGAGAGGAATGCCGTGGGGCGCGGGGGCCTCCTCACACCACAGTGAAGGGGCTGGGCTTTGTGCAGAGGGCTCTGGGGAGCCATGGGTGGCTTCTGAGCTGGAGAGAAATGACCCAGGCTGGGTCCTCGGTGCTTAGGTGCTCTCTGGGCCATCTGTCTCCACCTTCTACACCTGCCACCCTCTGTATCCATGCACCCCCACCGCTTCTCAGCCGCACTGAGAAACCATGTGTGATGGAAGAGAATGTAAAAATATATATGCAACTGAAAAACAGCAAGAAGCTGACAGAACACAGCTATAAATACTTTGACTGGTGCGGAAATGTTCCTCCGATCCTGCTTCCTGCCGTCTGGGGTGTAGAGGCACAGTGATGGGTGGGACTCAGGGATGGGAACGGAAAATGGGAACCAACGCATGTGGACCTACTGTGTGCCAAACGCTTCACAAGTGGCACGTCTCTGAGTCTTCACAAAATCCCTCTCAGAGAATCACCACTGTCATCCCAGCTCACAGAGAAGGAAACTGAAGCACAGAGAGGTAGGTCATCTGGCCAAGGTCACATAGCAGTGGATCTTGGGAGGCAGTGGAGCTGGAATTCCAGCAAGCCCTGCCAAGAGCCAGCTTTCCAAAGAAGAGAGAGCTGGCTTCAGCTGACTTCAGCTCTGCCTTCCTCGAGGCTTTCCCAGGGCTAGAGAAAGCTTCAGGCTTCCGGGAACTCCCCTGCATACATACTTTCCATGGCTCCCCAGTGCCCTCCAGATGAAGACCAAATTCAAAGGCCCTGTGATCTGGTCTCTACCCACTCTGAGAGCTCACTTCCCGCCACTGCCCTGAATTTCAGAGCCACAGCTAAGCCGCAACGACCTGCTCTCAGGACCTCTTCAGGGTCCGGTGCACATGGCCTTAGCACCTATTCTTCCCCGTAGTCACAGCTACCTGCACTGGGGCCTCAGCGCAAGCGCCTCCTCCTAGCCTCCTGCACTGATCAGATCCCCCTGTGCTTTCCCTGAAAGGCCTGAAGCTCGATTGTGATCACGTGGGTCATTAAGGGTGGTGGGCCGCAGCTGGTGAGGGCTGGGCCAGGACCGGGTGCAGGTGATGTGGCCACAGAGAGGGTGTCTCCAAGGGCTCGGCTGCTTAGGAGGGCCCTTGAGAGGGGAAGGAGGTGCGTGTTGTGGGCCTCAGTTTCCCCATTTGTGCAATGGGTGAGGGGGTAGTTGGACTGTGTGGTTTTCCCCAGGCTTTCCCTTGAGTTTCTCAAGGGGAGCTCACTCTCCTCTCTGTAGCTCCCTTCCCTGAGTCAGGCCCTCAGAGAAGTTCTCTGCTCCCTCCCTGCCCTCACTCTGCCCTTCCCACTGCATGTGTGAGACAGGAGGTCCCAGGAGAGGCCTCAGGTGACCTTCTGTGCAGAGCAGAGCCAAGCCCTAGAGGGGGAACCTGAGGCAGGGCTCCCATCGCACGGTGGCCACACAGGTGTGGCCCTCCTCCAGCTTCCACAGTCACCTTTATGCCTTGTATTTGTTCAGAGCTGAGAAGAGACCAGGGCAGGCTTAGCCCTTTGATTCTACAGAGAAGGAAAGGGGAAGCCAGGAGTTGTGCCGATAGAGACACCGGGAGCAAGGCAGAGCTGGGCCTTTGTTTTCCTAATCTGAAAAATGGACACAAAACCTGACTTCATCCCATCAGACATCAATGCCTCAAATCTGGACTCTGCTACTTAACAACCCTGCTGTGATCTTGAGCAAGACGCTTTACCACATGGGCCCAAGTGTCCTTATTTGTAAACAGGGATGAGAATATCAGCCTCACAGTGTTGTTGTGCCAGTGAAACGTGGTGATGTACGCAGAGCACTCACACCAGTGCCGGGCACCTCTAAGTGCCGTGCGAGGGTTGGATGTCATTATTGACCTTCACCCTGGAGCTATTCTGCAGTTCAGATGAGGCGAGGGGTGTGAGCAGGGCTTGCAAACTATAAAAGTCTCTCTGGAGAGGCATGCATTTTTTTTTTGGCTGCAAAGGACAGTGCAAACTATAAAACACGTTGTGGCTTGCAAAGAGTTTTGTAAATGTTGCCGCATTAAGGGGGCTACTGTGGATTCGCCTTTTATAATCCGAAAAGCCCATCAGAATCATGAGCCACTTTAGAGAGCATGGACCTCTTTGTAAGGGCTTTCTAGACTGTTGAGTGCCGTGAAGTCTGAGGCAAGAGGCCTTCCAAAGACATGGGCTGGAAGCAGGATGGGAGCGGGTAGAGAAAGCAACCACAGCCGAGGATAAAAGCAGCAGCCCGGGTCCCCTCTGTTCGCGTCCAGCCCGCGCCAGCCGGTGCAGAGAAACTCCCGCGTAGCTGCAGATTCCTGCGGTTCTGTTCTGAGGCCGGGAGGCCTCCCTGCATTGCTGACTCGGCCAAACAGATGAGTGAAGCAGGAATCATCCCCATCTTCCTTGCATTCAGGTCAGGCCTTGTCTTTTTCCCTTTTTCTACCACAAAGGAGATGAACCTGACACCTTTTAAAGACTTCCCTGCGGGTGACTGGGGAGGCGGCGCCCCCACCCCCACCCCGGGCCGCCCGAGGCCCTTGCTCTGAGGCCCGGGCCTGAGTGCCTGCTGCCCCCCCCCCCTGTTGGCAGGGAAGCAGAAGTTTGAGGCGGAGGCCGCTGCCTTCCAACAGCTGTGGGGGCAGAGCGGAGCCTGGGCCGTGAGTTTCCTGGGTTCCCAGCTCTGCCACCTTCTCATCTGTGACCTTGGGCGAGTTCTCTTGCTTCTCCCAGCCAGAGATCCTCAGCCATAACGAGGGCGGCCACTCCTTCTGTGCGTTTGTCACCGGTTGTGTGCGCCTTCTGTTGCTTATTTTATCTCTGGGCTCGCGGGCCTTCTAACATACGAGGAATAGAAGCCCAGACAGCTTCTACATGGTCGGGGCAATGGGCATGGGTTTTCAAATTATAGGCACCTGGATTCAAATCCTGACTGCAGCGAACCTGCTGTGTGTCTTTAGGCACTCACATCCCCTCTCTGAGGCTCCATTTCCTCGTCTGTAAAATGGGCATAATGACAGTTGCTGCCTCATAAAAAGCTGGTGAGGATTCAAAGACATGATGTGTGCCTTGCGTGGCACAAAATCTGGGACGTGATACCTGCTCAGTCAGTGGTGACTACGATCTCCCCTCCTCAGACTATTTCATACTCCGTAATGCCACACGCTTCTCCTACACGTGCCTCCTCACGTTGGCAGTTACTCTGATGAACAGCCCAATGGCAGCTGGGGCCCTGGGCCCTCTTGCATCCAGCTAGAGGCCTGCCTCCCCGCCTTTCTGCAGAGAAGCTTCTTTTTCCCAGCCCCCTCTCCTTCTCACCCCTGGGCTGCCTGGTGTTGGCCCTGAAGTGACACGCAGTTCCTCTCTGAGCCGCTCACACAGACCATGCATGAGGAACGCACATTTTGCTCTAGATTTCCCAGCCCGAGGGGGGTCTGCCCTGCAGCCACGCGGGCTGTGCTGTCAGAACCCCCGCGCCTGCTGCTCGGCTCCGATGCTCAGCCATCCTCTCTCCATCTTACTGGCATCTCACACTCTCTCTTCCCTGCCCAACCCTCTTCTCTTCCTCTCCTCCCTTTTCAGAGGCCAGACATCAGCATTTCCCTCCTGCCTCCTGCAGTATCGTTCATTTTTCTGAACCAAGCCAGAAAATTCCCTGAAATTGTGAATGCAAGTTTCTTCGTCTGGTTGCATCCGCTGGTCTGGACGTTCTTTGAGGGCCGGCCCTGTGCCCGCTGGTCGCTGTTGTACCCCAGCACTCAGCCCAGCGTTTGGCGCTATTAATGTGTGCTGAGTGAATGAATAAATGAGTGAGATGGGCTACTGAGTCAGGGAAGAAGAGAAGCTGCCCTGTGTGTTTGTCCAGCGCTCACTGCTCTTAGAGGTCAGTCCTGTGACCAGGAGACTCATTCAGGGAGAGGCTGAAGCTGGTGTGAGTCCATTGAAGACCCAGAAACCATCGCACACCGACACATCCTTGGCGTCTTCGAGGACCAGGTGTTAGCACTTGGGGTTTTTCTCTAAGGTGTGACACATCCCCATTAGCAGCTGCCTCTTCGGACGGGCACCAAGGGTGACAAAGAGACAGGGCTGTGGTTCCCAGGCCCAGCTGCACATCAGAACCCCCTGGAAAGCTTTTAAACACCAGAGGCACTTGGTCCTCACTCCTCCTCCCCTGAGATCCTGATTCAGATGATCAGACGTGAGGCCTGATGCTTGCTTTCCTTCAAATCCTACTTGATTCAAATATCTACCACTGAGACAGAGAAAGGGGGTGAGTTTTGGAAACAAGTGAGTCTGTGAACACCTGTGGGGTTTCCACATGTATCCCTCTGTGCACCAGGCAGTCTGGGGGCTGGTGGTCCACGGGAGGGCCTGGCCGGATGGTGGAAAGGAAGGTATGTGGGCTTTAGAGTCACTGAAGGCCTGAGTGCGAATCCAGTCTACTTCATTTCAGCTCTGTGACCTTAGGGAAGTCACTTCACCTGCGTAAGCATCAGTCCCCTCCTCCATGAATTGGCAATCAGAATTCCTACCCCACAGTTTGTTGGGATCAGTCAGAATATCATCTCTAATTACCTGGCACCGGCCTTAGCTGGAGCCGGTGCTCCAAGTGGTTCTGCTGGCTTCCTGAACAAGCTTCAGGGTCGAGGGGAGGACGAGGCCCCAGGGCTGGCCTAAGTACTGGGACTGGGGTAAAGGAGATGTGGGCCTGTCCTAGTTCTGGCCCATCATGCTGTGTGATGTTGGCCAAATCACTCAACCTCTCTGAGCCTCAGTTTCCTCATCTGTAAATAGAGATCCAGTGGTGGGTACATCTCATCACAACTCTGTGTTCAGTGATGTCACTCTGGTCATCGGTCGTGGTGGGAGGATTTATACAAAGGAAACTGGCAAACATTACAAATCAGGACCCCCCTGCCCCCACCCCCATCAGTCAGGTTACCAGCACGCCGCTGGGACTCATAATATCTTTCACCGCAGTTGTTGGGAGATTCTGAGAGTTAGCGCCTGTTAAGCCCTTAGCACATCACCTAGGACTTAGCACAGTGCCTGGGCACTAATAGATGCTGGTCAAACACACTTGACATTTATCAGCCATCCCTTTGTCTGGCCTGGTACAAGGTGATCACATTCATCATCTTATACACCTTTCACAACTGTAGGAAATTTCTAGGGGAGAAAATTCAGGAAAGACAGACTTGCTGACTTTAAATGCAATTAAATTTTACAGGCCTACTGTGGGCTAAGTTTATTCCTATATATCCATCTCATTTCAGCCTCCCAGCCCCCTTTTGCTCATTACAGTTGAGGCATCAAAGGCTCAGAAAGGGCAAGTGACCCACCCAAGGTCGCACGGAGAGCCCAAGGTCTTGGTGTCTGTCTTGAATCCTGTGCCCGGCGCCCTCCCCACCACACACAGATGCATCCCCTTCTGGACGAGGGCAAGGTTTGCTGATATGATCTCTCTGGCCCTTTCCAGCTCTGACATCCTCGGTATTTAAATCAACACATGAATATTTCACAAGCACCCCCGGCACAGATAACCCCCTGCCTGGTTATGTCAGGCTGCAGCCCCGTCTGGAGGCCAAGGCACTCCTGCTCTTTGCGAGACAGGCAATTCCGCGAGGCCTCCCAGCAGCAGCCAAGGAATCGATAGCCTTTAAATAAGTAATTAGAGGAGCTGAAGATGTCGGCACATCCAGGAGCGAGCAGGAGAATATAAACTCATAACTCTCCCAGGCTCGCAGGGAAGGGCCCAGTTCCGTTTTTCGGTCAAGAAATGTGACAGGGCCTGGGGAGGGGGAGGAGGGGCGGTGCGGGGAAGAGGAAAATGAAGATGACAAGGGTTCCATTTATTGAGCACGTCCTCTGTGTCAGGCTTGTCTCATTAATACCCTACCCAATGTTCTCTTGAAGACACTGAGGCTCAGAGAGGGTAAGCCAGTTGCCTAGGGCCACACAGCTAGGAAGTGGCCGAGGTCACAGACCTGCCTAACTTCACAGCAGGGTTTTTCAACCTAGGTGCTAGTGACATTTGGGGCTGGATATTTCTTTGCTGAGGGCAGTGGGGGGGTGGGGGCTGTCCTGGGCATCATAGGATGTTTAGCAGCCCTGGCCCCTACCCTCTAGACGTTGGTAGCACATCCTCCCCACTGTGACAACCACAAATGTCTCCAGGCATTGCCAAATGTCCCCTGGGTGGGTAAAATTGCCCCCAGCAGAGAGCCAGCTTTTGAGTCCGTGTTCACTTTGCTGCTCCTTTCCTCTGCTTCTGGTGGCTTTTAAGATAAGGATCAAAATCTTTCTCCCAACCTAGAGAGGCAGCTCTGGAGCCAAAGCTGGCGAGGTGAAAATACCAACTTGTCTACTCGTGAGCTGTGTGACTTTGGACAAGTTCTCAACCTCTCTGTGCCTCAGTTTCCCTATCTGGAAAATGCTCCCCTCCACCTAAAAAAAGATTACCATGAGGTTTAAATGGGTTCATGTTATATGCAAAGCATGTAGAGCAGTGCCCAGTGGAGAGGTGTGGACCATGAGCCATGTTACCATCCAAGGGCCTTTGTCACTAAGTCCTAGCCCAAGACTGCAGCCTCACTGGTACCGCTCTCCCCGTAAAAAAAGGGAAGAAGGACCAAAGCAGAGGCCTGGGAAGAAATTATCTTCAACAACATCTGCTGTCCTTCCCTTCCCGCTGCACCCGCCTCCCAGCAGCCCTGGAGGAGTCGGAGAGAACAGGCAACGAGGATGGACGCTTAGTCCCACAGGATCACAAGGTTATAAGAACAAAGGCTGCCACTTCCTGCCCCCCTGCAGTGCTGTCTGTGCAGACACCATCCAATTAGAACTTAAGTCCTTTTATGTTTCAGGAAGGTGTAAAAATACATGTAAACAGACGCATTTTTATCACTGGAGTTGGCCATCACATTTTATTGGTCTGCAGCACGTGTTTTTGTTAAACTGACGTCTGTTAGAAACAAGGTTCCGGAATGCTGTCCTCATTTGGGTGCTGGAGAGAAATCACAGCCAGGAGCCATTCCAGGGCCTGTCCTTACAGAAGCAGCTCCCAGTGCAGGAGTGTGTGTGTGTGTCTGTAGCTAGAATTCCCCCTTGCCCCAGAAGGAAGGACCCCTGGAGGCTACCTGGTCCAGGCTTCTAATATAGTCGAGGAATCTGAGGCCCAGGACAGGGCCATGCTTTGTCCAGGATGACAGAACAACTTGGCTCGGCAGCCACTTGCTGAGTGTGTCGGGGAGCCCGGCGCCTGGCCTCACTGGGCCCCCATCTCAGTGGTACAGCAGGTCGTCTTTCTGGCTCACGTGGCAGGTATTGTGGTGGATGATGGGTGGTTGGGCCTTCCACGTGGTGATTCAGGGACCTGGGCTCTCTTCTTCTTGTGGCTGCCCTCTCCCCTGGAGCCTCAGAGTCATCTGCTTTCAGCTGGATACGGGGAGAATTTGGAGGATTGCAGAGTCTTGAGGATTTTTATGGAGTTTTTTAGGCAGAGCTTAGATGTGGTTCGGGCCATGGCTGTCCATGTTCCATCAGCCCACCCTAGGTCACGTTCGATACCTCCCTGCCAGGAAGGGTTGGGAAATGCAGCCTGGCTGTGTGGCCCAGAGGAAGAAGAGACAGACTGGTGAACAGCGGGCCAGGGATCAGTGCCAGGCCCTGGGTTGGAGGCTGTGAGGGCAGAGGTGGCTGAGATGGAGACACGGGATCTGCTGCCCCGGCTTGAGGTTCCGAATAAGGGCTCAGCAACCCTTGTTTCTAAAGGCAGGGGTCACTTCCTGAAAGGCGCTCATCTCTGCCGCAGGCCAGCAGTGTTTCCTTGTGGGGGAGGTGGAGCCTCTCTCCCAGGGTTACACGTCTCCTCACAGCACCACAGGCCTGCGTTCTCAACAGAACAGCACTGGGGAGGTGACCCAGAGCCTCAGTTCGAGTGTGCACACGCGCGCACACATGCACACTCACACACACCCCTCAGAACAAGCCATAGCAGTCACTTGGTACTTAGATTAACCAGTATCTATTTGGGGATCCCATGATGGTGAGGATCCCTGCCTCCCACCACAGACACTGACTGGGGCAGATATTCTGGACATTTGGCCTAAGGTGTGGCCAACTTGACACATCCTCCCAGGACCCTGGATCATTAGAGGGACACAGAGACCCAGCGTCAGACTTTTTATTTTCTTTTAACATTTTTTTTATTGAGTTATAGTGATTTTACAATGTTGTCAAACAACGTCAGACTTTTAAAGGGCCACTGCAGCAGAATGACACCATCTCCAGGTGCCAGCAGGGGTCACGGTGACCAGCTGGCACTCCCTGGGTTCCCGTCAAGCCTGTTTCTCCAGTCCTCCGTCGGTTGTACGCACCACCTGACACTTTGCCAAACGTCTCCTTTACGTTAAGCAGTCCTAGTCAGCAGCCAAGCACCCTGCGGAAGCCTTGGTGCTAGACCTGGTTACTAACCTTACTCCCTCCAAGAGTTTCCTTTGCTGCTGGCTTCCTTCAGGGCCATCCCACACCAGGCCAGTCTAACAGCTTCCACCCTCAAGGGAAAGGCCAAGGTTCCCACCTCTTTCCTCCAGGAGATTCCACAGCACATCTCTGAGTAACCTGTCTTTTCACACTCCTTTGGTGTTCAAGGTCCTCAAGGTCCTCAAAAGGGCTGTGGACAGAACCTACGTAATTGGTGTTCTTTGTAAATTTTGTGCCTCGAAGGCATTATTCTGAGAAGAGGCCTACAGTCTTCACTTGATGTCAAAGGGGTCCAGGGCACTGGAAAGGTGAGGGTCCCTGGACTGTAGCCTCCAGACTGCTGGTACCAGGATTCCTTCCTCTGCAACATGGGGCCTTATGAAACCCCTGCTAGTGGAAGACCAACCCATCCTCCCTGCATTCTGCTCCTTCTGGAAAAAGATTCCTGCTTCTTTTGGGGGCCAGCTCCTCTCCCTACTCTAGGGAGGTAGGTGGTCCCAGGAGCCACCTCATCATATGACCTCACTATATGGCTTCAGCTGATTGGTTAAGGAGGGGTGGGCTCCTGGCCCAAACCTGGCCAACCAGCTCCTTTCCTGCAGTTGTTTTTTTAGACTGGAACTGGGGGGAGACAGTTATATTCTCGCTGGTGGAGACTCTGGAGCTAAGAGCAATTGTGTTTCCCACAAAGTAGTGGAAGCCAATTGGAATAGGAGAGGGAAGCTGAAGAGACAGAGACAGAGAGACAGAGAGAGGAGAGAGAAAAAGAGAGAAAATAGAAGATAAGGGGAGGGAGCGGAAGGAGCTGGCAGCGTCTGAGCCCCTGGTCCGGCTGTGGCCCTGCCTCCTGACAATTTGGTTATTCAGTGCCTCCTTGAGTTCCCCTCTTTTTGCTTCATCTAGTTGGAAATGGAGTTTGTCACAGTCTGTCTTTTTCCCTCTGAATCAGCAGTGTCTGCACAGAGCCTGGCACATAGTAGGTGTGCATCCGATACTTGTCAATGAATGAATGAACGAACGAACACATGCAGAAAAAGAAAGAACGTAGAAGGTGCAGAGGGGAGAGTGATTAACCCTTTGTGGGGAGATATCAGGAACTGCCTGGGGTGGGAGGTGATATTGGAAGTGGGATTTGAAGGGTGAATAGGGGTTTCCTGGACAAGAATTGTCAGGGAAGAGGCTAGAGAAAACAACAAGGACTAGGTTGAAAAAGAATTAACTATCAGACAAAAAATTAGGACTTACAAGTCGGAGCTGGTCCAGGTCTAAATCCTTAGTGTTCCTGAGGATGCCAGGCTCCATCCGGGTGTCATGCATGTGAGTGAGTCCTGCGAGCCCTGGAATTCCCCTGTGCCCCTGCTTCTAGGAAAATCGGCTTCTGCTCCCACCCACCCTACAATGCTCCTACAAATGCCCCCACAGAGGGCCCTTAGATCCAGAAGACAGACCCTGTTCAGTCCTGATCCTCCCTGGCCTCTGGGCAGCGTCCCACCTTCTGCCCCTGACCCACACTGCTCCTCCCGGGCCGCTCCTTCTCTGTCCCCCGCAGGGTCTCCTCTTCCTAGGCCTGTCGCCTTTCCTCACAAGTCAGTGGCCTCCCAGTGCCTGTACTGGTTCCTTCGCTCGCTCTACACTCGCCCTGGACACCCTCATCCACTCCTGCGGCTTCGGAGACCACAAGAGCTGGGGACTCCTGAAGTTCCCCTCTCCATCAGCTCCAGACCCAACTATCCAGTGACTGGACTTTTTCCTCCAGGCTGGTTTCCGTGGCGCTTTCCCCTTCTACCCACCAATGAAGAGAAGATTCCCAGCCCACGGAAGAGGAGGAAGCCGGCTGGCAGAGGGCGGGGCTGAGCACAGCGATGGGTCTGCCTGGCTCCGGTCTCCCTGCTCGATTAGGACTCAGGGTGGGGCAGCCTTGCTCACCTCTGACCCCCGGGCCTCCCGGGGCTGGGGCAGTAAATGTTGACCTGATTGATTTCCACCACGCTTGGAGGCAGCGGTCAGCTGCTGACCACACTGTCAATTATTCAGGCTCCCTGGGAGTCCACCAAGAGCCTCGGTTTAACTAAAACATGGCACTGTTGTCCTCACACCCCCAACTTGCCCTCAGAGGCCTGGGCAAGGATGGCCAGCCAGCCCAGGGCACCTCCCCAGGCCCTCACTCCACTCACCAACACAAATCTCTGTCCAGGATTTGCAAGCCTCCCCCTCCTCAAATCTCTTGCAGGTATTCCTAGGCCGAAGCCTGGAGGGCAGAACTGGACCCATGGCAGGAAGTGGCCTGAGGCACATGTCAGTTCAGTTTCTTGGGACACAGACTTTTCTCATAACCAGAGACAGACCCTCTGGGAGGGAGGGACCCCCAGTGCCAGTTGGTGCATGCCAGTCTATAGCAGACTATCATTGGGAGGGATTGCTATCCATGGGAAGACATCAGAGCTGTCAAAGAGAAATAACTAACATCCTAAGCTTGCTTTAAAATTTGCAAAACTCTCAGTGACATACATCATCATGTGGCCTCTAGTGTCTTTTTGGAATCAGGTGGTACATCAGTAAGAATGCGTTCATCTGGTAGTTGTTTCTTGACCAAGCCAGGCACTCTGCTAAGGGGGACAGGGTGAGGCAAGGATGTCAATCCAGCCCTGCCTTCAAGTAACAGAGGTACTGAACGCTGGTAATAGGAGGACTTGCCTTGTGTCAGGGAAGGTTCTAGACATGATGTGCTTCAGAACACACTGCCGAGATGACACCCTGTAAGACCGCTGCTGGAACTGCCTCCATTTTACAGGTGAGGAAAGATTTTACATTTGAGGCAGAGAGAGGTGCACCCCAAGGTCACACAGCCTGTGGAGCCGGAAATTGAGCCCGGGCGCCCGATTTCAAGCCCTTTGACCAAAGTTGCATTAGGGGCCCTGGTGGAGGTTAGGCAGATGGTCACATAAGTAATGATCTAATAACAGTCGTGGAGGAGAGAGCAGACTAATCTCTCCAGGTTGAGGAGAGGGGCGATGAGTCAGAGAAGGCTTTCTGGAAGTGTCCTTTGAGCTGAGAACTTCTAGAAGGGCATTCCATGGGGGAAGAGTCCAGGGAAGGAGGGACCCTCCGAGCAGTGCCCCGGCCAGAACACCCTCTGGGCTACTCGAATAGCTGATAATAGCGCAGACCAATAGCTGGGCCTCAGCAGCCCCTTGCTGTACCCACTTCCTCTTTGTCTGCCGGCAGTACTGCCGGCAGTACTCTTACTTTCTGATGACACCGGTGTGCTAGCAGGATCTGGGCCTCCCTCGGTCAGTTTTTTATAGTCTCTCACCATGGGTGTGTCTCCATCTTGGCCCCTTCCCTCGGGGACCTGCGCCCGGGGCTGATGGGAAGCCCAGGCTTCCTCTTTGATGTAGTTACCGCCTGGTCCACTTGGGTCCCCAGGGCCACACTCAAACGCCAGCCAATCGACACCAGGTCCTCCACCTCTCACCCTGCCATCTGCTTTCTCTTTCTTCTCACCACTGCTTCTATTCCACCCTACTCCTTCTCTGTGCCAGACCCTGGGCTAGGCACTGGCAAGTCGGACCTAGAAATGACACAGGTTCCTTTAGCATCATATGTGCTAGAGTCAGGGTGAGCAAAAATGATTCACAGAGCAAACTAGGACACGTATGAAAGTGAAAGGGAGTCTGCTAATAATTACGCTGGACCACAGTATAAACCCCGGCAAACTAAGATGCAAAGTCACCCCAGTTAAATAGAAAGATGGGGAAGTGAGGAGAGACTTGACAAGTGGAGGACAGGTAGAAGGGAGTCTCAGCAGGGGGGATGGTGTGTGCAAGGATGTGGCAAGGCTGGGGACAAGGGAGAGTTTATGGTGGCAAATAGTGCACTATGTGTGCCCTGGAGAAGGGGTAGAAGGAGATTCCAGGGTGGAAGAAGTGGACGATTTGGAACAACCAGAGCAAGGTGTCAAAAACCCAACAGCTCTGCCTCCCCTGGGCCCATGGCAGGCATTACTAATCGATCATAGCACACTCTCCTTCCCACTGATTCAACCTCACAGCCCTCAACATAGTGCCAAGACCAGTCACTACAAATCATCAAGCTGTGCATTAGATGAAACCTATTTGCCACCAGGGCCTGCGCAGTGGGTGCAAGTGAGGACTTAGCTGGAGAGGAGGGTGGAGTTCAAGTTGAGAGAGACCCAGAATGTGGGCATAAGAGCTAGCATATTCTCCAGGTATTAGGGAGCCATAGGAGGATTTGGGGGGAGGGATAACACTGGACCAACAGTTTTAGGAAGGTCACTGCCATTGGTGGAAGGAAGTCGGGTAGAAAGCATTGAGGGGTGTCCAGATGTCCAGTGAGAATGGATGGGGTCCCGACTGAATGGGAAGCAGAGAAGTGGGTCTGATGGTGGAGGAGAGGTTTGTCATGGGGCAGGGAAAAGAAGAGGAGGGTGGTTAGGATGACTTCCAGGCCCTTGGGTTCCTGGCCCTGTGTGGGAAGATGCTGTTGGTGTAACAGCATGGCGGGAGGTCCTGAAAGGAATCTTCGTCCCAGAGATCACTGAACAGTTCAGGCTCACCGGAGGGCCACCCTAAGTCTCCATGCCCCCAGCAGGGGAGAGGCCCAACAGGTTTGGTGGGTTTTACTGCAGAGAGCATCAAAGCCTTGAGAAAGAAATTCACCTTTTGAGAGAATGAGCAATCATAAAATGCCCCCCTCCCCGACTCAGGGCCCTGAAAAGGAGGGGAGGTGACCCCAGTGGTTCTCCCCAAAGCAGAGAAGTGGGAGCTCAGGAGTACTGCTTGTAGAGTCCAGGGGTGACTGCAAAAAGACACTGACACATCATTCCCTGGTTGGATGTCTGCTTAGCCAGGAGCTGCCACCTGCCCCCGGGGCACCCACTGGAGGGGGACATGGTGGCACAATGCCAGGGTCAGATCCTGTGGGTTCTGGTTCCTGGGAGGCACAGAGGTCGAGCAGAGCAGAGGCTGCGGGTGGTGGAAGGGGGTGGAGGCTGCAGGCTCCCTGGCACCTTCTCAGCCTGGGGCCAGAGTCTGGGCCCTGGGGGTGTGGTTGAGGCTGAGGGATAACTGGTAGGTGTAGTTGTGTCTGGGAGGGACCACCAGTGCTGGGGGGTGGGGCCAGAAACTGAGTCCTTGGTCAGTGGGACCCTGGGGGGCCTCCACCAACTACCGCCAGACCTGCAGGCATTGAGTTCATTTCACCACAGCCATGACTCACAGCAGGGGTGGCTGGCCAGGTGCCACTAGAGAGACAGCGTTTCCTTCTTTCTTCTGCCCTAAACCCAGACCTGGAAGTGAGCCCCGAGAAAGGGTGTGTGTGTGTGTGTGTGTGAGAGAGAGAGACAGACCACCCTGCCCTCCCCAGCACTCCCCAGTGACTCACACACACTCACAATTACACACACACTCACACTCACACCTCAAGCCCTCAGAGCTCCCAGCTTAGCTTACCTTGTGGAGGAAGAAGAAAATTTGGAATCAAATCCGAGCCTGAAGTTTTAAAACAACCAGATCTTACCCAGAATAAGACTGCTTTTATAACCAAAAGTGTCTGAAGGTTAGGAATGGGACCAAATCCTGTCGAAGGTGCATCACTCCCCACTGGTAGAGGGGTTCACAGAGATCAGTTAGTAGCCATTAATAGAAAAATAAAACTGGGCTGTAATTGTCACTCACTGGGCTGAGGGTCCTTCATAAGCTGTTTATGAAGGGAACGAAAAAAGGGGCTGAGATTTGAAGGGGAAAGATGGTTGGACATCAGCATGGAATGAGGCTTTACTGACTGTATTAGGCAGAGGGAGCCAGGAATGTCGGACGCCCGTCCCTCCACTCTCCTCTCCCTGCAAGGTCTAGGGAGCTGTATCTTCAGGAAACTTGGGGTGACTGTGTTGTTGGCCCGAATTTCAGGATCCCATCACTTTAAGTGGGGCCGAGGGGGACAGGCCTAATGCAGTGAGTTCATGCGGATGACCTTCCAGAGAGGAAGGAGCCAGCAGGGCGAGCCTCGGGCCCTGGCTCAGCCCATCGCCTCTGCAGCAGCCGGTGGGAAGGTAGCTGGGGCAGAGCACGAGCTCCAGACATGGAGACACAGCCAAGCTTGGGAGTGGATTCCCCACTAGTGAACGTGGCCCAGTGGGAGGTCTAGCTCTCTCCTGGGGAGGGGGAGGGAAGACAGGAGCGAAGAAAGGAGTCTTGCTCCCCACATCCACCTGGGGCTGCAGAGAGGAGCTCTGACTGGGGCCTCTGGTCCCTGGGAAGCTGCAGGAGCTCCCCAGGAGCTCCGTAGCTGCCAGATCCCAGCCGTTCTCCAGGCCCCTCTGGCAGCTGACAAGGAAGCATCTCTCAGCTGCTCTGGGAAACCTAATGGCCTTGAGTCTGCCCAGGTGGGCAGCGGGACAAGTTTGCCTCCCAGCTTCCCGCGTCCCCTCCTCCGGCTCTGGCTGCCGCTCAGGGCCGCCTCTGAGACAGTCCCGCCCAGGCCAGCGGCACCCTCCCCCTCGGGGCCCCGAGGTTCCAGACTTTCTCCTCATCAGAGTTTACCAGCCGGGTCTCATTCTCTCTCCTGAGTCTCTGGCCAAGTTCTACCTGGCTCCCTGCCCTCCTCTCCTTATAGCAGGAGCCAGTAGAGGCCCGTGTACAGACACAGCTGCATGCCAGGCCCTGGGACCCTTCCCACCCAAGGCGGCAAAGCCAGCCCGCTTCCCCCTGAGAAGTTCATCTGTGTCAGTTCTGACAAGAGGGCCTGTGCTCTGGGTCAGACACTGAGGCCCAAGGACTCTGAGCCCCTCCCTGGTCCTTCTCTCACCCAAGTCATTGACCCACTCTCTGCCAAACATAAACTGGGGTCTTGATCTTCAAACTCCAGCCGGAGGCTGGAGGCAGGGAGATGCAGAGGGGGTGCTGGTTTTTTCAGGGTTTGGGGCCTCTCTCAGCCTCAGTTTGCCATCTGTATGTAACCCATTTATCATCCCTTATGACTTCAAAACTATCCATTCAAATCCATATTCCACATCTGGTGGAAATGCAGAGATATCCCCAATGCTTTGCAGACTTCCGGAATGGTTTGTCTTTTCACACTCCTCTCTGCCTGAGAGCTGTGGCTTCTGCTAAATTCGTTTAGTGTCTGGATCGGGCCTCTGACCCAGGTCTGCTCTTTTGTTTTCACACAGCTCTGACAAAGATGTGGAATGCGGCTGTCACCTTCTGCTATTTCCCCCAGAAACCCACTGCAGAAGGTATGTGTGTGTAAGGCAGGCAGAGGGAGGTTTAGGGAAGCCAGAGGGATGGTTTCAAGGGCTCTGATAAAAACAACTTCTAACAGACATTAGACAACCCTGTCCTTAAAATTCTGTGGTCAACCTGCTTCTGGGAAGTTTTCATGGGCCCCTTTACTTCGCAGAGTTCTCCAGCCTCATCCTGGCCTTTTTTTGGCATCTCCTTTCCTTGAGAGTCAAAATAGTCTAGCAGTTAAATGCAAGAGTTCTGTTCCCAGATGGCCTGGCTCTGTGAACCTGATTGTGCATTTTATCAGCTGTGTGATAAGATGGCAGCTACCTAACCTCTCTGAACTTCAATTTCATCTGTAAATGAGAATAATAAAAGTTGAAGATAATAGCATTAGTGGTGAGGATTCAGTAAAACAATCCAGGGGGAACACTTTGCAGAGTGCTAATACTGTTAGCTATTATTTTTATTATTAATTATTATTATTATTATTATTAGCCCCTCTAAATTCTTCTGCTCTCCCAGGCAGAACAATTCAACCTTTTCAGGCCCAGTTCCAGTTCTTGCCTAGCTTTTCATATTCAAGCCTGGGAAGGCTCAGGCGCAGAAAGGAATATTCTTTGAACGTGACTGGCTCTCCTTCCCAGGCAGTCAGCTGAGGTTGTGAGTGGGCTCCCTCCCGTCCAAATGGACTGCACAGTGACCCCCACGTTGGCAGATCCTGAGCAGCTGCTGTGCCCTTTCTTCCTCTCCTCCTCCCCACCCCATCCCTGTTAGGCTGAAAGTGAGCAGCCGTGAGCAGCAGTGGCAGATCCAGGGCCTAATGGGAATCTGTCTCCAACATTACTGAACTGTTGGGAAAGAGGTGCTTTCTTTCAGGGAGCTCTCTACCCAGCCTGGAGTTCCTGGGGTCACCTTTTCTGCTTCATGGGAAAACCGACTCAACAAGAAAGCCCACACAAAGAAAAGACAGCTTCTTGGTGATGTGGTTTGAAGTCTTAGATTTCACCATCCTTGGGTTCACCCCTGTAGTTTTCTCATTTTGTGAGCCCAGAAACCCCTCCTTTCTTGTGTGAGCTAATTTGATTTGAGCTTCTGTCAACGAATCTTGGCAAATCGAGAGTTTCAGCTAAAAATGGGGTATATTATAAAACAAGGGGGAATGTCGTGGAACCCGCCGCAGGAAGCAAAACCAGAAATCACAGGAGTGAAAAGGCTGCCTCTGACCTATTTCTTTCTCTCTTAATCTGTCTCTGTTTGAGGCCACACAGAATCCCATTTCTGCTTTTTCTCTGCATATCTCCTTCTTTTTTTCCCTCTGCAGACCAGTGTTTGTGTTGTCTCATTGGCTCATCTAGAAAAGGTCCCAGGGCTGATTATCACTGGCCCAGATTGGGTCATGTGACCACCCTGAGCCATTCGTTGTGATTGACCAAACGAGGGGCCATTATCTCTGAATGGGACCAAGCCCACCTAAACCAAATAGACTAAGAGAGGGTGAATTATTATTTTTTTTAAATCAAAGTGCTGTTTTCAGAACAATGGAGAATGAATGCCAGATATGCTACCCTGCCACCCACCAAAGTCTCAAATATGGAGTTAGGTGAATTTCTGTTTTACAAACCAACCACGCCCTGAGTAAGCTCAGGGCCAGCCCTTTGTCCCAGAGGAACAGCTCTGATGGAAGCTTTCACCTGTGACAGTGGCTTCTGGAGTGCTGGTTTTGTTTGGGCTTTCTTTAATCTCTGTTCAACTCACACCACAGGCCAGAGGGGATCTTGTTCTGACTCCGGCCCCAGCATGCCCTGGCATCATTTGAGTTTTATGAAGGCCCCCTTACGTGGAACTGTAAGGAGATGGGGGAGTTCCAAGACGAGAAGCCAGAAAGTAAAGAGGGGACCGTGGAAGAGGTGGCCTCTGAGCAAGGCCTTTGAGAATGGACAGTAAGAACTTCTCGAAGCTGTAATCAAGAAGACAGATAATTGCAAGTGTTGGTGAGAATATGGAGAACTTGGAGCCCTCCTACACTGCTGGTGGGAATATAAAATGGTGCACTGACTTTGGAAAACAGTCTGGCATGTCCTCAGAAAGTTGAAGGCTACTGGATGGCCCAGGAATCCCACTCCTAGTTATATACCCAAGAGCAATGAAAACATACGTCCACGCAAAAACTAGTACATGAATCTTCACGGCAGCATTATTCATTATTCATTATTGCCAAGAGGTGGAAACAACCCAAATGTCCACCAACTGATTAATGAATAAACAATGTCCATACAATGGAATATTATCCTACCAGAAGAGGAAATAAAGTCCTGCTATCTGCTACAGCCTGATCGAACCTTGAAAATCTTAAGTGAAAGAAACCAGTCACCAAAGACCATATATTGTACAATTCCACTGATAGGAAGTGTCAGGCATAGGCAAATAGAGACAGAATGTAGGCTAAGGGTTGTCTATAGCTGGTGGGAGGGGTGGGGTGAAAAAGGGACCCATGCTAATGGGGATGGGGAGAGGGGTGTTGCAAACTAAATGTAGTGATGGTTGCATAATTGTGAATACACGAAAAACATTGAACTATATATACAGTTTAAACTGGTGAATTGTGTTGTGCAGGAATTGTATCTCAGGAGAGCTATTACCAGAAAATAAGAAGAATAAAGAACATATCTGAAGGTAGGAGAAGAGGGGCCGGAGCCCCGTACCAGCCTGGGAACTCTCGGATGTCAGGGCCAACTGTCTGGTAAGCTGGCCCCCTTCCTGCCCCTCACCCCTCGGATTCCAAAACAAGCGGAGGGAATTTGGGACCTGAGAGTCCAGCCTGGGCTCTAAAGAACAGCTGTCAGGTGAAAAAAGGGAGAGAGGAAAATCTGTCTCCGGGGCCCGAGGTGAGCAAGAAACAGAGCATCCAGGTGCCTGATGCCGGCCTGCATCACTGGCTTAGGTGATGGGCAGAGATCTGGTGGCCCAGGGCAGCGCTGTGACATGTGCCGGGTTCCTTGGTGTGAAGGACTGGGAGTCGGCACCATTAGTGGTGCCTGCTAGGCTCCGGGCGACCCCCTGCCCAGCTGCCCACTCCCTATCTATGGAGGTGGTTACGACACGGTCCTTGGCTGTGGCTGATTGTGCAGGTATGGACGTCTGACCCCAGCTGAGTCAGTCATGCTCCCATCTCTAGAACTGGGGATCCTGACAGAGGAAGAGGCCTTCTGTCCAAAGGGCCAGAATATCTGAGCTAGGAAGCTGTGAACAGCAACCCCCCACCCCCAACTCGCTGTGGGCAGGGCTGAAAAGGAGAAGCTGGTTCCCAGCTCTCAGGAATGTCCCAACTTCCCTGTGGAAGTAGCTCTAAAGTGAAAGCACCTGGGAACACACTGGCAGCCGAAGAGGGGGCTCTGTGGGCCCCATCCAGAGAGCCCTGAGCCCCCGGAACAGCCGCGGGGAAGCAGGTAAGGAGGGTTCTAGATGAAGCAGCACTAGTGGGAGGAGGCGGAGGGAGGCTGGGTGTCCCAGCGACTTCTCGGGAGAAGGGTTGGAAACCAAAGACCATGGCATGGCCATTGTAACCACTGCCCTCAGCTGGCAAGTTCCAGGGAAGCAAAATTTCCATGAATAGTGATATAATGGACTGTTAATGTTCTCAGTAACACATATTTTGTGCCAGCCGGGCCCATTCTACTTTTCAAAGCACATTCACCTCCACGACTCGTTTGCTCCTTCCTCACATATCTTGGAGAGAGATGTATCATGCTCTGATGGCTGCCAGGCCCACAGCCCCCCGTAGAATAAAGCTCCCCAGGTGACCCACCTTTGAATACTGGAGATACTGGGGTAAGGTGTGCGCCTGCCACAGAGGCAGCCAACCCCCCAGGCGGGCCTGTGGCCTGGGAGGCAGCATGGATAACAGTGACCACCTGAGCCAACACAGCCTGTCTCTGGGGGTTGAGAGGGAGCCTCCCGAGAGAGGCAGAGCTCTGTTTCTGCAAGGCCAGAAGCCAAGAGACACAGAAAGAAAGCAGAGAGTGGAAGCCAAGAATGAATAAGAAGTGGTGGCGGCAGCCAGGAGGTGGGACGAAGGTAGGAGAGCGAGCTTAGTGGGGGGTTGGGGGAGGTAGGAGCAGGATGGCCGGGACGGAGGAGCCTGCGGAGGGGCCCTAGAACAGAGCCTGGCTTTGGCAGATGGCACCCACTACCTGGCACCAAAACAGCACTGGACCCTCCAGGGAGCTCCCGGCCCTGAGCACCCTTCCTGTCTGCAGGAGTCGGGAGGCTTGGATTCTGGTCTTCCTGGTTGTCACGGGCATCCGCGTCAGGAACCCTCAGTAGGTAGCACCTGAGTCATCACTGTTCCTTAAGAAAGCCACACACCCCCAGTTTAATCTCTGGCCCAGCAGGAGGAGGCTTTCCTGGTCAACGTCATCACATTACAGGGGGTCCTTCCTCTAGACTGTCCCTGAACCCTCTCTCCTCCGAGGGGTCCCTGTCAGTGGCAGACCACAGGAAGGATGTGGTGTGATTCTGTGATCTGGTGACACTGGTCAGGCCTGCAGCCTGGACAGTTCAGGGATAAGCCTCAGGAGGGATGCCCAGTGTCTCAGTTAGTAGCTGCACAAATTAAGGCAAGGCACGAAGGAATCCTCCCTTCCTCCCTTCCCGCCCTCCTTCCTCCATCCCTCCCATTCTCCCCATTCTCTCCCTCCCTCCCCACCTCCTTCAGTTGTTTCCTCAAACAAGCTTGACTTGTCAAATGCATCACTCGCTGGCTCAAGGACCTGGTTTGGGTCAGGTGAACACCTCTGTGGTCCAACTGTGACCATGGGAACAGGGTTATGTGACATTTATACAACTGGGGCTCCACCCTGGTGCTGGGGCTCCACCGAGGAGAAGGGAGCATGGAGTAGACTAAGACCTAATATGTGTGCACTAAACAGAGAGAAATAAAATCAGGGGGCAGGAAATAAACATTTTAAAAAATTGATATATGTTGAGTGCTCTAGAAACAGTACATACATTTTTTAGTTTATTTAAATCCTCCAACAACTCTATGAGATAAGCATTACTAACTTGATTGTGCAAATGAGGGAAATTAGATTCGGGAAATGAAGGCATTTGCCCAAGGTGTTGAGTCTAGTAAGGGATGCAACTGTGTAAGAGTCCAGGACCATCTAAATTCACAGACTATGCTCGTTCCTCTGTTCTGCACTTCCTGGCATGGATTTGAAAGTGTTTCTGCTCTTGCTTTGCTGGGTCTCAAGATTCCACCAACTCACCTTCACTGAAGAGCTCACATTCGTCATCATATAGGCAAGGAAGTGAAGTCCAGAGATGGTTAGTGTCCAACCCGCTGTCACACAGGGATTCAAATGCAGAAAGGGGTAAGCATCTAGGTCTTCTAAGTCCCAGGCTGAGGTCCTCCCCTGGACAGCATGCCACCATGGGGGTGTCCCAAGAGTCTCTTCCATGGCTTCTTTTTCCCTGCAGAGCTAAGGGGTGAGGGTACCCCAGGCTGGTTCCTGTCCTACCTCTCTGACTCCACCTTCTCCTCCAGTTCCTCTTCCTCCTTCTCTGCCCATCCCCTAAATGTAACCATTGATCCCTCTCATGGGAAGTCCCCCAGCAGCAAGGGTAATATGGCTCCACAACTGACCCTTTGCTCTGCACTTGGGACACTCCCCAAACAGACTCCAAACTCCCCAAGGGGCATACTGTGTCTTTCATCTTTGACATTCCCTAAGTTCCTGACCCAAACATCTAGGGAATGCACCATAAAGACCAAGATAAGTCTTGGATAAGAAACTTAGGTTATCCACCCACCATCCATCCACCATCCATCCACCCATCCATTCATCCATCTGTCCATTCATCTATCTAACAATCACCTATCAAGCCCTGGATCCAGGCTGACTGGGCACAGGAGGGGAGCTCTGGGGAGGCCACACTTATTCACATGTCTGTATCTTTATTCACGCTGTTCCCTCTGTCTGGAATGCCCTTTCCATCTTCCTTCCTCATCTTTCAGCCATGGCCATGGCATCATCTGGAGAGCCTTTCCCAAAGTCCAGACTCAACTAAGAGATTTCTGTGTCCCAAAACACCTTTTACACTTATCACATTAAAAAAGGAACAGCCTCATTGAGGTATAATTCTCATACTGTTACCGAGTCTAAGCTCGTACTGTTCACTGCATGACAGGCCAATAAATAGACAAGATGTGGCAAGGAATAGTGACTTTATTTGGAAAGCCATCAGACTGAGAAGATGGTGGACTAGTGTCCCAAAGAACCATCTTCTCTGAGTTAAAATTCAGGCTTTTATACTGAAACGGGGTGGGGGCAGTTAAGTCCTGGTTCTGGTCTGACTCCAGAAGGCATGTGTTAATTTCTTTATTCCTGCAGCCATTCACAGGTGGGGCTGGTCAGGAGTTCTCCTGTGAACTAAACAAAGGTATTTTAGCTTACTGCTCATCACACGGGAGGCAGGGTTTTCAGAGATGGACCATTACGTATAATTAAAGCTTATAGGCAATATCCTTTTGGTGATTAACTTGTAGCAAAAGCAGTAGAATACAAAGTAAAGGAAACAGATCTATTGTGGAATTAGATTTGTTCTTCCTTATTGCAATACCACAAAATTCATCCTTTTAAAGTGTACAGGTCAGTGGTATTTCAAAATTGTGCAACCATCACCACTAATTTCAGAATATTTTTATCACTCCATAAAGAAACCCTATACCTATTAGCAGTCTCTCACTGTTTCCCCTCAACTCCTCCAAGCCTTGGCAATCATTAGTCTAATTTCTGTCTCTCTAGATTTGCCTATCCTGGAGATTTCATATAAATGAATCCTACAACATGTGTCCTTTCATTTAGCATCATGTATTCAAGGTTCATCCACATTGTAGCATGTGTCAAGACACTTACATATTTTTAATAAGGATTATGAGAACCTGGATCCTTTTACGGTAGCTTTGGGCCTTTATGGTCCTTGGGGGAGCAAAATTAAAAACATATGTATGTGTGGTTGCAGAGTTCTAGGACTTCTCCAGTTTAGAGCCAAAGTGTGGTCATCCTAGAAAGATTATTGGAAAACCAAAGGCAAAAAAAAGCCATTGCTGGGTTTGAAGATGGCAGAAGGGGCCACAAGCAAAGGAACACAGGCAGCCTGCAGAGATTAGAGAAAATGAAAAAACGGATTTTCTCTCAGAGCTTCTGGAAAGAATGCAGTCCTGCCCTGCTGACATCATTGTTTTAGCCTAGTAAGACCCACTGGGGACTCTGACCTCGAGAACTGTAAGATAATTGATTTGTGTTGTTTCAAGTTTGTGTGTAACTGAGTTTGTGTTAACTTGTTACAGCAACAATAGGAAACTAATACAGATTTTGGGACCTGGAAGTGGAGTACGGACTGCACCTCATTTATCTCAGAAGCATAACGAGGCACTATATCCCAATTAAGCATTTAGATTCTGCCTCAGATAATCCAGGGTTTATATTCTAGGGTTTGCACGCTGTGTGTCCTTGAGCAAGTGATTTGTCCTCTCACCAATTTCCTCATCAATAAAATGGCAATGATAACTATATTCCTTCATAAGTTTATTGTAAAGGTTAATAAACAGCATATGTCTAAGTGCTTAGGACAGTGCCAGGCCCACAGGGAGCACAAAACAAATAAATGTTAGCCAGTATAACCCTAACACCCTACGTCATCAACCGTCTCTTGAAATGACCTTAAATCAGAGCTAACTCCTCCTCCCCTTGCAATATCTAAAGGGGGAGGTACTTGGGCTCGATGTGGGCTGGACTCTGCAGCCAAGACCATTGGTTCCTAACAGCCGAGGCTCCAGACAGCAACCACATTCCTTGGGCAGGTGGTCTTACTTGGTTCCAGATGTTTATCTATCTTGGACAAGCACCGCCAGCACAGAGACACAGGTGTCTCATGCATGGGAAGGTGAGGGATGGAGTCAGCAGAAGGACGAGGGATGCTAAGTGGAAGCGAATTTGGGGTCTAGCGACAGATGGGCCAGTATGATCAGGGATGGGCCACAGGGAGGCTGGGTGGACTCTTGGGTACCCAACATTTACCCCGGGTCCCACAACTAATATTAAGCGCTACCTGCACTAAGATGACCAACACAAAAAAGACAGTAACAAGTGCTGATAGGATGTGGAGAAATGAGAACCCTCCTACATGGCTGGTAGGAATGTAAAATGCTACCACTGCTGTTGAAAACAGTTTGACGTGTCCTCAGATAGTGAAATATACAGCTGCCATACAACCCGGCACTTCCACTGCTGTGTATGTGCCCACGTCCACACATTTGTCCACACAAACACTTGTACATGGATGTTCACAGATGCATTTTTCATAATAGCTAAGAAGCAGAAACAATGCAAGTCCATCAAATGAGGAATGAATCAACAAAATGTGACATATCCATACAATAGAATATTATTTGGCAATAAAGAGGAATGAATTACTGAGACAGGCTACAACTTGGATGAGCTTTGAAAACACTATGCTAAATTAAAGAAGCTGGACACAAAGGCCACATGTCGTATGACTCTTTTTATATGAAATGTCCAGAATAGGCAAATCCATAGAGACAGAAAGCAGATTAATGGTTACCAGGGACTGGAGAGAGGGGAGAAACAGGAAGGACCGCTAATGGCTTTTAATCACCCCCAAGGAAAAATGCTTTCTTTGGGGATGATAAAAATGTTCTGAAAACCTAATGGTAATGGTGGCACAACTCTGAATATAGCACTGAATTGCACACATTAAAGGGGGTAAGTTTTACGGTGTGTGAGTTATAATCTCAGTAAAGCTGTTATTAAAAAAATTAAGCGCCACCAGTCTTTGAGTGCTTACAGTGTGCTGGCAAGTGAGCTGAGTACACGCTTGAGCTTGTTACCAGACTTTAGGAACAGAGCTGGTCAGCTGGTGAGCCTGAGCCTGACCTGTGTGAATCCTACCTTCCTGGAGGGCGGCAGGGAAGAAAGAGGAAGGGTGGCCCAGTTTGGCTGACAGATGCTTCAGGATGGATGAGGGATCTTTCATCCAAGGGAGTGAGCTGAAATCAGGGCGTTGAGCATCCCTGAGACAGGAGGCCACGCTGGAGAAAAGTCAAATCACCTAAGTCAGAGAGCAAGTCAGAAAGTGTCTCCATCTGAGGCTGCCGGATGTCAGGTACTCAAGAACAGAAAGCCTGTGCGTCTCTTACTGTATGGTCCTCTTTACCCCAGAGGGAACCTTGATGACTTTAAGCAGGAGAATGACAGAGCCAGTTTGTGGGAAATGGATGGGGGAAGACGCAAAAGGAGAACCAGAGAGATGACTTAGGAGGCTGGAGGCGAAGGAGTCCCAAGATCTGCATTTGGCAAGCTGGAGACCCAGGAAAGCCCGTGATATAATTCCGGTCTGAATCCAAAGGCCTGAAAACCAGAAGAGCCAATGGCGTCAAGTTCCAGCACAAGGGCAGAAAAAAAACAGTGTCCCAGTTCAAACAGTCAGGAAGACGAAGCTCCCTCCTTCCTCAGTCTTTTTGTTCGGCTCTTCAAGTGATTGGATGAGGGGCCCAACATTAGGGAGGACAACCTGCTTTACCCACTTCACTGATTCAGATGTGTGTCTCATCCAAACACACTCTCACAGACACACCCAGGATCATGATTGACCAAATGTCTGGGCACCCCGTGGCCTAGACAAATTGACATAAAATTAACCACCACCGGCAATAAGCACATAAACGTGTAACATATGCTCAGGGAGCAATAAGAAAATAAGAAAAAAATGAAGCAGGGTGAGGGACTGGAGAATGGGGGGACACAATGACAGGCACAGGGAGTGTCAAAAATAAATATCTGCTGAATGAAAGGCTGAACCTTGCACTCCTCTAAAGGCTCCTTTTTTCTTTATGTCCCAAATCACTTTGCCTTCTGTTCGGTCTTCACTGTAGTAAATGCTATTGTTGCTGCAAACTAAGGTATTTTCTATTTTTTTTCTTTGAAAGAATCAGCAGCTTGAATGATACCATGTTCACACATTCTGCAGGAGTGTCACATTTGATATGGCCACTGAACACACTCGGCTTCTTCTTTATTTATGATTTCTGGCGCTTTTCCTTTGAGGCCGCTCAGAATAGCTTCTGATCCTGCTCACTCACAGAAACAGTGAAATCGAATCTTCCTGCTCCGGCCCCATCGTAAGCAAGTTTGCTTATGTAAGCTGCTCCTGCCCTCAGTGAGTGCCTGGATGGCGAGAGCAGAGCCCTGTACAGATTTCAGATGCGGCTCTCTTCGCATAAACATCTTTGACTTGCGTACTAGTCTTCTGGTAAAGTGCATTTGTTTCCAGAAATCTCGTCACAATCAATAGAAATTGTGTGCGCGCTCCTGAGGCCACATTTGAACCATTTGCTCTTCAGTAACCTCTTTACCCCCTTTAAATGTTTTTGGTCTTTCCCTTGGTAATATTCAAATCAATGTCCTGACTTATTTATTGTTGGAAGCATTGCACTGTCTGATTGCTTTTGCTGAACTTCTGCTATCTGGGCAAAGCAGCGGGCTCAGAGAGGTGTCTGTTATGCCGGTGCAATGCGTGTATGTGTGAACAAACTTGCATGAGTGTGAGTGTGTGTAGTCTAACAATTGAAAGATCTCTGATTTTTTTTTTTTGCAGGGTGGGAGGAAGTAATTAGGTTTATTAATTATTGATTTATTTTAATGGAAGTACTGGGAATTGAACCCACGACCCATGCACTCTACCACTGAGCTATACCCTCCCCCTCCAAAGATCTCTGATTTTGAAATCAAACAGATCTAGATTGGAGGGACAATTCATCCACATTCTAACTGGTCACTTGGGGCAAGTCATCTCATGAGGACAGTTTTGTATCTGTAAAAGAGAAATGTAGGTCTCTACCCACGAGAAATGAAAACATATGTCTACATATAAACTTGTACATGAATGTTCATGGCAGCACTTTTCATAATAGCAAACGAGACCCACATTTCCTTCAACATGTGAATGGATGAGTAAAATGTGGTCTATCCATACAATAAAATCCATACAAAAGAATAGTATTTGGTCATAAAAGGAATGAAGTACGATACATGTTACAACATGGATGAACCTTGAGAACATTACGCTAAGTGAGAGAAGCCCATCACTAAAGCCCACGTGTATTAGTTTGCTAGGGCAGGGTTAAAAGGCACCACAGACCAGGTGGCTTAAATAACAGAAATTTGTTGTCTCACAGTTTTGGAGGCTAGAAGTCCAGGACCAAGGTGTTGTCAGCATTGCTTTCTTCTGAGGGCTGCGAGAGAGACTGTTCCAAGACTCTCCTGGCTTCTGGTGGTTTGCTGGCAATCTTTGGTGTTCCTTGACATCACCTCAGTCTCTGCCTTCATCTTCCCATGGCCTTCTCCCCGTGTCCAAATTTCCCCTTTTTATAAGGACACCAGACGTATTGGATGAGGGCCCACCCTAAAGACCTCATTTTAACTAATTACATCTGCAACAACCCTATTTCCAAATAGAGTCACATTCTGAGGTGCTAAGGGCTAGGACTTCAACACATGAATTGTTTTTGGTGGGGGAAGGACACAGTTCCACCCATTAACACCATGTATTGTATGATTCCATTAGTATGAAATGCCTAGAATAGGTAAATCCATAGAGACAGAAAGTAGATTAGTGGTTGCCACGGGCTGGAAGAAAGAAGGAATTTGGAATGACTGCTAATGGATACAGAGTTTATTTTCGAGAGTGTTCTGAAATTAGTGCTGGTGGTTGCACAACTCTGAATATACTAAAAACTAATGAACTGTATGCTTTAAATGCGTGAACTCTGTGGTATGTGGATTATATCTCAAAAAAAGCTGTTTTTTTATTTTTTAAAGAAAGAAAACATGTAATGCTGGCCACTCTTCTGCCATATTAGGATTAGCAGATCACGTGATAGAGTGGAAGTGAGAGCGTTTGGGAAACTCTGCAAAGATAAATACAATTGTAACCTCTGCTTTTTAATTTTTAAATACCTTTGGCATTTGCTATATGCACTCAACCCTAAGTACATGGTGGATTCCCTATTAATTCCAAACCTTTCTAATTTAATAAGGAGACTTCCAGCTCTCCTTAACAACTAACTTGAACAGTTGCTATAAGCTCACTCTTATATCACTGAGAAGAACATCTTTCCTAAACCTGCCCTGTGTTCCCACGAAATGTTCATCTTTTTTGAACGAATGTCTCTCTTACCATTGAATTTATCTCAGTGCAATCTCTGGATGCCTCTTCAAACCTTTGTATTTTAAGAGACTAGTTTTTTTTTTTTTCTTTTTTTCTTTTTTTCCTGCATCTTTGTTATTCCCCTTGGTGGATCACAGCTAGTTATTTCCCCAGAGGCCAAATAAAATTTCATGAAACAGCTGGGATTTCAGCAGCTAGCAAAATCATTTCTTGTCCTCTGAGATGCCTTCGTGCATCTCTGCCCATCCCTAGCCCCCAGGGGTTGCACAGAGCCTTAGCATCTCCGAAAGCTCAAGTCTTAAGGACCACTATGTCTGTGGCCGGCCCATTCAGCTGCCTCTGGCTGCAGGAGCAGTGGGCGTCCTCCTCTTACTCATGACCTTCGCTGTGTGCCTCACACCTGCTGTAGGGTGAATTGTCTGAGTTGCAGGTCTCTCAGGCTGTCTGTCTCCTGTTCTGTGGTGTGAGGGATCTCTGGCTATGAAGTGTGTATAGATTAGTAGCTTGTAGGTAAACAGTGCCATTGCCGAATCCAACTTGGCAAAACTTAATTTACAATCCCTCCAATGTCCTGTTCTCTTATCCACCTGCTAGATCTTATGCTTTGGGGCCATTTCAAACTGGGTCCCCATCCTAGCTCTCCAATCCCTTGCTGTGTGTCTTTGGCTAAGTTGCTTAACCTCTCTGGGCCTCAGTGGCTTCAATTTTGAAAGGGGGTAATGATCCTTTTCTCATAAGGCTGTGATGAGGGTGGAATGAGATTTTTCTGAGATACTGAGAGTCCAACTTAACAAATGTTGGCTCTCTCTCTCTCCCTGCTTCTTTCTCCCCAGCCGTCAAGGAAAGCAAGGTTGATCTGCATCCTGACTGAGAACTGAGAGACAGTGGAAAGAGCACTGCACATAGGGTCACACATACCTAATTTGAAGTCCCAGCTCTGGTTGTGACCCTGGGCAGACTCGCCTTTAACTCATACCTTCCCGTGTCACCAGCGTTGGTGACACATGGGGTGACACAAGGGCACATGGGGTGATGGATAAGAAACACCTTAGAAGCCTGAATGGGACTGTCTGGCTGGGAGAGTCTGTTGTCACAACTGCCCTCCTGGGATCATGTGACCTGCTGCCCCTCGCACCCCGGGGACCCAGGCTGCTCCTCACAGGACTCCATGCTCAGCTCCACTAAAACAAGGCCTGGGCAGGTTTTCCAGCTCTTAGGATGCTTGAGGCTCTAGGCTCCAGGTTCCTTTCTGCAGCATCCTTTGTTTTTCTTTCTTACCATCTTCCCAGAAGACGTCTTCCTAGCCCAAGGCGGCTTGGAGGAGCCCCGGGCCAGCTGAGTCTCTGGTTTTCGCCTGGTTTGTGGGGGTGTGGCGCTCCTGAGGGACCAGAGAAAAACCTCTAAATCAGCCCCCATTCAGCCCCTTAGAGCCGTGGGGCCTCCTCTGTACTTTGGAGATAATAATAGCACCTCCTTCGTAGGTGGCCTTGTGGGTAAAATACCGTCACACATAAAGAATTTATTTTTTGTTTAGGGGAGGTAATTAGGCTTGTGTGTTTATTTATTAATTTTCTTAATGGAGATACTGGGAATTGAACTCAGGACCTTGTGTGTGCTAGGCATGTGCTCTACCACTGAGCTGTACCCTCCCCACACATATAAGGAATTTGGATCCGAGTCTGGCACACAGGAAGCACTCCACAAATATTTGATATTCTTGTCACTTATTCACTCAATTATTCCCTTACTGGACACCCTCACTCTGCTGGGTGAAGGGACACAGATGAACCAGATGGAGACCCCGTCTCCATGGAGCTCTCAGGTCAGAGGCAGAGGCAGACAGACAAGACCAGGGGCCATTACTGGACACCATGATAACGCGGGGTCAGTTGGTGCTGTGGGAACCGCACAAAGTGATAAGGAGAGTGGGTGCTGTGGGAGCCGGTAGGAGGGAGGCACCAACTCCTCTGGGGTGGGTCAGGGGAAGTCTCCCCGAGAGAGACCATTTGGCTGGGCCACGAAGGGGTGTAGGGATTCACCTGCTGGTGGGAGAGGCCTGGAAGAGGGCAGTCCAGGCACAGGAAGTGCACAAGAGAAGGCACAGAGGCTGGGAGAGCGGGGCCCACATTATGAGGTGAAGACCATCAGTGTGCACCCAGCCCTCCCACCAGTCTGCAACCTGCCCCAGGGGTCCTGCTGTGAGCAGCTTTGATGCCCGGAGTGGCCTCAGGTGCCCAGGAGCAAAGACCCCAGAACTGCCCTTGGCCAAGATGAATGAGATGGCAGGTAAATACCCATGTCCTTGTCCCTCGTGGTGGAGCAGCTCTAAGTGGTATTTCACCCGCTTCCCGGAAGTCCCCAGGGGGACGGAGCCCCAGTTGCTTGGAATGGGACCTGCTCATGAAAGCACCCTGTGTTGATGCCCCCCTCCCAAATGCGCCATTTGGACCCCAATGCTTCGTCAGGGTCTGCTTCCTGGGGAACCCAGCCTAAGACAGCCAGCTGTGTAAGAGCTGACCAGACAGGCGGATTGTCCAGAACCCTCTGTTACCCACCGTTCTGACTACTTGATTAGTTCTCCAGGCGATGACTGAGCATTGGTGCATATCCAGCACTGGACAGGACACTGAGGGACACTCAGAGAAGCGGAGAAAAGAGTCTCTCAACATGCTGTTTGAGGAGGCAAAACATAGCTGTAAAAAAAGAGAAAATACAAAAGCTGGGAAAGGTAGAGTTCATTTAGGGAAGTGGAAGCAGTTTTGGGCGTTAGACCCCAGGGCGGTGCCACAGAGAGAGATGGGAAGGACAGCTGAAAGGACACGGAGGGCTGGGGCCAGTACATGGACACAGAAGCCTGGAATGCCTCATCTGGATGGTTCCCTAAATTATAGGCAATAGGGAGCCATGGAAGGATTTTGAGCACTGGAGGGATGGGGCGATCTCTGTGTTAGAAGGATCCCTTGGGCTCCCATGCAGGATGGCAGGGAGGGGGTGGCCCAAGAGGAAGCTGCTGGAGCGGTGGGGGCTGGACCCGGCCAACTCTGGCTTGGTTCTGTCTCAGCCAGCCTGACTCCTCCTGGACCTCCCTGCAAACTCACGAGGGCCATCTTTTCATAAAGGCGAGGAAAGCTTCCTGCTTTCCCACCCTTCCTTTCAGACCTGTTTCCTGCTTGGCCTCCAAACCTATTCCCATTCCTCCCACCTTCTCCCATTATCTCTGACTTCAGTATGTTTGCTTTGGCTCCCACTGTCTCCCGCCCGCTCTCTCCTGCGGTTAGTGGTGGATACTCAGCAAAAAAAAAATGCTCCTTCCTGCAAGCCGGCCCAGACTCACCGGGGTGGGATTGTCTTCTTTCTACTTTAAGTAAACGGAATTGGAGCAACCTTGGCCTTGGAAGGCAGACTTTGCCTTCTAACGACTTGCCTTCAAAACCACAAATGCATTTTGTCTCGATTTGAGGTGGTTCTTGCCTCCCGTCTCAGCAACCTGAGGGTAAGTGTGAGGCGGCATCTGGCAGCCTTAAGATTTCACAGCGGATGCTGTGCTTTTGTGAAAAGTCGATTTCTCTGCAAACCAGCCAGGAGGGCAAAGATAGCACAATTCTCCGTCCATTCAATAAACGTCTGTGAGCCAGGCCTAGAGCTGGAGGTCCGAGGATAAGACATCTGCTGCCCAGGCCCCCCAGGCCTCATGGGGGAGATGGACCATGAGACTGGTCACGTGAGAAGGTACAAAGTACCGCGGGGTCCACACTGACCTTGCACGCGCACAGCACCAGAGCTGTGCAACCTGGGGCAAGTTATTGAACCTCCCTCTGCCTCAGTTTCCTCATCTACAAGAAAAGGACAATGAGGGTTCTTGCCTTAGAGGGCTGTTGTCAGGATTAAGGTAATTCACAAGAGGATCTCAGCACAGGGCTGGGAGCTCTCCCTTTTAAAGTGTGCAATTCAGTGGATTTTAGTATATTCACGAAGTTGTGCACCCATCACCAGAAACCCTGTACTCATTACCCTCAAAGAAACCCTGTACTCATTAGCAATCACTGTCCCTCAATTCCCCTACCCCAGGCAACCACTAATCTACTTTATTTTCTCTATGGATTTGCCTATTCTGGATATTTTATATAAATGGAGTCATACATATATGTGGCCTTTGGTGTCTGGCTTCTTTTAGTTATAATGTTTTCAAGTTTCATCCTTTTTTGTAGCATGTAGGCAGTACTTGATTCCTTTTTATGGCTGAATAATATTCTGTTATAAGGACATTTTGTTTATTCATTCATCAGCTGATGGACATTTGGGTTATTTCCGCTTTGGGGCTGAGTAATGCTACTATGAACATTTGTGTACCAGTTTTTGTGTGGATGTATGTTTCTGTTTCTCTTGGATGTAAACTTAGAGATGCAACTGCTGGGTCATATGGTAGCTCTATGTTTAAGTTTTTGAGGGACCACCAGCCTGTTTTCCAGAGCGGCTGCACCAGGTATTATTGACTCTAGTTCTCAAAACCCTTCCCTACACACCATCCTTCCACAGCCCAAAGGGGAGCCATTACAGCACCAGCAGGGAAAATAATATGCCCAAAGTCTCAAGGAAAGTTAGTGACAGAGCCAGGGCCTGAACCAAGAACTCTGGACCCAGATTCACCATGTCATCCTCGGTGCCCAGGATCCATCACCCGGATGTTTTATTTTGCCCCCGCTGGATGAGAAGTGGTATGAGGCACGGCCTCTGTTCATGCAGCTTACTTTGTAGCAGGTGACAGTGACAGCCCTGGCTTATCTGAGCTCCCGCAGACACCCGAAGGCCCTGAGCACTACACCTCCACCCCTCTCAGCAGACACCGTCCCACCTGATCCCTGAGCCCAAGGCCAAGGGGAATAGTGGCAGGTATGCTCTAGGAATGGCTGTGCTGTACCAGACAGGTAGGTGTTGTTCCTGGGGTGGAGGGGAGCCCCTGGAAGCTTCCCTCCCCAGCTTTTACTTCTCCTGCCAAGACTAGAGCCCAGCCCTGGATCTCTGCCTTCCTGGTGGGGACCTTAACCCCATTCCTCACCACACCAGACTCTCCCCTTTCGTGACCCTCTTAATCATCCAGTGTCTTGCCCAGACCAGCATCGGCCCCTACCTAAGCTCCCAGACCCCTCTAATGCTTTGCTGTATTGACCCTGAACCATAGCTTAACCTTGTTAAAACTCGGTTTACTCATCTCTCACACTTATCCCACAGAGCAGTTGTAGGAGCAGCATAGAGTATCAGTTACAGGGATGAATTTGGCACTCAGAGAAGACTTGGTTTGCGATGGGGCCTTCCTTACTGGCTCTGTGACCTTGGGCAAATCACCCTACCTCTCTGAGCCTCGCTTTCATACTTTGGAGAATGGGGGTGCATGTAAAGAGTTGAGTAAGGACTCAGTAAAGGACTGATGTGGTTGTTATTATCATGCAGATTAAAGGAGATCGGCATGTAAAGCACCTGGCAGAGTGCCTAGCACATGAGAGATATTTGGTACATGAAAGCTATGGTCGTTATTGACCCCTGACTGTGTGGGTGATTGGTGAAGGGACTAGAAGGAAGTTGGCCTTGCTTATTTCCCAGGCATCAATGCAACCAGAAGGTGAACTCCAAAGCATGCGCAGACCCGTGGTCAGAGCAAGGCAAGCCCACAGGGTGCTGGGAGTTTGGGGACAGAACCAAGAGATTAGTGAGCCGAGCATGAAGAACAGAGTGAGACCGGTTGCGTGGGAGAGCCTCCCGGTGAAAGCTCGAGGCAGGGGCTCTGAGGGCTGCTGGGCTTTAAGGCACCTAGATACCTGCTGTGTAAGCAGCCAGATCTATTTAAAGGACTGGGGACTGAGCGCTCCTCTTGGAGATGCCTTAAGCTTCCTGGGCTGATGAGCCACTTCCCGGCATACTTTGGCAGTGTCACATGACACTTGTGTCTCATGCAAGCAGAACGGAAAGCTGAGCGTGAGCTAGGGAGCCCAGAAAACAGCGGCGATCATGGCAGCCTTCCTAGAGGAGCTGGCCTTGTAGGATGGTCACTGTTTCCCGGGAGTAGAGAAGGCAGGGATCTGGGACAGAGGAAAGCATAAAGGTAGGACCACAAAAGTTGCTTCAGGAGGAAGAGCAAGGAGGTGAATCTCCTTTTAAAAATGTGATACAATTCAAAATGATACACTTTCACCTTAAGACATTTAGCAGGGGGAATTGTGAAAATACAATTAAGAAAGGAAGGCAATTAAAGAATCTTTGGTTGTCTCCCTCCTCAGAGGTAGTTAGTACTAATGTTTTGATGTGCTTTTTCTGCCTTTTTTTCCTATGCAAATATATTACATATGTTCTTTTTTCTTTCTTTTTAGACTGCGAATGGACTCATGTAATACATACTGTTTGTGACCTACTTTTAAAAATGCATCATGAACTGTGTTCTCTGTCATTAAAGATTCTTCACCGCTCTTTAATGACCTTATAGTATTCTCTCATATGAATAGAACATAATTTATTTAAATAATTTTCTAATCTTGGATATTTAAGTGGTTTCCAATTTTTCAATATCATAAGCATCTTCTAAATGAACATCCTTGTGGCTGAAATGCTATGCACGTCCTTAATTACGTCCTTGGGATACATTCCTAGAAAAGGAATTGCTGGGATAAAGGGATGCTGATTTTAAAAAATTTTAATACGTGTTGTCAAATTGCTCCCCAGAAAGCGAGCTGACTTACGCTCCTGCTAGCAGAACATAGGGAGTCCATTCCAGTATTTTCACTAACATTTTATGATTGTTTTTCCTTTGTGAATTTGATAAATTCAGGATACTCATGAATTCAAGTTCCCTGAGATATAAGATGGAGGTGATGCTAATGGTACCTCTCATGGGTCTGTTGTGACAATCCAAACACATAGTGGGTATGGTATGTTTGAAAAGAAAACACTACTGACGGGTTGTGAGTGATTATTCTAACTCGATTATCCCTGGAATGAGGAAGCCCTGTGAGTCAAGGTTGCGAAGATAGTTGGAAGCCAGCTTTGTCAAGGGCTTTGTTTATCTTCCCTTCAATTACAAAATTAATATATGCTTGCAAAAATTGAACCAGCCCACAGCTGTGATGGTAAAAAGTGACAGTACTCCTTCACCTCCCCCACCAGTCTGTCCCCAGACATTAGATGTGCACCCTGCTAAGTCTTTCCTCGTGCCTTTACAAATTCGAGTGTGTGTGCGTGTACGTCCGTGTATACGATTTATTGTTGTTGTTTTGCAAAATGGACTCCTATATAGGATTTCCCCTTTGTCTCATGACATGCAGATCTGCCTGGCTCTTTAAAACATTTGTTTGGATTCTACTGCTGGATAAAGCATGATTTGCTTATTTTTCCCCCTAACAGTGCAATCACAGCTCATCCTCATATGCGTATCCTTGCACAGCTGAACTGCTATTTCTCTATTTTGGGTTCCTAACAGTGGGACGCGAGGTCAAAGGGGTTTGACATTGTTATACCATCAAATTGCTCTTTTAACTCTAAAAGCTCTGAGAGAAACCTGCAGCGAGGCTGGGATCAGTCTCCAGCACCAGCTTCTTGCTGTCCTCGGTGAAGCAAACCACAAAGGAATCTTTCTCTTGTTAATTAACTGGGGTTTTATTAAACACCTTAGCAGCTAGCCAGCTGCTCTGACCCAGCCGTTCCTGGGAGACATTTTGATGGAAGTTTTGGGTTTTAATTTATATATCTTCGACAGCAGCTTGTGTGTCAGAGTGTGCGCACTAATCATCAAATATTGAGTTATCCGACAGACACTGTTCTCCAAGAGCAAAAAGGTGTGAAGCCTTTACTCTCTGCCAGGCACCAGAGAGGGAGATGTGAGTACCAGGTTCCTGCCCTTAAGGATGCAGAGTGTAGTGGAGGAGCTGGGAACTCACGCAAAGAATGACAACAAGGCATGAACACTGTGTTATGGGGCCACAGGGATGGGACCAAAGCTTCCTCCCTCTTTGGGGGATCAGGAAAGTGGACATTAAGCTGTATCTCAAAGGCTCAGAAGGACTGCTGGGTGGGGAAGGGAGAAGAGATTCTGGGCAAGGGGGACAACGTGGATAAAGGCCCTCCGTTTGAAAAGGGAACAGCAAGTAGGAGTCTGGTGTGGCTAAAAGATTCGTTGCGGGGTACAGTGGTGAGGTCTGGAGGATATCCATAGGAGACGAGGCTGAAAAGGAAGGTTGAGGCAAAACCACAAATGGTGTCAAATGTCAGGCCGGGGAGCTTACACTTTATCCAGCAGGGGATAGTGAGTCATTGAAGGGTCTACGCAGAGGTGACACAATCAGACTAGAGTGAAGGCTCTAGTGAAATTGGAGAGTGACTCACAAGAGGGCAAAGCTGGAGACATGAAATATCAGTGAGTTTTTAACTAAAGCTTTTCCTGTAACTAAAATTATTTTAAAATTCAGATCAAACAACAGGCATGATTTAAAAACACCATTCCTAGTAAATGGTAAGTGGTGGAGGGAGATCCCAAGCACAGGGAAAACAAGTCCCCCAGCCCTCATCACCCCCAGTTGGACTGGAAATATAAGACACACCATCAGTTCATTTCTCAGTCTCATTTGTAATCAAAGAAACAAAACTGAAAATAACAATGAGATGCCTTATTTCACCTAATAGTTTTACTGCTGTTTTTGTTGTTGTTGTTGTTGGGGGCAGGTAATTAGGTTTATTTACCATTTTTTGTTTTTTAAGTGGAGGTACTGGGTTCAATCCCCAGGACCTCATGCATTAGGCAAGCACTCTACCATTTGAGCTATACCCTCCCCTCTCACCTAATATTTCCATACCCAGTTTGGCAAGAGTCAGGAAACAGACATTTTTTTAAAATATGGCAATTACTGTGTATGTTGAAACAGAGTTTAAGATATGGAAAGCCTTGAAAAAATGTTTTGTGTCTTTTTATCTAGAAATTTTGCCTCCAGGAATTTATGCAAAAGATAATAATAAAAAAACGAAAAAAAACACCAAAACTAGAGGACAAGGATGTTTATTACTCTGTTATTTATGAAAGCAAAAAAACTGGAAGGACTTAAATGTCTAACTTAGGTTAATTATTAAGTAAATTGTGGTATAACTACATTTTTGCTCGTCTTAAAATCATGTTTTTAAAACAATACCTAATAGCGTAAGAAAATTACTGCTCTATAATGCATTTAGGAGCAGTATATAAAGCCATACGGAGCACAGTCCTATTTTGGTTTTCTAAATACGTAATCAGTTTCTAACCGTCTCTATCTGGAAAAAAAATCCATAATACAGCTAATTGTGGGTGTCTAACTGAATTTTATTTTCTTCTTTATAGTTATTATTCTCTAAATTTTGTGTAGTCAGGATGTAGAACGCTAATAATTAGAAAAAGCGATGAAATTATTTTTTGCATTAAAAAAGGCAAAGGCAATCCATGAAAGTAGAAACGTTACAAATGACTAATAAATATGAAAAATGTGCAACCTTGCTAATTATTAAAAATGCAAATTAGAGCAGCTTTGTGATGCTATGTTTCAACCGATCAACTTTAGAAGAAAAATCTGCTAGTACACAGTATTTGGCAATGGTACAGTAAGAGAAACACTCATGTACACAGCAAATTCGAGTATAATTTGGTTCAGGCTTTCTGAAGAGCAGTTTGGCAATGTATATCAAAATCATTAAAAATGTGTAATTTCTCAATGCAGTTGATTTTAAAGATATGTAATTGTATTCCTTAGATAGCTTAAGGAAATAATTAAGGCTCGTGTACAGGCGTACAAGCAAAAAAGCCTATCACAGCACTTTTTAAAAAATACAATCATAAAGAATTGTTTGTTGTAGAGCTATATTTATAGGCATGGCAACGTGTAAAACATATTGTTAAATTTTAAAATATGGATGAAAACCTGCCCTTGGTGTGACCTGTTAAAAAATTATATACATGCATATATAATAATTAGGAATAAGAAAGGATCTGGAAGAACATATACCTAAATGCTATTATTGATCCTTTCTGGGCAGGTGGGGTTATGGCTATTTTGAAATATCTTCGGATAATAGTTTCAAAACCAGTTTAAAAGTCTTTACAGATTTTGAAATACAGATTAAAAATGTAAAAACCCACAGACTGAGTGCTCAGAGCTAAGAGTTCTGCAGGGTTATCCTCCAGAAATAGGCTATAAGAGCCTCCCTAGACCTCTCTAGATGATTGAGAACCCTGCTCTCTTGGTCCATGGAGAAGACACTTCCACTTGCCCTTCTTCCTGGGGACCAGCCCAACCTGTAGCAGGATGAGGAGGCAGGGAGAGGCCTACACCACAAGGTGGGGCCCAGTGCAGGTTCCTGTCATCTGACCCCTGGGAACTGCTTCTGCCTCCTTTTCTCTGGTCCCTGCCCCCCAACACTGCACTCCAGCAATTCGGATCTTCTTTGAATTTCTCTGCTGAAACTTGATTTTTCTTTCCATAGGACCTTAACTGGAAAGTTCCCTTCTCTCTGAAATCTTCCTCCCTCCCCCTTCCCACTCCTCTGTCACCTGGGCAATTTCTGCTTCATGTGTCATCTTAAAAGTCATTTCTTTGAGGGGGAGGGTACAGCTCAAGTGGTTGAGTGCATGCTCAGCATGCATGAGGTCCTGGGTTCAATCCCCAGTACCTCCATTAAAAAAAGTAATTAAGTAGACCTAATTACCTCCCCCCTAAAAAACAAAACAAAACAAAAAGTCATTTCCTACTTTTGGAGATGATGGTTATGTTTATTGTCTTGAGTGTGGTGATGGTGTGTGGGTGTCAATATAGGTCAAAGCACACCAAATTGTACACTTTAAATATATGTGCAGTTTATTGCATATTAATCATACTTCAACAGAGCTGAAAAAAAGTCACTTCCCAATGAGGCAGGTCTTGAACTCCATCTAAACCCACTTCCAACCCTGCAAACTGTATTAGTCTTCTTTACTCTTATCATGAGTACGAGTACATGACTCATGTTCTGCATGGTGATGAACAAATAAACAAGGGCAAAGGAGGTCCAGCCTGTGTTCAGAGGGCAATGGAGCAGCAGAAATTCCAAGAGGCAGGAGGGGGCCAGTCAGCAGGAAATCTGGAGATGGCATCAGAACAGGTCCAGAGAGGTGCTCAGAAGTTGGAGTTCAAGCCAGAATCTTGGCGTCCCATCATTTGGAAGGGCAGGTGCTCTGCCTCAGTCTGAAAATTGAGGAGATTAATAATATTATTAATAACTGTAATATTATTGTTAAGCATTGGTTTTTGTTGAGGATTAGATGAGTTAATCTACGTACAGGGCTTAGAACAGTGCCTGACCTACTGGAGATGCTAAGTGTTCATACTGAGCCTTATTTGGCTGTGAATAGCCATGGGGATTGATAAGTCTGGGAGCGCCTGGTACAAACCTTTGGTCAGTTTGGATTCAGGCTGATGGTGGGTGACTTCAGGGGTCATCTCCTCTCCTGAAGAGACCCAGCTCATCCTCAGTCCTCTTTTACCCAGCTGCCTGACAACCCCCATGCCTTCAATCCACCCTGCAGTGCTTGGAACCCCTGCCAGTTTCTCTACATTATTTTGCAAAGCTGTCTTTCTAAAGCCTTCTCTCTCCTAACGACAGGGAGGCACATATGTTGCAGCTTATGCTTCTATTTAGAGTTAGGAATTTGAAAAGAGAGTGTGTGCACACGTGGACAAGCATTTGTGTGCATTCTCATGTGGGCTTGTTGGGAACATGTGTGTGCCTGTGCACACATACACACTTGCATGTACCCACATGCTTGTGCATTTACTTATGTTCGTGGGCACGGAAGCTTCTGAATGACTGCATGAGCACGTGGATGAGTATGTGTGTGGAGCACATACACACGCACACTTGTGAGCATACATGCCTACGAGCATGTGCTTGTTTGTGTGTGGTGTGGTAGGGTGTATTTCATGTGCATCTGGGTTTGTGTGCATATCGGCACGTGTGTGCTTTTGTGTATCTGTGTGCATATGGTGTGAGTTTGCCTCTCCTTATGCCCCAGGAAGTACCAAGGCAAGTGCAAACTACAAGGAACAAAGGAATAATCTGCATAATTTAGCCTTTGATCTCTGCCACCCCCAATCCTCCCTTGCTCTCACTCCAACTGCCAAGCTGTTTCCCCAGCTCTGCTGACTCCATCTTTGAGCTTTGTCTTCTGGAAGCCTCAGCCTCTCCTTCAGCCCTCAGCTACCCCACAGGAGGAACAGGGCTAGAGAAAGATAATAAGCATTTATTGAGCAACTATGGTGCAGCAGGCACCTGTACCAGATGCTAGACATACATTTTCAAATCCTTGCAGCAGTCCCGCAAAGTATGACAATTTTTCCTATTTGACATTTGAGGAAGCTGAGAATTAGGGGAATTAAGCCATTTTTCTAAGTAGTGGAGCTAGAATTCGAACTCAAGACTGCAAAGCCTATGCTCTTTCCACTCTACCAAGTTGTCTTCCTGAAGCGTGCCCAGCAGCCAGGTACTGAGAAGTTGAAGCTGCAGCCAGAGCTCCTGGGGGAGGAGATGTCCTGGGAGAGACAGTCTGATGCGGAGGGAAAGGGAGTGGGAACTGGGAATCAGTAGGGGCCCCAAAGGCTGGCGCTTAGTTTTCATGAGAGCAGGATGAAGAAATCCCAGGGGCCTGAGGGGGGAGAGCAACGGATGGACCAATAGCAGGGGGAGCAAAGATGAAAAAGCGTCATCTTCAGAACCTGGGAGAGGCTACATCAAATCTTTCAGTTTTCTCAGCTGGAAAATGTGTGTGGGAGATGGGTTTTAGAAGGTTTCTACAATCTCTCGTTAAAACTAGTATTTGTTGATCTCTTACTATGCTGACCCATGCAACCTCACAGTCGTTTTAGAAGATAGTTACTATTATTGTCCCCATTTAACAGATGAGGATTGAGGCTCAGAGGGGTTATATTGCTTGTCCAAGGGGTAGAGCAGGACACAAACCTGGGGGCTGTCTGACCCTCAAACCCCTACCAGGCTTCCCTGTTTTAAGGTTTGAAACAAATGGTATATAAAGTACCAGAGACATAGTAGGCACTCAACAAATTGTAGCCTATAATAATCACAGTGGTGATGATGATGGTGGTGAAAGTGTGTTTTGCTGAGAGCTGAAGCGGCATTAAATTCCTCCAGGTGTCAAAATTTCTGAAAAATCCCATTGTTAGTGATCTTTTTTTAGAACAAAATTTGCTTTCTGCAGAGAGGGCAGTGGTTTCTGTTCCGTGACAGCCAGACCAGATTCAAAGCCCAGGCAGCAGCCTTGTGGTTCTGAGTGCCCTGCCCTCTCTGGGCACCATCGTCTCACCTATCATGTGAGGATACTAATAGCCCTGCCCAGTTCCCCAAATGGTTAAACGTAGAGCTACCGTATGACCCAGCAATTCCACTCCCAAGACAAATGAAAACCGATGTCCACACAAAAACTTGTACGTGATCTTCACAGCAGTGTTATTCATAATTGCCAAAAAGCAGAAAGAGCTCAGATCTCCATCGACTAATGACAAGATAAAACAAAATGTGGTATATCCATACAATGGACTATTATTGAACAATAAAATTGAGTGTACAGGAGCATGGATGAACCTTGAAGCCCTTATGCTAGGTGAAGGAAGCCAGTCATGAGGCCACGTGTTATATGATTCCACTGATATGAAACGTTCCAAATGGGCAAATCCACAGAGATAGAAAGTAGATTAGTGGTTGCTAGAGGGGAGAATGGAGAATGACTATTAATGGGGATGGGATTTCCTTTTGGGATGATGAAAATGCTCTGGAATTAAATCGTGGTGATGGGTATACAACTTTGTGAATATACTAAAAACCACTGAATTGTATACTTTGAAAGAATGAATTTCGTGGCATGTGTTATAGCTCAATAAAAAACACAGCTCAATCTCATAGGATGGCTGTGAATTTAAAGGAGATAATTTATGTAAATCCCTTAGCACAGAGCCCACCTTGTAGTAAGCACTCATTAAATGGTAAATAATCTTTTTTAATGACTATTGTTATCATTACTAAATAATAGGTGGTGCTTTTAGTTCCTTAACCTCCTCGGGGCTTCAGACTCCTTACCTATAAGCAGAAGTAATGCTCTTTTAATTAAATAGGGTTTCTTAGTCACAGGCAACAGACACCTACTCTGGCTCATGAGTAAAAAGGGAATTTGTTGAAAGACTGCAGTGTAGATGACTTTGAGACAAGGACAAAGAGCCAGGCTCAGAGAGAAAAGGCCCAAGGGACAGAATCTAAAGAAGAGATAACTGAGAAGCGATGTGGTTTCTGGTGAAGCATGAGGTCCCAGAGTCAGGCTGTCCAGGTTCGAATCCAGCCCTGCCCAGAAAGGCTGTGGGCCTTGCTTTGTTGTCTCGGTTTGTTCAGCTGCTTGATAGGGAAGAGAGGAAGTGTATCAGGGCCTCCTTTATAAGATCCTGGTGAGGATTCAATGCATTAATGTCCCTACAACACATGCCATGTTGTCCTGCACTCTAAACTCTCAATGAACATTGTTATTACTGTTATTGACAGTGATAGTGAAGTGGTTCAATGCTACCCAATTTGTCTGACAGTGCATGGCTCTTTTCAAGGTTCTGATCCCTAGAGAGTGTGATGGGTCTAGCTAGGGTCACTCACCTACTCCTTGGCCAGGGGAAGGGAAGGTGGGGTGTCTTGATTGACAGCCCCAGTAAGACTACAAACTATGGGACAGAGGTGATGGCCAAAGGAGAAGCCAGAGGAAAGGGGAAGGGGGCTTAGCAGCAAAACCAACACAGGCCCTCTGCGAATACTCTCAGGTAGGTTGTTAGGAGGGTCAGAAATGATACTTGCAAAGTTTCTGGCACATGATGGGCTCTTAATTGCTGAGATTCCTCTCAGCTGATGACTGTCCTCTACCGGGGGCTCTAGATTTTTCATTACCATTGCAATACAGGTTTGGAATGGATTGTAAAAGGCCTTGAATGCTGTGTCAAGGCATTTGCACTTTATTCTGAGAAACAAGCAGGGAGGACTATCTCCTGAAAACCACATGGCATGCTCAGTGTCCCTGTGGACTATAGTCCACACTCCCCGAGCCTCCCAGCTACGTGACCCTGGGCAATTTACTTAACATCTTCAGCCCTTTATTCCCCTGCACATAAAAGGTGGTCACATTTTAGGTCACAGTGGAGCTTAAATGAGATGGTATTTGCAAAGTACTTAGAACAGTGTCTGGCCCAAGAGAAATGCTCAAAAAATCATAGAGGTTATTATACGTAAAATGTAGTTAAAATCTCTCTACCTCACCAGGTTGGTGGGAGAATCAGTCGGGATCAAAGAAGCTATAGCACTTTGCACATGCTCAGTGCTGTGTCCTGGAGAGACGTTTTCTTGGTTGTCATCACCACTGGCAATAAGACACACCTTTAGTCTAATTACGGTTTTTTATTAAATAAGGTAAGATTAAATGTACACATTAATGATAAGAATGGAGGCTGGTTTCAGAAACATTAAAATATGAAAAGGGTGTTTCTGAGAATGGAGGAAATAAACTATTGACCATTTAATGTTTCAGATGATTAAAGAATGTTCTCATAGAGTCTATTACCAATTTCCCAAAACTTAGAACACAATATCGCTTACTTAATGCTAAAGAGCACTGGGCATAATTTAATCTTTCCTTGAAGCTTTTGAATTTCCTTGAAGGCAAGATCAGCAATTTTAAAATACACTTTTAGATCCTGTAGCTCAATGGTTCTCAACCCTGTCTACACATTAGTATCCCCCTGGGAGCTTTTAAAAAATACTGTTGCCCGAGTCCCATTTCAGACCAATTAAATCTGAGTCTCTGGGGGAGGAGCCTGAGCACTGGAATTTTTCAAAGCTCACCAAGTAATTCTGATGCACAGAGAATCTGAGAACTGCTCCTCCCCTCAGGGGCCTAACCCACAGAGATTGCCATTGTGTTTGGAGATGAGGTCGAAGAGGTCTGCGGAGCCTGGATCACGGAGGTTTTCATACACCATGACATAGAGGCTCAATGTTAGCCTGTAAGATGGGGAGCTCCTGAAGACAACAAAATTATGAATCCAGCATGAATTGAAGTAGAATAATCACTTCGGTGATCTATGGAGCTGAACTGGACTTGTTAAGACTGGAGAAAGAGAATCTAGAGTAGAGGCTGCTAAAACCATCCAGATTGTATCAGTTATTTATTGCTGAGTAACAGAACAGCCCCCAAATCTAGTGGCCTAAAGCAGTGATCTATTATTTCTTATGATTCTGTGGGTTGGCTGGTCTCACCTGTGCTCTCTCATGCAGCTGCATTTAGTTGGCACAGCCAGGCTGGCTGGAGCAGTTGGACTTCTCTCCAAATGATCTTTCATCTTTGATTTCTTCTTCCAGCATGGTGCTCTGGGGGCAGTGTTCTAAGAGAGTGGAGATAGAAACTGCAAGGTCTCTTAAGGCCTGGCCTTGGCAGTGTGAATGAAAAATATTGCAAGCCATATCAGTAAATGAAGAATGCCATCAAGTCATCAGCCGCTACTGCCACTCCCCCACAGTGAGTAGAGGAAACTCAGGATGCAGACAAGCAGGCAGCCCAGCCTCTGCAGCAACCCCCAACGGTGCACCCTGTGGGGACTCAGGATTTGAAAGAACAGGATCCCAGCCCTAGATAGCTAGGTGCATATCAAAGGAATGATTTTAAGGAGCCCAGACCTTTGCACCTTCCCATATATAGAAAAGAGCTAAATTCCTTAACTTGAGATATCTGGTTTTCTTTAATTAACAGTAATCATTTGATGTGCTGACTACCGGTCTTTGTTGCAAAAACTCATATATCCTGGCTTCTACCTAGCCACTTTGGAACAGCTTCTTAGAGCAATTTGAGATGCGGTGTCCCAGGCTGGAGTCCTAAGAAAATCTGCCCAGTAAAACATAACTCTCAACTTTTAGGCTGTGCATTTCATTTCAGTTGACAGCAGTCATACAATAACTATTCTGCTTGATTCTGTCTGCCAAAGCAATTCACAAGGCCAGCCCAGATTCAAGAGGTGGGGAAAGAGGCTCCCTCTTGATGGGAGGCAAGGCAAAATCACATTGCAAAGGAATGTGCATGTGTAGGAAGATTTTGTGGCTATATTTTGCAATCTACCACACAGATAGAGGATGCTGAAGCCTGGTCCAGAGCAGGGCAGTAGAAAGAAGTGAATTCATTAATTCAGTCAGGTAGCCATTTATTCAATAATTACTTTTCTAGGCATATTATGCACTTTTCTAGGCATTGGGGGTGGATAAAACTGTGATTGATGATGGTAGAGTACCTCTTGGGGGCTTACAATCTAGGGGATAGAGGAAGCATACAATAAAAGAGAAATCAATATTCCATATAGCATGAAATTGAAAAGTGCTATAAAAAAACACAAAGCAAGATAAGGAATGAGAGAATTATTTTAGGTGGGTGGTCAAGGTCTTTGAATAAGTAAAATCTGAGCAGAAACCTGAATGAAGGAGGGAACCATGCAGATGTTTGGAGGTTGGGAGGAGACCAGCAAGTGCAAAGGCCCTGAGGCAGGAGCATCCATTCCTCTTCATCTGTTTGAGAAACAGCAAGAAGTCATTCATGGTTGGGGCACAGTGAGGGAGGGAGAGATTGAAAGATAATGAGGTGGGAGAGGCAGGCAGTGGGTCAGGATGTGTGGGACTTTGTAGGACACATTTGTAGGAGACAGACTCTTATGAAGGAAGAAGCCACTGGCATTGTATGCAAGACTGAGCATAATGCTTTGTTTCTAAAGGCTGACTCTAGCTACTGAGTTGAAAAGATTGAAATCAGGGAGACCAATTAAGAGGTTATTGCTTGGACAATAGTTGTAGTGGAGAAAGTGGTGGATAAATGTCAGATTCCAGGTATACTTTGAATTTCCTAAGCTATTGGATATGGGCTGTAAAAGGAGAAGTTAACAAGTCCAAAGCTTTTGGCTTGAGCAACTGGGTGACTTGTGGTGCCATTTACTTTACTGAGATATGGGGTTCCCTGGAGAAGAAATAGATGAATTGAGGAAAATCACAAGTTTGGTTTTGAATGTGTGAAGTTTGAAATGCTTTTTAGACCTCCAAGTGAAAAGACTGTGTGGGCAGTTAGCCAATGAGTTAGCCTGGAGTCCAGGTTGGGGCTGCAGATGGCAATCTGAGTGTTCTCCAAGGCTGCATCAGAACTTGAGACTGGATGGGGGGGGGGGGGGAAGGAACTTGAGACTGGATGGGTCACTTAGGGAGTAGGTTTTGTTGACTGGAATAAATGCGCATCCTAAAAGTTGAGAGCTGTTTTATTTGGCAGGAGGAATTGAGCCAGGATGACAGCCTCTCAGATCGCTCTGAGGGACTGCTCTGAAGAGGTAGGGGAGGAGCTAGGATATACAGGAGCTTTACAACAAAGACAGATAGTTGGAACAATAAAAGATTACTTGTTATCTGAAGAAAAACCAGCATCTCAAGTTAAAGAATTTAGTGCTTTTCTATGGAGGAAGCAAACATTTGGCCTCATTGACTTCATTCCTTTGACAAGCACCTAGCTTTCTAGGGCCAGTATCTTGTCCTTTCTTATTCTGAGTCCCCTCAGAGTGCACCATTGTGAGTGGCTGCAGAGGCTGGGCTGCAGGCTTGTCTTCACTGGAGGGCTGATGACTTGATGGCTTCGGTGTTCTTTGTTTACTGATGTGGTTTGCAATATTTTTCATTCACAGTTTGAAAATGAGGAGCTCTGAAAACTGAGCCCTCCAACATTTAGAAGTAGGGTTGAGGGGAAGGGTGCAGCCCAACAAGACACAGAAGGAGTGGCTGGTGAGGTGGAAAGATAAGGAGGGATTGTGTGGTGCTGGAAGCCCAGGAAGACAGTGTTTCCAGAAAAAAGCAGGAACAATGGTGTTGACTACTGCTGAGGCCTGGCAAAGTCACATCACCAAGGGGGGTGCCCATGATAGGAGGTAAGATGAGGCAGAGAAAGAACCGACCATCGGAATTTGACAACATGGAAGCCACAGATGGCCTTGATAAGATTAAGTAGAGCAGAGTGCAACGGGCTGAGGAGAGAACAGGATAATTGCAGAGAAAGGAGTCTGTGCGTGTGCATGTGTGTGTTGGTGTTTAGTTGAGAAAAATACAGTGTTTGTATGTTGGTGGAATTAATTTGCTAAAAGGGAAAATTATCAATATGCAGAAGAAAGGGGGACAATTGCAGAAACAAAGGGCATGTGACCGGTGGACCGGAGGAGCAGCTGGCCTCAGGTAGCAGTGAAGACAGTTCCTCCTTTGTATCTGGAGTGAAGGCAGAGCAGACGGGCTCAGAGGCAGGTAGATTGAAAGATCTGGCATTAGGAGGGTGTGGAGTCAGGAGGCATTTGGAAAGTAGACCAAGGAATGAAAGCAGTGACTTCAGGATTTAAGGCGGCTCCCAGAGAGACCATCCTTTATCAACAGCCTCTCCCAACGCCCCAGCCAGGCCTGGCGCCAGGCATGGGGACACGCAGACAACTCACCCGGTGTCCCTGCTGATGAGACGTTCACAGTTTAAGAAGGGAGACAGACCTGTAAACTGACAACTTCAATACAATGTGCTAATAATAAAGAGAGGCGTACAAAGTGTTTTGAGAACAAAGAGGGAGGGAGGAACTCCGCCTGGAGGGGTCAGAGAAGGCTTCACAGAGGTGAAATTTAAATGAGGTTTCAAGGAGGAGGAGAATGTTATCTGGCCGGCTGGAAGAGGAAGGTCGTTCAAGGTGGAAAGAACGGCATGTGAAAGCCGCTTTCACATGATGTGAAAGATCCTTTTACAGCTTGTCTCACTGCTCCACCTGTCTGTCTCTTTTCTTCTTACTGCTCCCCCCTCCCCACCCCAAGCTGCTGTCTCTTAGGCTTTCTGGGTTCAAGAGGAAATTTTTCTTTTCAGAAAGTTTAATAAACTTCCGTTCAGCCTGTACTGAGTCATGACAAAGGTGTGTTTCACACTTAAACAAACGTCTCAGATGTTATTTTTTGCACTTGAAGAACAAGCTATTTTTAAAGAAATCCAAACTCGCGGGGACTCAGCAAGGACGATTTCTGTGACCTGTTTTTAAGAAGTGAGCTTTGGAAAGGAACATAGTGACCAGCGGTGGCAGAATCAGAGGACCTCCTGGCAATTCTTTCCTTTAAATGTTTTAGTGAGCCAGTGAGCAGTTTCACCTTCCTAAGTTGCTCATTTTATCTTGGCTATCTGGTCTTCTGGAAAACCCTCGGGGAGTATGCTACAATTATCCAATAACAGAATGAGGGGAGATGAGGCCGCCACTCTCCTATAGGGGGACTAAGATAACGGCAAAGAGAAGAGGATGGATTTAAGAGAATTTTAAAGGGTGCAGTGAACAAGGAGAAAGGGTATTTCCCCAAGCTTTGGAAGTGTCACCATTCTCATCTATGTATAAGTGGCCTGTCACGGCCATCAACTCCTTCCCTCCTTGAACATGCATAGCACTCCCCCATAAAGTCTATACCTCCATCCCCTTGAACGTGGTTGGGCCTGTGACTGCTGTGATCCATAGAACACACAAAAAGTGCCACTGGGCCAGTCCTAGGACTAGCTTTAAGAGCTATTGCTGTGAGAATCTTAAGACCTGTGAAGAGGCTACATACAGGTAGTCAAGTTAGCATTTCAGTTGAGCTCCCCAGCCAACAGCATGAGTGCGCCATCTTGGGTGTTCAGCCCCATTGAGCCTTCAGATGAATCTAGCCCCAGCTGACATCTGACTGCAACTGCATGAGACACCCCAAGTGAGAACCACCCCATTAAGCCCAGTCAACCTACAGGACCATGAGAGGTAATAATACATTGTTTTTAGCCAGTAAGTTTTAGGGTGGTCTCATAGCAAGAGCTAGCCAGAATATCATCTATTTTCACCAGTCCTTGCTATCACCTGGCACTGTGCTAGACACTTTTCATTTTAATGCTCACTACGACTTGGAGATAAATATTATTATCTTCCTTTTGGAAGATTAAACAATGCTCAGAGACATCCCAGACCACATACCACTCCAGCAAGTGTCCCATAGGTGCTACAGCTGTACACACATTCATATTATACAACTCATTTCATTTCTCCCGACCCTGCCCCTCCTCTTGGGCATTCTAGCGAAGAGAGTGGTGCTCCCTCACCACTTGAGGTGCAGCCTCAAACACCTGGCACTGCCTCTGTCTATCCACCTTGTGGAAATGAAAACAGCCTGGATTCTGAGAGCCAGGAGACCTGTAGCTGAGTCCCAGCTCTGCTGCTCAGTTGCTGTCTAACTTTAGGTAAGTCACTTCCCCTCTCTGGGCTTTGGTGTCCTTTTCAGAAAATGAGGGAATTGGGTTAGATCACTGCTTCTCAAACCTGAGTAATGTATTATTAATTCTTCCATTAAAAAAAAAAAAACTTTTATTATAAAAATTTCCAAACAAGTTCAGAGGTGGAGAGTGCAGTGAACCTTCCTGTACCCTTCATCTACTTTCAACAGTCACTTCCATTTTGCCATACTTCACTTAATTTCTGGCCCCACCTTTTTTTTCCTTGCTGGAACATGACATCATCCCATATTTACCCCTAAATTAGGGTTGCCAGACTTAGCAAATGAAAACACAGGACACTCAGTTATATTTGATGACAATAAACAATTTTTAGTATAAGCATGTCCTGTGCAACATTGTATTTTATCTTGCAACCCTACTCTAAATACTTCAGTTTGCAGTTTTAAAAAGGCAAGTTTTATTACATAACTACTAACAACATCAACAATAATTCCTTGATAGCATCTAATATGTATAAATCCAAATTTCCATAATTGTCTAAAAACACATTTTTACTAGTAGTTTGTTAAAATGGAGACATAAAGGAGGTCCATTATTGTATTTGGCTCTTACAGCTTTTAAAGTGACTTTTATTCTAAGACAGTCCCTTCCTCCTCCTCTGCTCCTCTTTTCTTTTTTTAAAATGCTATTGTTGAACGGGGTCATTTGTCCTGTAGAAGAGTCCACATTCTGAATTTGTCTGATTGCTTCCTTATGGTGTCGTTGACGTGTACCTCTAGCCCCTTTACTTCATGTAGATGGTAAGTTTCATTGAAAGGCTTCATTGGATTCAGGTTAAACCTTTGAGAATAGAGGTGCTGTGTACTCTAGAATGCATCTCATCAGGAGGCACAAATTGTATGTTCATCTCACTTTTAGTGATGCTAACATTTATCAACACTCTTATTTCTTCAATGTCAGGTTGAAATCAGTCCTTTGCTCAAAGGTTTTACCATCTATTGATGACTGTTGCCTAAATCAGGTATATTATTAGGGTTTGAAAAATGGTGATAATCTAATTTTAGCATTCCTTATGATTTATTAGCTAAAATGAAATTTCCAAGAGAGAATTGAATAGCAATGCTGACATTTCCAAATCAAATTTAAGATGATACATTTTTTAAGTTAACTTTCTTGTTATTACATTTGATTCTCTTTTGTCCTGAAAATCTTGGATCCCAACAACATTGATATAACTACTGATATGTTTTATTCCATGATAGGTATATTTTAAAATAGCAATACTAATATCACTGCTCACAATAAGATCATGGAGAGAGTTTAAGATTTCTTTGTAGTTGTTGTTTTTTCCCCCTTTATCCTTAGAATATATCTAATTGACGATATATGGTCAAAAGTACTTTGTTTTAAGGTCACTTGGGGTAATTCTTTTTTTTTCTGTGGGCATGTTATCAACCTCATATAAAGTTATGTTCGTGTTTTGGTTTGTTTTTCATTTTAGGGATTATTTAAAAATTTATATGACTTAATGATTTAAATATTTGCATGAATCATTTATGAGATTTCAAAGTCAAAGCTATCTAACAAGGCTCATTCAGAGAAGCCTCACTTCCAATCCTTCCGATCCCCTCTGCTCTGTTTTCTTTCTCCCTCATAGAACTCCTTTTCAAGCTTGGCTTCTCAACCCTGGCACCGCTGACATTTTGGGCAGGATTATCCTTTGTTATGAGGGTCTGTCCTGTGTATTGTAGGATATTTAGAATCATCCATAGTCCCTATCCACTAGATACCAGTTGTTGTAACAACAACAACAACAAAATGTCTCCAGACATTGCTAAACGTCCTAAAGGAGGAGTTGAGGGGCTGGGGAGGGAATGACACCTAGTTGAGAATCACCCACCGTTTTAAGAGAAACAATTTCTTGCTGGCTTGAAAATGTGACCCCTAGTCTAAGGTATCTGCATTTAATGTTAAATTTATCCCTTTAGGCAATTATTCTGCAGCAACATGAGCATGAGCACTCAATTTTGGACACCAGGAATCATTTACAAGATGGCTGTCCCAGTGATCCAGAATATGCTTTTATTACTATTATTTGTAGATTGTACTTGAAACCAACACACACATTTAGAAACTTCTCTTAGAACTTGTGGACCCTGAAAATGTGTCCACCCAGAGATCCAGACACCTCAGCGCTTTTCCTGGATTGCAAAGCACAGGGTTGGGTGATTGATTTCTTAGGGTCTTGCTGCTATCTGAAAGTGCTTCTGTTCTAAAAGTCTAGCAGCTTGCTTTTCCACCCGGTGTGGACAGCACAGTGATTGAGAGCACCAAGTTGAATCCCAAGTTTTCAACTTAGCAGTTCTGTGACACAAGGCAAGTAACTTACCTTCCCAGAGCCTTTGTCCCCTCAAGAATAAATTAAGATGAAATTATGCCTACTTCATAGGATTGTTGGGAGGATTAAAGACATAATGCACGTTAAGTGCTTAATGTACTGCCTGGCATATAATGAGTGCTTAATAAATGTTGGCTGTTAGTATAATTACCACCAGGGTGGGTGGTGGTGTGCCAGGCAATATTCAGAGCCACTGGATAGATAAGGAACATCTTCCTAGAGCTGTGAATTTCTCCTTGAAGTATTGGAAAAATAGGCTTTGAATTTTTCTCCTAAAGGGAAGTAATTAAAAACATTATTTTCATGTTCAAACAAACATGGGGATAAAAGGTAAAATTTGCATAGATTTAAAGGATAAGATGTGAGACTTCAAAGAAATTTTGTGTCTGAGGCTGATGAATTTGGGCCTCATCCCCAGACCTCCAGGGAGGTTGTCTTAGTCTTCTGTGCTGTAAGAAAACTTTGGTGGGGAAGTTTCAGCAGTAAATCTGGGCTGTTTTGCATCTTTAACTGATTGATGTAACAGGGATATTAGAAGACATTCTGTAAGAAGTGGGGACTTCTTGCCCAGGAATCCCTGGTATATTCTTGTCTTCTTTGGGGTTTGCTACCTGAGGAAGGGGAATGGGAAAATTTCCTGAGCATATATTCAATAACTGTATAAGTGACTGACTACTCTATGCCTGGCACTGTTCTGAAGCTTACAAAGAGAACAAATCAAACAAATATTCTGTCCACGTGAATCCTTCAGTCTACTGGTCATTCAATATCAGTAGCTATCATAGCCTCACAAGAGAATTTAAATGGGAAATGGTAGGGGCAATAGATTTGGGGTTTAGGAGAAAGATCCAGCAGTTATAGACAGTTGAGTAGCACATGAGACATTCAAACAGAGATCTTGAATAGGCTGTTGAATGAGAGTCTTGAGCCATAGTTCTCACTTGGAGCGTTTAGACATTTGTAATGGAATTTGGGTAGTCATAATGGCATTTTCGGGGGGCAAAGCTTGGAATGCTAGAGGTCCTGCAATGTACGGACAGTATCACATGATTTGTTGAATGTCACACGGGACATTTATGTAGGTGAAAGTCCTGTGTACAATTATCTGAGCCTAACAACTAACTCCATTTTTCATACAAAGACAAAGTACATTCTAACATGATTTTAATATTCCAGGGAGGCAAATACTATGCAAAGTGAATGAAGATTACACCTTGTTGTGTTCAGACTCTACCAAGAGTTATTCACCATTTCAGAAAATCATGTCAGGGACAGCAACTCTGCTATGGTGCTGGAGTCTCCTCCAATTGGCATCTGTTGCTGTTGATTTGGGGTGAATAGTTCTCAAACTGTAAGGTGCATGTGATCCCTTGGGGATCTTGTTTTTTTCTCCCTCCCTCCCTCTCTGTCTTTCTTTTCTTTCTTTCTTTCTTTCTCTCTTTCTCTCTCTTTCTCTCTTCCTTTCTCTCTTCCTTTCTCCCTTTCTTTCAACTAGATGAGACTATTTGGATTATATGGAAAGAATCCAGCAGAAAAGGAGAGCCTGACCATAGCAGAGAGGGGCAAATTAAGGAGTGAGTTACCTTAGAAGGTAGGTAAGGAGGGCATCCAGGCACAAGGGGAAGGACCTGAAGGACCTGGCCTTGGTTGAAAAGAGCTAGTTTTTGTAAAAGGAGGGAAGTGGGAGAGAGGGGCTGGAGATACACATAGATTTAGAAATTCGATGGTGTGAAGTTGAGAGATGTCACATCCCCTAGCTCCCACCCCTCAGCAACAGCACAACTAGCCACCTTTCCACCTTCAGCTTCTTTCTAGACAGCTGGCCTGTGGTGGGGGAAGGGGTGGGGAAAGGAAAAACAGAGAGACCAGACTGACCTTTGCCTCCCAGGGCAAATGCTTTGGAAAAAAATATACAAGTCAGATATGACTATGACTATGGCTATATTATTGTTGTTCCTCTAGGTCGGTGCTGACCAGTAAGACTTTGTATCAGTGCCATTCAGTACAGGGGCCACTGGCCGCATGTAGCTATGGAGCACTTAAAATATGCCTAATGCAAACGAGGCCCTGGATATTAAATTAAATTAAATTTTAATTAATGATTGCCTATTGTATCGGTTAGTGCAGCTCTGTGTGGTTTCTGCCTCTGTCTCCATGTGGTTCTTCAAAGATGAGCACCCTCTCTAGAGGGCAGTGTGGTTTGGGACCAAGAGCACTGGATGAGGAGTCAGACCAGAGTCCAGTTTCACCTGTGCCCTTCTTTCCTGGCCTGGTGATTCTGGGCAATTCACGTCCTTCTCTGGGCTTCAATGTCCTCTGTTTTCTTCTCTTCTGTGAGGAGATGAGAGGGTCAAGTGTGCTGAGAGATGAAGGTGCCAGGAACTGGGAAGGGCTGCACATGGCTTAGGCAGGGGAGCCAGTCCATCTCCCTTTATCAGGTGCCTTCTAGAAGAATGGCACAGCACTGTGCCAAGGACATGCTCCAAAGAGGCCTCCTCAGAGGGCCCTGCTCTCCCCACTCCATTGGCCGGAGGCTCCCTTCTCTGTGGGTCATTTGGTGTTATTGTTTGATTAAGGTTCATCTCTCTCCCACTGGCCTTGAGCCCCATGAGGTCTGTGTAGCTGTTTGCTTGCTTTTGTATCCCTAAGGACTAGCACATAGTAGGTTCACAGTATATTTTTGAGCAGTGAATGAATGAAACAAGAAGTCCCAGTATTCGAACTTAAGTGTGATTTCAAAGCTTGCTGAGCTCTAGAACTTTACACCATCTATTACTTTCCCCTGTTTATGATGGTGAAAATACTGGAAAAGACCCAAATGCCCAACATAGGGGTTTGGTTTAATTAAATGATTCTTAAGATACAACATTATGCAAAGGAGTATCTTTATGTTAAGTGAAAAAAAACTGAAGGTATACGATAATCTCACTTTGTAAAAGTTATATATTTTTATGCATATGAAAAGTTTGGAACAATAGATACAAATATTAACAGTGATTACAATACTGGGTAGGATTAGGAGGTGATACTTTTATTCTTTTTTTGCGGGGGTAGGTAACTAGGTTTATTTATTTATTTTTTTTTAATGGAGGTACTGGGGGTTGAACTCAGGACCTTGTGCATGCTAAACATGTGCTCTGCCACTGAGCTATACCCTCCCCCACTTTTATTCTTTTTTTCTAAAGCATCTATTTGATTAAAAAAATGTATGTAGTATATCTAAAGAAGCAAAAATACAATAGACTAGTGGTTGTCTGTGGCTGAGGGTGGGAATGGGGATTAACAGTAAATGGGTACGAAGGATTTATGGGGACTCTGTAAAATGTCCTACAATTGAGTCATACTAATGTTGGGCCACTTGGTAGTTACCTAAAATCCTTGATTTGTATACTTGAAGTGCATGAGTTTTATGATATGTAAATATACCTCAATAAAATGAGAAAGATATGTTTTATATAAATATATACGTATTCTTAAAACATTAAAACAATGTAGAAGTATTTAAAGTCCCTCATCTCCACACCCCAATTCTATTTTTCAGGCATGACATTAGAAAATAGTATTTAATCCTTTCCAACCTTTTTCAATGCAGAATCCAAGTATTACATATACATTTATAATACATAATTTTCTGCAACCTTCTCTCTCTGGACATACATTATAGGACATGGAAAACCTAAAAGTAGCTGCCCTGGGAGGTGAGAGTAAAGGTAAAGGGAGTGGAGGAGGGGCAGGAAGAGAGAGGCACAGTTGAAAATTTTTACTTTTTTCCCTTTTGTATCATTTGAATGTTTTTGTCAGGAATGTTTGGAGTTATAAACCCAATAAAGATACTGGAATAAGAGATAATGTTGGATGCTTAATGCTGTCATCCTATTTAAATTTTTAAAAAAATTTTACCAAGTGCTAGGCACCATACTGAGTGCCTGAGATATATTTCTCATTGGATTCCTATGACAACGCTGTTAGGTACGTAGTATTGTTGCTCACCTGACAGATGAGTAAACTAAGACCCAGAGAGACCAGTTTTCCAGGGTCACACAGTGAGTGTGCCCTGAACCAGACTTCTTCACAGCAGCATCTCTTCTCCCCCTGCAGGCTCGTGTTCTTCCTGCAAAGCCCAGCTGTAATGATATCATCTCATGTCTTCCCTAAGCCACCCAGGTACAAAGATGACCCCGTCTTCAAGGTGCTTACAGTCCTTGGGAGTAAGAGAGGTGACAGACAGCAAAGAATTACAATCTAATGCTGTAAGAATTCATGGTTTAACGGGGGTATGTGCAAAGCAGAGGGAGTTTAGACAATGAGTCGGAGGCAGCTAAGGAGTTCTGGAGAGAATATGTTCTGAGCTAACTGATCAGAACACCAAGGAGTTTTCTAGAAGGATAAAGAAAGGTATGGGTGGTCAGAGGTGGGGAGAGGGTGTAGAAAATGATTTGGAGCCTAGCATCTGGCTCAGGAGGCTTGGAAGTGCCTTAGTATGTCAACTACTGTTCTAAAGTTCAGTGTGGCTGAAGGGTCAAGTTGGCCTGAAGGAGGGGCAAAGGGAAGGGTGTGTACCTTGAAAATTAAGTCCAGATCATCAAAGCTTTTTACATTGAGTTAGAGTGTTTACATTTCATCCTGTGGATGAGGCAAAGCTGTTAAAATATTTGAGCCTTGTATCTTAGAAAGATGGGAGATTCCTCTTGGACACCCCCCCCCCCTCGCTCTCTGAGCCCTAGCATTGGGTGGTCAGGTCGTTTCCACCCCCGGCTGGGAATTTCTTTAGGGCAAGGACCTGTCTCATTCACCTGGGCATCCTAGCACCCAGCACAGCACCCAGATTGCAGTAGGTACTCAGTAGGGGCCAAACTCGTTGGCAGAATGCTGGATACCAAGGTGCCAGCTAATGACTGTAAAATAAAAAGCAAACCTTTATTTTTTCCCTAGCACCAGCCGGGAGGTTTTAGCCAAAGTCTGACCTAACTCTGAGGAGGTCAGATAGGCCCTGGCCCCAACTCAATCCCAGGGGGATCCTTTAGGGGTGGGAGGAGAGGTGGCTGCTGACTAAACTACAACTTCTGTTCAGTGCCTGCTATTGTGCTAGGAGAATTCACACCTATTGTCTTTTTCTATCTCTCCAACAGCTCCTAAATTGGAAATTATTGTCCCAGTTTTCCGAACCAGGTGAGGATCCGAGTGGTTCTGTAATTTGTTCAAAGTCACACAGCTGGTAGTTGTAGGAGGGGCGGAGCTGGGATCGAAGCTTTTAACAAGTCAAAGCTCACTGGCCTCCCCTTCCTCCACCTGCGAGGCATTGCGGCGCCTACTCCGTTTGCGTAGCCGCTGGGGTTGGGGAGTACCGCGTACTGGGGCGCCGGGCCGGAGAGGCCGGCTCACCGCGGCGGCCGGGAGCCGCTCCCAGATTCGGAAGTTACGAAGTTTCCGTGCATTTCGCTCTTCTCCCGGCGCAGCTCGTCCCCGCTCCCCAGCAGTTACGCCACTAGCGCAGCAAGGCTCAGGTGCTGCAGCGGGCGGGGGACTGGCGCCAGGAGGAAGGCGGGGACGCAGCTTACGTAAGCGTCCGCTCGCAGGTGCATGCGGCCGCCACCAGCGTGTGCTCCCTGCGCACTCCCAGGTGCGCAGTTGGCGCAGGCGGCGGCGCGGCACGGCGGCCCCGGGCGCTGGCCGGCGCTCTCAGGTGCGGCAGAGCGCGCGTGGAGGGGGCGCGCGGCGAGCTAAGGGGCGGGCTTTCCGTTCCCCAGCAGCCGCGGGGCCCGCCCCCCGCCCCAGCCAATGGGAGCGCTCGGCGGCGTCACGTGCTCGCCGCCGCCGCCGCCGCCGAAGCGGAGACCCGAAGCGCGAGCGCCACCAGGGCAGCAGCCGCCGCAGCCGCCGCCGCTGGGCTGAGGAGACGGAGACGCAGGCGGACGAGGTGGCGGCGGCGGCGGAGCGGGAGCAGGGACCGGGCGCGGGCAGAGCGCGGCGGCGCGGGTAGGCTGCGGCGGCGGGGCAGGCGCCTGCGCGCGGGCCGTCCCGGGCGGGCGGCAGTTAAGGCGGCGGTTGAGGCGGTTGGCGGTGCCGGCCCGGGCCCCGCATTGTTTGTTGTGCGTCCTTAGCAGCGGCGGCCGGGGCGGAGAGCAGGGAGCAATCCCGGCCCCCTTGGCTCCGGCATTGTGGCCGCCGCCGCTGCGGTGCCCCGGCCGCTTCGGGCAAGGGCAGCGGGAAGCCTTCCTCACCTTCGGAGGGGACAGGGTTCCGGCCCCGAGCGAGGGGAGGGCGTGGGCAGTGTTGGGGGACCCGGCGCCGGGGGGCCTGGGTGAGATGGAGTGTGAGGGCTCTCGGCAGGTGTTGGAGGACATTGGGGGCAGGGGCCGGGAGAGGCTTCGGGGGTCGGGCAGAGGGTGTGGGCGGTTTTGGGGAGAATGAAGGCTGGATGGATCCGGCCCAGTGGAGGGTGAGGGCCTTCGGGCAGGTCGGGGGACCCATGGGGGCCAGGGAGAGTGGAGGGTGTGGAGGACAGTCAGGCGGGTGGGGGGCAGCTTGTGGGGGTTTGGGAGGGTGTGAGGGAGGCGTGGGGAGGGCAGGGGCGAGTGTGATAGGAATGGAAGGAGAAGACTAGGGACTCCAGGGAGGCATGGAAGAGGCGGATATCCCGGTCGGGGCTGCGTGTGAGGGGTCGGGAGTCAGGGCAGATAATCAGGAAGACCACGGACAAACGTGAAGGGAAATGTGGCGGAAGGTGTCCGGCTCAGGGGAAATGTGGCAGGGTGAGCGTGGCGAGGAAGATGGGGAGGGAGGGTGTCTTGGTGGAGGGGTTGTCTCTGGAGTGATGGTGAAGGAAATGGAGGGTGTTGAGGCAAGAGGTGCGGGAGGGTAGGCCTGGAGGCTTCGGGAGACCTCTGAGGGTTGTGAGACAAGGTCTGACCAGGAGGGAGGCAGAGGAGGGTGTTGAGGCTGGACAGATGGGACCTGCCAGTGGAAAAGGTAGGTATCTATCTGATAGCAGTGCTTAGGGGAGATGAGTAGAGGGCATAAGTAGGGGGAGCGTTTGTAGCAGGGCCTGAATTTGAGGGGTTTGAGAGAGAAGTGGGGACGGTGGGAGAGGGTGATGGGGATGGAGAGGAGATGCCTGGGCAGGAGGTGCTGAAGCATTTAGTCGGTAGCAGGAGAAGTGAGTGAAATGGACGTGTTTTTGCAGGAAGTATGGACAAAGGTGGGAGAGCAGCAAGAGAGGGAACTTTGGGGTTGAGGGGACCTTGGAGTGTGTGTGAGGTAGAGAGCCAGAGGTGTAGGGAGTGAGGGAAACATTCTTGGAGTGGCAGGTGAGGTGTGAGACAAATGGAAGGAAGTGTTTCTGGGGCAAGAAGTGGGGAGGGAAGTTGGGGAGAAGGGGATTCAGTAGAGGGGGTGCAGAAGGGGACGGGTTTGAGGACAAGTATATAGTCTGGGGCACAGTAGGTGGAGGGAGGGAAGAACAGGTTTGGAACGCTAGATTTTGGGAGAGAAACTGGGGTAGGAAGAGAACAAAGGGAAGGAAGCGGGGAAGACAGGGTATTTTTGGGTAGAGGATATAGAAGACTGCACAGTACCTGTGATGGGGGAAGGAAAGGGCAAGGTGGGGTATACATGTGGGCATGTCTGTGGCTAGAAAGGGGTAGGTTGTATATTGAGGTTGTAGTGGGGGAAGTAGGATGCCCAGGTTTGGGGCAGGAAATGACTATTCAGACTGTAGAGAGTTAGGAAAATAGGTTGCTTAAGAGTTAGGAAGGAGCAGGGTGCTGAAGCCTGGGGGGAGATGGGAAAACTTTGAGTCTTGAGGTTAAAGGGGCCACAATTTTTAGATCAATGAAAGTATATGGGAGGGCAGACTGTGGAAGTTGGGGGGGAAAAGGAAAAAACTAAAGTGAGGGGATTAAATTCTGGACTGAGAGGAACTGGAGAGTGTGTGTGTGCGTGAATCCTGGAAGGATGTTAATGGAAAATGGAGAACATTGAGCCCTTTACCATATCTGAAAGCTCATACTTCTAGTATTGGAGAGGTCATGTAGCCTGATTTTAGTCCACAGTGCAGTGAATGGGAAAGGGATAAGGAGAGCTGAGGACACATTCCCAAATTTGGAGGAGGTGTATGGTGGAGTATCCTCCTAGCACATTGGCCTGATGAGTGGGCAGATAGAAGAGCCGTACAGGGTCATAAGGAGTGCACCGAGAGTGAATAGAAAGAGGATTGCCGCAGGTGCAGGGTAGATGTCTTTGTGAAGATAGTATACAGGAGCAGGGCCCAGCTCAGTAGTGCTCGAGTGCTGTGTATCAGAGGGAGGAAGGGATACCTTGGTGCAGCGTCTCAGATACCCTGGTGCTTTCTGGGTAAGTTTTTCAGCATTGAGTGATGTAATATCTGAGTCCCATGCTAGAGGCAAACAGAGATAATGTACATCCCGCTCCTAAAAGTGGCAGGAATGGAGCTTTATTTATGACTCTAACTCTCTTTCAGGGTGCATGTAACAGAACCGTGGTTGTTGGCTTTTTCTCCCAAATAGTTCAAGTCAAATTTAGTTGGAGGCTTTTGGATTTTCTAGTATTTTGATTTGAGTTGGGGAATGCAGTGTTAGCTTTATTGAGGAAAGACTTCTGGGGTTGTGTGGACACATGGTCATCGACTTGCCAAACACATACGAAAATAACCTTTACGGGTTTGAGCACAGACATTTCAGCAGGTCTCATTCAGTTCGGTGGCTTGTGTTAGATTCTTTGGGATTTGGAAGGATTAAGGAAACTGCTTTGAGACTGCCTCAGTAAGCAGGGTTTTCTAGAATCTTGGAAAACGATTTCCCTTTTGACAGTTGAACATTGTCTTGTCATATTTTGCAAAAAAAATTTCATCGTGTTGCAGAAATAACTTCAGTTATTGCTTTGTGGGCTTCATTTAGTGTGTAATATGGTACCTGGTATGATTTCAAATAAGGGGTCCACTTTGTTACCTTGGGAAGCTTTCTGGGTTGATTAGTTTTCTTTTGTCAATTTAGGAAGTATCTAAATTGTAAGTTCAAATAATGCAGCCATTGTAAGTTCAAATAATAAGTTTGAGTGGAAGTGGGAATCTTGCCTAAACATAATGAGGGCTGAGCAGAATGCCACATTTTAAGTAATCTGAATCTGTAAATACAAGTATTTTTAAAAAAACTGGAAGCTAATCATTTTTAAAATCCGAATTTGAAGTGTATCATAGAGTGTGTCATGAAGACAGCAAAGTAATACTCTGAAGGTATTGCTATAAGATTTTATTTTTGAAGGGAAAGGTTTCTAAAATATGCCTTTGACTGAAACTCTGAACAATATTTTGAGATTTGGTAAGTGTGTTGAATATAATTATAAGGAGGATTTCTGAACCCTTTGGCTTCCTGGCAAGAATTTGAGCAGTAGGATATAAGATGAATAGAGTGACCTTTGAAAATTCTCTCCAGCGTGGCTCTCTTCTCCTTGTATTTTTTAAGGCCGTTGTGTTGGTTCATTAGTTGATTTGGGGCAAGCAGTACTTTCTTGTTCAGAATACTCGATTCTGGCATAGTGTTCTGATCATATGTATTGTTCCATGAAGTTGTATGGTTTGGGATAATTTGTAGGCACTTTAAAATACTATCTTGAGTTTATGAACCAAGGAAAGCAGGTTATTTAGACTTTGTAGGCTAAATAATTGGGTCTGGTTTTATTTTCACTGGTGACTTGCTGGACAAGATATTTAATCCTTTTGTGCTTGTTTCTCCTCCGGAAACCTGACTCTTTATCTGTCTCCCATGAGAATTGAGATGGTTTATATAAAACAAGTTTAAGCCTTTCAGGAAGATTAGAACTATGTAAATAGGGGGAATAGATGTTATTTCTCTCGTTCCTTTTTTCTTTTAGCCTAGTCAAATACTTAAGAATTTGGCATTAGGTGGGTTAATTTGTAGTGAGAAACTTGTAGAGAGATGAAACTTCTGTGAATATCAGAGATGTCTGCAAATGAAGTTTGTTCATTCTTTGCTCTGCTGCCTGCTTATCTTTCCTGGCTCATTTCTGCAGCTCAGTTCTTGAGTCTGAGCAGAAGCTTGTGAGAGACATTCTGAGTTCTAAGCATGAATTTTCAGAGACAGTACTTTTCTCAGTGAATTCAGTATTTAAATCAAGAATAATAAATATAATACATTTTCCTATGTATTAGCAGAAAATTGATAATTTCTGAGTGACTTGACCAGAAAAATAGAGCTATCTCTTCTTTTACGCTTCCTTTTTCAGATTTACTGAATACTTTTTCCTTTTTTTGAGTTTTAGTTAGCAAATGATTACCCATTCATTTGATATTTCCAAGCTCATTGACAGATTTTGCTCTGTTTGAGGGGGAATGGTTTTTAAATGCCTTTTTAATGTTGTGATTGATTTATTAGCTGTAAAAAGTCTCCAGATGTTCGTCCTGATTGACATTGAAAAAATGTAAACAGTAAGTTGCTTTATTAGACATTAATTTGCTTGAGCTTGGTAATACCCAGCCCTGATAGCAGTCTTTCTGTGCTAGCTGATCTACTCTTAATAGTTTATTCTCTTTTATAACATGTTTGAACACCATTACCCATCTTATTATTGCTCTTCTGTTTTCATTTGTTTTGCATAGATCTTTTTATTGGAAAATTGGTTGTTTTTAAAAATTTGTTCAGCTGTAGAAAAGCTGTTTCTGACAGGTAATTATGAGAGGCTTCATAATCAGTCTAATTTTAGAAAACTGTTCATTGAGAGATGTAAGTTAAATTTATATGCCAGTTAAAACAGAAAGGAATAAAGTAATGAGACCAGATTAATGGTGATCTGAATATTTAAATGATTTGAGCCTTAAAGATCTGCAAATCTTTTAACTTTTAGGTCTTTTGCTGAATAGTGAGGGGACCAAATGACCTGACTTGTCACTTTCATGCCTACTTTATTTCTTGTCCTACAGGTCCTTTAATTGTGTCAGTTTTGAGAAGTGTCTATCTCAACTGTATTTGTGTTGCAGAGTAAATGAACTAGTCCTAAATTTTAGTTATTTGATACTCAGATTCTCTTAACTTCTGATGTAATTAACACTATGTAGAACATCTACTTTCTTTAGTTAACTTTGGCACAGCTCAAAAGGGTACAGTTGATTGTATCAATAATAAAATCACAGCTTTGCATTGTGTGACTTCATGGTTCATTTCCATTTGAAAAGTGAGAATTCTGCAGCAGGTTGTGTAATAATTCCTAAGGCATTTCTGGGTCATGGATAAGATGTAGTTTCCTACTGCACCTGCAGTTTCCTGTTCTTTGCGGTTTTCCAGGTGCCAGGGCTTTCCACACTATCCTATTGGTTAGATCAGTGTTTTGTTTTTGAATTGAATTTAATCATATTAATACTATTGACATAAAATAAAAAGTAATTGTCCATAAGACTCTATCTAGATATTTATTTATTTATTTATTTATTTATTTATTTATTTATTTATTACTATGCTTGCCTGCTTTGCCAGTTTAATTCAGCAAACATACATTGACTTTAGGCTCAAAGGCATGTTTTGTGCCAAACCTGAGATTTCTTAATAGGGCTCAATAGTATGGTTTTGAGTGAAGAACAGATTCTTCCCTAGATAGATTGACCCTTGATGTGAAAACAGAGTCTTTAACTTTGGTTACCTGTGTTCAGTTAGCCTGCCTGAAAATGAGAACATTTTAATACCTGATGAAGTGTTTTGTTTCTAAAAGTTAAGATGAAGGCAGTTCGGAGGGGAGGGTATACCTCAGTGGTAGAGCACGTGCTTAACATATGCAAGGTCCTGGGTTCAATCCCCAGTACCTTCATCAAAATTAGTAAATAAATAAATCTAATTACCTTCCCCCCAGAAATTAAAAAAAAAAAAGGTGAAGACAGTTCATTCTTACGGTGTTCATAATTCCAAGTAAATCTGAAACTCCTCAAACATTGCATCTGATCTTGCAGCAACTAGGCTTTTGTACAGTTTATTCAACGTACATTTTAAGGTAATGGAAGTAGTGGATATTGGGTAACTTAACTCTGGACAACTCAGTTTTAGTAAAGTTAGTGAACTAGAGGGGAAAGGTGTTGCAGTATTGGTAATGTAAGTTAGCTGGAGAGAATAAACTTCTGGCTCCCTTGGTATGCATATTTTTGGTTATTTTTGAAGTAAGCTGTAAATAATCTTATAATGTCCAGGTTAGCATGGAAGAACATATTAGTGGTGAGGTTTTTAAAAAGGTGGTATCTTAAAAATAGATATTAACTATGATGCTTTCCAGTAAGCCAGTTCTGTGGTAAATGTTGTGGCATTATACATAACTGGCTTTTGAAATGGGTCAGTATTATTTAGTAGTGACTTTTAATTTCTGGAGCTCAGGGTTTACATACCTGGACTTTGGACCCTGTGATAGCTGTGTAATATAGGTGAACAGCAGAATATTACATCTGAAGAAGTGGAGGTACAAAAAGTTGACCCTTGAGCGGTGATAGACAGGCTTTCAGAATAGCTTTTTAGAAGTTGTATATCAAATTCCAGAAAGTTGCCGACATTGGCAAGGAAGGCTGATGGCTGGACAAATTTGAAACCTGTCTCTCTTGGTCAAGCCCTTGAATACAAGTTTTTTCGGGGATTGCCTGGAATAATAGTTGTCCTTAGGAAACTCGGGGTTCTAGGGTTATGCAACAGCAATGAATCTGAGGAAAAGGGCTAGCACGTGGATGGACTCTCCTCATAGGTGTGCCTAGAAATGAGTCTGTGTGCAGCGTCCGTTGCTGTATTGGGTAGTGGAAGAATGTTTCTGACACAGAAAGACTTGACTTGGAGGTCTGATCCTTCTGTTTACTAGTTGTAAGTCTCTTTCCTCATGTATAAAGTTGAAATAAAACCTCTAATGTACAGAGTCGTAGTGAGAATTAAAGAAGATGAGAAAACTGTTGTAAGCTGTGAAGCACATAACATTTTTTTTTTTTTGATGGGAGGATTGAGCTGAAATTAGGAGCAGGCTTTGAAGTGTTGAGAAATTTAACTCGGGGACCTGGATTTTTATTTTTTATAATGGCATTTTCAGATGTACATAAAAGAGAACAGTACAGTGAACTTCCATGTACCTGTCAGCTACCAATTACCAGCATTTTGCTGCTCTTGTTTCATCTCTCCCTCACTCACAATTACTTTTTGTTATTGTTTTTGCTGGAGTATTTACAGCAAATCTTAAACATCATATGCTTTCATCCTTAAATACTTCAGTATGTATTTCTAACAGATAAGAACCTTAAAAAAAATAACCACAAAACTTTTACCCCTTTAAACTCACAATTCCTTATCTAATACTCAAAAGGAGCTGGGTATGAAACATAGCCCTACCCCACACCAGCTTTGTGCGTTAGTCAAATTACTAGCGCTCTCTGGTTCCTTATCTGTAACATAAAGATAATACCTCATGAAGTTATTTTGAATTTAAGTGAAATAACACATAAAATGGCTAACGTGAAGGTCCTCAGTAAATGGCCCAGCCTCTCTTCTGAGCCTACCTATGGCATGTGAATTGGAATTATAGCTTACTCTCCTCCCTTCTTGAGTATCGCAGTGGTAACAGTACTCTGGAATTATTGCCTACTAACCCTAGTGAAATTTCTCTTCATCAGGCTATTTGACTCTTCCGGTGAAATTCTATAACAGTTGAAATTATATCCCTTCTTCCTTCTCTCCTGCAAAGTCATTAGTCTCCTATCTACTGGTTCCTTTCAGGCAGCATACATATGTTATTATTTCATCTATTATTTTTTAAAACAACTCTTTCTTGACCACACTATTTCTTGTAGCTACAATCCGGTTTCTCAACTTCTTGAAAAAGTTGTTTCTGCTCATCTTCAGTGTTCTGTTCTCTCCCGAATTTACTGCAGTGAGACTTGCAGCTCCATCGCTGTACTGAAACTGCTGTTACCAAAACCACCAAGTTTAATTCTTGACCTGTTAGCAGCATTTGGTGCAGTAGATGCTGCCTTCCTTGAAATACTTTATGCCCTGATATCTAGGACACCACACTCTGCTGGGTTTCCTCTTACCTCCTTGGCTTCTCAGTCTCCTTTGTTGGTTCTTCTTCATTACTCCTGCCTCTTAACATTGGAGCCTCATGGGATCTCTGCTCTTTATTCTTATTCTCTTGGTGATCTCATTCAGTCTCATGGCTTTAAATACCACATATGTGCTGATGACTCCCAAGTTTTTATCTCTGAAACTCTAGGCTACTGCCCACGTTGACACTTGGGCTTATATATTTTATCAGCTTCTCAAACTGCACTTGTCCTAAACCAAACTCTCTCTTGCCTCTGCCGCTTTTGTATTCTTTCACATCTTCGTAAATAGAAACTTCTCTGTCTTTCCAGTTTTTCAGACCAAGACTTGGAGTCATCCTTCACTCTTCCTCACATACTTCTGACCTACCAGGAAATCTTGCCAGTCTTGTCTTCAAAATATATCCAGACTCTGACCACTTTTCATCACCTCTACTGATTTAAGTTTGCATCAGCTCCTCTGAATTATTACAGTAGCCCTTTTTGCTCTTACCCCTTATAGTCTATTCTCACACTGTAGCAAGAATGATCCGTTTAAAAAGGTAAGTCAGATTTTGTCTTCTGGTCAGAACCCTCAGTGATGCCCCATCCTGCTCAGAGTAAAAGGCCAAGTCCTATCAAGGCTGTGATAGGATCCTTTCTTTCTGATCTCATCTCCTCTTACTTTTCTTTCTGCTTATTCCATTCTGGCCACACTGGCCTTCTTGCTATTCCTTTAACATGCCGGGCATATTCCTGTCTCAGGTCTAGGCCTAGGAAGGTTTTTCTCTTTTTCAGGTCTTTGTGCATGTCTCCTCTTTCCAGTGAGGCTTTCCCTTTCCACCCTGTTAAAATGGCAGCTCCTCTATTTCTGGCTCTCCCTAGCCTCCCTTTCCTACCCTTTTTTGCTCTATGCCTCTTAAGCCATTTAACTTATATTTTACTTGTTTTGCTTATTGCCTTTTCCCCTTCACTAGAACATAAGCTCCATAAAGACAAGGATTAATGTTGGTTTTGTATTCTGTAGATTCTGAAGCATCTAGAATAGTGCCTGGCACTAAGTAGGCACTTGAGTAATTTGTTCAGTGAACTATTCTTTTATTAGTTGTAGTCTCTATTACTTGGTAAAAGATACTATAGTTGTAGTATTTAGTTGGAATCTTGGTTTTTCTTTTGGAATACTGTGCCCCTTGAAGTCTTTATGATGTATTTTTGTTTTTCTTCTTCATGAATATCCTTTCTTGAGACTGCGAATAGGTTTTATTACTTGTTTATTTATTATATTTGAGTCCTTCTTATATACTGTGCTAGTTGCAGTGGGGGCTACAAAGATAAAACATAGACCCTGACCTTTAAGAGTTTATAGTCTGTGAGGGGAGGTGATGGTATGATTTTGAGAGATACATACATTTTCTGTTTTAAAGGTGAGTACTTAAGAGAGAAAATGGTCCAGGAATTTAGAAGAGCAAGAAATTATTTCTGCTAAGGGGAATAAGAGAGAGACTTCAGAGAGGATGTGGTATATGGTATTTCTGCTGAGCCACAGAAAACAAGTGGGATTAGTTTTTGAGAAAATGGGAAAGAGAATTCCATATGGAGGGAATTGCATTAGCAAAATAAGAATACTCAAGATTTCTATGGAAAAGAACAAGTGGTCACTTAGTTAAAGGAAAGGGAATATGAAAGGAGTTGGTAGAGTGTAAGTTTGGGGTGGAATGTTGGAGTCACTGATAGAGGCCTTGAGTGTAAGAATGATAAATTCAGACTTTATTATTGTCAACGGTGTGGCTTCAGTGAAAGGTTTTGATGGAGCAAGAGTGGAGGGATTGACATTATTAGAGCTATTTATGAATTTGACAACTTTGTGTGAAAAGAAAGGCCGAAACACATATACTGATTAAGAAGCTGTTGTAATAGTTTGAGGAAAAAAGTGTCAAAGGTAGTGGAAATGGGTATAAAAAGGATGCCTTGGAACTGACGAAACTTGGTAACCAGGTGTGAGGGCTGAGCTACAAGCCTATGAGGTTTCAAGCCTAATTGACCTGGCAGGCTGGGGTGCCCTGAAGAGAAGTAGGGAACCCAGGAGAAGTGGGATCAGGAGGCAGGTCTAGTTTAGTTTTAGTATTGAGTTTGCAAGTCTGTGGTGATGTCTAGGTGATGAATGTTGTGATAAAAAATCAGGAATCTTTTTAGAAAAGATGTGCATCTGTGGCTTTATGTTTTCATTTTAATACAACTAACAGCAGAAAAAGAAGTAAAATTCAGTTGCCAGATCTATTATTGAGGTCTAAATCTGGATAATTGATTTGGGAAACTTCTGATAAGTCGTCTAAACTTTTCTTTTGATTTGTAAGTGGGTCTGTTTATTTCACTGTTTGCTAAGTTGCTCTAGGTTGTAAAGCACTTAATGTATTCTCAGCAGCTTGATACAACTTAAATGCTATCATTTGAGTGTCCCTTTACTGCTGATTCATTGGCTATGGATGTCTAAGCAGTGTCTGTCTTACTTCTTTGAAAACAACAGATAAGAGTTCCCATGTAGCCACCTTGATCACTTTACTGAGATCACTTTGAGTTAAAAGGTTTGCATGATCACTCCATACGTCTTTTAGTCCCCTTAGGACTTGGAGGCATATTGGAGGAAGACAAACCTTCTACCCTAATTAATGGTAGTTAAGGAGTTAGTTGCCAAAACATTTCTTTAACAACCTTCACTTAACAAAATACCAGAAGATATCAGAGGATTTAGCGTCTATTCCAGGCAAATTCAAGAACAGAATAAAGTCCTTTTAGATTTATATTCTTTCCAAGAGCCTTGTAGCAGCAGGAGTTTTAACCTCAAGGTTATTTATAGGAAAAAAGAATTGTTTGCAAAATAATGTTGATTAATGTATACAGCTTTTATTTATAGGCTATCTAATGATGCATATTTATATTTTTATACTTAATGCATTTTTAAATAGTTGGATAAAAAGACATCATTGAGTTTGTTAGTTTGAAACTTGCAGTTCACCAGCTTGGCTTAGAATGGTGACCTTGAGCTCACCACATTAGTCATCTCTGAATTAACTCTTTTCCTTTGTACTTAGATCATGTTAGTGAATATGATTTTACACTGTCATTATCAGGCCTGTTCTTGTTTTCCAGTCAATAGGACCCAATTCCCTGAAATGAGAAAGTTTTCCTGTTTAGGATAGCTAACACTTTTCAGGTCAGTGAAGGTGTGACGGCTTTTAGCTTATTAGATTTAGCATATATTGTAGTTAATTTTTTTTTTGATCTAGGCTAATTTTATTTCACATAATTTTTTTTGCCAAGAATATAAAGTATAACATGTTAATCTTGTGAGCAACCTATGAGATTCTTTTAGCCCTGCTTTGTTCTTTGACAGATGTAAAAGTCAAGGTATATTCAGAGTGATTAAGGGACTTGTCCAATATGACACACCTAATTGGTGACAGAGTTGTGGCAAGAAGTGGATTTCTTGACCTCCAGTCTTGGGCTCCTTCCACCACGTCAGGCTGCTGCTTTAGAAATGTAGACCAGAAAACTTTGAATAAACCTAGTTTAACTTGTCACATGGCAGAACAATTAGGATTTTTTTCTCTTGTTCCCCCTGAAAATCAACATTTTGTTAGATTAATCATTTTACACTGAACAATTCAGTGACATTAGTGCATTCACGATGTTGAGCAACCACCACCCTACCTGGTTCCAAAACATTTCCATCACTCCAAAGTGAAACCCCTGACCAGTTAAGCTGCTTGAAAATTTTCTAAGTGATTGAAATAAAAATCTTTGAACAATTAAAGTAAAAATGCTTACTGTAACAAGCTCGACGATAGCAGGTTTGTTAGTAGAGGTCACCCCTAGTGTTTTGCTACCCATCTTTGATTTGCCAGTGAGAAAGAGAATCATCTTTGTTATTTAGTAGTGGACGTATTATACTTAGAAACAGCACCAACTTGATGAAAGTGTCAAGCACATAATGATTAACAGTACTAACAGCAGGCATGAATTATGCATATTATCTCTAATCTTCACACTAGCCTTTCAGAAAGGTTGCTCTATTTTGATAAGAAAACTAAGGTTTATTCAGTAACTCCAGAATCATTTAACTGGTAAGTTGTGGACCTGGGATTTGAATCCATGTCTGTTTGGTTCCAGAAGTTGGCAAAAAGCAACAAATGGAAGGGATCTTCTTGTTTGGGGGACCAGGACTGTTTTAGCAGGTCAGTGTATAAGGGAAGAGGAGCTGACCTTGCTGGTCTTGGTAGTGTCTGCAGTAATAACCACTTTCTCCTGATTGCTATCCATACATATGCCATAGGAAATAACCTTTGGAACTCTTTAATGGGCAGTATTATAAACAATTAGAAGAAATTGCAGTGTAGCTTCTGAGATGTGGTCTTAGAAATTCTCTATTTTTTCCCTTCCCATTTATTTTTAGTGAATTGTTTGATTTTAAAATCATAAATTGATTTGCTTGGGTGGTTAATGATTAGTCTTCACAGAATTGGAACTTGATTGATTTCCCATTTTAAGATACTTTTGAAAAGTGGTGGTTCACTTCCAAAGAAGAATAACTCAAATTGTGCTTGTTAAAAGATTTTGTAATTACACTTTTGCCCTGTTTAAAAAAAAAAACAAACAACCAAACCCTCATTTTATTTTTTTTAAAGTGTGAAAGAACTTTAGCAGGCCAGTTTTCAGTCATTCCCCTGAAAGTGGCTAGTAAGTCACCTCAAAAACCTTGTCACTTTAAAAAAAATTTAATTTTAACCATTTTTTAAAATTGAAATGTAGTTAATTTACAATGTTGTTTTAGTTCAGGTGTACAACAAAGGTGATTTATACACATACATGTGTATTCTTTTTCAGATTCTTTTCCATTATAGGTTATTACAAGATACTGAATATATTTCCTTATTGTTTATTTCATATAATAGTAGTGTGTATATGTTAATCTCAAACTCCTCATGTATCCCGCCACCCCACTTTCCTCCCTTTGATAACCGTAAGTTTTCTACGTCTGTGAATCTATTTCTGTTTTGTAAATAAGTTCATTTGTGTCATTTTTTAAAAAATTCCATGTATATGTGATATCATTTATTTGTCTTTCTCTTTCTGACTTCATTTATTATGATAATCTCAGGGTCCATCCATGTTGCTGCAAATGGCATTATTTCATTCTTTTTAATGGCTGAGTAATATTCTGTTGTGTTTGTGTACACACACACACACACACACACCCCCACCCACCCCTTCCTTACCCATTTATCTGTTGATGGACATTTAGGTTACTTCTATGTCTTGACTCTTATAAGTAGTGCTGTCATGGACATTGGGTTGCATGTATCATTTCGAATTAGAGTTTTCTTCCGATATATGCCCAGGAGTGGGATTGCAAGATAATATGTTAACTATTTTTTAGTTTTTTTAAGGAACCTCCTTACCGTTCTTCATAGTGGCTGCATCAGTTTACATTCCTACCTGCAGTGTAGGAAGGTTCCTTCTTCTCCATACCCTCTAAACCTTGCAACTTTTTATTATAATTTGAATGACACGACTTCTCTTCTCCTGAGTAATAGGCACTGGAGTAACTTGCTTCAGTATGCTGGGTTTTGGGTTAAAAGGATAGTATCGTAAAAAATAGCTTCCTGGCTACTTTGGACAAAAGAGTTTTTTTTAGGTTATGTGAGCATAACAAGAATGCAAGCTACAGCAACAGCAGCCATTTCAAACGTCCTGATTTGAGTGTATTGATAGTTATCCAAAGAAGTATAGATTTTTGACAATGATCTTGTGACTTTTGCTAATATCTAAACACTAGGTACTTCCATAAATGGATTTCAAGCTTTTAAAAACTTTTTATTTAAAACTTTCAAAATGCCTTAGTAACTTGGCTCAAATATTACACATTATTTTTCTCTTTTGGCCAAGGATGAGGTTTGTCTTTGGAACCAGCAAAAACATGTCATAAAGAGTACAGGCTTTGGAGTTGGTCAGATTTCAAATCCTTATTCTGGTAGTTAGTAGCTGTGAGACCTTCTTTCACCTTTTACAATGAATATAATACAAGTCTGCAGAGTGGGATTAAAGGGCTTAGCACAGTATCTGGCACATTCTAAACTATGTTTCAAATTGTAGTTGTAGTAAGAAGTCTAAATTTTGGTAGCCTAGACAAATCAACATAATGCAAGTACTGTAAAACCTCATAATGTACACTGTTCTGCAATCACTACATTCCTTCTTGGATTTATTTTGTTTCTTTGTGTTGAAGTGCCATGTGTCAGTTTTCACTACTTCCTACAGCTTGCCCTCCTTTTCTCAGAAATGCTTGGCAAATATCTCCATTGATTATTTTATGATTTCCCTCAAAGAATAGATGATGCTTCCTGTACAGGCTAATGATGAAGCATTTGCTCTCCACAGCAGTCCTTCAGTTAGGTGTTCCTGTGTTGCATGCTGACAGGTTCTTACCACCTTCAGAGATGTTCGCTGGCTGAATGCCTAAGCTTATGTCAAAGAAGGAAGTTCTGGTTGCCTGGAACGAAAGAAGTACACAGTGCCTGCTTAGTGTTTATAGTATATTTTATGATGATTGTTAATGTTAAAGCATGAAAATCTATGTCCTAGTCTATTAATTTTTCTCATTACTTCAGCATTTCTGTTTTGCTTCTCCTGTTCTGTTCAGAAAAGCATACAAAAGGCATCTTACTCTAAAAGTAACTGGGCTTGAAGTTGTGATGAATTCTAATCCAAGAATATTGGCTGTGGAGGGGACTTTGGAGATCAGCTAGACTAACTTTCTTATCTTATAGGTGAGAAAACTGGCTGAGAGAAGGTGGCTTGCTCAAGGACACAGAGTAAGGAGGTGACAGGTCTGATTTCCAGTCTAGTGTTATGTGGTTAACCTGGTAGAGTGGAGGGAGCACTGGACTTTGGAGTTACACAGTCTTGATTTGAATCCTGATTCCACCATTTATTAACAGTATGACCTTTGGCAAGTACATGTGAGTCTTTTCCCCCCGCCCTGTTACACTTTGTTTGCAAGGTCATGAGGATTATGAGATAATGTAAATAAAGCTCGGTGCCCGGCACATGTTCTGGACTCAGTAAGTGCTGTCTGTTAGGTTGTACTATTTTTGTTTATTTAAAACAGATCTTATGGCTAAGTGATTATTTTTTCTGAAATGGGAATCAGTGAGAATCGATGTTTTTGCTAAATCCTTTCACTGAAAATCTAAGTAGTAGTTCTTTGTAGGACTGCTTACTGCAAAATGAGAGCAAAACTCATTTTGCACTGAAGAGCTTAGTGACTATTGCCCCGACTTATACTGTATCGACGTGATTCCTTCCTTAGAAATTTCTGCATTTCCCAAGTGAAATGGGCATAGTATGGGGAAACACCAAAATCAACCTACATTTAGCTAGTCTAGCAGTTCTCAAACTTTTAAACTCAAAATTCCTTTACACATGTAAAAATTAATGAGGACCCCAAAGATCTCTTATTTATATGAGTTATATCTATTAAATTTATATTATTACAAATTATATCTGATAAAATTAATTCATTTAAAAGGAATAACAAATGTTAACACACATTATATACATATATGTATAAACATATTTTAAGATTTTAGGTTTTAAATTTTTGTTTCAAATTACAAAAGTAATATGTGCTAATTAAAATAATATAGAATCAAGGGCGAGGGTACAGCTCAGTTGTAGAGCACATGCTGCATGAGGTCCTGGGTTCAATCTCCAGTACCTTCATTAAAATTAAAATAAATACATAAATAAACCTACCCCCCCAATAATATAGAATCAGAATAAAAAATGAAATTATTTCATTCGTGTCATATACACACTGCAACCCCTGTGGTCAATAGCATGTATTCTTCCAGAACTATTTCTGTACAACTATAAATTCTCTCTCATACTACAAATGTTGTTTAGTGACTTTTTTAAAAATAAAAATTGTATGTATTTAAGGTGCACAACATGATGTTTTGATAAACATATACCTAATGAAATGATTACTATAGTTGAGCTGATGAACATATCCATCTGTGGCATAGTTACCTTTTTTTGTGTGTGTGGTGAGAGGACCTGAAATCTACTGTCTTAGCAGAGTTCCACTACCCAGTACAGTATTAGTAACTGTAGTTAGACGCTTTACATTAGATCACTAGATTGATTTATCCTACATAGCTACAACTTTGTACCCATTGCCAACATCCACCCATTCCCCCCACTTCCTGCAAATGGTATATTTTTAATGAAAAATATCTTATTTTCCAAAATGCAAAATAATTTAATCAGAAGAGTGGCACTGCTTTGCATTTTTGCAGATCTCATTAATGTATAGCTTAATAGAAGACAGCTGGGTTCTGATAGCTAATTCTGCATTTATTCCATTGTGGTATGTTGTTCTGGTTGAATTTGGCATCACAGATCTGAAGTTGGAAAAGAGGAATATTTTAATAGCCTTTTCAGATAATTATGGATATTCTTCTTTGATACTATACCAAAACTTGACAAATGATAGTTTCTTAATGGAATCTGAAACCTGATCGGTGAGCTTTTTATATCTTGTCACATTAAAATTCATTGATTTTGCGTTGTGAATGGATTTTTATGCTTACATGATTTTGTAACATCATGCATTGGTCATTTGGAAAATGTTGGTTCTCTGAATTATGTTAGGCTTCCGAATGTGATACATTTCATTTTATAATATCTCCACACATTGTTTAGCCTCTGGAAAACCCTATCCTCATGAGAGAATGAGAGTTAAAAGAGAATGAGAGTTTTACTACTGTGAAAATTCTTTTGGCTTTGTAGACCCATGAAAGGGCCTTAAAGACCTCCAGGGGTCCCTGGATCACAGTTAGAGAACCATGGTAGTGACCAGATTTGCTAACTGCAGCTTTAATAATGGTTAATCTGGAAATTAAAGTGGAATGGATTGTTTTACAATCCTCAGTATTAGAAACTATCTTATTCCTTGAACTAAAGAGTGGCCTAATTTTGAAATGCAGTGAATTGGTCATTTACTATTTAAGTGCTTTTTATAGACAAGGCATTGTGTTAGGGTACTACTGAAGATATGCATTATGAAAGTGGATTCCTTTTCAGTAATTTATAGTCTAGCTAGAGAGGTTAGACATAATTTCATGAAAAAGATAACAAGCATTGTGTTGTACACCAGAAATTGATCCAAGATAGTAAACTGACTATACTTCAATAAAGAAAAGCAAAATAAATAAATAAATCAATCATGTACAAGTGGAAAAAAAAAAGATGAACTCAGTGTTCTCAGTAACAAGTGTGACATACAGCCTTGGGTGAAATGAGTTTTAAGTAGGTGGAGGAGAGAGGAGGCCATTGTCTTTATGGGGGGAAAGTGCAGTGCTTGCTCAGTGGTCATTACGTCAGTCAGGCTAGACTGGAGAATTCATACAGAGTACACTAGGCTTACGAAATTAAATTGCAATTTATATTTTTATTCTCACATTGTTTCCCTATTTTTGTAGGATTGTATGGTTTCCAGTATTTTTATAGGTTCTTATTTGTCTTTTAAAAAAAAAACTAATTCTCTGTGATGTGGGTACGACTAATTATCAAACAATTATCAAAATGTTATAACTGATAAATGAGAAAACAAGATTAAGTAAAATGTGCCAAGAATACATAGATATGAGCAATATATTATTTACACATATTAGACTATATTATATATATTCTCAGACTAGAATGAATAATATTCAGATTCCTTTCTTTGGGGGAAAATATGTATATTTATGCATGTACAGGTGAGTATCTGTACCCAAGACTTTACAGAAATATTTTAATGCTTCCTAAAATACCTCTGTATACCTTGTGCTTGGTTGTTCCCTTACGAGATTGTTACAAAGATTTAAAAAGAAAATTTATAAAATGCCTAGCATTAGAAGGCACTCATGGCAGCTATTATTATTATTGTTGTTGTTATAGTTTTTTCAACTCAGAATTATCGCTAATGTACCAGTTCTATAAGACATTGGACTTCTCGATAGTTTGAATGTCCTGATTTGTCCATTTGTTGAATGTAGTAATTCAACTATTCTGGCCTCTGTTTACGGAGTTCTTATGTTACATGCATTGCCTCTTTAGAGTTTTATACCAGTTTCACTGTGAGCTGTGTGGTGGTGGTTGCATTTTATTAATGAGAAAAGTGAGGCCTGGAATGGTTAATTCCTCAAGGTACTTACTAGCTAAGAAGTTGTATAGCTGGGGATCTGAACCCTCATCTATCTCCAAAGTGTTGTCTTTTACATTTCTATTTGGGCAGTAAATTGAGGGAAATATTTTTGGATTGTAGGGGTTTTTTGCTATTTTTCAAAGGACAACTATTTTAAGGGGGTGTAGGGGTTGTAGTTAATCTCCCACTTTAAGTGTATCAATTGGTATTTGGATTCCAAAGTTATTTTTTATTATCGTTACTTTTTCTTAGTTGCTTGATGAATTATGGTAAAATAGTAATGAATTGAAATTTTTCAAGGTGACATTTTACTGTGTTGATGAACAATTCGTTTGTGGGCTTTTACAGCTTGTTTAGGCCAAGAATTAACTTACCTTTACTATCTAATACATTACTTTGTGTATAATATAGTTATAGTTACTTTTGAAAGAGTATTGTGGCTTACAAAGCTTGTTTGAGGAAAAAAAATTCATTTGTACTGGCAGTCAGCCAATATTTTATAAGCTACAATTTTCTTTTGAATAGCTAGTGGTTTGTAGCTCCATAATTTGTGGTTCTTCTGAACTTGTAAAAAGATTACACATATTTAAAAATGACCTTATCACTTCAATGTTTTAAGCACCCTACAGCTGTCGAATTCTGTTATGTTACAGTGTTCTTGTTTTTTTGTTTTTTTAACTTAATTTACCTGGGCTGAGAATCTTTTAAATTAATAATTTATACAGTGGAATTGCCCCCTGCCCTCTGTCAAACCTCCAGACATGCCTAAAACCAAAATCTATTTTGGTAATGTAACACGCAGTTACATTACCAAACGTGAATCTCTCTACATCAGTCTGCCAAATCCTTGCAGTGTCCACGCTATTCCATTTCTTAGCCACTGCTGCTTGGATGTGTTGAATTATGTGGTATGTGGGTTTGTTTGGTGTGTTTAGTGTTCCTGCATGACATTTAGTTTTAAGTCAGTTTTTTTTTTTTTTTTTGTGATGCTGCCACTGCTGCTTTTTCACATGCAGGTGGAAGAGAGCACATCATTTGAAATACTTCATGTTCTGTACCTTATTCTCCTGGCTTCTGTGTAGGTAGTTAAATTTGTGAAACTCTTGAGATTGTTTTAAATCCTTCCTTTTGATTTTAGGTTAAATCCTAAATGGAATATGGTAACCTTTTTGCTCGAAAGATTTTGGAAAGCCAGATTAATAGTTCCATTTTGATATTTATAGAAGTTTCACAGATGAGAATGACCCTACCATTCAACTTGCCATTCAAACTCCATTACCAAGTAGGGATGCTATTTAAAAATATACAATAATGAACTGTTGTCTTTCTTGGGCTAATTCTTTGAGTCTTCTGTTTCTGGAAGGTGGGTGAGATTTGGGTTAATGTTTCCACTTATCAGTGGAATGATTTTTGTAGCTAAAATTTTAGCAAATTGTTAATGGTCAGATCTGTAACACCTGTTAATAATCTTGACATGCTAATAAGGGTTGCTTTTGAAAAGACTCTTACTCTGACAGATACTGATTCTCTTAATTGCACATTGGGCAGACACTGATCCTCTTAATTGATTCTCTTAATTGCACATTTGATAGCTTAAAAATGCAGATACCTGAGTTTCACCTTGAGGGATTCTAACTGAGTTGGTCTGGGACACTGCCTAAGCATCACGAGTTTTAGAGGTGCTTCTTAAATGTGCATCTGAGGCTGAGACCTACTGCTTTGGGAAATTTGTCAGTCCACCCAAAGGGAAATACTTGATTTTGGAGAATACATCTTTACCATTGTAGCTTAAAAAACTTTTTATTTTGAGAAAATTGTAGATTCACTTGCTTTTGTAAGAAATAATAAATTCAATAATAATCTATGATTTGGTCATTTCAAAAGTGTTATAAAAATGGAATCATACAGTATGCAATCTTTTAAGATTGCTTTTTTCACTTACTGTAATTCCATTGAGATCCATCCAAGTTGTTGCATGTATTAATAGTTTGTTCCTTTTAAATAATTTTTTCAATGATTTAATAGCATTGTCTACAGTTTACAATTTTATGTATTGCAATGTATGCCACATACATATTTCTTACTCGATACCTAATGAGCTAATATTTATTAAGAGCTTACTATGTGCCACACACTGCTCAGCAAGACACAGATGAATATATATAGTTTCTTCTACATGTAATTTTCACAACAACTCTAGCAAGTAGGCAATAGTTTGTTCCTTTTTATAGCTGAGTATTCCGTGGTAGTTATGTATGTCTCAGTTTGTTTAATAGGGGGACATTTGGATTGTTTTCTAGCTTTTGGCTATTACCGATAAAGCTGATGTGAACATTTATATACAGGCTTTTGTGTGGTCATACATTTTCATTTCTCTGGGATCAATGCCCAAGAGTGCAACTGCCATGTCTTATGGTAAGTGCACTTTTAGTTTTGTAAGACACTGCTGTACTTTTTCAGAGAGGCTGTAACGTTTTACATTCCTCACCAGAAATGTGTGAGTGGCTCAGTTTCTCTACATCTTTACCAGCATTTTATGTTACTACTGTTTTTCAAGAAAAATTAATAGACTATTATTTAGGGCAGTTGTAGGTTTATAGAAAGTTGAGCAGATAATGGAGTTCCCATATATATCTTCCTCCTTTGGTGATTTCCCCTTTTATTAACATCTAGCATTAGTTAAAATTGATGGACCAATATTGATCCATTATTAATTAAAGTCCATAGTTTTCATTAGAGATCACTATTTGTGTTGTACATTCCGTGGGTTTTGACAAGTACACATATATCCACCATTACAGTATCATACAGAAAAGTTTCACTGCCCTAAAAAACACCTGCGCTACACCTATTCTTCCATCTCTCACCCCTAGCCCCTGGCAACTACTTACTGATCTTTTTCCTATCTCTGTAGTTTTGCCTTTTGCAGAATGTCATATACAGTCGCCCCTCTGTATCTGTGTGTTCTTAACCTTGGAGTTTTATTCTAAGGTTGGTTGAATCGCAGATGTGAAACCCATGGATACTAACAGGCTTGAGCATCTGGATACCGAGGGTTGGCTGTAATTGGAATCGTACATATGCAGCCTTTTCAGCTTGGCTTCTTTCACTTAGCAATATGCATTTAAGTTTCCTCTATGTCTTTTGGTGGTTTGATGGCTCATTTTTTTAATTGCTGAATAATATTCCTCCATGTGGATATATTACAGCTTATTCGCCTACTGGAAGACATCTTGCTTCCGGTTTTTGGAAATTATAATAAAGCTGCTGTAAACATTTGTGTTCAGGTATTTGTGTGAACATAAATTTTCAGCTTGTTTGGGTAAATACCTAGGAGCATGATTCCTGGATTGCATGATAAGACTGCTTAGCTTTGTAAAAAAAACTGCCAAATGGTTTTCCAAAGTAGCTGTACTCTTGCATTCCCACTATTTTGCAATGAATTATTTTTTATTTTAGCCATTCAGATCAGTATGTAGAGATATCTCATTGTGGTTTTGATTTGTATTTCTCTGATGGCTAATGATATTGAACAACTTTTTATGTGCTTATTTGCCATATTTATTGCCTTTCTAGTGAAATGTCTTTTGCTCATTTTCTTATTGGGTTGCTTGCTTTTTTTCCCCCCTGTTGAGTTTTGAGAGTTCTTTATATGTTTTAGATAAAGTCTTTTGTTGGATATGTGGTTTGCAAATATTTTCTCCCAGTTTTTAGGTTGTGTTTTAAATCTTCTTAATCGGGTCTTTCATAGAACAAAAGTATTTTAATTTTGATGAGGTCCCGTTTATCAGGTTCTCTTTTATGGGTCTTTTGTTGTCAAGTCTAAGAACTATAGAACTAGCTCTGTGTCCTGAAGATTTTCTCCTGTGAATTTGATCTTCAAGTTTTTATAGCTTTACATTTAAGTCTGTGATCATTTGAATTAGTTTTTTGTATAAGATGTAAGATTTAGATCAGTGTTGTTTTCTTTGGGCCTCCAAATTAATATCCAGTTCCTCCAGCACCTTTTGTTAAAAAGGCTGTCCTTCTTGCATTGAATTGCTTTTGCACCTTTTTCAAAACTTAGTTGGCGTGGTTTTGTGGTTCTCTTTCTGGGTCTCCTCTGTTCTTTGATCTCTGTCCTTCTGCCAATACCACACAGTCTTGATTCCAGTAGCTATATAATAAAGCTTTAAATTATGTGGAGTGACTCCTCCCCTTTTTTTCTTTTTCAGAATTGTTTTAGCAAATTCTGAGTCTTGTGCCTTCCCGTGTAAATATTTGAATAAGTTTGTGTCTTGAGAAAAATGTTGATGGGAATTTCATTCAATTTATATATCAATTTGGGGAGAATTGACGGCTTTACTATGGTACATCTTTACCATTGGATTTAAGTAGACTGGAATGAGATTAGAGAGAAGGAGTTCTGTAGAGGAAGTACTACTTAAATTGGACAGAGAGATTTGTTTGTAACTAGAAAAATGTTAACTTTTTAGACTGCCCCACTCCCACCTGTTGGTGCTTAAAAAGAAACACCAATAATAGAGCAATGGAAATGGAGGTAATTGTTAATTTATTCATAAATGTATTTACTCAATATCCTTATCAATATTGTAGGCCAGGCACTGTTCTAGGCACTGGAATGCAGTTAAATAAAAGAGGCAAGGTCCTTTCTTCCATTCACCTTATGTTCCTTTGGGGAAATGGAAAACAAATAATCAAGAAATACATCAGTTAAGTGATGCAGAGAATTAAAATGTAGGTTGATATAAAAATAGGAGAGTGATGGGGTGGTTACTTGATTGGATGATCAGGGAAGCCCTTATTTATGGTTCTCATTTATGGGTAGGTCTGAATGTTAAGAAAGAGAAAAAGAAGATTGTTCCAGTCGAGGGAACTGCCGGTGCAGTGCAGGGACATAGTCAGTATGTGGGAGGGACCAAAAAGGAGGACAGTGATCAGAGTGTAATAACCAAGAGGGAGAGAGTGAGGTACAGGTGAGAGTTTGGTGAGGTGGGCCCAAATCAGCTGAGACTTTGTAAACCTGGGAGAGGAGTATGATTTTTATTCTGAGGATGATGAGAAGCCGTTGGAAGATTTTGAATAGGGGAGTGAAAAGGTTTGATGTTGTAAGCAATGAGTCAGTTGTTTGGAGGAGGGGCCAGAATGAAAGCAGGAAGATGATTAGGAGGATATTTCTGTTTAGGTGAAAAATGATGCTAGAAAGGATTCAGGATTCATTTTAGAAGGAGGGTTATTGGCTATGTTGACCATCTGTATGTCAGGGCTGAACTTTTTCCATTTAGAGCTTGGGTGGTTGGTTATTGGTGTTCAGTGAGATGGGTAAGGCTTGGGAGGGGAGTAGGTTTTTGGGTAAAAAGTTTCAAACTGTTTTGATGACTTTGTTTTCACTGCTGGCAGGGCATCAGTTGGACAGACAAGTCTTGAGTTGAGGTAGAGGCAGAGGAGAAGGGCAATTCCAGGTAATAGAATAGGTATGGTGGGAAGAAAATTGGTCTTTCAGTCAGGAAACCTGATTTGAATGTGGGCTCTATCACTAATAGTTTTGTGACCTTGGTTTAGTCCTTTTGAGCCTGTGTTGCCTGCCCCACCTTGGGGTGGGGGTTGGGATAGTAGTGCATACCTGCCTCTCTCAGGGCTGCTGTGAAGATGAAGACTGTATGGGTTACTTCAGCTGTGATGATAATGTACTAGTTCTCTTGCTGGCTGGCTGGTTCGTAGATACTCATTTCATTAACATGCTTCATAAGTTCAAATGTATCATTTAGTAATGTGTGTTCATTAGATATTTTATATTAAAATTATTTAGAGTACCTAGCTCAGTGTGAGGCATTCAATAAATTGTAGGTGATAATCATTATTATTACTCAACACTGGCTGTAAAAATAGCATAGCAAAAGGAGATGACAATCCCTGCCCTCCAGGAGTTTTGTTTTTCAAGTTAAGTCATACTCACATGAATGCAAGGCCTTCAGTGCCCTAGTGTCTAAATTTGTGGTACAGGTACAGATTATGAGGTCAGGGTAGGCTTCTTCACTAGGCCTCACTGTGGCAGTGAGATTAAATGTGGCCCTGGAAAAAAAGATAACATTTTGGATAGACAGGGAGGGCAGGGTAGACATTTCATACTAGGAGGGGTTTGATTTGATGTGATCTGATTTTGGTTTTATTTATTTTATTTAATGTATTTATAATTAGGGGTAGCAAAGCATACATGTTATTGCCACTGCTGAGGAAATCATTAGTAACACTTAAAAGATTCTCATTCTGTAACTTTGTAATGTTATGATTGAATTTACCTTTCTCCCTGTATGATATATTGAATGTGTGCCTGCTCTCCAGATGGTATTATAGTATAGAATTTATTTTTGGAGTGTCCTTTGTTTAAAATACGGAATTGCTTTTATAGTATACCTAGGTTTAATGTTTGTTTTGGGTTTTCTCTTGTACGTGTACAAATAACAATGTTCTCTCTATTTTATGCTGTAAGATTCGTTGTTAGGAAGGCAGGGCAAAGTTTTGAAATTTCCTTGCGTAATCTCCCTTCACATCTTTAGATTATTTGGATCTCAACTGTTTATAAATTCATGTGCATATGTGGGATGCTGGGATGCTGGGATGCTGGGATGCTGGGATGCCTCTGTCTTGGAAAACAGTGCCATTAGAATCGCTGTAAAGCCTGTTCTGAAATTGGGTTGTCTCTTAATACAATGCACTGTTCTCTCTTGGTCACTGTAATGGTTTGCAAATAGACAGACCCTAGGTCATGCTTCTTGTATGCAGCTGTCTTTCTTGGTTACTGGAAGTGAGATGCTTTTAATTTGCGTTTCAGGAAACCTAGGTTTAATTGCGTATCTACTGGAATACTTTGCACCACTAACTAGACTGTAGAGGATCTGGTAACATTCCAGTAGCCTTATTGATACATAATCACCTTGGTGAAATTGTACAGTATCATGATGAATTTTATAATTTTAATAATAAAAGCCAACATTTACCAAGTGTTCTTGTGCCATGCATCTTGCTAAGCAGCTTTAAAACATGGGCTTTTTTTTTTTTCATTTAAACATCACAACAGCTTAATGAGGTGAATACTGTTTTTATTCGCACTTTACATGTCAGACAGAAAGATTAATTTCCTATTCCAAGATTACACACTTAACAAGTGGTAGAGCAGGGATCTGAACTGAGGCAGTCTGATTTCAGGGCCTATTCTCTTATCCACTGTGCTTTATAGTCTTCTCAGGTAATGTCTTTCTGGGAAACTATTCGTTTTGGGAATTTTATCTTTTATGTGTACCTTGTGTGAAGGCATTGGAAGCTTGTTAAGTTCTGTTAGGGATTTTATAGTTGCACCCATCACCTTACCTTGTGTGAGGGATTGGGCATTGTATTAGTTTTGTAATTCCAGCTGCTGAATTAGAGCCCCGAAATACATTGGCCAAAACACCAGATCCAGTGCATAATAGTTCAGAGCAGGTGTCCACATCAGCATGTGGCTCACCTTTATATAGGCATTTAGGGACCTCACGCGTTAGGGCTAATAGGGATTCTACCATCCTTAGTACCTGACTTCCAAGGTTGTTATGGTTGGCAGCACAGTGCAAGAGGTTTTTCTCTTAAGTGAGGTGAAAATTGCAAATATAAATTTCCACTCACTTTGGTTGCTGAGGGTTTAGTCTCATTGCCTTACCTAATTGCGCAGAGATTGGGTAATGTCATGCCCTTTCTCCTTGCTGACAGTAGGAGGTAGGATGTCATTCTGTAGTATTTTGAGTATTTCATCAGTGTTGAAATGTTCTTGGGAGTGCATTTTCAGCTACAGAATATGGAGGTGGGGAGCTTTGTCCCAGCTACAACTGTTTTTCGAAGGAACAGTGGACTTTGGTGGATAGTTAGCAGTCTCTGCCATAGTTGTAATAGATTTCAGCAAGAATGCCAGAACAGCCCAGTGCTATGTTTACAAAGTATGACTGCACACATTCATCTCTGGCTTCTTGTACCAGCTGTGTGAGGTAAGTAGATAAACCAAGTAGTGGTGGTCGCATTGTAAATGAGAGAACTGAGACTGAAGTGAGTAAACATTGAAGGAAACCAACAGGAAATTGCTGAACTGAGACTTCAGTCTAGATCTCATGGCTTCAAAGTCAGTGCAGTTTGTGTAACACACCATTTTTAGGGGCAGAAAATTCTGTCCAACATTTTTTATACTTACTGCTATTGCTGTTTTTACATCTTTCCTTAACAGTGTGTCCAATATAATATTAGTGATGTCCAATTTAATATATGGACAAATTACTGGCATAATTTGATCTTATTTTGAAGATTCAGAAGTACATCAAGAACTTGCATTGCTTCATTGTCATCATTACATTCATAAATGATGTCATACTTTAGGTATGCCAGTTAATGGAATACCAGGCAACAGAGATTTTGCTCTCTTTTTGTAAGTTACATTTTATAGCCTTGTTTCCGGTAGATAAAATGACGTGTAAAATGAGCAAAGGAAATAAAAAATAGAAATAAAATAATTGTGGCAGTCATGTTTTCTCTGTTAGTCAAATGTATTTCTCTTGAAATACAGTGCTTATTTATGTAATTTCACAGATAATTTTACTGTACTTATAATGTGGGAAAAACCATTTTAGTACATGCTACTCAAGAAATTGGGAATATTTTCTGCTTTATAGCAGCTGGAGGAGTCCTTTCTCCTCTCTGACACACTAGGAGGTGAGGTGCCATTCTTTAGTATTTTGAGTATTTCTTCAGTGCTGAAATGTTCTTGGTGAAGTGTTTTCAGCAGCAGCATTTGTGGTAATCTGATTTAGGGATTGGAAGCTGTGGACTATGGCAGAATGTTAAGTATTTGTACAGATGGATTATTAATCAGGTGGAGACTTCTACACATTCCCACTTTACTAGAACAGACAGCAAGCTCATTCTAGTTGACTTATTTTTGATTATTTTTCTTGGAACCCTATCATGATGTGCACTTTATTCCTAAATTATTTCAGAAGAGGTGACTTTAGTACAGCTGAATTTTAGTAAGTAGAAATTACATGATTTAAATTTATTTTACATATAGCAAACTACCTTTTTGACATCCCTTACAGCTTTAGTTTTGCTATGAAAGGGACAGAGATCAGACAAAGAAATACCATTCTTTCTGCATCTGGTTGGTGACCTGTAACTTTGTGGGATATCAGTGTATTTTGCTGAAGTTGTGCCTTAGGGTTCCAGTCTTTGCTTAGATTTTCAGTTGTCTTACAAAATATCGATAGGAATATAGTGATTGAATCGTAAATTTACTGAAGCCTAATTGAAGTCTTTATACAACACAGACTAGCATTACTTGAACGCTTTTGCAAGAATAAATAGTTACCCAGATCCGTAATCTGTTATTTTAGCATATACATTATGAGTAAAAAGATAGACTAAAAAATAGACTGAATTAAGATTTATCTTCCAACTTCTAGCTTTGAATTATTCTCTTTTTGGCAATGTACACATTTAATTTTGGCTTTCTACCACAGACAAGGAATGTAGGCAAATGCACTGCTAAAATTCTTTCGGTGCCTCTTTACTTGCCTAAAATGATGGGACAGCAGTTTCAGGCTATTTTAATGAAGTTCAGTGACAGTAAATGATAAGATATGTCATTTGAATCTGGGTCATAATGTGATTCTTGTATTCACCTGTATTTATAATTTCAATGTGTAGTACAAAAAAACCACTTGGACAAATACAAAACATTTAAGCTGAGAATGAAGCACTTCACATACTATTATTCTTCAAAAAAAAAAAAAAAGAAAGAAAGAAAGAAAGAAAGGATCTGAGACTACTAAGAAGGAAGGAAAGAGCTCTGGAGTCTAGAATTGGAGTCTCAGCCTTGCTGAAAAGTTGTTTGGTGACCTTGGACAAAGATATTTCATCTCTTTGGGTCTTAGTTTTCTCTTTGAGAAATAAGGATTGTGTAGTTAGTCTTTTTGACCAGGTTTAGCAGTCTGTGATTTTATGATTCTGATCTCCTTATACTCCTAATGTGTTTTTCTGTTTTGTAGAGAAAGTTAACAGTATAGAGCTGCCAGCTCTTTTACTTTTGTCTTGATGAATGGTTTTGATAATAGAAAACATGATTTGAATTATCCAATCTAACTTTATTATGTTTTCTAAAACTAGTTTTAAAGGAGGCATGAAATTGGAAGTATTTAGTTTATTTTAATTGTCCCTCACTGCTGTCACTGTGAAACAAGCATATGAACTAGAAAGGCAGACAAAAACACTTTTAAAACCTTCTAACCAGTGAAAGGAAATCACCTAGGTACCTACTGTACCTTTTAAAGTCCTTTGAAATTCCATTTTAAGGCAGAGGGCAGTAAAATCATTTAATGCGAGTATGTCTGTGGATCTTTTCCCAATGCAGATTTAAAAATTTTCTCTAAACATTTTATCATTAAAGTTTAAATAAGCAAAAAAGTTGAAAGAATTGTACAGTGAACACCTGTTTATTCTACAATTAGCTCAATCTCAGCAGTTAATATTTTCTTTTATTTGCTTTATCACGTTTATCCATGTATTTATCTCACTACCCATCTATCATTCCATCTTATTTTTGATGTGTTTCATAATAAATTGCAGACATCCTTACAGTTTATCCCTAAACACTTCGATGTGCATATAATTAGCTGGAGTTCAATACTTGTTTATACGTTTAAGAGTTGAAATTTACGTATGTAAAAAATGCATAACTCTGAAGTCTACCTCAGGTGGCAGTCATTAATTGAGCACCTGACATTTCCAGGATTGGTGCCAGTCTGGTAGATAGATGAAGACACAGCTTCTGCCTTCATGGTGCTAATGAGATAAACAGGAGAGATAGGTAAGAAAGTAAATTCATTATTACTTAGACCTTTTAGTTGCAAATAATAGAAATTCATAGTATCTCAATATATAGGTACTTTCAGAACTCAGGGGCAGGAATTGGAAGAGCTCTAGGAAGAATTGGAACCAAGAACTGGAAGCTCATAGGACTGTCTCCTACCTCTGTTTGACTCTGCCCGACTCTGCCCATCTGTTCCTTTTCACTTTGAAGATCTGCTTTCTCCTCTTTAGTACATATGGTAGAATGTGGCTGCTTCCACAGCCTTTCTTTAAAAACTAACAGTTCTCAGCCACACAGAGACACCAATTTTCTATTTTAATTTCAATTCTACATTCTTGGGAGGTAGAATCTGATTGCCCAGTCTGGTTCAGCTGTGTTTGAGGGTAAGGATTTGAAGTACATACTTCCCGCCTTTGTGGATGGAGCTAAGTAGAAGGCATAGAAAAGACAGTTCCCAGAGCAAGTATGGGGCTATTGTAGGCACGCTGACACTGAAAAAATGCTTCTAACTACAGGTGTGATAAATAATTCTACAGAAAGAACAGGGTGTCGAAATTGCATAGAGGGGAATGAATCCCTATTTAAGGATATTATCGTGGTCAGGGACAGCTTCCTGGAGAAATTGGTGGCTGTGGGTTTTGAAAGATAAGTTCAAGTTCAGCAGTGGGAGAAGAGGTTATATGCATTACAGAACAGCAGTAGAAAGACAGGAAGTGGCATAGTGTAAATAGGTAATGGTAAGCATGTTAGCACATTTGTAGTATAATTTTTGATGTGGGGCAGGTTTGTCAGAGGTGGCGGGGAGAGGGAGAAATGTAAGTAGGTAGGTAGATATATAGGTGGGTAGTAGAATAGATAGATATTTAGATAGATGTAGATCAGGGCCAGTTCAAAGGAGAACCTAATTTTGTGAAGATAAGGGAAACAAGGAAGAGTAGGTGACAATCAGGTTTGTTTCCTTATGAAATCATTTCATTGGTTAAACTGGAGGCAAGTTCATCCTCATGAGAACCTGGGCTAAGAAAATGACAGTGAAAAGGAAGAGGGGAGATGCTTAGGCAGTAAAATGTTCAATACTTGGAATTTATTGAATGTTAAGTGGAGAAGGAGAAATCTTAAGATGACTCCTCCTGATCTTCTGATAGTGACTGAATGGATGGGATCCAGCCAACATAAGAAAAACAGGATATTGAGGTGCTGTTAGTGGTATATTTCTTGATCTGGCTGATAATTAAAAGGACACTTTTTTTTAGGACTGTTAAATTGTGCTTAGATGAATTAGGCATTTTTCTGTATCTAAGTTATATTTTATAATCTAAAATATTAAAGAACAAAAAGAAACAAAATATGCTTTGGGAAAAAGATGCCAACTTTAGGATTGAACATTGGCATTTGGGGTATCCATGTGACCTTCCAGATGGAGATGTGTAGAAGGCAGTTGGATATGAAATCTGAAGTCTGAGAGAGAAGTATGGGCTGCTGATACAGATGAAAGGATTAGATTAGCTCTGTAGTTCTGCCTGGCTGTCAGTTAGGATCTTCTGGAGAGTTAGAAAAAATCCTGATAGCCTAGATCCCACCCCGGGCCAATTAAATTGGTCCCTGGAGGTATGAGGGCACAACATCTAGCTTAAAAATCTTCCTGTGCCTCTTATTCGAATGCACGGAAATGAGAACCACTGGGTTACAGAAAAGTTACTTATACCCTACGTCTGTGATGGAGAGTTAGAGTTGTGCAGAGAGGATTTTGTAATTGCTTTAGATTTCAATATGTTTATATTTTGGGGGACATAATTCTTATGCCTTGTGCTTTCCCCCCTTTAATACCTGAAATTTTAAAAAGTATGCTTTTTGTTAAAATAATGATGCACACGTATTCTTAAAGAAGCATATGTGGAAAATACGAGCTATTTTTAGTTAAAACAATTTTAAAACTGAAGATTTCCTTTGATGAAATGGCTTTGTCCTCTCCAATTTTAATTATTAATAATGTATAGTTCTTGCAGCCAAACATAGAAAATTGCCTCATCTGCTGCAGTGTCTTTGAATAGTAAATATGAAGGACAATGATTGGTAAATGAATTGTGTGTGTGATGTAGTCTGAAAGGCAGACAGCTGTAAATGATGAGAAATTGTCTCTGATGTATGTGATATGAAAAGGACAGTTGCTCACTTATCTGTCTTTTCATTCCCTCACTGCCTGGCTTTATAACTCATCAGGTTTCTGTATCCATCAATGAGTATTTATTAAAGTACCTGGAATATGCCAGGAGTATATTAGGAAATTTATATGAGTTACTAAATAAATAGATAAATAGATGAAAATGCATGGGACTAGTACTAAGCATGCTAGTGTTTTGAGTTTCAGATGGCAAATAAATGACAGCAGAGCACAAAATTATTTGATAATTATTAGAATTCATTTGCTGTTCAGAAACTGGAATGATTTCTTGGGCTTGAGCATTTAGGTATGACTTATACATAGATGATTCTTCTAACTCACTGATTTCTGGTTCCTTGAATTCTCCTCTAGTGATCTGGTATTCCCTGGACCTTAGTCAGACCATGGGCCTCAGATCCATTATTTTCATTGTCTCTATCTTCTTGGTGTTCTCACTCCCTTCCTCACCCAGTGTAAATTCCATACTCAGTCATTATACAAACTCTTCTGCATATACCCCCAACTCCCATGCCCTTCTTGCTTTTTTATACTCACTTGGCAAAACTTATAATCCTTGTTAAATCTGACTCCTACTCTGTACCTGTGCATCTGAACATTGCTGGGAAATACATGTGTGCACGTGAGCGCGCACACACACTCCAACATCTGTGCTGATTTTAAATTCATGACCTTGAACCTCAAGTGGGTCCTTAATGCTGCCAGGCAATCATATGTACCTAGTCCATTCACTCTATACCTCTCCTAGATCGCTCCTTTACACCGTCACCTTTCCCTTTAAGCCCATAACACCTTCCCTCCCATTCAGCTGATGACCTTGCTTCCTAAGAAACTTCCTACTTCACTAAGAAAACTGAAGCACTCTGCCTCTGCATTCTACCCTTACTCCTGTTAGCATAGATAAAACATCTGTGCATCTGTCAAAGACAATCGCTTTACTTGTGTGCTAAATACCACCCCTTTCTCAACTAGTCAAGGATATTGCTCCAAGAATCAACCCCCCTCCAGTTCTCCTGCATCACGTTTTTACTTCCTGTTGGATCGTCCATCAGCATATAAACATGTTATTTTCCCCACTTTAACGAATACTTTCTTTATCCCACTTGTACTGCCATTTATTTACCCCACATTGTAGTTGAACGTTTAGAAAGTCTTCTCTATTCAACTGTTTCTAATTTCTTTCCTCTTACTGTCGCTCTTCCTCTTATTTTTTGGGGGGGGAGGGGGGAGGTAATTAGATTTACGTATTTATTTTTAGTGGAGGTCCTGGGGATTGAACCCAGGACCTCATACATGCTAAGCACACACTCTACCACTGAGCTATACCCTCCCCCCTATTATTTTTTATTGAGATATAATTCACATACCATAAAATTCACAATTTAAAGTGCACAGTTCAGTAGTTTTTAGGATATTCACAAAGTTGTGCATCTATCACCATATCTAATTACAGAACATTTTCATCATCCCATAAGAAACCCTGTACCTCTTAGCAGTCACTCACTATTCATTTTGTGTCCCAATCCGTGGCTCTGCCTATTCTGTTGGAATCTGCCTGTGTCTCTATGGATCTGCCTGTTCTGGAAATTTCACATAAAGGGAATCATACAGTATGTGACCTTTGTGTCTGACTTCTTTTGCCTAGTGTGTTTTCCAGGTTCACTATGTTGCAATATTTATAAGTACTACATTCCTTTTTATGACTGCATCATATTCCATTGCATGGATGAGTACCACATTTTGTTTACCCATCAGTTTTTGGACATTTGGGTTGTTTCCATTTTTTGGCCATCATGAAATACACTGATATATTCATATTCATATTCATATATTTGTGTAAGTGTGATTCAGTTCTCTTGGGTGCATACCTAGGAATAGAATTGCTTATGTTTAACATTTTGAGGAACTATCAAACTGTTTCAAAGGGACTGCATTTTAAATTCCCACCAGCAGTGTATGAGGGTTCCAGTTTCTCCGTCTCATTCTCTCTTAAGCCAACTTGACTGAGTCAGACTTTTTCTCCTCCTCTTAGACTGAAAACTGCCTTTGACAAGGTCTTCAGTAACATCAAAGTACCGAAATTCAGTCAGTTCTCAGTCTTCCTTGTGTCTGACCTATAAACAACATTTGACATAGTTGATTACTCATTCCTCCTCTGTATACTTTTTTCACTTTTGGCTTCCAGAATACTACACATTCTTTTCTCTCCTTCCTAGCCCCTCATTTTATTGGTCAATCCTTGTAAGTTTCCTTTGTTATTTCTTCCTTTCTCCTTACTTTTAAAAATAGGAATTCCCATTGGGGGTCCTGTCTATACTTGCACATCTTCTACTACTGTCCTGCAGTGGCCCCCAAGTCGGTATCTCTGAGGTCTCTCTTTTTGTAGTTCAGAGCCATATATCCAACTGCCTACTCAGCCTCACCAGGATGTCTAATAGATATCTGACGTGGAACATGCCTAAAACCAAAACCTTCTCCTTCTCTTCATAACATGCTCCACCTGTAGGTCTTTCTAGTTCTAGAGACAATTTCATCCTTCAGTTGTTCAGGCCAAAAACCATGACATTAACCTCCACTCCTCCTTTCTCACGTGACACATCCAGTCTGCTAGGAGGTTCATTTAGCTTTACGTTCAAAGTATATGCAGAGTTGGAACACTTCTCACCACCTCCACTGTTGCCATCATCTTGGTCTGATTATCATCTCTTATGTGGATCTTCGTAAAAGATTGCTTTTCAGAACCCCTGCTGTATATACCTTTGCCTCCAACAGTCTATCTCGACACAGTAGCTGGAATCATCCTTCAGGAATGTGTCAGATCATACTCATTTTCTGTCCAAGCCCTACATTGACTCCCCTTTCACTCAGTAATAGCCAAACAAGGCCCTGTTTCGTCTGACCCTATTACTTCTTTGACCTCATCTGTTTCCTCTGGTTCCCTGTATTCACCTTCTTGCTATTTTTCAAACAGCCTAGGCATGCTTTAGACTCATGGCCTTTGCATTTGCTGTTCCTTCTGCTTCAAATATCCTTCACTTCTTTCAAATCTGCTCAAAACTTATCTTGTCAATTAAGTTTACTATAATTTTTAATTCTATAACTATCTTTTCATACACTTTGGGGTTCCTCTTAACTCTGCTCTTTTTTTTTGCATAGCACTTAACTGTAACATTGATGGCTGCATTATTAACTTATTTATGATGTTTATGATACATTGTTCTCCATCCCAACCCCTCTGCTAGAATGAAGCTCTGTGGGGACAGGGATTTTTGTTTTGTTCACTGATGTGTCTTAAAGTGTTTAGAACAGTGGATGGCACATAGTAGCCATTCAGGAAGTATTTGTGGAATGAGCAAATGATGGATAGTTATATGTGGAAGATAGTGTCTGAGGCAGGCCTTGAAAATTTTTGATAAGCAAAGTTTTGGGGAGAAAAAGAGCGGCTTGGGAAATAATTTTCCTGTTCCCCTCTTCTCTGTGCCTTTAGCAAAATCTGTCTTTCAAGGCATGGGCATTTGAATTAGGACCTGAGTTTGAATCTACTTCTTGCTGTATATATGACATTGAGCAAGATTTGTGGCCACCTGTGAGTCTCTTTTTTCAGTCATTTTTATTGAGGTACACTTTACATATAGTAAAATTCACCCTTTTGGGTATACAGTTCCATGAATTTTGTTCAGTCATGTTACCACCACCACAATCAAGATACAAAGTATTTCCATCACTGCAGAAAGTTCCTTGGGTCCCTTTGTAGTCAGTCTTTTATCTCTTGTCCCTGGCAACTGCTGATCTAATTTCTATCCCTATAGTTATGCTTTTTCCAGAATGTCACATGCATGGAGTCATTTAAGTATGACTCCTTTTGAGTCAAGCCTCTTTCATTTAGCCTAACGCTTTTGAGTTTCATACATGTTATTGCATGTTTCAGGAGCTGATATCTTTTTACTGCTGAGTATTACTCCAGTGTATGGATATACTGCAATTTGTTTATTCATTCACTAGTTGGTGGATCTTTCAGTTTTTTCTAGTTCTTAGCCATTGTGAGTAAAGTTCCTATAAACATTTTCCTGTATTTTTATATATATATATATACACACACACACACATTATATAATATTATATATATAATTTTTTTGGGGGTGGACATATGTCTTCATTTCTCATGGGTAAATACCTAGGAGTGATATTGCTGGTTATATGTAAGTGAATTTAACTATGAAAAATTGCCAAACTATATTTCAAAGTGGTGAATCTTTTTTCACTTTTATTAAATGAGACTATTGGTCAGGATTTGTAGTTACAAGCTACAGAAATTGATTCTGGCAAACTGATTTTGAATAGAATATTTTTAGGTGGTTCACAGAATATTTTAGAGGGCTGGAGAAACAGTCTGAGAAGTTCTGTATCTGGATATGTTATCCTAGGCACAGATGCTGGAGTTTCAATGCCAACACTCAGGGGATGCTGGACACTAAGTAGAACTTCTGTCTCTAGAAACCAGATGATGCTACTCTGCTGCTAGCTCTTGCCGGAATGGGTTCTCTGAGGACTCAGTGGTTCATTGAGCCATACTTTTTGCATCACCTTCTGGAGGTGGGCTCTGTCTCATAAGGTGGGGTATTCCCTAAACATGGAAAGCGGATTCAGATGTGGGGCTGCTAAAGGTGATGACATACATCTACCTCCAGAGGTGGTTGTGATTAGATAAAATAATTTTGGTATAGTGTCTCAAACTTAATAGGTGCTTTCTGCTTAGTAGGGTGTAAATGTTAGTTTACTTCCCTTTCTCATCTGTCTTTTTTAGGTAAATTTTTAATTGAAGTATAATAAAACAAAGTACATAAATCTTACGTATATACAGCTTGATGAATTTTCATGAAGTGAATTCATCCTTTTAACCAGTATCCAGAAGAAGAAATAGAACATTACCAGCACCCCAGAAATCTCTTTATGTTCCCCCTCGTGGAAACTGCTCACTCCCCTCCTCCGCCACATAACCACTGACCTAACTTTGACTAGTTTTGCCTGTTTTCTGACTTTATGTGATCAAAGCTGTATGTTATGTTTTGTATGTGTGATTTCTTTCAGTATTTGTGAGCTTCATCCCTGCTCTTGTGCGTGGCAGAAGTTCATTTCACGTTGGCCCATTGTATAAATAGAACACTCCTTACTGTTGAAGGACATATGGGTTATTTCCAGTTTGTGACTAATTCAAGTAAATGCTGCTGTGAACATTATTATTATTATTATTATTTTTGTATCCATACAGGGTAGAATTTATTCATTCCATGAATATTTTTTGCACTGAGTTTTAGAAATTTATTTTACAATTTTGCAATCATCTTAAACTTATGGAAAAGTTGAAAGTACAATTAAAAAAGTTTTTTTTCCCTCTGAACTAATTGAGAATAAATTGTTGACCTGATGCCCCATTCCTCCTAGTCAGGTGCATAATTCCTCAACAAGTGTGTTTTCTTACAGAGCCACAATACAGTTGTCAAAATCAGAAGGTTAACATTTACGCATTACCATCTTCTAAGCCTCAGGCCACATTTAAGTTTTACTGATGGTCCCAATCATGCCTTTCTTTAGCCAAGAATCTTATCCCTTAATCTCCTTCAGTTTGGAACAGTAGTCTCACAGTGTTTCCTTCACTATCATGGCCCTGACATTGGAGCTGACCTTTCTGTTTTCTTGTTTGTTTGTTTTTAAAGTATAGTCAGTTACAATCTGTCGATTACAATTACAGCACAGTGTCCCAGTCATGCATATACATACATATATTCATTTTCATATTCTTTTTCATTAAAGGTAATTACAAGATATTGAACATAATTCCCTGTGCTATACAGCAGAAATTTGCTGCTGTGAACATTCTTGCACATGTCTTTTGGTTTACGTATGTGCACTTTTCTGTGGGTGTGTAACATGGAGCGGAATTAATGGATCATGGATTCTGTATATGTTCAGCTTTAGGAGAGAATGCCAGAAAGTTTTCTAAAGTAGTTTTCCTACTCTGTACTCCAGTTAGCAGTGCCTGTGAGTTCCAGTTGGGTGCATTGATCTTTTTGACATCTTGTCCTTTTAGTCAAACTTTTTACTCCAGTTATAATATTTGATTCTACCTAATCAGTCGCTTGCATCTCTCTATTATTAACTCTTTGATATGAGATTCCATGTTTTACTTATCTCTATCTTAGTATTAAGTACAGAATATAGGGTATACATAGTAAATGCTCAGTGAAAGTTGCATGAAAAAAATGAATAAAAACATGTCTGTAGGCTGAAATAATCTTGGCATTATAGGGGGAGAGAATTCAGTGATCTGATTGGAATTAGAAATGACTGGTATATTGGAAACTGTGGTGACAGTGTGGAATTAAGTCAGGTAGAATCTGATTGGATTCTGTAGGTAATAGTCCTTTTAGTTCCTGAACTGGGAGTGAGTTAATGAAAGCTATTTGATTCTGTGAATGAAGAATTGTATTTTTCTTTGAAGGTGTACCTAACTCTTAGGAAACAGTTACAATAAAAGATCTGGGCTCATGACTGGCCACAGATTAGACAAGGCATGGGGTGGTGTTTATCTGGTAGCTTTATCCCCTGAGTGCGTAATTTCTTCCTAACAGGAGATCAAATCTTTCTTATAAAGAGTAGAACTAATGTAAAAATGTAAGTAGATTTTTTTCTTATTCTCTGCATATTTTATTCTGTGGTAATCCAAGATTCAGAACTTTTAAAATGTATATTGTGGAGTATAATTTATGACAGAGAGGAAATGCAGCTTCTGCCAATGTGAGTCCACATGGAATTTTGAATGACTCTAATCTCCAGAGTGACTTGTTCACCTTCTCTTCTGCTTTATTGTTGTTGTTCTACTCTAGCACTTTTGTTCTTTTTGTCTCAGAAATCAGATATAGAACATTTATGAAGTAGCTCGAATCTTGCTTCTGACAGCTTATACCACAAAGGGGATGGGGAGAGGGGGAGTCTTCTTTGGATAAGAAGGGAAAATCCTTACAAAAGGGAAAATAATCTTACAATATGGCATTCACCACCTTAACCAAGTAATTAAACTTAGAATCAATGAGCTGACATCAGTTACTCCCTACTTAGTGCAGTGAGAATTACATTATATCACCTTTGGTTGTATTATTGCCAGAAATGAGGAAATAATCAGAGGAACATAATGTAGGGATATTCTGTAAGGCATTTGGCCTGGACTCCTGAAAAAAAGACACAGGTGGAAAAAAAAAAGTAGGAGACTGGGGTATTTAAAAAAATAAATCTCCCCCTCCCTCAGTTATACAGTCTTTATCAGTTCTTTTGGTGGTTTTCTTAGGAAATTCAGTCATATGTCTTTGACTTATTGGAGTTTATTATTGATAGCATTACCCATTATCCTGGCAATGTATACATCTTACAACCTTTAACTTCCTTTACCCTCATCTGAAGTTATATGCTTATGCTTTTATTATAGTTGTATATTTTATTCTATATATTAAAGCTCCACAAGTCAGTTTTGCTATAACAGTTAATACTCATTTGGATTTACCCATGTATTTATCATTTTCTTTGCTCTTTTCCTGTCTGGATCTCTGATCTTTTTGTATCTTTGATAATTTTCTTTATGCTTGAACAGCCTTTAGAATTTCTTTTAGTACAAGTCTGCTGGTGGCAAACTCTCTCAGTGTTTGTTTTTCTATAAGTGCCTTTATATGCATTCATTCCTGAGGGATACATTCTCTGGGTATAGAATTCTGTATTGGAAATTATTTTCTCCAAGCACATTGAAGATACCATTCTTCTGTTTTCTGGTATCTGTTAATAAACATTGAGAGCTGTCAGTCTGTCTCTCCTTTGAAGGTAATCTGTCTTTTTTCCTCTCATTTAAATTTTATAACAACCCTGTGAGGTAAAGGCTTTATTTTTGTTTGTACAGATGGGAATAGAAACTCAGAACAACCTGCCAATGTCAGTTAGCAAACGGTAGATTAAAATCCAGGTCTGTTGGACATCAGCACCTGTACTTTTCCCACTTTGCCTTATTGCTTCTCAATAAAAGTACATACTCATCTGTTCGATGGTATTTATTGAGTTCTGTTATATGTATAATACTGTGCCAGGGATTAAGGTGGGTACCAGATTTTGAGACGTAATTCTGATCCTCAATTTATAGTTTGGAGAAAAGCATGCCAAAAACATTTGGCTTGCAATATGAGATAGTATATGATTAATAGCTAAAATGGTGCTAGCTTGCAGTAATTACTGAAAGAGTTTATGCAAAGAGAATTTTATAATTGTCTGGAAGTGCCAAAGAGTGTCCTGTGAAGGGTGTGGAACTCTGCACTCTGGGCAGAATTTGTTGAGAGTGGAGATTGTAGAGACTGTTTTAGGCAGAGGTAAATAACATAAAAAAAGGCATGGTGGGCTGGGTGATGGATTTGGCAGATAGCAGCAAGGTTGATTTGGGTCTATCTGAAGTTTATAAATGTTTTGGAGATAAGGTTTTATGTGATGCTCCTCAGTATGGAGAAGTGTAAATACCTGCTCTCTGTCTTAAGTCACAGTAAATCCTTGAAGTGTTGTTTTGGGGTGGGGTGATAAAATGATAGTGGATGATATTACTTAGAGGGTAAGAACTTGCTTGACTTGATATTCCAACCTAAATTTCAGTTATGATTCTATCACTGCTTCACTTACATTGTAAGTAAGTTAACTTTTTAAAGCCTCAGTTTCCTGTGATTTCGAGATGATAATAGTACTTACCTCGTAGAGTTGTTGTGAGGATTAAATAGAGTAATGTGTGCAATGTGCTTAGAACGGTGTCTGGAACATAGGCATAGTGAACACAATTTGTGTTTAGGTATGATTTTATTATTACTGTTATTATTAAATGAAATTATGCATGTTGGTAACCAGTGCCTGGCACGGGGTTAATCATAGTTCTTGTCACCAATAGAATGTGTATAGGATTCATAGTATTAACTAAATTATATTTTTTTTATCTCTCTACCTAGGTATAGGGAATGTAAAACCTTTATTAAGTTGTATTAAGATGTATAGATGAGCTATGTAATTCACTTAGGTTATTTCCTCATTGCATTGTTTTTGTGATTACATATTATATATCATTCCTAATCCACTTCTCAGGTAATCCATTTTTGTCATTTAAAATAAGAGTGAAGAACACATTCTATATTAAGAATCTGTAGTCAGAAGAGAGGGAAGGAGGTAGTGTTAGTTAAATCTATGATGAAACAGTATTGTAGTAGGAAGCTATAAAGATGCCACAGGAAAGATGTAGGAATTGTGCTGGTTGCTGAATTTAGAACATTATCTCTGGGCTCTGTTTAATTTGGTCTCTTCAGGAAATTGTATGCAACCTGGGGATGCTAACTGAGCTTCCACAACAGGTATAAAGAATAGACAATTGCCTTCTCTGTTAAAATTTTATTCCAAGGTAAATTGTAAAACCTTTGAATCGTCAGGACTGACAGACTAGAAATGCATTTAAGTGAAGGCTCATTAATCTTTTAGAAGAAGAAAAGCAAGCATGTGTCATAGAAACAGTGTGGATTTGCAGTATTAAAATGCCAGCATCTTCAAATATTTTCATAAAGGAGAATGGGAAATAACTTAAGAATGGACACCATTTATATATTTCTTTTAAGGTTGGAATAATTAAGCATTAAATCAGATGTCTTTAGTGACGATAACCTAACACATAGTTAATTCTAATTTTAAGTGAGGTTTAACTTTAGTTACTTTATTAAAGTATGTAGCTATGCATAGATTGGAATGATTTCACTAGAGAAATTGCTTTTCAGTGCAAATGTGGTAAGTCTAGGGAACTACACACAAGGTGCTGTTTCTTAGATTATATTTCATATATTCTGTGGTCTAGTTACTAATGATTTGAACTTTTTTACTTGACAACTTTTTTATAAAAAGAGAATTCCTGTAAAATTTCCCCTATTTTCCATATTTTTTGTATTTCATATAAGTTGTCAAGGGACTAACTTTGCATATGGTCTGTTATTTTTGGAATAAGAGACTTTTTTTTCTCTCTTCTTTCTGGTCTGCTTCCCTAACCTTTAACCACCCTGTTAACAGATGTTCATTTTATCCTTCTGCTCTGTCATTTTGAATAACTGTTTTTGAAAAAGGCCACCTTCTAACAGTGACTTAAAATTTCTCATGACAGTATCACTTAGGATTGTTTAACTCTTACTCATTATGACAGCTTTGATTCTTGAAGCCCCTTTTATTTTGGGGGTTGATTGTGTATCTATATATAATGCTGGATGGAAAACCTAACACTAGATTTTAAGTTATTGGATGATTGACCCCTTAGCTTAATTTTCAGTTGATTGACAATATCTTATGAAGCAGGTAAGACAGATGTCTTTTACTTGAGGGCAGTTTAGTGTAGGGATCCAAAGATTTGGGTGCATCTAACAGATTTGGGTTCAAACTGTAAATTTACCCTGTGGTGCCTTTGGACAAGTTACTTACCCCTCTGAATCTCAGTTCCTCAGTCTTAAGATGGAGACTGATCATATGCTGTTTACCTTGTAGGGCTGATGTAGGTATTTAAGTAGATGATTAGTGTAAAGTGTCTTGTACAGTCTGTGGAAAATAGGGGATCAAGAATGGAAGCGTAACTGCCGAGGCGATCATTTTACAAGATTGGTCATGTAATTGTGTATGATACAGCCTCAGTGTTTGCTATTTAAATGAACAGTTTCCTTAAGTGTATTATCCGGGAATAAAGCACCTTTAGAATGAATGAGCTTGAATTTGCTTCTGAGCAACCAAAGTCTGCACAGTAGCTGTGGTCTTAGCATCTGCTTGCGGAGAATCTGGTGGAGAGCTAGCCCTATGGCAAGTTGTCTGTTACAGGTTATGAGTAGCTCTGCTGCAGCTATGGAGAATGACGAGGAGCTGTTCATAGGCCCCACCAGAAGCACCAAGATAGAGCCATAATTGGGTCATTAGTCATTTATTCATTTGTCTATTCACTTGACAGTTGTTTGAGAGCTTTATCCAGGTACTGTGGTATGGACTAGGAATACAGCAGAGAACAAAACATGTTATCTGCCTTCAAGAAACGTGTAGTTACAGAGCTGGTAAGTGGTTGAAACATAAGACAAAACTAGTGTAATGTAGTGTAGTGTAATCAGTCTAAGCTTGGCAAAGGGTTGAGAAGGACTATGTAGAGGTGGAGGTTAAGATCAGGGAAGGCTTCCTGGGGGAGGTGCTGCTTAAGCTAAGGGCATAGTGAGAGTAGCGGGTTTAAGAAGTTAAGGATGTTATTTTGAAAATTTTATTCCAAGAGTTCAGTATATTATTTCTGAGAGTAGATTACTGAGTAAGCATGCTTGAATCTAATTTCCAGCAGAAAATTGGGAAATTTCAGATTTCAGAAGTTTTTTCTTTCTTTCACTGTTATTGGGGGTGAGGAGTAGACCTAGCTTTGTACTCTGGAAAGGCAAGAGTCTGGGATCTCACTTGGAAGCTGAGAGCCTTCTCTTTTATGGAATTTTAGATCAGTACCAGCAATGTATGTATTGAGTTTTAAAAATTTGGTTACGGTAAGTATTTATTGACTAAATAGCAAATGAGATTGGCATGGTTCTGGCCCCCACCTTCAGCCTTAAGAATTAAGATGAGAGGCTAAGTGGGTGATCTGTGTGGATAGTACAAAGAACAGTGGGCTTTGGAGTCAGGCAGCTGACTTAGTAACATAGGTTATTAAATATAAATAAACATGAATTCACATCTGGCTCTGTTACTCACCCTATGATTTTGGGCAAATAACTTAATGTCTCTGTTAAACACTAAAAATGTTCTTGTTTAGTTTCAAAACAAGTCTTTTTGAAGTAGATGGTAGGTACCTCAGGGATGAGGAACCTAAGACTCAGATAAGTTACATGCTTGTTCTTTTATATATATACGAGAGTGTGTGTGTGTGTGTGTGTGTGTGTGTGTGTGTGTGTGTGTATGTATACATGTATGTGTGTATATAAGCATGTAAGGGAGAACTAGTTTTCCACTTTGGGGTGAAGGAAGCCTTTCTGGAGAGGTAGCATTTGAGATGGGTGGGCTTTCTTTGGCAGATGCTTTATAGCATAGTGAGTCACAAAGAGCTCTAGCTCTGTAAACAGGTGGTCTGGTTCGACCTGGCTTTGCCACTGACTAGCTGCTTGATCACAGATAAGTTATTTCACTCCTTTGGACTGTTGTTTCCTCTGTAAAATTGATGTAATCACGTCTCCCACAGAAGGTTTTTGAGGATTAAGTGAAGTAATGTGTGTAAATTGCTGAGCCAGGTGCTTGGCATACAGCCAGCACTGGCTGTTGTTACTGTGGCATCATTGTTACCATGAGAGGGATTGGTGGGGGGCCCTTTCATGCAGAGAGAAGTCAGTCTATTCTGTTCTCCTGTCTTGGTAAACTATCAGGTTTTAATAAATGAACCTAGTAGTTGTATTTTTCCATTTATGAATCACGCACTGAATAATTGTGATTTAGTCAGGATTCTTCTTGAGTTGCAGAATTTGTTGCAGACTGAAAAAAAAAAAACCACCAGTCACAAGTTCATAGTATTGTATTGCTGTCCCTTGAGTTCAGATCTCTCTGTAGGTTGGAAGAGTAATCTCCCTTGTTTATGTACACTCTGCTTTTCAGAGTACTTCGCAACTGTTAGTTGATCCTCACCCTCACGGTAGCCTAGTGAGGCATATAGGGCAAGAGGTTTTATTTTTCAGGAAGCCAAATCCACAGAACCAGGGGAAAGGCCTTTATGGCTTTAGGGGCCATTTCAACATTACAGCCCTGGTCTCCTGACTTACATTCTATTTCTTTTTCTTTAGTTTCCTGTGAATAGAAGTCAGTCAGCAGACCGGAGTTTGCATTTAATTGCTGCCATTTACTTAATAGTTGTGTGATCAGTTATTTATGAGTCTTTTTTGAACTGTCAGATGATGAACTGACCCACAGAAGGTTATCTATACTGTTGAATATACTTTGTGTAAATGTTTTATAAGAATTACTGTGTAATTTTGTAGGGGAATGTGCATTAAGATGCAGGTTTATTTGCTAATTGGTCTTATTTGCCTAATGGTAATGCAGGTAGGAAATATTCCTATTTCTGTATTGCCTTTAATGTTCTTGTCCTGCTTATTTGAGAGTAATATCTTTGATAGTGATGTTGAGGACTCAATCTTGGAAAAACCTAGGAGATCTGGGAGTGTTTGACGAGAGAGTAATAACACTTCACAAAATAACTGAATCCATTTTTCACATTGTTACTCATGTTGCTTGGTCTTTGCCTTTTGTGTGTCTCTGTCTGTCTGCTTCTGCCTTTCTCTCTCTCTTGGCTTAGTATTACTCAGATTGTTGGACAATTTAAAACTTTTCAGCTAATAATAATATACATCATTTTAAAAGTTTGAAGTTTGTTTCTCACTGGAAATTCAGACAAGGGGGATGCTTTTTACATTGAAGCTGATTCTTCATGAGCTTTTATCAGTTGTTTGTATATTGTCTTCCTCTTGAACCTCTGTTAGAGGTAGGTGAATATATAGTTCTGTAAATACCATATTAATTGGAAATTTAAAAATGCAGAAATTAAGTGGAACAAATTGTTTTTATTATTTTATTTTTTCTTGAAATATTAAATATATACATATGCGTTTGTTTATTAAGTGGTTGAGTTATGAAAACCTTAATTTAAAATTTTCAAATAACATAAAATCTTCATTAAGGAAGCTTCTTTTGCATTTTACTTGTTCTTTTTTTGTATAGAAGGATGAGGAGAAATACTGACATTGACTTGAAAGTGTCGTTTATGAATAAGAAGACTTTTGAGTTGGTGTCTATATTTTAAGGGTTAGATGAGAAACAAGTCATCCTGTAAAAAGCAAGTTTTTTTTTTCATTTTTCAGTTTTATTAGGTAAAAAGCAAGGTATTTTCTATGGATCATGGAAATTTTTAGTCCTTTTCTGGTATGTAGCAAGCTAAGAGGACTTACTAAATTGCAGTTTCATGAATACTGTTGTATTGAATATACCATGTATGTGAGTCATAGTTTGTGACTTAGAAATAATAACAGATGTAATAAATTAGGATACTGTGTCAGAAATTCATATTTTTGTTATCCACACATTAGGAGAATAATTTAATAACTGTTTACAGTTGAATGGATTTGACTTAAATAAAAAATTATACCCTAATCAGGAAGACCAAAACTCAGTTTAGTAAAAAATTTAACAAAGGCTAAACTTTCCTAAAAAATTAGATAATGTGCACAGAATTAGATAATGGATTAGACATAATCCTTGTTTATTATATGTTTTCATTAGCCCAAGTATAGTCTATTTTTATTTTATTTTAAAAAATTAATAAGCCCCTGTGAACCCATTACCAGAACGGAAGCTAGTCCTTAATAACCTGCATCTGACTTTATAGGTTCCCCCAACAATCCTTGTCCCCATGCCTTCTATATTCATCATTCCCTTGCTTTCTGGTTTGTATATAGCTTTATCATATCTTCATAGATTCTTAGTATATCTTTTAATTTTGTTTTAATTTTTCAATAAAGATATTCTATATGTAATTATTTGGGGCATAGTATTTTAACCTAACATTGTATTCCTAAGATTTATCCATATTGTTGCATGACACTATAGTTCCTTCACTTTGCTGAATAATAATCCATTGCATTAATGTACCATCATTTATTCTCCTGTGAATGGTCATTTTGCATGTTTTCCAGGTTTTTGCTATTTTGAACAGTTTCACTATGAGCATGCCTAATGTTCGTGTCTTGTCTCTTGTACGTGTGTGAGTTTCTCATTGTCTATACTTAGGAGTAAAATCCCCGAGTGACAGAGTATGGGATTATTCAATTTGTGGAAATTCTGCCAAGCATTTTCTTCCTACCATCAATCTGTAAAAGACCCTATGGATCCATATCCTTTCCAACACTTGGTATTAATTTTTTTAGCTGATGGGGTGTAAAGTGGTGTTCATTTTTATTGATCTTGTGGTGGTTTTTTTCCCCCATAAAATGTTTACTTATGACTTTTTTCTGTTTTTTTTTTTTTTTTTTTACCTTCCTTTTTGTGGATTGTCTGTCCTTTTCTTTTGGCTTTTAAGTCATCTTTTTATATTTTTGTTGGCTGTATGTATTCCAGAAGTCTTTTCAATTTGTAGCTTGTCGTTTCAACTTTCTTTAGAGTGTTTTTTGATGACCAGAAGTTCTAGATTTTAATATACTTAAATATATTTTATTTTGTAGTCAACACTGGTGTCTTTAAGGAATCATTTTATTTTCTTTTTCTCATTTTATATGCCAGTATCTGTTAGTAATCTGGGTGACATGTTTTTAAGGCCTGAGATTGCAGTGGTAGAACAACAGAGAAGGAAGATAATAAAGATAGTTTAGGAAAATGAAAGCAGAATGAGAAGCATTTTATTATATACTGATGTGTGTAACTACTCATTGCTCATTCCCAGCCCCCAAAAGAAAATAAGCCTTTGTTAAAAGCTGGATTCACATTTGTGCTTTTAAACTCACGTACTTGAGTAGGAATCACTGGTCCACTAGCAAGACTTTTTCCTCACCAGCCTGTATGTCTTGAATGATTTACCCTTTCTCTGGACCTTCTTATATATTGCTTTTCTTTTCTTTCTTTCTTTCTTTTTTTGTATGACTGTTGATGAGAAAATGATTATGATTTTTGAGATCCATTTAGACAAATAGTAAAAGGATGTCACACGAACGTATTATTTATATTAGAAATCATTTCTATTCTTGAATTTGAAAATAGTTGGAATAAAACTTAACCTAAAGAAATTTGTATTAAAGCATTCTATAATAAAACATTTTCAAAAATTTTATTTTCTATATCTGGATTTTAAATTTCAAAAAAGTGCTTTCACTTAAATGCTCTTCTGCTACTGGTGCTTATCAACAGCATTGTATGGCAGATGCCCACACTCCCGTCACGTCTTTATATGCACTCTGATTCCTAGCAGATCTGAATTCTGGAATCCCTTCCACTCCAGAGAATGCGTGCGCAAGCACCCATCCTGTGCCCCCATACACCCACACCCACACACACACCCACACCCACCATGCTCTTTCACAGCCATCCTTTTACATGTTGTTTCTGCTGTTGGGAGAACTTGTGCTTTATTAATAAGGATATGATTGTTGCCATCACAAAAATAACTTACATTCATGTAGTGCTTTATCAGTTGCTTTTATGTTCATTTTCTCAACTTTAATCCTTACCTAAAGCCTGTGTGATTGGCAGGGCAGGTTATAGTCCTACTTCAATTCAAGCTGGGCTAATACTGAGGCTCCAAGATATAAAGTCTGCACTCTCCTGATACATTAAGATTATTAGTAGGTATGTACTGGATGGATGAGTGCATGAATGAATGAATGAATGAATGGCTAGTTATTCTCACCCTAATGTCCTTTGGATTACACTCCAGATTTAGTTATGTCCTAGCAAAGGACTTGATAGATAGTAGAAACTAGAATGTTTATTCACTACAACTTCCACTTCTGTCTGTGTTGGAGTAACTGGTTCTGAACTAGCCTTCTTGCCGTAAAAAAACAGAACAAAACAAAAACCCCAAAATGGACAAAATATATGAGGCAACTCTTTCAGCCTTTGGGCAGCAGGCCTGTGATCTTGAAATTCATGAAATGAGCCCCATGATTGCCCCTGCTCTCTGCCTGAGAAGTTTCCATGGTGGCCTAACTGTGCTGAGCTCAGAATTTGGGACAGCTAAAGTGGCTGGAATCTTCAGGGCAGGACCCTAGAGAAGAGGAAGTTGTGTAGGAGGGGCTCTCAAATGTTTGTGTGAGGATCCCTTGTGAATTCTTGACAAAGGGTTGGGCCATCTATGAGTGAGTAAAGGCTAGAAGGGTGCCTTAAGGTTGAGGATGGAACAGTTACTAGAGGTTGTACAGCTGAGGGGTTTAAGAGACCTGGTGGACATCCCAGGCATCTGGGTGAAACACTAGAAAGAACATGAGATAAAGCAGATACTGCAGGCCATGTCAGTAAAGTTTTGTCAAAGCACATCCACACCCATTCATTTACATACTGTCTGGTTGCTTTCACCCTACAGTGCAAAGTTCAGTGGTTGCCACAGAGACATTAGGCCTGGCAAGGCTACAAAATTTACTGTTTGGCTGTTTAATGAAAATGTTTCTGACTTCTGTCTAGAGTAAAGCCTGTAATCAAATCTAGACCTCTTGTAACAAAACCTTTAAGACAAAATCTGCAGGGAAGACAGAACTTGCAGGTTGAGTTCTATCAGGTTAGAGAAACTTGGGAAACATCTTTGGCTTTCCATAGAATCCCTAACAAAAGTATTACTTGACTTTTTATTTAAAACTAAAATGTTTCTGAACAGTATTACCTCCTTTAGTGCTTTGGGACCTTTCTAACAGTGACAATGACTTTAGCCTACATTCTCTGATACTTTGGAAGTCTTTGGTTTTTCCCCTGGATAAATTCTATGTAGGAATATGTCTCATTCTACTTAAAAGAAAAAAAAAAAAAAACCCAAAACACCCTTATGCTCTTTCTTGATAGAGGAAGTTTCTTGGATCTTCTATCCAATGTCAGTATTTAATTTAAATTGAAAAAGTTGCTAATCCCCAAAGGCTAAAACCAAAGTTAAAGTAGTTTTCTGTTTAAGAGGACCACAGTTCCTTTTGTTTCTGAATACTGTACATGTGTGGACATAATTTTAAAAATGCTTTGAAATTATAAATAGTTTCAGGCACATGGACAACATAGAATATAATAATAAAGTGTATTCTCCCACATACAGCTTTTTTTTTTTTACATGTTAATGTTTTGCCAAATTGCTTTGGATTATCTAAGAAATAGTAGCTCAGAGATGCCCTGTGTGTGTCCCTCCCTGATCCTGTTCTATTCCTTCTTTTCACATTTGACTTTGTCATTACGTTGAACATTTTTATACTAAAAAAAGTGTGTCTCTTGTTGATGAACCTTTAGATTTCTAGTGTTTTGTAGTTATAAACAGTTCTGCAGTGAATATTGGTGTTACCTGTCTTATTGTTTTTATGTGTTGGAGTCTGTCTAGATAATGTAACCAGAAATAGTATTATTGCTTGTAGAATATCTGTATCTTTGACTATCAGTTATTACTGAATTGCTTCCCCAAAATGGTTTTACCCTTATATAATTTCACCTGCTTTGGTTTATGCAGAGATATAATGGATTCTCTAAAGCAGACATGTTGTGCCTGAAGAAAATATGACATATGAAAATCTAATTTTGCTCCAGGAAATTGAAAGTTGGTTGTTTAGATTCTTGATAAATTTGTTCTGGTTTAAAAAACCTTCTTATGGAAATGTTCATACATACAAGTGAAGAGAACCCCTGTGAACCATAGAGAATCCCCATCATCAATTTTCAGTAATTGTTAATTTAACATAGCCAGTCTTACTTCACTATCCCTCATCCTCTCAACTAGATTATTTTAGAGGATCCCAGATTCATTTAATTTTATCTGTAAATACTTTTGGATATACCCTAATCTCTATATAGTATATATCTTCCACCTTCCCCAAAAAGAAACCCACACAATACAGTTATCACCCTCCAAAAAGAATTCCATAATGTTACCAGATAGTCAGCATTCAGATTTCCCCAATTATCTGGTTTTTAGTTTTATCTGCAATATCTAAAATATGATTACATTGTGAAAACAGATATTTTAAAGGAATATGTTTAAGCTGTGTCATATAAAATGTCCTTGTAGATTTCTGATTTATCATAAAATCATGTTTAAACAGATGGTACCTTAAAGGTAATCTAGGTGTAGTCTAGCTCTTTTATTTTATAAATGAAGGAGTTGAGGCTCAGAGAGGTTGAAATTTGCTCAGAATTGGCCAGCTCAGTGTAGCAGAGCTGGAATTAAAAGGCAAATCTTCTGACCCTAAATCCATTGCTCTCACATTGATTACATTGTGTTGCCTGTCTCATATTTTTCATCAGTTTTGTAAATCTAGTATTTAAGTATTTTTTCATAAATATCAGACTACTCTACTGTCTGTACAGTACTAATCTTGTGATTTACAACAGGTTGTATCTTAAAAGGAGTTTGTGAAAGGGTTGAATTATAATATCAACACTTGTGCCAAAGATATTGAGCTGTTCTGAAAAGCTGCTTGTCTTTTCTGACCTAGATACACAGTTTCCAACTGTGGCAGAGGATGCCAGAAAGAGAGAATGAATGTTGGCAGGAATCTGGAAATAAAATTATTATATTACTGAAGGTATTTCTTCATTTTTAGCACCATTGTATGTAAAAAATTTTCTGTATTGACAGAATGCTTGGTGAATTTATGCACTTTTGTCGGGGCGACGGGGGGGAGCATTCAAAACCTATTGTTTATTTTGCCAAGGTGAAAATAAAATGATGACTTTTTGTTTTAAAATTGGTGATTTTTAACATTACTGCTTGTTTATAACTAGATTGTAGACACTGAGGTTGTTTTGCATACCTAACTAATTAAGAGAAATAATCTTGTCCATTCTGTTTTGCTTTCTTGGTGAAGCTCTGTTCTGTAGAATGACAGCAAAAAGTCTTTTGAGAACCAGGAACAATGTTTGAAGCTTTTTTTTTTTTTTTTTTTTTTTTTTTTTTACCAAGGTGGTGGTTTACCCTTCAGTGTTAAGTATGCTGCAGTGGGCACAAGAGGGCAGAGAATACTGTTTGTTGGCACATTCATTATCCCTTTTTTCTTTTGATCAGAATTGTTGCAAGATCTGTAAATTCTAAAGATAGTCAGATGGCCTCTATCACAGCCATTTAGTGAGAAGGAGAGAAATAACAGCTCCTAAGGCACATATAGGTGGTACTTCATGCTTGATTGATTTAAAGGACTGGATCTCATGGTTGAGGTTTTGAAGACCACTGTGCAGAATTAAATACACACCTGCTCTTTGACTTGCTCTTGGACATAGTGGTATGAACTGTACAGATACTAGAGACTCAGCCCAAGTTCTAGAGATAGCTCTGCCAGCGTGTGATCACTTAGCATCTTTGTATATGTTTGTGCTTTCATATTTTAAAAGATTATGAAAGAGATTTATACCATTCTATTGTTCACTAATTTTCAGGGCTGTCATGAGCATTAAATGTGATGCTATGTGAGAAAATATTTTGAGAAATTCATTTGAGTTTCTCCTTTGTGCCAGGTATTGTTCTACATGTACAGAACAAAGAGTAAACAAAGTAAAGATAGCATAAAGATGGTAAATCCTATGGAGAGAAGTGGAACAGGGTCAGAGGTGTGCTGGAGGAGAGGTTGATATTTTATGTAGGGTAATCAGGGATGGGCTCATGATAGAGTGACATTTGAGCTGGCACTTGAAGAAGTAAGAGAAGGTGCTGTGTGGATGTTGGGTGTAAACAGGCTCTGAAGGGGGATAATGTGTGCATTGTTCCAACATGGTATGGAACACAGTGCGTGAGGAGAGGAGTGATGGGGGATGAGACCAGGAAGTTAATGGGAATCAGATTATTGGGGATTTATAGGCCATTGTGAGACCAGGAGCCATTGGAAGGTTCTGAGCAGAGGAATGACATGACTTAATTTACATTTTAAGGGGAACACTCTGTATGCTTTTCCTGAGAATAAATTCTAGGTGGGGAAGCAAGAGAACAGGTAAAGGTGAAGGATTGGTGGTGGATTGGCTGTGGGTGTGAGAGGAAGAAGGGTATCAAGGCTGATTCCCCCAAGTTTTTGGCATGACTCCTCCAAGTTAGTGGAGGACAGGGTAGTTGCCTTCTCTCCAGAGAGGGAAGATTGGAAGTGGCAAAGATTGGTTTTGTTTTCTGTTTTTGAGGGGGGAGGTCAGGAGTTGGTTTGGGACACATGAAGTCAAGGATGTTTATTATACACCCAGATGGATATGTTGATCATGTACTTGAATGTGATTCCAAAACTCAGGGCGATACACACTTGGGAATCCTCAGTGTATAAGTGGTATTTAAAGCATTGATCCTGGATGATATTGCCAAGGGAGTGTGTGTAAGATAGTGAAGAGATTCAGTGTGAGGGCTGAGTCCTGAGGCACTCCAGCATTTGGGCTGTGGAGATCAGGAAGGAGAGGGCAAAGTAATTTATGAAGGAGAAGGAGAACTGAGAGTGTTGTACTGGCTGGGAGCCAAGGGAAGTGAAATGTTCAAGTAGGGAGCATTCAGCTGTGTCACCTATTGCTGAGAGGTCAACTAAGATGAGGACTGAGAATTGTTCACAACATTAAACGCCGTGGAAGTCCTGTGGGACGTTGACAGGAGCTGTTTCAATAGAGCATTAGGGTGAGAGGCTGACTGGGGTGAATTTAAGAGAAAGAGGAGAGGAAATGTAAACCCAAAACATATAAACTCAAAAGAATTATACCCCAAGAGGGGCAGAGAACCAGGCTGTGGGGAGGCAAAAGGTCAAGGAAAGTTACGCAGGAGAGAGAGGGGAGAGGTAATACTGAAGTGATATCCTTGAATAGGCAAAGGGGATGGGATCTAGAGGGTTTGAGTGGAGAGATTTCCATTAGATGGGAATAGGGACAGTTTATTCATAATAACAGGAAGGAAGGAAGAATATATGGGAAACAGCAAGGTTGATATTTTGCATGTAATAGAAAGCAGAAGATGACCAGGTGGGTGTGAGGATATGGAAAGAAGGTATAGATGTTTGAAGAGATAAGAGAAGATATGAAACAATCATCAGGAAATTAGGAAGTGAATGAATATATACATTTTTTTTCTCAAATGAGATTCCTTGGACATTGCAGGATGTTTAACATCCCAGGGTACCAAATGCCGGGATTACACGCCTAGTCATTGTGACAACAAAAAAACTTTACCTTACATTTTAAAATCCCCCAGGGTTGCAGTGCCACCACTGTTTGAGAACTATTGATTATTGGCCTTTTGATGTTAGATCATGAGTTTAGGGAGAAAAAAACAGTTAGCATAATTGTTTGATTCTCCTCCCTGCCCCGCCCCCCGCAGCGCCCCTCAACCCCAGCCACATTACAGGGTTACTGGTGTTGGATAATTAAGAGGGTTAGATTATCTGGGATTGGGGTTTTGCCAGGAAAACAAAGGGAATTGCTGGTGAAAGTGATGGTAAATGATGAATTGTGTAATTTTACTTGGATAAGGATAAAAGTGAGGGCATGCAAAGGGTGAGGGGCTGTGAAAGGGGGTAGGATTAGTATGGTATGAGCTCTGGTGGGGAGTGGGCGTCTAAGGTAGGAAAGGAGATGAGGACATTGGAGGAAGGAATACAAGGAGAGGAGAGTCCAGAATTTTAGAAGGGTCATCTATGTGGTTATTGAAATTACTAAGAATTATGCCAGGAGTTAGAGGTAAGCATCTCTCAGTGAGCTAACTGCTACAGTCCTGTGAAGGAATGGGAGAGGGTTTAGGGGATTAATCCAAGATGGGTGAAATAAGTCAAATAAATAGTGGAAATTGTGCTTGTGGAGGATGAGTCAGAAATTCCCTGTAAGTCACTGTGTTGATGACTGCCCTGGAAATATATGGGAAGAGATGATGACCTTTCATTCAGGTGGAGCCTTCTTGGATTCTGCAGTTAAGGAACTTTCTAAGGAAAAATAAGTCTACGGTTGAATTCAGATTTTTATTGAGCCTTTCCTGAGTACAGAACATTTTACTAAGTGCTGTGGAGATAAAGGTAAGTAATTTCATTAAGGAGCTTATGATAAAAGTAAGTAAAACTGAGTAATAGAAATGTCATAAAATAAATTGAAGAAGGACTGGATGGCTCAAAGAAGGAAGAAATTATATTAAACCCAAGTATTAGGTAAGGCTCCCTGGAAGGGTGGATTTGAGGTGGGCATTTGATGACTAGAACAATGGCAAATCATAGGGGAACAGAGGTTGCAGTCCAGGTAAGGGAAAGGTTTAACTTAAAGCTTAGCCGTAGCACCTTGCAAGATATTCTGGAGAAGAGTCAGTATTCCTATTTTGGCTGGAACTACAGTGGTGAGAGAAATGACAGGGAGAGAATTGCATTAGTGTTGTATTATGGGGATGGCCTTGGTGACACCCAATATCTGAGTGGAATGCCAGTTGCTTAGCTAATGAATAGACATTGAAGGTTTTGAAGAGGAGCTTGATGTTCTCAAAGGTAAAGTTTTCCCCAAAGATGGCCTGAAGTGGGGATAGAAGAGTGTAGGAGAACATAAATTCCTGTAAATAGTAAAACATGGCAAAACTATACACAGTAGTATATACAAGACTTCCATATCTTTGAATTGTAAGCATCCTTAATAGCAAAACACGGACTTAAAACTCAGAATTTCCATTCTTATCCTGTATCCTTTTTCCTGTTTTGAATTTAAAGAGCTTGCCTCATTTGTGTTTTCTTTACTTGGCTTTCAGAACAGCAGTCTTCATTTTCCTCCTCTCTCTCAGGCCACTTGTCTGACTGTAGTTTTGCCTCTCCTTTTTTCTCCTTTTTCCCATTCATTGGTACACCTACTCCCTTGGTGATCTTGTGGCTTTCCATACTAGGTATATGCTGAAAAGTACCAAATTTATATCCTAATTCAGACATGTTTTCTAAACTATAGGTTCATATTCAGTTTCCTACTTGGGTATCTAATAATTATCTCAAACGCAACATGTCCAAAACTGAATTCCTGATCTCAATCCCAAAACCTCCTCTTCCTGCACCTTCCCTAACTCAGTTGCTCAGGCCAGAAACCTTAAGTCAGTCATGATGCCTCCACTTTGCTCCCACTGCACATCATTCTACTAGAAAGTCCTGTCATCTTTCCCTTCAGAATATATCCATACTCCGATCACTAAGCTTCTTTAGTATGGTTTCCTTCCTTCTACTCTTGCCCTCTCTACTGTGTATTTCAACATAGCAATCAGTGGCTTTTTAAAAACATGAGTCAGAAATTGTCACTTCTGGGCACAAAGCCCTCTCAGGGCTCCCCATCTCACTCAGAGTAAAAGCCATAGTCCTTAAAGTGACTGGAGGGACCCCCTGTACTAGGAGTTGACAAACTGTGGCCCATGGACCATGTTTGATCCACTGCCTGGTTTTGTATAACCTGTGGGCTAAGAATGGTTTTTACATCTTAAATGGTTAAAAAAATTTTTTTAAATCGCTATTTTGTGACATGAACATTATAGGAAGTTGAAATTTCAGTGCCTGTAAATAAAATTGTATTGGCATATAGCCACACCCATTTTTCACATTCTGTCTGTAGCTGTATTTGCACTTCAGAAGCAGAGTTGAATTGGCTTGAAAGCCTAGAGTATTTTTTATCTGGTCCTTTAAAGAAGTTTGCCAGCCTCTGCCCTGATCTGTTCCTCACTCCCACCCTCAGTCGTTGCTGCCCTTCTCTCCATCCTAGTCCAGCCATCTAGACACAGGTGGTTCTCCACCTAACCAAGCATATTCTCCATCTCCTGTCAGGAATGCTCATTCCTTAGAGCTCTGCGTGGCTCACTCCCTCACCCACCAAGGTTTGCTCAGGTATGGCCTTCTCAATGAGGACTGACCATGTTTAAAATCACGCCCCTGCAGGACCCGCATGTCCTTGTGCCACCGTCCCCTGCTCTTTCTTTCCCATAGCACTTCACACGTTCTCACATACTGTTTAATTTACTTATTTTACATTTACTGTTTTTTGGTTGTTTTCCCTGCTCTGGACTTAAACAGAAGGGCAGAGATTTTTGTCTCTTTTGTTCACTAATGCATCCTAAGGGCCTAGAACAGTGGCTGGCATATTATAGGTGCTCAATAAAGGCTTGTTGAGATGCACTGGATTATTGGTTCTTTCACCAAATGAGTCGTCTTACTGGCGGATAAGTTCTGTTACGTGATTGCTCTGTCAGGGATGGGGAAGGGCTAGTGTTGGTTCTTTCAATGACGAGATGTGTTTTCCTGTTAACTCCTTGGATTGGTTACTTGGTAACATCCTTTCCATTCTACTCACTGATAGTAAGTGTTCAGAAAGATTCTAGTTGACTTAGCCGACTTGCACAGTGCCATTTATGTTATGGCTACAGCCTGTCCTACTACCCTTCTTTAAACTGTTAATTGAGAAGGGACATTTGGCCTGAGCTCAGTGTTGCAAAACTTCAAATGATGTGGTGGGATTGAGCTTTTCCATCATTGTAGGTGTTTTGGGGCAGGGATGAATAGCCTGATTTTTGGAGTAGGTATATGTAATTTATAGAGTTTTTCAGTTTAGCCTTCCCCATGTGCCTTTTTTATATAGGAAATAAAAGGAAATTTCTAGAGGAAAATATTGAAATTCGGTAATCTTTTCACATTAGTATTGTATAGACCTGAATGCTACCACCATGTAGGGAAAGTAATTTATTTGAAATGATTTGGGGGAAGTATTGACTTTATATGTATTTGCTCTTCTCTTAATGTATCTAAATTGGTTCATTTTTGTATCCCCGGATACAAAATGCCAAGCACAGTACCAATAGACAGTTAATAAGTATGTATTTACTGGTATATCTCCTTATTTTAAAATGATCCTTTTGGCATATCAGTGAGGTATCTTTTTCTAATTTTATTTGCCCATCTTTAATATAGTGGACATGTGATCTTTCATAATGGAGAAATAGAGCCTGGATATTTGATTTTTACATAGCTTCTTCTGGAGAGGTTGCATATGTTATTAGTATTAACAAAATTTGTAGATTCCTATTCAGTTATTATTTTGAGAGTAAATAATTTCCCGGATTCTATGTCATAGTATTTGGAATTTTTCAAGAAGGTAAGTATATTTAAATAATTTTTTGCCTTAGTTTTAAATATTTTCTTCTAGTTGCATTTCAGAAAAATTCCTAAATAGTTTGAATATAGAAAGCATAGTCATTCTTCAGTGCTGAGATTTGCTTCCAAGAAGAGGGTCTAATATTTATATACTAAAAAATCGAGCTTTATGGGCTGGGTAGCCTGACATTGAAAGCCTTTCAGCGTTAGAGGTCAGTTAAAAAAGACATACAACACCACCAAAAGTATAATTCATGAAAGAAGAAGTTGGTAAGTTGGAATTCATTAAAACTAAAAACTTATGTTTTATGAAAGACACCGTTAAGAGAGTGAAAAGACAAGTACCAGATGGGAAGAACATCTTTGCAAAACACGTATCTGATAAAGGACTGGTACCCAAAATATGCAAAGAAGACTTTAAACAGACAACCCAATTCAAAAACAAGTAGATCTGAACAGATACCTTACCAATAAGCATATGAAAAGATGCTCAATGTCATACATCATCAAGGAGCTTTGATTAAAAATGATAGTGAGAAACCAGTACACATCTATTAGAAAGACTGAAATCCAAAACTTGGACAACACCAAATGCTGATGAAGATATGGAGCAACAGGAACTCTTATTCTTTCCTGGTGGGAATACAAAATGGTACAGCCACTTTGGATGAAAGATAGTCTGGAAGTTTCTTACAAAACTAAACAGTTTTACCACATGGTCCTGTGATCATACTCCTTGGTGCTTACCCAAAAGGGTTCAAAACTTATGTCTAGACAAAAACTTGCACACGAATGTTTGTAGCAGCTTTATTTGTAATTGCCAAAACTTAGAAGCAACCAAGATGTCCTTCAGCAGGTGAATGGATAAACAAACTGTGATACATTCAGACGGTGGAATACTTTTGAGTGATAAAAAGAAGTGATATAGAGGAATCTTAGGTGCATATTGCTAAGTGAAAAAAGGCATTCTGAAAGGACTACATACTGTATGATTTCAACTATGTGACATTTGGAAGAGGGAGGGTTGAATAGGTGGAGCCTGGAATTTTTTAGGGCAGTGAAACTGTTCTGGATGATTCTGTCGTGGTGGATGCACATCATTATACATTTGACAAGACTCAGAGAATGTATAACACAAAGAGTGAACCCTTATGTTAACTGTGGACTATAGTTAATACTGTATTAACATTAGTTCATTACTTGTGAGAAATGTACCACTCTAATGCAAGATGTTAATAATAGGGGAAACTGTGTGTCTGTGTGTGTGTGTGTGTGCGTGCGTGCACGCGCGTGCGCGTATGTATGCTAGAGAGAAGGGGTATATGGGATTCTCTCTACTTCCCACTCAGTTTTTCTACAAATCTAAGACTGCTGTAAAAAAAATAATGCCTATTAATTGAAAAAATAGTACTTAATAAAAAAAGTGATTCATAGGCACACACATGCCCACACGTACACTCTGTACCCTCTGCATAAAGCTACTCTTGAATTAATAAATAGACCATAGCTAATACTTTTCTAAGCTCTGTTTTTTGGAGAAGTATGCATATCTGATGTTTAAACAAAAAAATTTTATTTGATATTTGAGGGTTTTTTCCTCCTGAAGCCATATATTGAGTGTATACTGTATGGCAGATATTTTTAGGTATTCTTAATAACCTGTCTCATTTAGTTTGAAGTAAATAATACTCACCCCATCACACCAGTAAGAAAGCTCTGGCTAGGAGAAGTATGGTTGGCAAAGCTGGTACTTGACTCTAGGCCTGACTCCAAAGTCTTTGTCCTATATGGCCTTTGTAATTCATGTAGTCACATATTTTTTGAAATAACTAAAGTTTATCCATAAGTTAGTTTAGTAAGTAAAGCTTAACATAAGTGTAAGTGCCTTTAGAGGGAAAATATTGAAAGATATTCTAGGTTTGAATCTTGGCTCTACTGTCTACTTTTGCTTTGCATTTTAATTAGGTTATATTACTTTTTAATGCTCCAGCTTCCTTATGTGTTAAATGGAGATAGTATTTAAGATTGTTGTGAGGATTAAATGAGTTAATGTATCAAAAGCTTTTAGAACAGTGCCTACTACAGAATTTGAGTCCCATAACCATTAGCTATTAATTAGTAGTGGAATATTTTCTTATTTTATAGATAAACTGAGACCCAAGGAAATTAAGTGATTTTCTGAGTCATATAACTTTCAGATGTCACAAAGCTTATTAAATGGCAAAGTTGAGTGTTTTTTATTTCAAGGCCAGAATTTTATCCACTATGTAAACCATTTTTTAGAGAGAAACTCTTTAAACATGTGTTACAGTTTCTATCTGCTTACAGTCTACCAAATATAATTTAACTTTTTTTCTCAGTCAGATTGATAAAGTAGGGAAAAATCACTGGGCTATGATTTAGGTTCTGGACCAGGCCTTGTCCCTGATTAGTTGTGTGGCTTCTTTAATTTCTTTGATGGTAGTTCACTTTAAACTGAGGGGTGAGTGGATTTGGGCCAGATGATTTCTAAGTTCCTTTTACAGCACTGACAATATGATTCTGAGACACGATTCTGAATTACTGCACTATGCTGTCATACCCCGAAGTTCCCTGAGCTTCTTAATATATGTGTAGGTTGTTTACTCTCTATGCTAAATGACTGAAAAGTGCTGTAGGTGATCCACAATTTCTCTACCACATCAGCTTTTACTTAGCATTGTTCCCTCTTTTTCTGTTTTTAATCCACTTTCTTAATACAGCTGATTTATTGGCTTTACCTTTTTACAGAGTGAAGTTAATGGACTGTGTTTTCAGGTCTCAGCTGAACATGTAGCAATCTTTGGCTGCTGGATTCTCAGCTAAGTACTGAATGGTTGAATCTTCTAGAATGGAGTAGGATTGGGAATAGGAAATGACAAAGATTCTAAATTGTATAGTACCATCTTTATACAAAAGGTATACTTTTAGTGACAAGAGACATTTCTTACCATGGAATCATGTTTTAGTTTGTCTCTTTGTTGTATAAAAGGATCCTATGAACTGCAACATGTGTGTGTTCCCTCCTTACCTTGACATGACATGTGTAATTAAGTTCCATTTACTAGTTATTACATAATTTAAAAAAAAATTAAGCTTCACTAGCTAATTTCAGGTGGATTTTGAAAGCAGAGTCAGAGAAGTTGGTTATAGGATATGAATAGTATTGCATGTAGGTCACAGCTCAGTATCATTTGACTATAAACATGGGTCTGTGTTTTCCTTTGCAGTATTGGGGAGAGTTAAATGTCACCTGTGACTTTACTGGTTGCCAGAATTCAAAAGGATTTCTTTCTTTAAGAGAACAACTGATAGGAAATTATTATAGAGAAAAGTATAAGGGTGTTTCCTTATTTAAGGGAAGTTTAAAAAAAAAGACTGAGATGAAGAGAAAGCTGTTTCTTTGTGAGTTTATGTATTCTGTGGTGTATAAATTACTCCTGATAATCCATGTAAAGATTATGTTCTATTTTAATGGTCTCTGTCTCTATAGTTTTTTGGTTTGTTTGTTTTACAGCTGGGCTTATATAAGGACTTCATCAGTGCTCATAAGAGCTTATTTTTACCTTATCTGGAATAAAATCTCATAAAAGTGGGAAGAAAAATCTCATAAAGGTGGAGCAGAGTGGTAATAGAATGGCAATTAGGCCTCTGAACAGAAATAAGAAATATACAGTGGGATTCTGGCGAGAATCTCCCATGGGTAATGAAGTCAGGATCTAGAGAATGTTCAGGAGTCTGGCATAACAGTGCATATAGGTTGGGGGAGGGTAGGGTCTCTTAGGAGTTAGGGGTACAGAGCCTAAAGTGTTTAGAGAAGAAACATTGTTCCAGCATTGTGCTGTAAGTCTGGCAGTATCAACTGAGAAAGCCTCCTGGTTAAAGTCAGTGGTGTTAGGTTTTCAGGTGATCTACCTTTCATATAGGTCTGGCTAATGCCAATTTCTATTGAAAATCTCATGGTTAATTACAACATTGTTGCCATTAGTAGTAGTATTACTTTTCCAGGTTATGCTTTGCTGAATCTGTGTCTGTTAATGTATTTATCTCGTTAAATGCAAGTTAGCCAGCTGCCGCATTGTGACTACTGGGAGGATTATTTTTCTCGTCATATCACTTAGGCTTTTGGGTCCAGGCCTTCAAAGGATGTGTTAGCTTTTTGTTTAAAATGAAGTAGCTTTCTTCTATAAAGATCATTTCTTTTTAGTCAATAACATGTTTATGGGCTCCAACTCTGATATGAAACTAATTGTAAATAAACATATTTGAAAAGTTGTATTTCTTTTTCTCTTGCAGGTATATTCTAGAGAACAAGTCTTCAAACATCTTTGCCATATTGACTCTGAGCTGTCAGGGGACTCAGGCTTATGAGGAGGTACTGTCACACAAAACAGTGTCTAGTGAAGACGACAAGAAAGAGGGGAAAGGATCGGAAAAAGAAGCTAAAACACTATAGAAAACCATGGTAGGCTATTGTTTATGTTTCTTGATTTAGTCACCAAAGATCCCAATAGTTTTAAAATTGGAATTGTTAACAGTGAGGGCAAGTGAAAAATGATGGTGTTAATTTTTGGCTCTAGTGCATCAGATATAGATGGCACTCTAGTATTTAAGCAAAGCAAATGAGTTCAGATTTATTATAAGCCCTTTAAACCACAAGCTGGAGCCCCATGAGCCTGCAGGTCATATATTATTAAATACAAAGGAGAGAACACCCATAAATAATATTTTTTAATAAAACTGGCTTTAGCAAACTGATACAAATGGCTAAGGTGACCTTGAACTGAAATTATGTAATTTTTCTCCAGCCTTCATTCTGAAGTTGAGTTTTTTCCCCATGGAAATTAAAAATCCTAAGTCCTGTAATTAATAATATGAAGATTTTGGAGTTTATAAAATGTGTGACTGTTTAACTCAAAAGCCACTTTTTTCCACATGCTTTTAAAATAATAGGGTCAAGTGTTGAGTGTAGTAGGGGCATTGAACTAAATGTCATGGAAACCTTGCTTTTTGTGGAAAGTTCATTCTTACACTGAATTTGACATGTTAGATGAGGTCATAACCTCTGGTGTCTAGTTGTTTAATTGGTAAAATGTGCTGAATCCCCCCCCCCTTTTTTTTTTTGGTTCTGGAGGATGTGTGAATTCTTTCCCCAAGTATAAGTGAGAAAGGCTTAAAAAAGATGTTAAAAGTGGGAGGGAAAAAAAAGCCCAAAAATATTAATCATCAGTATGTTTGAAATACATTATTTAGCGAGTCTGATGGTATTTCTTTCAGTGTTACTTGGTTTTTTCAAAATTTGTTCTAGGGATTATAACTTAGTTGACTTGCTCTTTAGAGAAGAAAGTCTGCTAATATTGTAGTTCTGAATGGTGGAGAAAATGTTAATGTGGGATATTCTTTCATTTAGTTTCTTGGTGAGATGTGAAAAATGACACTGTGACTTGTGTTTCTTCCCATGTTCATTATTTGCCTTTTCAGCTTATTTATCTGTTAGAGTCATGATATTCTTACAACTTGAAGAAATGCTTTGTATGTATTATTTGTCATAGTTCATGAAAATTTCTTTCCTAGTTTATTCATTTTAAATGTAGCTTAGATTTTCTGGTGTAGAAATTTTGTGTTTTTATGTAATTTAATGGGTTGTTAGGTGTTTTCCAGTTTCTCCTATTCCTTTGCATTAGATCTCAGATTTGAATGAGAAGTTTTTGTTTTTGCATAGTTCTTCCAGTTTAATTTTTTAATACTTAAAATCATTTTGGAGCTTATTTGGGTAAATAAGATGGCTTTCCTTTTTTTCGCTTGCTTGCTTTCTTTCTTTCTTTGTCTCTCTCTTTCTTTCTTTTTCTCTCTTTCTCTGTCTTTCTTTTTCTCTCTCTCTTTTTCTCTCTTTCTTTTTCTCTCTCTCTTTCTTTCTTTCTTCCTTCCTTCCTTTTCTTTCTTTCTTTCTTTCTTTCTTTCTTTCTTTCTTTCTTTCTTTCTCTTTCTTTCTTTCTTTCTCTTTCTTTCTTTCTCTTTCTTTCTTTCTTCTTTCTTTCTTTCTTTCTTCCTTCCTTCCTTCCTTCCTTTTCTTCCTTCCTTTTCTTTCTTTCTTTCTTTCTCTTTCTTTCTTTCTTTCTTCCTTTCTTTCTTTCTCTTTCTTTCTTTCTTTCTTTCCTTCTTTCTTTCTTTCTTTCTTTCTTTCTTTCTTTCTTTCTCTTTCTTTCTTTCTTTCTTTCTTTCTTTCTTTCTTTCTCTTTCTTTCTTTCTTTCTCTTTCTTTCTTTCTTTCTCTTTCTTTCTTTCTCTTTCTTTCTTTCTTTCTCTTTCTTTCTTTCTCTTTCTTTCTTTCTTCTTTCTTTCTTTCTTTCTTTTCTTTCTTTTCTTTCTTTTCTTTTCTTTCTTTTCTTTCTTTCTTTCTTTCTTTCTTCCCTCCCTCCCTCCCTCCCTCCCTTCCTTCCTTTCTTCGTAATACCATTTATTCAATTCTTCCTTTCACCATTGTTTCATGATGCTTGTCCTATCACATCCAGTAGACTCTTGGAGTTAACACTGGCAGTCTTGTGTTATTTGTGAGAGAAACACCAAAAGTTTGTGTTAGTAGCAGCATGTAATTTTCCTAAGGTGAGGACAGTGAGCAGGACTGCGTAATTTAGCTGACTGAGTAACTTAGTAACTCACCATAAAACTAAATGGCAGAGAAATTCAAAGTTAACATGTTTTCCCCATCACCCAGAACTAAAATATTAGTAAAATTTCTTCTTTAAAGAGCAAGTTAACTAAGTTAATCCCTAGAAGAACCTAGCATCTCCAGTTTGTTACATGCAACTTTTGTTTTCTTGTTACTTATTTTGGGATATATGGCAAATCTCATGAAGTTATTAAGAAGTTTGTCTCTTTGTAGCAGAAGATTCCGCAAAAAAAAAACAAAAAAACAAAACAAACAAACAAAAAAAACCTCCAGTTGGAAAATTGGTCATGGACTTTGAGCAAGAAAGAAATCTAGACAGAAATGGCTTTTATCTAGGAAAGAAAGCTTTGTGATTGATTTTAGTCCTTTTTATTATATAACAATTGAGGTTTCAAAGGATTACTTACCTTTTTACCTATAGCTTGCTTCATTTTGTAAGGGACAATGATACTATACTATTAATTTACAAGTGTTCAAATTAATCTGGTTTTTAAACCATATTCAAATAAAAAACAGACAAGACTGATGAAGAATTGGGGATATTTTATTTTGCAGTGAAGACTTTAAAACAAAATATTTACCACCTATTAGCACATAATTTTATGTAACATGTGACATGTAGCCACCCTTTACATGAAATACTTCTGGCTTTATGGAAACTCACCAAGTTATTACTGTTCATTTTGTTGTGTGCTGGTACACATGTCTTCATGGTATTTGTAAACTTGGAAATACTCAAAAGGTTTTTAGATGTGTGACTCATGAGTGTGAAAGATCTACTATATTAAATTTTCATGAAATTCATTCTATTTCTAGGCTTTAATCTGCTCCACTGATTTCTGGGATAGCATGTCGTTTTAATTATTGCTTTTTAAATTTTTGATATTTTGTTTTAGCATAATGGTACCACCCATCCATCTTTGTAGAATAGTTCTTGATACTCCTGTTGATTCCCCAATCCCCACCATGAGCTTTAAAATTATTTTTATTCAGTGAGTTTTAAGTGAGTCTGTCTTAAGGGGATTTTGATTGAGAATGTGAATACATTTGTAAATTAGTTTGGGAAACTAATTCTTTTATTACAGTATGTATTTTCCCCAGTCTGGAATTAAAGCCGCATACCTAAGGTTTGAATGCCAAGTAGTAAACGATACTCTAATGTGATCCTTAATTTTGCTATTGTGTTCACACATAACTTTGTATTTTGTGTTATTACTATGTTACAAAATCTCAGTTTTTCAAGGTACAAAAGTCTCCAGCAGTTTGGAAAGGAGTGACTGGGTATCATGAGTCACCCTTATGCATTTCTAGATACTCTGTCAAATCTAGGAAGTACCTGTTCTCACAGATGATGTGTGATATGGATGACAGTTTTTGAAGTGGTATTGAAAACACACAGATTAAGCTGAAAGGTGACATAGACACATAAAGGTAATACTGAGTGTAACTTGGGTGAACTTTCTCAAAGCATGAATGAAAGATCTCTAACTTTCTGGTGTGGAATTCTGTAGGATTGGGTTTTACTTCCTTTCCTAAGCAATTTTTTTAATTGTCTCAGTGTTAACTGTTTCACAGCAGTTTGACAATTGATGCTGTTACTTAATCCTTTTCAAGTAACATTTCTTTTATTGAAGTAATTGTTTTCTTTTGCATTATGACAGAGATCTATTAGATCTTTTGCCAATGATGATCGCCATGTTATGGTGAAACATTCAACAATCTATCCATCTCCAGAGGAACTTGAAGCTGTTCAAAATATGGTGTCTACTGTTGAATGTGCTCTTAAACATGTCTCAGATTGGCTGGATGAAACAAATAAAGGCACAAAAACAGAGGGTGAGACAGAAGTGAAGAAGGAAGAGGCCGCAGACTCCTATTCCAAGTGAGTGTGGCCTGACCTTTGTGGCACTTTCCTGTAGTGCCCAGAAAAGCCCAGGATCCTGTCCCACTGGGTTACATTTGCTATGTGGTGTTCTTTGGGTTTTCTCATTTGTATGACTGTAAACAAGGAAGTAAAGTTTATGGAATTTTTCTGAGTTAAATTTGAAAGGAAAGCAAGAAAAGAATAATGATTAGATCAGAAAAAGAAGGAAGACCTGTTCAGGATGTCTTTTGAGGGTGCACCAAACCCTTTTAAAAATCTTTCTTTTGGAAGTCATCTTTTTCATGTGTTGATTCAGCCTCCTAAATTTGGAAATAAGTAGTAGTGGTTTTGGTCTTGGAAGAAATCATAAAATGCCATTTTTGTCTGGTATTTAAAAATCCTGGTGTAGGAGAAAGAGTGCAGGAAACTGTTCTCTAAAGGTATTTTTGACTGTATCTGCCATGTTAATTCCCAGGATCCAGCACAGTATCTTGCAAAGTAAATGCTCATTGGATATTTATTTGTAGAATGAAGGCCTAATGGGAGCCAGACTCTTCAACAGTTATAGCAGAGTATTCTCAGTGCTGTAACAATAGTAAGGCATTAGTGAGATGAAGCTGTATGATAACTAGGAAACTTTTTATGCCATGTTAAACTTAGAGTTACTGTTTTGAGCATAGTCACTATGATTGGAATAAGTGTATCATATACTTTAAAAGATGAAGCTCATTTGACTGTATTGTGTTAATAGGATTAAGAGTATTACTATGGCTACAACTGGTAAATTGAGGGTAGACGTTGCAGAATTTTTTCTCCAGCATTTAATTCTAAATCAGTGTGATAAGTAGATAAGGAATAGTGAGAAAGTATTGATAAATTGATTTAACTGAAAGATAATGTAACCTTTCCATCTTCAGATAAAAGATAGTATCAGTTTTTATCTGGATAATGTATTTCCTTGACTTTGTTAGCTGTTATAGGTAATATATACACTGTATCTAGTCGTAAATTTGTCAACTTGAAGTTTCTTGGCAGTAACTCACTTTTTCTTGAATATGATGAATTTAAAAAAGATACTGTCAAATTTGGGGGTTCATGGTAATTAGCAATATCATCCAGTAATGTAGCTCTGTGTCTTCCAGTCCCTGTACAAGATGAATAGTCATACATTCCATATTTAAGTGGCATGTTGAGATGTGCTTATACCCTTTTAAAAACTTTTTTCATTGTGGTAAGATACATATAAAATTTGCTATTTTTACTATTTCTAAGTGGAGTTTTAATTTTCAGTGAAGTTATAAATACATCTTCTGCTGTTTGCTTTCAAGGCCACACAGACTTTTGAAAAGCGCTCCAGTAGACATTTGCTTAACTGGAGCAAGTCACTGTGTTTTCAAGGTTTTTAAAAGCTAATGTACTCTACACTTTGTTTGGGTTTTTAAATGTAGAGCTGTGTGTGCATGCTCTTTATTTTCTCTGTAAAGTCCCAGGATGAGCACTTGATTCTTCCCATGTGGTGGAACTCAAGGAGTGCAGAACGATTGTGTCCTTCTTTCGTATAAAACAGAGGCAAGCACCGCTTCCAGGAACAGAGCTGTGTTGTGGTCGTGGACACGTGTTGTGCTCCCCGTGTCTGCCAAGCACTGCAGAGGGCACAGAGACGGGGAGGGCGAGCTTATGTGGATTAAGTGCCTTCTATTGCCAGGCACTGTTAGGTAGCTTTCACCTGTGCACTCTTACTTCACCTCTTTACAGGCTGACTCAGAAATCAAGTAAATTGAACAAGTTCCCACTATTTGTATTATTAGTAGTATTAGCTTAATTTTAATTAATTCCCTATATCTAGGTGACTTACTTTATAATACCTCATATTCAAATTCAGAACTGAATTAGGACTTTGTTCTCTGTTCAGTCATGCTCTCTCTACACAAATATATCATAATTATAATATAGAATTCAATAAGCAAGCTAATAATGTCTGGTTAATAATAGCTACCATTTATTGAGTGCCAGTTACTGTACCAGATTATTTTTCACATTATTTTACAACAAATTGACTAATCTCAGTTATCATCCCTCTTCCCCACCCCCATTTTACTTGTGAGATTTCCTGTGCTTCAGATTTTCTTATGAAAAAAGTGTGACTCAATCATTAACAAACTTTAACTGGGTTAAGGTCAATGAATGAGTGTGTGTGTGTGGTGGAGCCAGGGTTCATTTTCAAGTTTGTCGGATTTCTGATCCAGTTTTTTTTTTTTTAATCATCTTCAGTTTGATTATCCATGACAAAACTGAAAGTACAGAGCAGGGAGACTATATGCTGATTCTGGGCATCAGGAAAAAACTTCATGAAGGAGGTAGCATTTGCATTAGGCTCAGAGGATGAGTAGGGTTTTGGCAGGCTGTGAAAGTGAAAGAAAAAATAAATCCCAGCAAAAATCCAGGTGTGAGGAAGTATAGGGACTGTTTAAGCTATTGTTTATTGAGCTATTAATATATGCCAAGCCCTGGACTAAGTTCATTACTTAAATTAATTAAATGATATTGTAGGCATTACTCTGAGGAAGGTGTTACTCCATTTTTACAAATGAGAAAGTAGGCTCAAAAAAGTCAAGTAATTTGTGATTTGTCCACTGTCAAACAGTAAGTGGCAGAGCCAGGATTCACAGCAGGAAGTCATGCTGTCTCCTAAATTGCCTCCCAATATGCTCAATGTCTGAGTGTTCAGTGGGACATGAGGAAAATAATAAGCGGAGTTCCATTCACTCAATGGTTTTGGAAGACTTGGCTGCGGCATCCTGTAAACAGAGATGAGATGCTACTGGTTAGTCAGTTAGGCCAGTGGAGAGGAGGTTACTGAGGTCGTCTAGGTGAGAGGTAGTAAGAGAAAAGAAACTAGTTTGAAGGCAAGGCTTTGAGAGTGATTATGAAGAGGGAATTTATAAACTGTTATTAGATTTGGGAGAATGAGAAGATGTATGGACAGGGATACAGAAGAAGAAAAAAATCAAAGATGACTGACTTTGTTCTTAATAGCAAATAATTCCCTGTACTTGGTTCACTTTCTTTAAAATGCTTTGTATTTCTTTCTGTACTTGTACCAGCCTTATATTTTTTCATTGACCTAATCTCTTAAGGTGTGTCAGGCACTGAACCCACGGCTGGATTATTTATAACTGTCTTGTTTCCACTGCCACAGTTTGTTTCTCTCCCTTCTCCTTTCTCTAGTTCATTCTCCACTCTGCTGACTTGGGCCCGACTCTGCTGATTCTTTGCCTCCAGCTAGAATGACCATTTTTCTATCTAGCCAAATCAAGACTCTGCTGAAGTCAAACTTACAGGTTGCCTTGCTTGACCTTTCTATTTTTACCTCTGTCTTCTCTGAAATTGGGAAGCAGCCCTAATAATATAAAGAGCTTGAGTGTTGTGGTCAAACCAACTTGAGTTTGAATCCAGGCTTTGCCATTTTACTCTCTCTGTGAACTTGAACAATTAATCACCTTTTCTGAGATTCACATTCTTTGTCTTTCAAATTCAGGCTCTTTGTAAGGTTTAAATGAGAATTTGTGGCATGCAGTTTCTTAGATGTTACTTTCTCTTCCCTTTTAAGCAGGTTTTAAGCAGCTTTTGTACTTAACTGCAGTATGAGCCTTGGGAGCAGGAGAGATTGGATCCCCTCTAGTATGTTTTCCATACGCAAACGGGTTGCTTACTTATTGAATGATTGCCAAGTTTAGTTACATTTTCACTTGTGATTAAGGGAAATGAAGCCAATAAGAAACTTACAGTATTAAAATCAAGGATAGATGTTAACAGTATTCTTATGCACCGTTCATGACTTGTTCTTTGAATGTTGGTTCTTGTAGCTACCACTGGATCTGGAATGTGTGTGTTGGCAGACCATCTTTGGGTTCCTCAGCTCTTCACTTTTATCACATTGTTCTGCTTTTCCCATAAACTTTTATGGATTCCTAGAATGCTACAGCTCAAAGGAATGAGCTAAGGCTCATGCAGCCGATTTACAGTTACAGATATTGAGCCAGCAGGCACCACGAGGAGTAGAGTCCAGGTCTTTTAGTTCCCTGCCTGATGCTCTTTCTCAGCACACTGCAGTGTTCATGTTTCTCACAATTCTTTAATTACTAAATTAAAAGATAAAAGGAGGATTTAAAAAAAATGAAAAAATGTTTAAGAGGATATAGTATTTTTGGATTTTCCTGAGCAATATTAGATGTCATAAAGAATTGAAATCTATAGGCTGAAATATTCTCCCTGTTGATTCTTTGAGGAAGATAGTTTATGAGCCTTAAATCTGAGACTTACTTTTGTGGAATTTTGGTTATCTGGATTTATGTTCCCCCTTAACAGTTCATATGGATAGTCAGAAAGCCAGGTGATGATTAAGTTATAGTTGGGGAAGTAGGTTGTGAAAGTAATCATTCAGACTTTTATTTTTAGGGATCAAGGTGGTCGGACGTTGTGTGGTGTTATGAGGATTGGCCTGGTTGCAAAAGGCTTGCTGATTAAAGATGATATGGACTTGGAGCTGGTTTTAATGTGCAAAGACAAACCCACAGAGACCCTCTTAAATACAGTCAAAGATAATCTTCCTATTCAGATTCAGGTGAGTACAGTTTAATTGTACCTCTAGGAGAATTTGTAAAAAGGTGAAAATAGGTAGTGACCTTGATAAACTTAATAATAAGAAATTGGTAATAATAAAGGGTAGGTACAGACAAAGGGAATACTGCTACTCTGGGTCAGTGACTCAAGCATCACAATGAAGGCAAACTTCTGGTGATTAGTACTCAGGATATATTTACTAAATTAAGATGGCTCTTAAGGTACACTCTTAAATTCTTTAGATGTATCTTACCGAGAGTTTTCATGTTTTCCAGACTAGACTTTTCAGCGTTATAAAACTCTTGGAAGGGTTAGTATAATGCAGAAAAGAATCAAAAGCTCAAAAAGAGCCTAGACAACTGGAGACTTTCATAGATGATAATTTTTAAAATTGAAGACTCAGTTAATTTAACTTCACTCATTCTGTTAATGGAAAGTCACTATTAATTCCTTGTTTCCAAACCTTTTTCACATTGGGATGCATTTAGAAAATTTAATGTTGGCATGCTTCCTGGAGGGTGCTGCTGAAGGCCGAAGGCTTCTCAGGGCTGAAGCCAACTGATTGATCGGGGGCTGTGGTCACCCTGGGACCTGCTCTGTCAGCCTGCTCCAAGGGCAAGTTGCATCACTGATTGGGAAGCCATTGTCACCTTTCAGTTTCAGTTGTGTTATCTGTCATGTAACTAGATTGTAGCTTTTTGGTGATTTCGTATCAGTTAGTTCATATATCCGTGTCGCATAGATAGGTATCAGTATGCAAGGTTGAACTTTGAGTTGTTGAATGCTCTCTTTTTTATTGTCAGTTTCTTTTATTTGTATTTCTTCTAAAAAGGCTCTTACCCCACTGCCCCAAGTAATATGAAATCTAAATTTGTTTTTATTAGCTTCCTTATGGATCATTTTCTTTCATATTTAGCAGCTGATCTTCATAACCATCATACTGATTTTTATCTACTGTTCTTTACACTCAAATTTGTGTTACTTGTTGATGCATTTTTTTCTGTATTAATTTCTGGAGGACTATTTTATTTTTCGTTCTTAGATTATAAGGTAAGATTTTCTGAGTGACTGAACAAACATATTTTGCTCTTCCATTTTTAATTTTGATTGAAAAAATGTTTCTATTTCAAGGGTTAAATTCATTTCTTTTAAAAAGTTGTTTTAAATCCTTATGTGACCATTTGGGGAGGGAAAGTGGTAAGCAACATGGAGAACAGTAAAAAATGTTAAGAAACAGAAAGCTCAGTAATGGATTTCAGACCACCTGTACTTTTTGTTATTAGAATGTTAATAAAATTCATCTTTTCCCATTACTTTTAATATTGTTTTAAAACCTGTATTTCTGGTCTTATTATAGTGAACATTATTACTCTTAAATCTGTACTAAAGGAATAATAATCAAAGGGTTGGACACAAAGACTTTTCCAACCATCTCACCCTCTTTTCTTTTCCCTTTAATGAGTCCTGTTTGTGAGAGTGATCATATTCCTCAGGTGTGTCAGGGTGGAGAAAAGATTGAGAACCAGTACTATAAGAAATTGAAGTTCTTATTCTGAAAGATCTGTCATATTTCTCCCGTACTGAAGATACAGGAGATTGGGCCTAGTTTCAGTTGCATTAATAGAGCTTTCCCTGTGCACATCACAACTATGTGAACTCTGTGTTTTCTTTCCTGAGTCAGGATCTTTATTTCTGGGCATCACAGTTTTTAAATGTTCTTGTTGAGCTAGCAAGTGTTCAAGGGAGGGAACCAGGAGAGAGTGCAGGCTGTGTGAACTATTTCAGATTTGAAGAGACTAGGGCTTTTTTGACTAGAGAAACCTAAAAAGATACAAATATCTTTAGGTCTTTGAAGGGCTCCTTGGAGAAGGTAAAAGTGGCCTGAACTCTTAAGATAAATGGTGGACATTATAAGAAACATTTGAATTTAACATAGTCAACAGAGTTATCCAACAGTGAAACCAGCTGCTTTGTATGATGGTTAGATCCATTAATACAGATATTTGGGTAAAGGTACCCAAGTGAAATGATGATGTACATACATTTTGTATTAAATTAAACAGTATACACACATATATATGCCCACATATATACACGCAAGTATACACCTATTATTATTATTATTACTATTACTAATACTATTTCAGAAAATCATCTTAAGTGTGATTTTTTTTTTACCTTTACCCTCTATCCGCCCCCCCCCTTGTTTTCTTGGCATTTGGAGAACCAATCTCTGATATGATCTTATTTTCTTGTGAATTAAAAATCTTTTTCCTGATCAATTACCATAGCAAAACTTTCAGTTATCAAAGTACCTTAATTAATTGAGGTTGCACCATACCTTTCTCTGCAGACTCTTTTGTAGGGCAATTTTAGAACTTCCTTGAGTAAAGCAGTAGAAGGATGACCAAAACCAGAAATCACTTATAATTAGTCTAGCCCAGCACTCATACTACATGTTTACTTCATTGGGTGTGTCTTATGGCAAGCATAATTGAAAAATTTAGTTTGAGTTATTCTCTGAGACATCTTTAATGCTCTTAGAGTGGCAAAATGAATGTGAGCAGTTTTCTGCTTTTTCTCTATAGTCTAGTTCTGGTTTTTTCCAGCCACTGTGTGGCTTTTCCCTTTCTTGGTTTTCTCCATTCAAAATTAGGATAATGAATTTTCTATTTTCTGTCTTTCTGGGAATGTTTAGTGGTAAATGCTGTTTTTACATAAATGGCTTTGAGCTCCTTTAATGCACACTGGTGAGCAGAGAGAGACCCAGTAGTGTTTATGTTTAACTGTTTATGTCAGGTAATAGAAATTAAATTTTACCACCAAGAAAGGCCCTGTGTAACATTAAACTGTGTATTTAGTGTATAAAAATATATATAACTTAATATATGATTCTAGTTGGTGATTATTTTCTGTATGTGTATATATTGTATGTTAAAAGAAGCAATGTATAGTTCCTTGTGGATGTCAGATGACTTGACCCAAAGCAGGTCTGTTGTTAAAGAAGGGAAGTTACTTGCTTACACTAATTTTTTTTTTTTTTTTTTTTTTTTTTTGCTGGTGAGTGTGCAGAGATCCTTTCTCTTTCATTCTTAATTTATTTTCTTTTAAAGTCTACATAATCTTATATAAAAGCCTACATAATCTTATGTTTATATGTCCTTAGCAAGTGGGAGTTCCTGTTTAGGCTGTCCTGTCAAAAAAGGTATTGATTTAGAGAGCATTCCCAGCGATTTATTATTCTGTAATAGTTCTCTGTAATAATTTCAAGAACAATAATTTACCCTTTATCATATAGTGATGCTGTTGGCAACTCACTTTCAAATATTAGAAAGAATGGGTTTAAATGTTGTTTAATAATTGTATAGATCATCGACATTGTGGTTGCTTTTTGAGGGATGGAGAAAGGATTTGCTGGTAAGTTGAGGGCAGAAATGTTATCTTTACACTAAAGAACTAGTTAAAGACTACTTTTTCAGCACAATAATACTAATTGTTAATAACATTTGAAAACTAAGAGGCAATCATTCATTTCTTGAAATTTTAATTCAGTGTTTTTGAAATCTTGATGACTTTCAGAAACTCACAGAAGAGAAATATCAAGTGGAACAATGTGTAGATGAGGCATCTATTATAATTCGGAATACAAAAGAGCCCACTCTAACTTTGAAGGTGATACTTACTTCCCCTCTAATTAGGGACGAATTGGAGAAGAAGGATGGAGGTACACGTGTGTATATATATATATATATATATAGATAGATAGATAGATAGATGTATGTATATAAATATGTATTTTGTTTACGTAAGATCTCTTGAATGCTATGTTAGTTATGCTTTACGGATTTAAGAAATACCTATCTTCATTTTTTATGCCACTCAGTATTTTAAACAGCTTTATTTTTACACAGTCACTTTATTTGGAAAAAGGTATATATTTGAAATATAAAATATGCTAATTCAAAACCTGTGCTTATCTTGTTGGTCTTAACTCCACTTTAATTTTTATACTGTTTTGGTGTTCTGTTTTACTTTGTCTCATATTGCATTGTTATTGGTATCGGCCAACCTATTCTTTGTAGCTTGGCTCTGAAGTCTGATATTAGGGTTAAATGTGGTTCAAAACAGTATTGTTTTCAAATTTACTCACTTTTGTGTCAAGTTACTCATTTGTACATTGTTCTTAATGTCTAATAACTATGACTTTTTAAGAATTATGCTTTATCCTATTGCCTATATGTAAATCTTTTATAATGTAAGAGAGATAAATTGGGGGAATTGATTCTTTAACACCTTTAGTAAATTTTTTTCTTGGAGGGGGTTTGTTATCCTGTTAACATTTTGAATAGTATATGTGTGGGAATCATGCTTTAAACTAACTTTCTTCTGGAGCTGAAAAGAATTTCTGCTTGGCATTGCCATTGTATAAAAGTAGAGTGAGAAATCTACTCAGTTTTGAGAAGTAATTATGGAGCTGGGCTTTTTTTTTTTTTTTTTTTTTAAATCCTTTCACATTAGTTTGTTTCTTCCTCTCAGTCCTGTCCCTAGAAACTTGCCGTGTGATAATTTCTCCTGTGTCAGACCTTTGACCAACTGGCCCCTCTCTGTCATGACAATTTAGAGGCAGTGTGGCCTCACTGGGCCAGTGGGGACTCCCTGTTGCTGTTTTCTCATCACTAGACATTCAGCAAGTTACATTGCTTACTCCCCTACCTGAAATACCAGTGCAGCAAGAAATATTGGTCAGTTTCTTAATTTATTTCAAGTTAACGATAAAGGTAGAAAAAGACAGATCTACCTGAGATTGTTAGAACTTTGAGCTTTGGCAGACACGACTCACAGGATTTCTTAAAGTAAAAGTGATAGACTCCCTTTTTTAAAAAGTCTTTTGGGGTAACTAAATCAGCTATGCCATACCCAACAGATATAAGCTTAGACACATTTATGAGTCATAGTTTAAAATTGAAGTGAATCCAATCTATAATTGGGTTTAGACCTGTATTTTTTTTTTGGCTGTATATCTGTATATAGTATCTCTAACATCTCTGAAGAACCAATCTTATATGACTTAATTTCTTTAACAGCTTTACAGTTCACCATTAACTGTAGAACTATAAAATGATTTCTGAAGTATCAAGATAATTCTGTTAATTCTGGTAAGCTGTGTTCTACTTGACCCTCTAGTGTAAAACTAACCATTTCTAAGTAGGGTTATAATTATAGATATTATTAAAAAATTATTTGATTATAGAGAGATGAGAAGACTGAAGTTGCCAAAGACTAGGTCATGTTTGCTTGGAGCTGTAGACGTCCCTTCCATTACTTTGAAAGTATTAAGTGAACAGCAGGCTCATTTTCCCCTATGGTTTTGTGTACTTCATGGGATTTTGTCAGTTTTCAGTGATACCTTTAAGCTTAGTCTGTTGCTTTTATAACTTTAATTTTTGTTCAGAGAACCTAAAACATTCTTAGTGTATTGCACTCTTACTGTAGAAGACTAGTTATTACAGAATGGAATCTGTAGTGAAGTAGGAGCCATCGTCTCTGTTCGAGGTGTTTGGGTTACTCAAGGCTCCCAAGACCTCTTTACGAGCTGAATCTCATCAACTGATGTTAACATAATTGTGTGGGATAAGGTAAGATGAAGGAATCAGCTTGGCTCTAATGTTTTACACACGTTACTTCCTCTCCCTCTAAGTGGCAGAAAGATTTGCTTTGCTGTTTTCCTTAATCTCCCAGCCCTGTTGACTCACTTGTTATCTCTTATAATTTGCTCATTTTGTCTAACCTGGGCTTTGTCAGTGTTTTTTGATCTGCGCTAGCAGTTTTGTGTACTCCTGGGGCAACTTTGAGGATCCAGCGTAACTGAGCATTTGAGACCTGGGCTGTGTAATTCTGTAGGATTCGTTTCATCACACCAGATAACTCCTCTCGCCTTGATGCAGTTCTTTTCAGCTACAAGGGTTGAAAGCCCCAAGATTCATTTAGGTTCCAGGAATTTCTAAAACTGAGATCTTCTGAAAAAAAATCTCCACTCATTTTCTTTCTCAAAGTTTAAAAGAACATCCATTGTAACTTTTGGGGGGACATTTTCCTGTAGAATCTCAACATCTCCTCTCCCACAGAACAAACAGGCTATTCACGATACATATATACCTCATGTATATGTATTCATATATACAATTATTATTTAATTATTATTCATATATAATTAATATGATTTGATTTATGTATATTCATATGCATAAAATTTTAAAGGAACAAATTTCTCTTCCCTCTCTTTACTTGCCACATAATTGGGTAAAATAAAGCGAAAAAAATCTGAGAGCCAGGTGGAGCCAGAGGACTGGGGCAGGGCAGGTGAGAACATCACACTTATCTCCTCAAGGTTGTCTCTGCAGAAGTGGCTCTATCTAACTACTTGTTTCAAATCACTGTTTACATTTTCATTGGCTGGAGTACATGGTGAATCTCTCTGGTACTGTTTACTGTTTTGTAGGTAAGATTTCTCACGTGTTGTCCATCTTATTTCCATATTCTAACCCTTTACTTGAAGTTCCTAAAGAATAACCATTCCCCATAACTGCACGCTTCCTCCTAAAGAAGTCATAGGAGAAGAAGCAGAGACCTTGGTGCCTGGCAGCCAAGTATTTGATTCTTAACTGTATTAATTACAGCTATGTGACCTTGGACAGGTTTCTTTATTTTGAAATGAGCAATGAATATTTGAGACAGTTGTTTGAGGTCAAATGAGAGAATCTGTGTAATGTGACCTGTGTTGTACCCAGCACAGAGTGGTTGCTTAGTAAATAGTGGTCGTTACTCCGCTCACTAAAAAGTCACAGCACAAACTCATCTATTCAAATTGCCTTGAGGTCACAGTGAGAATAATGTGGATATGATGGATCTGAAGAAGTAAACCTAAATACAGTTCAGCTCTTAAACGCCAACTGAAGTGTAGTATTGGAATTAATGTACTGTATTTGCTACACTGCAAGTAATGAACTGGCTTCTATAGCTTATGATTCATTGAGACAGTTGTCTTCTTCCCTACCCCTGTCCTTTATCCCAGAACCTGGAGTGGTACCTAATACTTAGTGGGCAATCAGAAAACTGTTAAATGAATTTTTGTTGCCAGCATATTATCTGCCTGGTGTGTAAGAAGCATAAACAATGGGTGTCTCAGAAATCAAGCAATATATATTGAAGATTTAGCTCTGTTAGGATATTTTATAACTTTCTGTGTTATAAGCACTTTCTCATATATGATTTACTTTAACCTTCACAACAGCCCTATGAGGGTAGATTTTCCTGTTTTATAAATGAAGGAAGTCTCACAGTTTACCCATCTCCTGTGACTTTTTTTTTTTTTTTTTTTTGAGTAAAGGTAGGTTTATTTAGAGAGATACATACTGCATACAGTGTAGGCTGTTTCAAAAGGCAAGAGAAAGGCCACGAGGTGTCAGGGTTGAGTGCTCAGGTTAGAGGAAAAGTAGGTACACACTCCATGGAGTGCGGGCCTTCTCAGAAGATGAGGGAGCAGGAGAGGCAGCCAAGAGGTGCCATGTTGCCAGTTCTTATGGGCTCGGTAGCTTCATATGCTAATAAGTGGAAGGACCAATCTAACTACCCTGGGGAAGGGGCTAGGATTCCCAGGAAGTTGGCCATTTCCTACTCTTTGACCTTTTGTGGCTAGCCTTGGGACTGTCATGGGCCTGTGGGCATGTTATTGACCATGCTAATATGTTACAATGAGCTTATAATGAAGCTCAAGGTCTACCAGAAGTAGTCAAATCTCCAGCCATCTTGAGCTTCGAGGCCTACTGGGAGTTGAATCTTCCACCTTTTTGATGTTAATTGCTGCGTCATCCCTTGAATGGTTGTGCCCTGCCCCCTTCCTCTACTCTTAAGTCCAGTTACTGTCTAGGATGATGGTAGTTGATTTAGTTATTCTGAGCCTTACACAGTCACAGCTTCTTTTGGTGCTTGTGATTTTAAACCAGAAGTTATTTGCTGTGAGGGTGATAAATCAGCTGTTTATTATATTAATAGTACAATTCGAAACCAGATAGGTAGGGAAACTACAAACTCCTCAGTGTAAAGGTGGATTTTCAAGGGTCCTGGAGATGTTGCCCAAGAATCCCTTTTCCATGTTGATGTTAGTGCCAGCTTCTCGTGGGTTTTGACAGTTCACTTGCATGAGTCCTGCTAGGTGGCAGACATCAGATCTCACAGTCCTAAGATCTCAGCTAGGATTTACAACTCCTACAGGCTTTATTTTCCTGCCTACAGCTGGTAGACCTACATTATCTGGTGCAAAGCTGTAGCCACTGTCTTTCCAGTGGCCCACTGCCTACTGAGACATTGAAGAAAAGTCATAATAAGTGACGTTTCTACCATAAATTAGGAGAACAGTGCTCTGTTTTATCTAAGTGCTACGTTTATCTGTTCATATTAGTGTGGCCTGAGGTTTTGCATGGACAGTGGCTTGAAGCATAGTGTCTGTTCTTCACAGAGCCTCAAGGAATTGAGAGAAGGGCCTGCTGGGTATCTTCAGGTTACCTTGAAAATTCTGTCAGCACGAACTCACTCAGATTGTCAGGGAGGCCTTTGTGGTAACCCAGCTTGATTATTTTACCTTTGAAGAGCCCTGGTTTAGTCATATTCTGGCTTTTCTCCACCCCATCTCCATCTTCATTTTTGTGAACGGGCAGAGTTAGCTTGCATGTAAGGGATGGAGAGAAACTGACCAACATTTCCTGCAGTACGGTGTGTTTCTGGTCACTGATCTAACCTCTAACAAAATCAACGAAGTTAGGCATAATAGACTTCTTTTTAGTGCTTCCATTGTTCAGAATGTTTTATGTACCTTCATGCCCTGATGCCAGGTTACTGAGCAATAAATTTTAAAAGCTGTTTTTCTTTGCTTTGGGCGTTTTTGTCGCTATCCCCCATGCTGTCTTCCTTCCTTCCTTCCTTCCTTCTTTTAATCTGTTTTACTAGTGGACTCTAGGAAAAAAATGAAATGGCTCACAGTTAAATTGTTTACAATTTAAAGACTCCAAGATACCTCTTTATGAAGAAGGTTTTGCATCCCCTCAAAATTGAAACACCTACATTAGAAGATCATACAGAAATGTTAAACCTGAGGGTCTGCTTGAGAAGTAGCAGTGTTTTTCCAGCAACAATTCTGTGATTGCTGCATTACATTATTTTTCTTAATGAATGGAAATACATAAAATTGTATGTTGTTAATTATATAAAGGAAATAGGCAAACAGGGCTTACAGGTAGCACTACAGTGCCATTTAAATTTATGTAGTTTTAAAATGAGAAACTTTGAGGAGGATAAAATGAGATGAATTGTTACACTCCTCTGCTGTTTTCCATCTCGTGAGTACTGAAACATTTTGGATCTTTTGACTTTTTGACTATCAGAGCATGAAGAAACATGGCCATTCTGATGGTGATGTAAAAGGGAATCTGTTCACTGCCTGTCCCTTTCACCTCTTTTTAGTAGAATCTACTGCCTCCAAATGTTGACTGTCTGTAGTAGCAAGCTGATGTCTCTATTTTTTTAAATAAGAGTTTATGGTTATAATCTGTCCTTCAGGATGAAAGAATTTATCTGAAGATTTTTGCCATTGTTCCCCTTTAAAAATATCTGTGTCGTAATGATCGTTAAGATGTTAATTACAAGCTCTGATCACTGGACAAAAGTACCAGAAAGTTCAAAAAGAGTTGTTTTGCCTTGTCTTTTCCTATTCAAACTTCCTCTTACTCCTCTCTTCCATTGACCTCCCCCTGCCAGCATTCCCACTTGGTAAGGTGATGGAGTAAAAGTTAGCTTGTCTTACTTTTAACTTTAAAGTTGAAGTCTTGAAAAATAAGCACAATCCATGCCTTTTCTTGGGACTACATTATTTAGCAGTCAGTCAACCTTTGTCATGTCTAACTTCTAAGAGATTCTAATTGTTCATTTACAGTAGTTTGTTTTACCTTGTACGTGAGCTTTACACAGATGCTCGTATTGACCAGTCAAACATTTTGACATATAAACGTGAAAATAAGTTAGTTATATGTTTTGTGTCATTAAAAAGAATTAAGCAAAGCCAGGAACTAAATCACATATGAAGTGAATACCCATGGTATGTTTGTTTATATTTATAAATAAAAACACATTAACAATTATTTTTTGATGCTTTACATTTTATGAGTAAAAAGGGGTAACGAAATGAGACCCTGCATCCTGAGTTTGTTGGCACAGGTTAATGTGAAACAATACAAGTACCTGTTGTAGAGCTCACCCGGGCAGAAAACAGGTGTGTAGCACTTCGGCCTTTTTATGTTGCAGGCAGTAAAAGAGAGCCACAGTTTTTTCTGCAATAAATTTTTTTCTTTTGGGCATAATGCTTTCAGTTTTAGTTAATGACCATCTATCATTTAAAGTATACAGTCAATTTGCCATAGTAGAATCTTGTAATAACTGAGAAGCCAAAAAGTATCAGTGATCGAGTTCCCCTATTTATAAGTATTTACAGTGTATGAGTTGGCCTGCACAAACGTGCTACTGATCCTGTGACTGTCATGGCTGTACTAGAAAGAAGTGTTGGTGAACTCCTGCATCTAAGAGAGTTCTTAAAAGAAGATGGTAAATATGACTTAATTGGATTAGACAAAGAATTGTTTCCCAGAAACATTTGTATGCTGTAGGCATTTAAATAATGCACTAAGTCATCAAAAGTTTAAAAACTCACTTTCTAGTAGCTTAGAGGAAATAAATTTGGATAAACATGGATTTAGTATCTTGTGACATCTTAGTTATGAATATTTGCCCCAATCACATGTTTGAATTCTTAATTTGGTAGCTCTGGGCCATCTCATCCAACTTTGCAATGTTAAGGCAAGTCAAATAGCTGTACTTAGTATTCTTTGCTGTTTTTTTTTTTTTTAAATATGTAAAACTTGACATATAGTTTATATTTGTAGTTCTAATAATTTGGTTTAGAATAGAAAGAATTAAGAGAACTCCAGGGTGACACTTGAAGAGTTCTTATCAATGGGGTAGTTTCTGTTAATGATTATCTTCTTGGATGAGTTTATTTAATTGTTAAAAAAAAATTGCCATGCTCAGCGTATTCTTAATGTATCTCAAATTGATTACCTAAGAGAGCCCCAGTTTTCCTTAAGAATTGATTAGTGATTAAAATCCCTTCTATAAGAAAAAGTTGTTATTGCTACTGGTCCCAGATTTCTACTCTTTGCTCCCTGCCAAAGGAAAAAGTGCTGTACACCTATTTTGTGTCCTGTACCTATTTTGTGCCCTGTGATACACATCCTTAATAAGATCCCAGATCGTATGTAGCAGTGGTCATTGATTTGTTTACTGAACAGATGCCTTTGTGCTCCTGTTGTACGCAGGCACAGAATGGCTCTGTTGACTGTTTACTTAAGTAATTATGGTGCACGTAATTTAAAATGAAAGCAACAAAGCCAAATCCTGAAATCTTCTGGGAGTCTTATTAGTTCACTCAGATGCTGCTCTTTTTTTTAGTTTTATTGTTTGGTAATTTGACAGGAACCCCTTGGTCAAATTGTATCTGTCTTTCTTTATCCCATTTTCCCATTAGAAAAGGTTGCGATGAAAGATCCTCCGGACTTACTGGACAGGCAGAAATGCCTGAACGCCTTGGCGTCTCTTCGACATGCCAAATGGTTTCAGGTTGGCTCTTTGTTATTATCTTATTGTTGTTGTAGCCTTGTGCAGGTTTCATTTGGAACACCTGCCATGTAATGGTTTCTATGTACTGTATAAAATGTGGGTGCTGTCTACCTCTTAGGGTTATTGTAGGAGTAAATGACTTAAAGTTCCTAGTGTAGCTTCTATTATAGTTAATGACGTTTAATTATCATATAATCCTTTTTGGCTTATTACTCTGAATTTCAAATGGTAGTGTATAAAATACAAACCTGAGTGAGAAAAGCTAGAAGTTAAGATAGACAGTTGCCTGGAAATGGGGTTGCCATGAGGCTATACAAGTGATTTTAATAATATGCTTCCTTTAAAATTTGCCTTTCTAAACCATAATTTTACTACTTTTAATAACTTGATTTTTTGGTTTGCTTGACAACTCGTGAATGACTGACTAATTAGTATTCATTTTAAAGAACCTACCATGATCAGTGTCCTTAAAATGAAGAGTGGATTTCAACAGGGGTACTGGGATCATTTTGTTTGTTTTAGGCAAGGGCAAATGGATTAAAATCATGTGTAATTGTCCTCCGCATTCTGCGTGATTTGTGCAACAGAGTCCCCACATGGGCACCGTTAAAAGGATGGGTAAGTACTTAAATATGATTAAAAGCAAATTCCGGAGCTGTAGTCAGAGGAAATTCTGTAGAAATTACATGTTACTGTAAAATGGCTATATTCTGACTCTGCTGAGGTGTGTGCTGTCTATTTTTGTTCTTGAAAAAAATTAGGGATTTTTTTATATGAGTTTTTTCTGACGAATATAACCCATCTCTTCTACCTCATCATATTCATGCTACAGAGCCGGGGTCCTTTTTTCTGATGAAAAAGTCCTGTACCTGTTAGAAGTGATGTCTTCCTGCACTTTACTTTCCATTGTTGGCCGATTACTATTCCCCTGCTATCCAGGGAAGCCTGCTTGGCTGGCATATTTCTCTTCTAGTGCTACCTCTATTTAAGTAAAAGTTACCTGATATGCCAGTATAAGCCTCCCATTCTCTTTGAGTGTAGACACTTAAAAATAAGTTCATATTAGTGATTGAAGTCAGGTGAATAGTACACTTAACCATAGTTTATATGTTACCAAACTTACTTAATTTGGAAATTATTATGCATGACCCAATTAAGACCCAATGAAGAACACTATAAAACAAAGATGTAAAGGGCCATTTTAAATTAATTTAGATATTATTACTTTGATACGGTATCATGAATTTTTAGTTTATTAAATACGAAGATTTGGTCCTTTTATTCTAAATGCAGTACTCGGCAGGATGTCTGAAATGAAGTCTTATTGTGCTTCTTAGGTTAAGTGGGAGATAGGTGGGCTGGGTTTGAACACTGATTGTTTATTAGCTGTTACTAACTTATATGAAGTCTTGTTAAATCTTTGTTAAGTCAATTAAATGATTGCAGTTTCTTAAGTAATCCTTTTAGGGTAACTGAAAATAGAGTTTTGTAACAAAATGTTTTCTGAATATATTATCTTAAAAATGGTTGATTTGAACACACTGCCTGGTGTAAAAAAGTTGATAATCAAGTGGGAAAAGTTAATTGGGCCCTAAATGTTAAATTGACTTCTACCTTTTTTGGCCTCCGTTGTAGATAGAAATGTCAGCTCACATTTAACTGGAATCCTTTTAACACTTGGTGCATGTACTAATTTGTAATTTAATATCTTCTAGCCACTAGAGCTTATATGTGAAAAGTCTATAGGTACTTGTAATAGACCTTTGGGCGCTGGGGAGGCCTTGAGACGAGTAATGGAGTGTTTGGCATCTGGAATACTACTTCCTGGTAAGGGTTTCAAACTCTGGAGGCAGAAGAATCAGAAAAATTTCATTTTAACATAGTTTTCTGTTATGTGCTAAGTTTGTCCTCTGCTCAGGAAAATGATGTGTGGGGGTTGTTTTGCTTGAAATTTTAGCAACCAGAATGTTCAAATGTTGGAGAAGTGCTATAAAACTTTCTTTCAATAATTGTAATTTATATTTTATATGTACTAACATAAAAGATACTAATAAGATATTGTGTCTGCTATGAATTTGCTTTACCTAGAGCTTGGATTTTGAAAATGCTTATGTTTGGCTAAAATATATAAAGTTCATTCTGTTTGCAGTCTAGTGTTTAATTTGGAAAAACTAAATTTGGTCTTATTTTCCATATATAATCCCTTTATAGATTTGGAATGATCCATCATGCTTTCTAAATTCTTGGAGTTAAAACCCAGTTGTGACCTTAAATACACAAGTGACTTCTAGTAAAATAAGGACATTGAAATGCTGTATTGAAAATGAGTGTCCTTTTTATTCCATTTAATTGAGCAGACTTTTAACCTTGTTCCTTAGTTGTTTTTTTCTTTTTCTCTCCATTCTTCTCTCTCTCTCTCTCTCTTTGTGTTAGTTTATTGAATTCTGAACTTAGTTCTAAATGTTACTTGTGTTTTTCTTTTGCCTTTGTCAAAGGGGGTCCTGGTCTTCATGATCCTTGTGAACGAGACCCAACAGATGCTCTGAGCTATATGACCATTCAGCAAAAAGAAGATATTACCCACAGTGCACAGGTAGGAGATGGGCCATACCACTGTGGTCTGTTAGAGGGATATCATGCAACCTATGTAAATACTTTTTTGTTGCCTGTTGTTAGGGACTTTTGCTATCATAAAAATATCATTTGAGGAATGTGTTTTTAGCTAGAAGTTCTAAGGGCTTAACAAATGAAAAATACAAAATTTGAATAAATACAATCTTTTGTTCTTTAGCATGCACTAAGACTATCAGCCTTTGGCCAGATTTATAAAGTGCTGGAGATGGACCCCCTTCCATCTAGTAAGCCTTTTCAGAAATATTCCTGGTCAGTTACTGATAAAGAAGGTGAGTGTGAAAGTTTTTTATTGGGATTGGATGTGGGCAGTGGTGTATGGTGTAGCTGGTCATGGGATGCATCTTTTGTTAGAACTGAGAGAACTTAATTTTTAACCCAAGTCATGTATAAGAACATTTACTGCTGTTCTTCCTGACTTTCTTCTCTTGTCCCATCAGTGACAGCCGCTTGCTGTCATTTATTCTTATTAGTGAAGGACTCATTTGGCTGTGTTGGTCAGATTCCATTACTGCATAGATTTACGGATGACACTTAGAGAAGCATGCTTGTATCCTTTGTTTTTCCTCACTGCCTTCTTTGGGTTTAATTTGCTGTTCCTTTTAAGAATTTTTTGAGTTAGGTGAATACATTATTGGGTTTTTTTTTAGCCTCTTAGTTATTGTATATACTAATAAGACTGTAAATTTTCCTTTAAGTCCAGATTTATGTGTTGTACTCTTTTTACATTAGTGTTTTCATTATCACTTAGTTAAAACTATTTTTTATTTCCCCTTGTTATCAATTCTTTGACACATGAGACATTTAAATATTATTTCCAAACAAGTGAAGATTTCCTAGTTCTCTCTTTATTTTTGATTTCTCACTCTACTATGATCTGAGAACATACTTTGATTTTTTCCCCTTTGTTAGTTCTTGAAACCTATTTTAGGGCCACATGGTCAGTTTTTATAAATGATTCATATCCTGAAAAAGTATGTATATTCTGCGATTGGTAGTCAGAAAGTTCTTTACATGTCAGATCACATTTGTTCATTATGTTGTTCAAATCTTATATACCTGTTTTTTATACACACACACACACACACACATACATATATATATATATATATATATATATATATATATATATATAGACACACACACACATGCACAATATTTGGTCTCTTAATTACTGAGAGACATATCAGTTCTGCTCTATTGTGGATTGTCTGTTTCCCCTTGCAGGTATGCCAGTTTTTAATTTTCTAGAAATTTTGGCTCTTTTATAGTTTCAGATTTTCTCCCACAAATTCTTCTTGATGTCTTTTTTTTTTTTTTTAAGTTTGTTTCTGAGAGAAAGCTCCATCATCTAGGTCTCTTTTGGATCAGTTTCTGTTGTCTGCTTCTCATGAATTTTGATCACAATATCTTGTCTTCTCATGTAGCTGTATTTTGGTTTTGTTTTGAGTGCTTGAGACTGAAATTGAATATTTTGAGAGAATTTAAAGCCTGGAGTAATGATTTCAGGAAGGATTTCTATTGGTTTCTTGGAGATAGCTAGTGGGATTGGCAACCTGGGTCATTTTAATGTGGTTGAGGAATAAGATGATTTGAAGCTGGGGTTCAAGTCTTTGTGATATCAGATTATTTCCACTTTATTTCCTTTTAGCGTATGGCATTGCAGAGGCCCAGCGCACAATGTGGGCAATTCACAGGCCTTCCCCTTTTGGTGGTCCTTGAACTTCAGTTTTTGACTCATGAGATCTGGATGCCTGATAAAAGTACTCTATTCAGTTCATAGCAGCTCCTTGTGGATTTCAAAGATACCCCTGGGGAAAAGTGGCTCTCAGTGCAAGGTTTCCTTCATCTCCCAGATCTTGACTCCCTAATTCTTTATTTTCCAGGAACAGACATTTATTCTACATTTGGTTCAGCTTTACTAACTGCTCTCATCAGGAAGGTTGTTTCAAGTAACTTAACTTTCTTACACTGGAGGTTGAACTTGTATATTTTGCAAAAGTTCCTCTGGTGACTTCGTGGAAGCTGAGGTTGTGAACTGCTGCTCCTCCTCTGCTACCATCCTGTCCTTGTTTGTGCCACTCCAGCCACTCAGGTCTTTATGCTGTTTCTTAGCATGCTCCTCCCTTATGAGCTTTGTGCTTAATGTTCTCTCTTCCGAGGGCTCTTTCCCCAAATAGCTGAATAGCTTGCTCTTTTACTTTCTTCAGATCTTCATCAAAAAGTTATCTTATCAATAAGTGACACCTTTCTGACCTTCTGAAAGGCACCACGTGTAAAAAACAGCAACACTTCCTCTCCCTTAGGCCTCTTAATTTTCCTCCATTGTGCTCATGACTATAGACATGTAGGTAGTTTCTACCACCACGCACAAGCTCTCTGAGAACAGGGACATTGTTTTGTTCTCTGTTGTATGTATAGCATCTAAAATTGTCCTGAACATAGAAATGCTCAATTAATATTTATTGCTGAATGAATACATGAATGAAATTATAATGGAAAGGGGGTGGTAAGAGATAAATTGGGAGTTCGAGATTTGCAAATATTAACTACTATATACAAAATAGATAAAAACAAATCTCTTCTGTATACCACAGGGAACTATATTCAATATCTTGTAGTAACCTATAATGAAAAAGAATATGAAAATGAATATATGTGTGTATATGTATGACTGAAACATTATGCAGTACACCAGAAGTCGACACGTTGCAATTGACTATACTTCAATTAAGAAAAAATTATAATGAGGATGAAGAAAGTATAGGTTTCATTGGGTACTGGTGAGGATTACGTGAATTAATATATATAAGGTATTAAAAACAGTGCCAGGCATATGGTAAGCCCTCACCATAAAATTTAAAAATTTAAATTTTATTGCCTCTCAAGCGATCAGTTCTCATTTCTAAATACTGTAGATGTTGTAAACTATTTCTTTTTGTAAAACAAGTTCATTTTCCACCCCCAGGTTACCATTATGATTAGCTTCAGATTTTACAGCCCTTTTCCAAAATGCCAGGGATGGTAGAATGAAGCTTAATCCGTGTAACTATTCATGTAGTTGGAGGATTTAGGGAATAGATCTGTGCATTTAAGCCAGCTAGTGAATTCCAGACAATCAAGGAGCAGCTTTTAGTGTAACTTAATGAGTGGGAGAGTGATTGAATAGACATTGTTCCTTTTTAACTTTATCTCTTAAAGACTGCATTCTGGGAGACTGGCATTCTCACACTTTTATGTAATGCAAATGTAAATGCAGTACTAAGCAGATATAAGCAGATACTGCCTTTTATTGAACAGAACATCAAGATTGATTGACCTGAGTGGTAAGTATTGACTCAAGCAAATGCTGAAGTCAGTGTTTACCCCAAGGGACAATAAATCTTGATGATCAGAGAACATGTAGTTAATCTCACTGTTATAATAAGGTTTCACTAAGAAGTATCTGGAAATCTTACGGCCTGAGTCTCTTGAGCATAACTTTCCTTTAGGAAAAACCCAACAACCAACTTTTAAGTTGAAGATACAGAGAGTTCTTTAAAGTACTTGGATGGGTTGATGAGCTTTTCCGTGATTGTTCTTATCTTGGACAGCAAAGTTCCTGCCTCATGTCTGACAGCATTATCAACTAGCTGTTCTATCCAAGAAATCGATAATCAGTTCAGCTAGTTTTTGTCCTATACTCATTCTGTTGTTTCTAAGTCTTGTGGTAATTTACAAGATACAAGGAGAAAATACCTTTGACCTTCATGGAGCACTAAGGAAATATAAGATCTCTATATGTGACACGAGACGACATGTGACACTGTGTATTTCTAATGCCATAGAAACTCTTAGAAAGTTGAGATGTGAGAAAAGCTGAAGGAAACTTCATGGAGAAGATGAACTGTAAATAAAATCTTGAATAGGATTTAATTATAGAAATATTTGAAAAGGCATAAGTAAAAATAAATCTCACACTAGAGATAACTACCTTTAACATTTTGGTATGTAGCTTTCCAGGCTTTTTTTCTGTTTATGCATATACAGATGTGAATATAGGCATTGATATTTGTATGTGTATTTATGAGTAAGTGGTAAAATAAGTATTTCCAAAAAGGGACAATATTGTTTCATAAAGATTCACTTTAGTAATTTTTTTGGCTATTATAAGCTTATAAATATTTAACTGATGAGTGCAAGAGTCTTATGGTCCTTAGGATTCCTAAGATTTTTCCTTCCTGAACATATTAGATAAATTTGGTAGAATAAGTAGAATCATTGTTTGGACTAATAATGAATCTCCTGTAATTTTTTTAGGTGCTGGGTCTTCAGCTCTAAAGAGGCCATTTGAAGATGGATTAGGGGATGATAAAGATCCCAATAAGAAGATGAAACGAAATTTAAGGAAAAGTGTGTAAAAATCTTTATTCTTATAGATGTGAACTAGAAAGGATTTATAATCTTAGGAAAATAAAAATTACAAAGTGAAGAATTTGATTGATTTGAATCGGAGTTTTAAGAATAGGTCATAACTGAAAAATTGATTGAATAACTTTCTTTTGTTTCCAAGCTTCATTTACTTAAGGTACATTAATATTGACAAAATAAAATTAATGTATAGCTATAGTAATGCATTTTACTTTTTAAATGTTAGCATAATTATTTCAGAAGTAATTTTAGAATTACTTATGAAGTGAAATTATTTTATATATGTTTTGAAATTCTTGCTTTTTTTAAAACCTGAATTTATAGTGATCACTATGAACCTATGAAAGCATAGTTTAAAGCAATATGGTTTAATTTTTTTTATCTTATTCCTCTTCCATTTTCAGTTCTGGATAGTAAAGCAATAGACCTTATGAATGCACTAATGAGGCTAAATCAGATCAGGCCCGGGCTTCAGTATAAGCTCCTATCTCAGTCTGGTCCTGTCCATGCGCCAGTCTTCACAATGTCTGTAGATGTGGATGGTACAACATATGAAGCCTCAGGACCATCCAAGAAAACAGCAAAACTTCACGTAGCAGTGAAGGTACAGTATTTCTTTTATTTAGCCGTGCTTTTTTATTTTATGTTGTAAATAAGGAGCTTATTTTTTTATATTAAATAAACGTAATTTTTCAAGATTTTAATGACATTTGTTACCTCTTCTTTTTTGGTTGTAAAGTATGTGTTGATCATACAAAATTTGCAAAAGGAGGAAAAAAGTAAAGAAGTAAAAAATATGTCAGTTGCTTATCTCTGAAGCAAATCAATAGTATTTGTATATAGTATGTTGGTTTATTTACTTCCAATATTTTTCTATTTATTCCTTTTTTTAGTTTGGGCTCATGGTGTGTATGTAAATTTATCCTTTTTTTTTTTAATTTAGCATGTCATCACTGTTTTTCCATCTTATTAAAATCTACATAAATAATTTTTAGTGACTGTATGGTTAACATGATGTAAATGTACTGTTATTTGTTTTAACATTCCCTTATCATTGAATATTTTGCTGTTGGCAGATTTTTTTCTTTCATAAGTAAATTTAATGATTATCTTTTTGCAAATCGTGCCCTTTCTGTATTTCAGAATATTTCCATAGGGAATAAGGTCCAGGATTGAACCAATCATGCATATAGGTTTGTAGAAAATTCTTGAATATTTGAATCTCTCCATGAGTACATTTGACCTCTTGCAGACAAATGTGAAAATGTCAAAGATAACGATATAGATGGAATATCACTTTGCAACTAAGAAAAGTTCTGTTACGTAGCAGTATAGCATACGATGTTATTGGTCTGTTTTCATGTTCATTCTGGTTTGCAGGCATTATTAATGTAGATGCAAACATTGTCTTAGATACTAAGGATACAGCAGTGAGCAAAACAAAGTCCTTGCCCTCCTGGAGCTTGCATTCCAGTGAGGATACGATTGGGAGATAGATAAGAAATACTGCAGATGGATCAGTTACTTGTCAGGCAGTAGTAAGCCCACTGTAGAAAAATAACTAAGCTGTAAAAGTATAAACAGTATATTTTTGTTATGTTTGTGTTTACAAAAGGGATACTTTTTAAGTATGCTAAATAGTATGGGTTTAAAATGAGGCAGAAAAAGAAAATCAAGAGTGAGGGGAAAAGTGAATTTAGGAATAAGCCTAAAAGTACAGTTTAATAACTTAGCTATAACGTATGCTGAGAATGAGTCACAGACTTAGATCTAAGTTCTCTAGCATCTGACACCAAAAGCTTGTGAAATATCATTATCAATTCACTGTCTATGACATAAAAAAAGACAAATGATTATGAGAATCATAGTTCTTTTGATATAAAGGTAGGTGGGCACTCCCCTTAGGTAGATCGTCATAAAAAGGGATAAAAGGGGTATCATGAAGCAGTGATATCCTTCCAGAGCATCTATGATGCAGTGACAGTTTGTTTCTTACAATAACCTTTAATATAAGGTAGTGGCCTTGTAGCAGGTTTCAATTAGTAACATTAGGGGAGTTAGCAGAATGGCAAATTTTGCAATATGACAAGATTTAGATGCTGTCTGTTCTCATTATAACCACTTAACATTTTGGTATGTATTTTTCTAAGGTTTTTTTTTTTTTTTTAAACTTGCAGTTCTAAAATTCAAAAAGCACTGGAAATGAAAAATATTTCCCTAAGTTTGATGCAGAGTCATTTGATGGGAAAAACCTGGCCTGAATTGATAATAGGGCTATTTTTAGACTTTACTATTCCATTTAGTGTGAATATTTTATGTTTTGTTGCACAAACATGGGGTATCACCTTGAGAACCCACTGTGATTTGGAAAATATATGGTAAATGCATTACATTAGCTTTTTAAACTCTGAAAAATTGTGAGTTCTCAAAACAGTCTGGCCCCAAGTGTTTCAGATAAGGAATGGTAGAACCTGCATACTGTGTCTACAAATGTGTACTTAAGTAGGAGCATGTTTTCCTTGTTCATCTTAAAATATATTGAGATTTTCTTTTTACAGTTACCAGAAAGGCTGGTCTCATTTGTGGTAGTAGCCTAATATTCTGTTATTACTAATCTACCATAATGTAACTAACCCTTTTAGATTCAGATGCTTCTAGTTGATTGCTTTACATGTTTTTGAACTAGTCTGATTATCCTTTAAGATATGTTTTAGAGATGGAATTACTGGGTGAAAAGGAAGGCACATTCCTATTAATGACCTATTAATTTACTAAATATGTATTGGAATTCCTATTATATGTCCAGCATATATGACCAACTTGCCATCTGTAGAGGTTATATCACATTATAGATTCTGCTTATAAATGAGTTTGAGAGAGTGTTTTATATTCAATATGTGTTTATGAAAGTAGGTCCCACTAGATAAAAATCCTTGCATTCCTCGCTTAGTAGCTTGGTGCAGAGGTCTGTACCTGTTAAGAACAGAGAAATCAAAACAAAAGAAGAAGAAATCCATTCCTCCCAGAGAATCCTGGTCACCGAGCAGGAGGTACCCTAAAGTGATAGAAATCAGTGGCCAATCTTCCCTTTCGTCCTCGAATCCTTCTTCCTGACAGTCCTTCATAAAGGACATCTTTAAGGACATCATCAGTCATATTCCATGAAAAGAATCTTCATCATTGTGGGGAAAGGCCAGCTGAAGGGGACAGGGATGAAGTCCCCCTGCAGAGGTTCTGGAGCCATCAGCTCTCTGCCATGTGGAAGCCACAAATATGACTGTGTTGAGTGGAGAGCCATGGAGTGGGGTGTGTTCTCACTGTTGGCCCCTAGTCTTTGAGGGTATCAACTCTCTCAGCCTCAACCCCGTTCACAGGAGAAAATGCCATGGTTACCCTGGATTTTTCAGTCACCTTGTATTTTCAGGAATCATCTTGTGATTTTTTTCAGCTCAGTTTATTAGGTTTGATTTGTTTGCCAGACATTTGAAACTCACTTTTCTTTGGTAAACCAGTTTTGAACTTAATACTGATTCCAAACAAACTAGAGGTCTGAAAGCCCCATACTTTTTCTTTTGTAGCATATGCTAGTTAATAATCTTAGAATATGTGTTCATAGAAAAATGACTTAATTTGAAATTTTTTTGTTGTGCTGTATTGCAAGTACTTGTAACATCCCTTGATATTATCCATCAGTTATATAAACTATAAATGTATTAAAATATGTTGCTACAATAATAAGTGAATCTAACGTGTGAGGAAAGGGCAGAGAAATTGTGTTCAGTAATTCACATTAGACTGATTTAACTGTATATTAAATTGCGAAAAGCTGTATGTCTTTAGTTTTTATTGAAGTAAACAAATTAAATTTCTCTGGGACTCTTGGCTTTTGACTTGCAGCCTATGTTAGGTGGTGTTCATTTCAGACTGATAACTTCGAATTTTCAGAGATGAGATTTCTCAGGGAGAACATATTGGCAGTAGTCAGGCACTGGGGACAGTGTTTTCTTTACAAATATTGACGAGGATATAACCAAGTGACATTAGTGTACTTAGTGTAAAGTGCTACCTGAGTCCTTTTAGAACTTAAGATGTTAAAAAAAAAGTGTTCTTGGCTTTACTCCTAATGAATACAAGGAACATATTACGGTTTGAAATGTTGATCAGAATGCCAAGTTCTCCATATGAACTGAGTGTATTAATTTCAAGTTGTCTTAGTACAGAGTCCTACTTCTGCCCATTTTTTGTCCAGAGTGGGTACTGTTTTATTTATATTGGCAGAATCCTTTATACAAGATGCCATTATTTATAAAGGCTGGGCTGTCTAGCTTCTCATTTGTGTGGCTATCATAACAGTTTTTTTAGATACCTATTAGGTATAGTTGAAATTATAAAGAAATATGTTATTGCTTTTACACTCCAGCAACTTAAAACATTATTCAAAAGCTGAGGGGTCTTTAGGAACCTAGCTCTGTATGTTCTCATACAGACCTTTACATCAGTAACTAACAATGCAATAGCAACCTGATTGAAAGAAGCTTATACAAATGCTAGCGAACATATTCTTTTGTAAATATCTAAAAAGCACTTTAACCTGGAAGGAGGTATTAAAAGGCATGCAAACACACATGTGCGCACACAATGTTCTGATAAACTGTATTTCAAAAAAGATGGGAAAATCCAGGCATGAATGGAAATATAAGAAGAGTGAACATTGGGGGAAGCCATAAAGTAACCAGGCCTTGAGAGGCAGGGATGGAGATACAAGCCTAAAATTGTTCCTGGTTCACTTAGTAGTAGAGAATAAACCTAAGAGACTGAATCTTTTCTCTCAGGTTTCGATTATGGTTTAAGTTGAGAGCCAAAGAGGTTGATAGTGAAAAGCTTCAGGTATAATTTTGTGATTAACATGCAAATTGGCTCCAAGGTAAAGAAAACTTGATTTCTTGATTTCCTTTCTCTGCTAACTTCCCCTATTGGATTGAATCACCAAACTTAGAGGTCAGCTAGTCAGTCTTCCTATTTTGCAGATTGGAAAACTGAGGACCAGAGGAGAAATAAAGGATTAGACCAAATAAAGGATAGAGGCCTTTTCCTTTCTAGCTCAATGTACTTTTCACAGTGTGCTATTTTACTTTCCCTTCACCTCATTGATTGAACTTGGCTATGCTGTTTTTCTCTACCTCTCACCTCCAGATTAAATGAACCAGGAGTAGCCTCAGGTTTGCATTTCCATCATCCTTTATATGTATGTAAACCTAATTACTCTGAGGAGGTTTTCCCCTTTTTCCATGGTGACACCCTAGTAGGTGAAACATTTTTAATCAAGGATTTGTAGATGTAGCACCATCTTGGCTTTTCCTGCACAGAGTTTTGTGGATTGAATTGTTGTGGGTTTGAAACTTTGTTCTCAGTATTTCGTCTGCTTTCTGTGGTCTCTAGTGTTTGAATAAAACTGAATCTTAATGTAATTTGTGTAGGTATTGCAGGCAATGGGATACCCAACAGGCTTCGATGCAGATATTGAATGTATGAGTTCCGATGAAAAATCAGATAATGAAGGCAAAAATGAAACAGTGTCTTCAAACTCAAGCAATAATACTGGAAATTCTACAACTGAAACCTCCAGTACCTTAGAGGTATACTTACATATTTTTTTCTTTAGGGAAAAAAATGTATGTTCATTGTAGAGAATTTGAGTGGTATGGAGAAGTATAAATGAGAAAAGCAAAAGCACATACAAATGTATGTATTTCAGAGGCAGCCATTATTAATATTTTGGTTTATTTTGATCCAGCCTTTTTCTACAAATATTTTTATGAAGGCACTCACATTTTCATGCAGTTTTACATCTTGTTTTTTTTTTTTTTTCACTTAACTCTAAAAATATCTGTAAACATAACTATACTGCACAACTTGTGGATGTACCCTAATTTAACTAGCATTTATCTTTTGCTGGCCGTAGAAGTTGCTTCCAGCACTTCACAATTACAATATATCGAGAGTGTTAACAATAAATGAAGAGTGAAAAACAAAAAACTCTTAACGGGAAATTTAGGATTAATTGTGCTAAACTATAGGGGTCAGTGGGGTCATCACTGAGTTGGTGCAGCCCTGAGGAGGGCATAGCCTAGTATGTTCCTCAGACTAAGTCTTAACCTATGACTTACTGTCACAGATAACAGAATAGGACAAAAATCCAAGTGCCAATATACACAGCTTATTTGGGAATTCATGGGGCCTTTGCTTCTTGTAGCGTTTTACGTAAGGAAAATTGGTTTAAAGAAACAGCAAGAGCTTACATTAAATTTAAAAATATTTTTTGTTATTTGTAATAATGAATATTTATCAAAGACTTAGTGGCGTATAATTTTTTGAATCTGTGAACCCCTCTTAGTACCTGCCCCACTGCTGGATGCTGCAGAAATTGTGTACAGAGTCTCAAGATGCTCTCGGGATAGAGGGGCAAAAGACATGCTCATAACTAATTATGATGTAATGTGATAAGCACCGTGATTACAAAATGAATGTAATATGTAAAATCTCAAAGGAGGACATGATTATGAAATGTACACATGTGTAAAATCAAAGGTAGTAAAATGTGAGCTTGGTTTAAGGTGATGAGTAGGATTTTTCTATGTGGGGAAGAGGCAGAAAGAAAGCATTCTGGGCCAAGGACTAGGAGGTATATTATCTGGAGTCATGAAAGTAAAGATTTGTGAAGTACCAGGTGGGCCGATACGGAGGAGACTGATGGAGGCTGAGGCCTGTGAAAGCTGTGCTTGACTCTTCGTGTGATGTTGTGGAGGAAAGAAGTGGCCCTAGATTTGGAGAGGATCAGTCATTCATAAGTGGTGGTCTCGGGCAGGGCGAGATGTTTTGCTGGCAATGTTATAAATACTAAAAGAGAAAGAGCTCATTAATTATGAGGCTCAGACTGTTAAGTTCAGAGGGAATTAGGAAAGGAGAGAGCAGTGTGGGCTGCATTAATAGCAGCTGTAAGAGTATATGGAGGTTCTGATCATGAATACGTCTATGCTTTATTTCCATATAGTGTAGTAATGGGGAGGGGAGAAAGCTCTTATTATTCATTTAAAATAGTAGTAACTGATTAGAAATGCAAATATTTTTGTCTTGACTCATTTTTATAATAGTTATTTCAGATCTGGAAAGCAGAGAGTAATTATCATAGAATAGTTTCAGAAGTTACTCACCTTTTAAAGATGGAGACCAGAAATTTGCCTTGATATTTAAAAAATGTGGTTTCTGAAAACTCTTCAGGAAGTGATGTTTATTGCAGGAGACCCAGGAATGTTTTTTTTAAACTTGTCTTTAAAAATTGTCCAGTGTTTCACTTCTGTAGCATCAACCACTTATTAAATCAGCATAGAGAACTTTAAGAAAATCTTGCTGTCTTTGGGTTTAGATACATAAAGATTCTGTTATACATAATAATTCATCTCTTTGTTTAGCATGTCTTGAACTATTACTGTGGCAGAATTATATACGTGATCTTTAACTCAAAAAGTGCTCAGTCCTTGGGGCTCTCTAAAATTACAGTTTTGTGGTATTTTGTGGTTTTATTTTTGGTGCTATCCTCTCTCTTCATTTGTACCTTCATAGTCTTACATGAATTACTTCTCTTCCTCGCCTCTAGTCTTACCCCTCCTCATGTCAGTTCTTCTTAGACCGTTTCCCTCCCTAATCTAATCATGAATGTTCCCAGATTAAATCTCTCAGTGGCTCCTTGTTGTCTATCATAAAGCCAATGCTCATTTGCATGACATTTGAAGTTCTTTATGGTTTGGCTCAGTCTAGGGTGTTTCTAATCTGGTCCTGCCTTCCTCTCCTCCTCCCTTGTACAGCCAAACGGAACTTCCTGCTGTTTCCTGAAGAGTTGTTCTTTCCTTCTCTTGGCCCTTTGCATGACTGTTTCTTCCATCCAGAATGTCCTTCTCCATCATTTCCTCCTTGTCATGGTCTGGTCCTTTTAAGGTTAGGTTTGCATGTCACTTCAGGAAAACTATCCTGTTTGCCCTAGAAAATGATTCTTGTACTGTTTCCATAGCATACATCTGCTCTGTAATATACATTGTTTTACAGTGATTGTAATGTCGTCCTGCTACACAGGGAGTGACTGCTTTTATTATTTTTAAATTTCAGAATTCAGAGCCTACTGTTTTTATCATAGGTGCCCTTAAATCTCTTGAGAGAGACTGAGAGGTGTGTAGGAACGCTTTCTTTGCATCTCCCAAATTGGGATTATTTCTTCCTACTAAAGATGAAAACCAGTGAAAGCTCAGAAGTCGTGAGAATCTCAGCTATTCTGTCTACATTGCTGGTTGTTTAGAGTGTTGTTCTTAGACTGTGAGCACCCAGATCAGACCCTGGAGTGCCACGTGATGGCAGGGCCATCCTGCTCTTGAATTCTGATCTGTTGAGGCAGCTCTGCTTCAAAGGCAGGCTGGCCAGATGCCTGACTGTGGTGTTTACTGCTTGTAGAGTTTCCATACTACAGATACTTTGTCATTCGTATATAGAAGTGATCATGTGTCCTAGCTCCTAAATGCTTTAAAATACAACTTTTGAGCTTCTTTTTCAGCAGAGACACAGTATAATTGTATTAATAAGAAATTTAATACTCTAAAATCTTACTTGATTGAACCTCCTTTTAGGTAAGAACTCAGGGCCCTATCCTCACAGCAAGTGGCAAAAATCCTGTAATGGAGCTCAATGAAAAAAGAAGAGGTCTTAAGTACGAACTCATCTCGGAGACCGGTGGAAGCCATGACAAACGCTTTGTGATGGAGGTGTGTACCTAGATGCGAGCCAACCTCACCTTCCCCTCAAAGACAGAGGATATCCTGAGCTTATATGTAAAAAAGTTGTAGACTGAGTCAGTTCTTGTGGCACTTTGTGACTTTTGGTGTTTTCTGTGTTATGATACATTTAAATTAAAATGTCATAGAGGAATTGCATGGGATAATCGCAGAGTGTTGTTCTTGATTTTAGGTAGAAGTAGATGGACAGAAGTTCAGAGGTGCAGGTCCAAATAAGAAAGTGGCAAAGGCAAGTGCAGCTTTAGCTGCCCTGGAGAAGCTGTTTTCTGGACCCAATGCAGCAAATAATAAGAAAAAGAAGATTATCCCTCAGGTATGAGTTAAGCATTAAACCTTTGAAAGACATCCTGTCTTTGTGCCACTTCAGCTTTTTCTGAAGTTGCTTCTCTTTCTTGGAGTTGACAGCCTTTTCTTTAGGTTAGATCATGAATAATAGAAATATGATTAGTGGTTCCCTGTTTTGTGGTCTTTCTAGGCAAATTATATATTAAAAAGAGACTACTAGCATTATTTGGGGGCTTTAGGTCACTGGTGACGAGGTAGAGCATCGAAGGGCTGGGATTTTAATGAGACATTAGCACTTGCTTAGTTTACGGAAGCTGCCAAGAGTATTTGGGACTTACTCTCATCAGAGGCTGCAGATGCTCTCCCACTTCCTTTCCAGCTTTGTCCTTTTGCATTATTTATTTTGGGTTTTCCTTTGAGGGCGGTACAGTAGAACTTGACCCTGTGCTGCTTCTGTTCATTACTGATACTGGGAATGTCAGAGCTGAAGGCCCAAGATTGTAGTAGAAAAGGTAGCCTCCTAATTACATGCTTTCGAATAACAGATTCTTCCACCCATTCGTTGATGTATTCAGAAATATTTTCTAGATATATACCATATGCACGATTGTGAGGAGAGAAGAGATACGTAAGGAAGTATAAGACACAGTCCCTCCCTCGAGTACTGCTGCAGTGAGTCTGAGGGTCTTGTGGGACAGCAACAAGTCCAGTAAAAATGTTTATACTAATGGAAGGAAGCTTAGATTATTTAAGATTCTGTGTTAAAGTTTGTTTCTTTTACACATGCAAAGTCCATTATAAGAGGACAGAATAGATCTCATTTTACAGATGAAAGAACGAGACCTGAGCACAGTAAGTTACTGCATGTAGTAACATAGCTAACTGATGGTAAAGTTTCCCTTGAAAACCTCGTTCTTCTCCTTCCAAAGACCATGGGCATTCTCCTACTGCATGTTATATCTGCCTTAGAAATTTGTTTTGTGTTCATTTAAACTTCTTGTATTTACTTTAATAAACACTGCATATAGTCTAGGATTCAAAATATAAACAAGGAAAACTAACTTACTGAGATGAAATACAAAGAAAGCATTTAAATTGCAGTGGTATACATGTAGAGAGAGGATAAATGGGCTTTCGTTTCCTAAAATCTAGAATATATTCTAAATGAGTAGAAAGATAATTGCTACCTTGTTTGTTTTGGTGTGTTTTTCTCATGGGCTGCATCTTGTATCTTGGTCAGTTAACTTCAGTGTTTAAAAAGCCTCTGTGCTGATACTGACTAGATAGTTCGGTTTGGTTCTAGGAGACACGAGCTTGATTTGTGTGGAGTCACTCTGCCGCCAGATTGTTGCTTCCTGACTACATTTGACTAAGCTGTGTTTAAAAAAAAAAGATGTTTGCATAAAGTTCACTCATTTTTAGAAATTTTCCATACTAGAAGCTATAAAACTCACATGTTCAATGTGCTTGACAGCCAAGAAGCAGTCTATTTTGGATGCGTGGGTTGGATTTTTTTCAGCCCAAAATTAAAATGGCTGTGCTCTGTGCATGATCCAGCCGACCTTGAGACTGCCTTGTGTCCGGTCGCCCTAGCAGTGGGGGCTGTCCTCGGAGGAGAGATGCCAGTTTCTGTGTGAGTGATAATGTGTGTGCGCTCTGACTGTGTAGGCTGACTTCATCATGTAATGATTTTGAGGCTTTGCACCTCCTTCCCCTGCAGCTTGGTTATAGCAGGGAATATTAATAGTTTCTTGAGTTTACTGAGCTTGAGTTTTGGTTATATCTTTATATTAAAAAATAAATACAATATTTAATTTGACATTAGATATTCTTTTATTTTCTTGAAATTTCACTTTTGGAAAGGAGTGTTTTAGCAGCCCTGTATACTGTTGCTCCTTATCTGTTCTACTTTTGAGAGTTTTCTATCTCTCCTCTTAGTTGCTCTTTCTGCTGTAAAGTAAGGAAAATAAAGAGGGTGTCATAATCCTCATTGTACAATTAGTGGGGAGGCTCTCATAGAGAGTAGTGACTTCACTAGAGTCCCGTGGCATTTCAGAGCAAGAAGGGACGTTAGAGGTGATTGAGGTGGGCGCGCGCGCGCGCACGCACGCATGCACACACGCAGCAGCAGCAGCAGCAGCAGGCTCAGAGGAGTCACGTGACCTTCCTGAGGTCTCGGCTGCTTAGAGCAGGAACTTGCATCTCATCTTGCATCTTTGGTCTTCCTGTCTTAGTTCCTTTTTTTTGTTTTTTTACCCACTTGGGTTCACAGCTAATTCTAGGTGGTTTGTTGTATTTTTTGTCTATCAATGGAGAATTCAGTGGATTTTGAACCTAGGTATCAAGTGTCTAATTTAGTCAGGCCTAAAATGACTTTGGATGTATGTCATTTGACTGCTGAAATTTGTGCGTAGAAAATAAACTCTTCCTGGGTAACCCTCAAGTGAAAAGAATTTATTTGCCTACTTCTGCGTGCCAGCATATTCTCCAGAACAACTCTGTAAGGTAGACATCACTTTCACTTTGCAGATGATAAACTGAAGATTCAAGGTCGTAGACTGCTTGTCTCATGTACAGGCTCAGGTTTCTCACAGACGTTGTACGTTACAGAATTGATGAGATGATCTTATTTCTCTCAGTAATGAAATGTGTTACTTTTAACAGGCAAAGGGTGTTGTGAATACAGCTGTGTCCGCAGCAGTCCAAGCTGTTCGGGGCAGAGGGAGAGGAACTCTGACAAGAGGAGCTTTTGTTGGGGCCACAGCGGCTCCGGGCTACATAGCTCCAGGTATAGTACGCTCTGTGAGACGCCTGCCTTCTCTTCTGGGCCGGAGTTTGGAGATCAGCTTCTCCTGTATTTTCCAGGGTTATACAGGGTTTCTGGACACATAATACGGCTGTAAGATGAGTGTGCACAGAAATTCAAAAGAAGAAAGTCTACAAAATGTCATAGGTTTTCTCCTGGAATCTGCTGAGTGACTAGGGGCTTTCAGGAGGGAGGTGACGAATAAGGAGTGTTACACTTGGTTGAAGGGACATATTTTGACAATGAGGAAGTTAAAAGATACTCCACAGATTAGGGAATTTGGACATCTGAGCAGGTGTATTTAGTGGGGTCAGAGATGACAGGTTGGGTTTAACAGGTGGTAAAAATGACTGATAAGAGGCAGTTTGATGGGGGTAAAGCCTGACAACGTTGACATTTCTTTAACTCATGTTTGAGAATCACCAAAGGCTATAGAAGTACAAAAGAGAAAAGGGGGAACTTACTTATCCAGAGCTTAGTATACATCAGATACTTTCATATAAATGATTTTACTGAATTATTTTTAATCTTCATGGTGTTTCCTGAAGTAGAAATTATCTCCATTTCCCAGGTGAGGCAACTAAAGTCTAGGGAGGGAAGGCAGATAGCTCGGTGTGAGACGTCATGGAGATGGAGGAGCAGGGCTGTGAGCACCGGCATCTCCGGCTGCAGCGCTGATGCTCCCTCCGGTGCCCCACGTGGCTGAGGGGCTGGGAAGGGTGCCGTCTCTGCTTCTCTCTGAGCCTCACGCTGTTCGGCTGAGGCTGCACTGCTGTCTTGTTACAGTCCAGTTCCCTGTGATGCTGACAGTGTGGAACTTTGAACTTGACAAGTAAACTGCTTGTAATTGGTAAGATGAAATTGTCATAAGGACCGGGTCTTACCCTGTCATTAGTTTTGTGTAACGCTTTTAGAAGTTCAGTTAAATTGTGGGTTTTTTCTAGAAAGAATTAGAATAGGCTGTTTGGGAAGTTCTGTGGATGATGTGGCTTTGGAAGTAAGCTTCTAGAGGTTGATTCCAGTAGGGGCACCGCTCAAAGATGTGTCATATAAAGAATATACTTGGTCATTCAAATACTGTGTGCCTGCTTCGACACACCAGACGTGGGTTTTATTCTCCTGTGGTGTGTGGTCTAAAGGTGAGACATACTGATGAATACTCAAAATTATAGACTGAGGTCATGTGACAGAGGCGAAGGGCATGATGCCATGAGAGAACGTAGCTGAGAAACCTGGTCTAGTCTAGTGTTGGGGACTGGAAGGCTTCCCTGAAGGCCGGACAAGAGCTGAGCTTTAAGGAATGAACAGGAGTTAACTCAGAGAAGGTCGGGATGGAAGAGTGTTGCACTCAGAGGGAAGAGCATGTCGGAGCCCTGTGGTGCTGGTGGTGGGGAGCGTGGCTCATTCGGAGAATCAGAGGAAGGACAGTATGTCCGTAGTGTAGAGAGCACTGTGTGTGTGTGTGTGTGTGTGTGTGTGTGTGTGTGGAGTGGGGCGGGGAGGAGTGCAGGGTGATTTGAGCTAAAGCTGGGTGCTCAGTCCCAGTCCTGGAGGCCACGGTTTGGATTTTGGTCTTAGAACTTCAGTGCAGTGGGAAATTGTGCAGGATTCTATGAGAAGTGACAAAATCAGTCCCTATTTGTGTAGATCCCTCTCTATAGTGTGGTGAATAGATTGCAGGGACAGAAGTCGGCATGACAAGATAAATTACAAGGTTTTTGTAAACCCAGCCCAGACAAAATGCAGTGGCGGGATCTCCAGTGGCTGTAGAGAAGTAGATGGGTGGTGAGAAGTGAACAGGTGAAAGGAAAACTTCAGAAGCAAAACTGATGTGTTTAATGTGGAGAATGAAAAAGCGTGAGGTTTCAAGTGTGTCTGCTAGGATCTTTAGCCGGAGGAAGTAGATTGGATGGTTTTAAGGAGACAGAATGCTGAAAGATGAGCGGTAGGGGGACAGAGGGAGGGGAGGTTACTTCCAGTATGATACAGTTTATGTGTCCAAAATGAAGACACTGTTTCTAGGGAAATTTAATATTCTTTGCCTTATTTAATGTCTTATTAGAGGAAGCAGCTTCCATTAAACAGTAGCAGGCAGGTTACTGAGGTGAACTCTCTTCCTTTGATGATGTGCTTGTCCAGTTGTGTCTGGCTGCTGGGCCTTGAATGTTTCCCTTGCGCTTGGTGGTCAGTGGCCATCGCATCGGCTAGTGGCGGTGATGGTGAGAGGAACCCTGACGTTTGACTTTTTGCTCTGTAGTAGCTTCTCTCTCATGTCATCACACTGACCTCTGGGAAAGGCCTGTCTCCTGAAACTTTTTAAAAAGGAAATTCTCTTCTCTCCTGGTGAGGATTCAGAGTCGGTCAGTTTAGATTATGAGCAGGTTATATGCCATTTGCAGAGTGTATTTCATGCAGCAGGGACTGTGGTAAGTACTTTTACATGTATCACTTAATTATGTTTGTCTGCCAACTCAATTACTGCAGAAGACGGTGAGGCTCAGAGGGGTTAAATGGCAGGCAGGTGTGACTCAAAGTCATCTTGCTAGTGGGAGGTGAAGTCAGGATTAGAACCCCAGTGGCCTGATTAGTGGCCAACTTAGTAGGTGTAGTTTCATCTCTTTAAGGATGTTTTGGTGAAACACTTGAAACTGTAGGCTTAGCAAGCAAGCTGCCTTTTCCTGGAATAAATTTGATGATATTTGGTATTTCTTTTTTAGACATTAGTTTCTCTTTTGGCCTCTGATACTTTTCCTACTGCTTATTTCAGCTGCCTTGTTCCCTCTTGAAATATGATTTAGGGAGCACTAAAGACTTAAGTTGTACTACCCACAGATTTAAATGACTGAAGTATAGACTAAAAAGTGAAAAAAATTGGTATCTTAGAAAATGTTTTCAGTCAGTAAGAGCTGTTTACTTATTCAACATACAGTTGAGTGTTTTATCTCAAACAAGAGATTTGGAACTGGGCATTCAAAGATGACTGAGACCAAGAGTCTGCCCCGGCGAATGCTTGAGGTCACGTGGGGTAGGAACAGACGCTTGAGTGAGCACTGTGTGATGATGCAGGCTAACGCAGGGTGGGCGGAGGGGTGAAGAGCAGAACTGGGGGACTTTACAGAAGACGTGGTGTCTAGACAGTGAGTTGCAGTTGGTCAGTTAGAGAACGGGGTTGGGGGAAGAAGCCCCTAGCAGCAGAAGTGATAGAAGAAGGGACTGGAAAGTAAACAAGCTTGATTTTGTTTGGGCGCCGTGTGAAGAGCCCACGTAGATTTTATGCCCTTGTTCTATTTTAGAAACCAGTTTTTCCTACAGATTTACCCAAGTGATTTAGTATTTATATTTTTTAAAGTCATTTTACTGAAAGATTAGAGATTGTCATTTCTATTAACGTAGTATTTCTAATCCCGACAACACTGTCAGGCAGCTTGGAATTGTCTCTGTCTTACAGATGAAAGTGGCAGCTCCTAAGTTATGCGTCTAAGGAAGTGTGAGAAACTAGTGCCAGAACCACGTGGTTCAAAAGCTTCTGGGTTCTGTGTACTTGTTTTATTGACCATATGAGCCTTTCTCATAGGCACCAGATCTAATGTCAGTTTTGCCGACACTGAGAGACCCTGTGCTGGGGCCTGGGATTCTAATGTCAAGGAGACGTGGTCCTTGCCCCTTGAGTCACAGCTCGGCCCGTGTGCTGTCTGCAGTGGCAGTTAAGGCTCCAGCTTGCTGGGCCACTGCTTTTTTAAAAAGAGACTTGGAAAGTTCTGTTTTCCAACTTTGAGAAATTGGTAATTTGAGTGGTTCTAAGTATTTTGTTTAAAAAATTATATTTAATGAGTGGTTACTATATGCTAGACATTCTGCTAGATTCAGGTGATGCAAAGATGTCTAAGTCTTGGGTCTCTGCCATTCTAGTGGGGAACACAGACAAGGAGGTGATAATTATAATAGTGTGATAAGTGTAGTGAGAAAGAAACAGGCTGTTCTGGTAGGTCAGCAGCGCCTGGGAGGCCATGGCAGAAAGCCTCCACTTAACACAGGCATGGAGGGATCAGTAGACTGGGGCCATTCTGGGAAGGGTTCTCATTCAGCCAAAATCTGGATGAAGTCCTCAGGGCCCAAGGTGCGGGCAAGGGGGTGCTTGTGAACTGGGCCAGTGCTGACTGCCCTCTGCCCAGAACTGATCTGCATTCTTCTTCTTTGCACTAGGCTATGGGACACCCTATGGCTACAGCACAGCAGCCCCTGCCTATGGTATGTACACCATCTTACTGATTTCTTCTCGTAGCAACTCTGTCGGAGCAGTCCAAAGCACAGTTTGCATCTAGGGTTTCTTTAAGTGAATTGGAGGATCTCAGACCTGTTCATTCTAGTGACCCAACTTAATTTCCCTTTGAAAATGCCACAACCTTGTGGTTCTTGGTTTGGTTGGAGTTGCTCTTCTCTCTGCTTTGCCTGACTGAAGGACTGCTTGTTCTAATTGCCTGTTTCTGACCATATTGAAATTAAATATTTTAAGTAGTTCTTCTTACAGCCAACTTACACTCCATTCAAAGGCTACTGAAGGGCCATACCCTGTTTCTAGCTTGGCTGCTGCCAGTTACATAGCTGCATTTAAGATTCTAGTTTGACCCTGTGTGCACTGTGGGTGGTTTGAGTTAGGGATAGGAAATGCTAACTTCAGATTTGTAGCTATCATCCTTTTTCATAAATTTTGCTTTAGAGTTGGAGTAAACAGCTCCTAGGGGGGTGTCACCAGCAGTGTCACTCAGGTGCTTACTGCAGAAAGTCTCTAATATGTGCAAGAAAATCATAGGAATATCTTCTCTCTTTCCAAAAGTGAAAAACAAAGGCAAATGCAGAAGTGAACCCCGTGGCCCTTTGGGTAACTTTTGAATGAGGTTTATGTGCAATGGAGGCAGTAGGTTTGGAGTCAGTGATATGCTCTCTCAGACATTTTTCCAAACCCGAGTGCTACATGTTATAGAATCAGCCACCTGCAGGACGTTTGTCATTGAGAGAAAACAGAGAGCAAGTGTGTGTGCGTATGTGAGAGCGTGTGAGCGTGAGCGAGCCTGTGCGCACGGGAATGTCTGCGCAGCAGTGCGACCCGGGCCGGGTGCGCACGCGCTTGGGAGGGAAGACCTTGGCTGTCCTGCTGCCTGTGGCTTTGGTCCTTCACACGAGCCTCAGGGCTGTTATCATGCTGTTCCTCTTCATGCATCTGCGTTTCCATTTTTGTTTGGATGAAAATTATGGGTCTTTAAAACACTGATAAATTGAAGCTTCATCTGATTTCATAATTGTAGAAAGTGAACAGTTTGACCACTTTCCCCATTAAAATAGACAGTTTAGGTCCTGGAAAGATGTGGAGAGCTGTAAGGGTCAAACATTTCGGTTGCTTGTTCTCTGAGGCAGAGTCCAGAGTTGCATGCTTACCTGACTGTCTCCTCTGGACACTCAGGTTGGGTCCGCATATTCTTAGATAATGGGGTGGTTAGGACCTGGGGACTCATTCAAGAATATGCTATCGATCACTTAGAATTTCCTCTAAATTCAAACTCTGTAGCTCTGTTTGATTTGGCCATTTGTTTTTATCATTCACTGAACTTCTGGATATCCTGACCGCCTGCCTCATCCTTACTGTGAATTAAGTCTGGTCAGTTTATCCAAATACATTTTGACTTACTAGACTCATCGCAATATGTCTTGTGTGAGCACCAGAGCATCTGCCTCCTAGGGCAGGTCCGTAAGTCTGTGTCTTTCTTTTAGACACAGTTTAAGTCCCATGTTCTTTAGTACAGGTTTGCTAGAGCTTAATTTTTCCCTTTAAAACACTCGTATATTTAGTCTTGAAGCTACAGTCAGGATTTTCGTCAGTCTTTTAAAGTGTTCTCTCTTTTTTCCTCCCTTTCCTCTAACATACTTTCACCCTGTGGCCTCTGAGCCCCCTCTTCAGAAGGCTCTCCTCTCTTCCATGTGCCATATAACTGACTTCCAAAGCTGGTGAAATTTAATGCCCCCATTTTTCACATAAAAGATTTGGTTTTTAAATGTTACTGTGATGCCAACCTACTAAAACGATGCTTTATTTTGGCTGTAAGGTAAATATGTCTTTTGGCCTTTGTAAAGCTGTTGCATGTGGGGTAATTTCCCTCTGATCATCTGGTGCTCTCGAATACCTGCTGTTGCTGCTTTGTGATTTCTCCATAGGTTAAACATTAGAACAGAAATAAGAAGCAGATTTCAAATCTTGCTCGAGTGTGCAGAAGTTTGTGAGGCCACAAGAACTCATTAATTACAAAATCAAGAAAGTGATTAATCTTTCCAGATTTGCCATGCCAATATTGGTGATAGCCATTAAGATAGACAGCTGGTCCCCACTCCAGTTGGAGCTGTCTTTCTGGGAAGTTGAGGCCTGCAGGGAAAGCTGTGCTATGAATCTTGACAATCCCTGTTTCTCCAGTAATATGTGATGTGCCAAACTGAGAGTCACTTGAGAATTTTAATCAATGGCATTGCTTTTGAGCTTTAGAATTCAAGGCAGCTCATTCAAATGAAACTGCTTTCTGAATATCATTCTTCCTATGATGTAGCCATCTGAATTTTTAATTTTTTGTGGAAAATATTATCAGAATACTAAGAGTAATTTCATAGTTTGTGGGCCTCTTCCAAAATGGTACATGTTGACTGACTAATCTGGAAAAGGTTAACTGTAAGATTTTTTTTTTAACCTGAAAATTTTTATTGGATTATTAAACTTATTTGGAGTCCTCTCCGTTTCTTTTCTCTGTAGGTTTACCCAAGAGAATGGTTCTGTTACCCGTTATGAAATTCCCAACATATCCTGTTCCCCACTACTCATTCTTTTAGCAAATGACAGAAGCTAATTCCAATTGAACAACAATACAGTACATAAGAATGTTAGAGAAAAAGCCTTTTTATCCTGCTTTCTTTGAACACATACTTGATCAAAGTTATTTGTAAAGAACATCTTTCCTACTTTTTGATTTTAACAAATGCAAATTTAGTTCTCTAAAACTTGAAAACAAACAAAAAAAAAGAAACTAGTTCTGTGAAACGGTACCTCATTTCCGGAAAATAACTTATACCAGCCCTTCTGTTCTAAGAAAATAAATCTAGCAGTTCAGAGTTTATGAGGAGTATCAGATTATGTAATATTAAATTTGTGAAGGATGTATAGAGTCAAACACTGATCACAAATAAACTGCTTTGTTGTAACACAGAGTACTGCCTGGTTCCTGATGCAGTCACTGATGCTAAGCTGATTGATATGTATCTGCCCCAGGGCACTTTAATTCGGGCTGTAGTTATTTTTTTTAATACAATAGACACTTTTCATTTAAACCTTAACTTTGTAAATATTGAAGTGTATAATTAAAGCCAATAAAATATGGGTTTGAATATTGTTTTAGCTTATTATTTTTGATATGTTTTGGTATCAAATTATAAAGAATTGAAAACTAATAATAACTTAGCCCTAGAAACCCATTCATTTGTAAGCAAACTGCTAAAACAAAGCAAAGGCGATTGTTAGTCTGAGCCAGTCTACTTCCTTTGTAAGCCCTTTGCACTCCTGCTATCTGAGGGTATCCCCGTGATAAAGGTATATTCTGTTGTCCGAGCATTGCTTATTCAAATGATGGCACTACCCAGAGATGGGGAAGGAGGAATGTGATTATTTTAGTTTCCGAATTTCCAAGTTTAAAAAAAATAATAATAAATTAATCAATCAATCACCCTCTCTTGTTCTTGTGGCCTTCTTCACTCTGTAAGATACTGTGTTCACTCCCTGGCTTTTTTCATGTAGACAGAAGATTAGTGATTTTTCTGGGATTCATTGAAGGGTCTCTTATCCTCTTCAATTACATCAGAATCTAAAGCAGCAACAGGGTCCCCATAAAAACTTGCTCTTCGATTGTCCCAGTTCTTGTTGAGTGCTGCTGTGAAAAGTGACAGGTTTCAGCCATGGGTCAGCATTTATTTTTAAGACACCTGATGAAGCTGGTGAAAAATGATCAGTCGGTAACATTGTGCTGTTCTGTGAAGGGTGCAGACCTAAGTCCCACGTGCATTCTCACCTTGTTTGGAAAGCCGATGATGTTACTAGAAGGTAATGGTTTCATTAAGGTACTCACCCCCATGAAGGCAGCAGTGCGGTCCCAGGTCGATATTTATAAGTTGCTGTGTCTCAAAAACGTCCATTTTTAGTATGAATTAGCTTTCCTCTTCTTTTTTCAATTCTGTTTTTTGGAGCTGAACAGTGCCCATCGTTGAGAATGGGCTTCACAAAACACAGCAAACTGTACCAGACTTCTGTGGGACCACCAAATGAGGACGAAATGGGCAATTTAAAACAAATGTTAGTGTTACTTCTCAGATACATGTATTTTGCACGATGGCTTGTTTGTTACTTCTGCTCCTTGACCTTTTGTCTTTATTAGTGGTGGGTGATACTTTAATAAAACCTCATCACTTGCTGGAAGTAGCTGTGAACTTACCATTCTCATTCTGTGCATTAGTGGCTAGACGTACATAGAGGGCCCCACCTCAGCTGGGAGTTTTCATGTCTCATTGACTCGTTTTGCTGACCTATGGATGAAACAGAGCCATCACTGAGAAGAAAAAGCATGGCTGGTAGTGCCCAGTTTTTATTAATTAAATATTTACAACAGCCCTCTATGTTTTTGGAATACTATTAACTGGCAGCTGCAGCTGCACTGTTACTTGAAATTGTCAAATTTGCATTCCAAGTTGGAATCTCTCTGGAGATTTCTCTTTAGAAAATTCTTCTGAAGTAGCTGACTCAGTGTCGTAACTCAACCCCTCTATAATGGCGACAAGGGAGCTGTGCTGTTTTCCAACATGATGGCAGTCATTTCAAATGGTTTCTACCAAGTCTTTTTTTTTTCTTTTTAATTTTGTTGTTTGTTGGAAGTTACTAACCATGTTGTAAACCTGCCCAGTTGCTGCAAACTTTTACATTTCTCTGCTTTACTTAAAATAATTGAGCTGTCAGTCCTTTGTTAGAAGTGGTAACCATGCAAGTTGAACTGTTTAAATTTTGTAATGAATTAAGTGTCCCCCTCCCCCCTTTGCCTTTCCCACCCCTCCATTTTGTAATGAAAATTCCACTTACAGCTGAAAGGGCAGAGAAATATAAATGAAGCTTTTGGCTTCACCAAATTCTCTGAAATTAACAGAGTTTTGCTTCTCTGCTCTTTTCTCCACTGTAGGTGGTTTTTTCATTGACAGCCCCTATTGCCAGCCTCTGAGCGTCGCACCATTTATTATTCACTTGGGCCCTCAAGATTTCTTCTCTGACTTCTAGAACCATCAGGTTGTCTGGCTTGAATGGCAATTTCTATGTCGTGGTCTTAAGAGCAATGTGACCCCCCGAGGCTTTCCAGCTTTCAGACACAGCACTCTGACACCTTCTTTTGGAAAGCAGTGACTGAGCATTTTAAAGAAGAGCAATACTTTACTCAAAGCCACGGTGTCTGTTTTAAAACTTTTCCTTTGGAAACCTAGCAATATCTGTACTTAACCCCTCCTAGCATAGTCTCTTGTCAGGGAGTTTACAGACCAGTGTAGAACTTAGTGTGTGAGCTGTGCTATCTTCTGGCAGTTTTTTACCTTTTTTAGCACATAAATTGAATAGTTGCATTCCTGACTGCATCAGTTAGTGCTATTATAATTCCTCAGAGATAGGGGTCCTCCCTGAAGCCATATTCTTTGCATGGGGGCTGGCACCCAGCCAGGGATGTGGCCCGCAGCCCGTGTTCCTTCCGGCTGCGGGAGCACCCCATCTCTTCTGCAAGGTAATTGGTCCAGCAGGTTCCCAACATACCTCACGCTGACTAGATGCAGCGCACGTGCGGTGAAGCGAGCAGTCCTGCAGTCGTCTGTAGTCTCTTGCAAATTGTTGACCTGGGGAACAAACCACTGATAGATTCTGTTTTTCTTCTTTTGTTAAATTTTGGGTGAATGTTTGAAAATCATGAATCAGTCACCGTTATTAATTGAAGAGCTGGGAATACCTCGTTAATGTATTTTTAAAACTGGTGTTGGACCCTCTGTGTATTTCAGGTTAATACTTTTAAGCAGTTTTCAGCACGTTTATCTCACTTTATTCTCGTTCTCCTCGGACCTTCGTAGCCATATCACTTGTATAAAGTAGGCTGAGATATAGTGACTGTAAGCTGTGGTCTCGGTATACAAAGGTAAGCTCTTTTATTTTCTGATTAAAGAAAATTAAAACTCAATGAACACAACATGCATATATGACAATCATATATGATGTATTTGATCTCCTAGGACTTATGTCGTGTTACTTTAAAAAATTTTTATGATCTATATGTAAAATAGTTATTTTCAGCATTTGTTTTAATACCCTTGTAATTACTTTCTACTTGAGACATTTCACTTTTGCTGAGTTAAGTGTGTGTATGTGCAAAAACTTATGACACATGTGAATTACACACACGTATCTGTTTAAATAAAAGAATTTGGTGGTGGGAAGTGTTCACCCAAGAGGATTTTCACGTCAGGGCACTCTTTTGGCCAAAGTGCTGGAATTTCATAAGCAGCAAGATTGGTAACGGTGCCGGTGGGTCCATTTATGTAGCTGTTACCTAAGCTGGGGATCAAAGTGCCAATTTCTCAAGGAGAGAAACTTCTTTGAGAAATGAATATCTCTGATCTGTGTTGTATGTCCTAATACAACAGCAGCAAGAAGCCATAAAAAAAAAAAGCAATAGAAAATGAAAAAAACCAAAATATTAAGGTAACTATGGAAAAATATGTAATTGAGTTAAGCTAAGTATTTGCAGAACCAGTTTTGGCAAGAGTCAGAATGGTAAATACCCAGTCTGCAGAGACCAAACAGACGTAAGGCAATTTGTCTGTCTTTTCCAGGTTAGGTAGATGACTTATTTCCCACCTGATTCAACCATCATGGAGTTCATGTAAAAGATACGAGGGTTAGGCCAAATATTTTAATAAGGATTTGCTTTGTTTAGTGTGTCCCATAAGTGCATTTCGTATGTTAGATGTTCTGTGCTAAGGTTGTATTTGATCCACACAGACACACAGACACACAGACACACACACACACAGATTAAAATGAATTTTGTTTCATATGCCTCTAAGTAGCAGTTTTCTTTTTATTATTAACTTTGAAGGTTGCTGAAACGGCTTTTTCCCATACAGAATCTGTATGTGCGTTGAATGTGGCTTTGGCATCTATCAAAGGTTGTGTGAGGTCTAGCTGACTAGTGCCAGGTACATCCCAGTCCTGATCGAACAGCCGAGCGCCCTTTAAGTGCCAGGTTCTTCTCTGGACGCAAGTGAAACAGGCCGGGGAGAGTCTCCTTGTTGGTGGCATTGGGCCTAATGTAAATTTCCTAGGTTGGGAGACAAATGTATTAGCAATGTCAAAAGATAATTAGCTTAGTTTAATAGTTTATTTATAAATTATGTAATAATATGGGTCCTCTGCCATCACTGAGATGGACAGCATTTGGAAATTCACTCATTTTATATATTTCCCTGGCAGTTTTGAGAGCCCAAAACAAACTCTGGCTTATATTCATGGACCTCTGCTCAAGTAAGTGAACTGAATGAAATGAGTAACAAATACCCCAGTTTATATAGTACAGCAAAGAGCAGGAGTGGTTAAACACCTTATTTTTTGATGATCAATGAGGGGAATTTTACCCTTATAATCATTCATTCATTATAACTTCCCTGTTCCTTGGATTTCATTAATAATGGCAGTGGAGGTACATCTTCATTAGTGAGTGAGAGGGGGGAACTAGGGATACCCCACCACACACAGTCACATTTCTAACAATCTAGAGCCCTAAAAGTCAGGGGCATTAAGAGCAGTTAAAGCTGAAAACCACCTGCTCTGTGAACGGTCTTTCTGTAAGTCCTGTTCAGCACGTGCCAGCGCCTCCCTGGTGCCGGTGCCAGGGTGGGGCCGGTCCCTCTGAAGTCCTCCGCAACAAGAAAGGTTCTGTTGTGTTCAGACTCACTCTGTAACCACCTGAGGCTCTGCCCTCCAGTGACTGCAGATTTCTCAGTGTTAACTCGGAGGCCTGGAAGGGGGGAAGGGGCGGGGGGTGGGGGTAACAATCACCTGCAGAGCCAGGAAACTCTCTACACACCATCAGTGTTGATGTGTTTCTCTAGCAGCTGTTTACAGAACACAAGAGCTGGTACTTGTTATGTAAGTTCCTTCCTTTCCTAATAGCATCTTCCAGAAAGACTGTTCTAAGTCAAGAATTGAAGTTGAGTTACTTGTAAGAATAGATATCCTTTCCCACATTATTATTTTAGGTAAGAGCCAACAGCTTCCATTGATGCTTGAAGCAGTGATCTTTGGAGATTTTTAAAAATAACTCTATAATGCAAATTAGGTTATGTAAGCTTTACAGCACAGCTAGAAATAGAGAACAGAAACCATGTGGGAATCTGGGCCAGAGTATTTCTCTCCATCCAGCAAATTCCTTTGGGGCCTGGGAATTGAGTGAGTTAATACACAGAGTGCTTTGACTAGTACCTGGTACACAGTAGGTACTCAGTAAATGCTGACTATTCTTAACCATGGTTGGCTGAGGTGACAAAATTCACGTTGGGGGAGGCAAGGCTGTGCTGGCAGGTAGTTGAGAAGCAGATGTGTGGCCTGCTTGTGGGGAGCTGTGTTGGTTCCCTAATGTTGACAGGTTTGGGGTGCCCCAGGCTTTGGAAGAGGACTCCTGCATCTGGGGGTCAGACAGGAAACAAAGCAAACATTTGGCTAGAGCTGACGTGGGAGGTTGCTGCAGACCTGTGCTGCATGAAGATGCTCGTGATTCTGCTGTGGTAGTTAAACTGATGGACAGTCTGCTGCCAGGGGTTCATAATACTTGCTTTGGAATTTAACTGTGCTTAGAACTTCAAAGAGGCCAAGCTTAGAATATCAAGCTACTGATTCTAAGTTTCCTACCAGTGCATTAGTTAAAATATATATATATTTTATATACATATATATATATATACACACACATTTGATTACAGGCAGCCCTAGAACCTGACATTCAGAGCTCACCAGTATCTGGCAGGTAGAAAGCAAGTTACAAACCACAGAAAAGAGAGAGACCGGGTGGTATGCTTAGAAGGCTCCTGACTCAGATGCTTCTCTGCTGCAACACTTGGGGAAAAAAATTTTTTTTATCCCCACATAAGGTCTCCATTCTGTCGGTTAATCTTAGGAAAAAAAGTATCTGTCTGTCCATTCATCTACCCATCTTTTCTCTTTGTCCATCTATCCATTTATCTGTCTAGACACAGTTGGGAAGTTGCTTTTCAGCAAAAGGAAAAATGAGATGGTTGAAGTCAGTAAGGGGTAAGGGTCGTACTGTCCGTCTCTGGCTCACACTGTCTGCATGGACCTCAGGAGCCTCTGAAGGTGTGCAGCTGGCAGGAGGTGAGCTGAGTGGGGATACGGATTGTGACCTCTGATGTGCTGAGGTTATAAAAACTGTGTAGACAAGGAGTGAGTGTTACCTTTAAAGGCAAATAAGATAGATTTGTATTATAGTCAAGAGGCTTTTCTGAAATCCAAGAGATATTTTTGTAAGCCATGTCGTGGCAGAAGTGACCCCATTCCTCCCTCAGCTGTGGCTGTTTGGTAAAATCCTTGTCTCGTTAACCAAGGCTGAGGGAAGACCTTGTTTTACATTTTTCTTTTTGTCTTGACCAATCAGTTAACATTTTAATCACTTGGTCCTTCTAAGGAGGGTCTTGGGGCCTTTCTTGGAAAAACTTTGCTATTTCTGCAAACTGTGCTGCCTCTGCTGATAGGTAGCATGGAGACTGCCACCATCTGCCCAGGCAGCTTAGAGTCAGATTAGCATATCCCAGCTGGAGCTAGGTGGGCCTGAGTCATCTTTTTGGCTGCTTACGGCCCCCAGGAGGTAATGGGATTAGCCTGCTGCTGTGAGGACACCCTCTTTGCACTGCCTAGAAGGCAGTCTCTGCTCTGTTTCAGTTTATTCTACCTTGATCCTTTTATGTGGTTTGGAAGAACATCTGCATTCAAACATCAGCTAAGTGTCCATGGTAGTTAAGAGTGACCCTCAGTTTAGGTCATTTTGGGCTGTGGCAGCAGTAGACTGAAGAAGCAGGAACAGAATAGAGAGAAGAAAGGTCCTAAATGGGTGTCTTGTGTGTGCCAGGCACTTGACATTCTTACTTCTCAGCCTTCTTGGAGGTGGTATTCTCCCTATTTTAGAGATAGAGAAAGCTGAGGCCCAGAGTTAAGGAAGTTGAGAATGAAACCCAGCTGTTTCTGGGTTTTCCTGCGATGTGGCGCTGTGGACTGAGTCTGGAGAGAGGGTGAGGTGGCGCAGTGGGCGGCAGGGAGGCGGCGTGTGGGTGGTGAGGCAAGGCCTGGACACCAGCCGGCGGCCTGACTGTCACAGGATCTTTTGAGCTCACAGGCTCAAGCCAATCCTAGGTTCTTTTGCTGGAATCTAGGCCTTGTGACTTGAGGTCATTTTAGACCAGATATCCTGGCCTAAAATAGGGCTATTCTCTTCTAGAGCATTTGGAGAAGATGAACAAACTGGGAAGGTGGACTGGGAGACCGAGATGTGGTTGTATAAACAGAGGCAGCTTTTGTATTTGAAGCTTGTTTTTCCATTTGAACATCAATGAGAAATCGAGGTGTGTGTTTTCAGTTAGCTAAGGCTTAAGTACATGCTCTCTGGCCTGAGACTGGGGATGTCTTCAAAGATTTGAGCAAGACTCTGAAGGAAAGCTGGAAGGCTTTGGCTCATTGGGTAGAAGGAAGGGGGCAGCCCAGGTTCAGGTGCAAGTGCTGAGCAGAGACAGGTTTGGGGCAGATTGCGGCGGCCTGTTCTGCTTGCCAGGAGTGTCCCCTGGACTCGGCTTCAGGGGAGGCTGCCAGCCTGGAACTAGCAGGCTTCCTCAGCTCTGCCGGGTCCTCCGCTGGTCAGTCCTGGCTGGGTCTCTACGTCGGGTTAGGTGGGGGTGGGGATGGACGCACAATCTTCAGGGGAAGATACTCCTCCCTAACCCCAAGTCATCATCATCCTTGGCGACCTGCCGTAATCCTGGAGGGGAACAGGAGGAGGGACCCTTCTCCTAAAGGCAGGTAGTGTAAGTTCCCGAGCGGTGGCTAGTGCGTGAGGGAGAGGGGTGCCTGCGCGTGCCGGGCCCACCAGCAGAGCCCTTGCCCGGCCAGCACCACGTTCCCTGCTCCAATGGCCCCATTCGGAGAACAGCAATGCAGGAGTGGTTCCCACTCCATGGATAAGAAAATTGAAGCCCAGAGACCTCTCCAAACCACCCAGCTGATTTGTGGCAAAGCACTGTGGCTCCTAATGAGTAAGTTTTTAACCACACAGAAGAAATTGCATTCTAACAGAAGCTCTTTCTTAGGGATGAGATTTGAACTCCACCACAACTGTGGGAATATAGAAATTTTACAGATGAGGAAATAGAGGCTTGAACAAAATGACTTGCCCAAAATTACACAGCTCGTATGTGGCCGAGGCCCCCCCCCCCCCCACCTTGTTCTGAGAGCGCTGCGCTCACCAGTGGTGGCTTGTGTTCAGTCTGGACTTGCTGCCTGGCCTGTTTTCCAAAACTGGCAACAGTTTCCCCTCCTCTTTATGGTGCATTCTACTTACCTTTCTTCTAGACTTCTGGGATATATCCTGTGTAGTCTGAAACAAAACATACAACCAACCTGTCTCTCCCCCCTACTCCCATTGAGGGAAGAAGAAGAAACCAGACTTCAGGCTCATTCTGTTCTTTTCTGGCTCCTTTGGAAGAACTGTTAGCTGGCTCCAGGGCCAGGTGACTTGGGTTGGGAGGCCTGTTTTTATTTTATTTTTTCCCCTCCAGCTGCACAGTTGGGTCTGTTTCCACAGACCACCTTTCTGTACTATAACTGAACTGTGTGATAAAGTGCAGAAGAGTAGTTGCTGGTGGACAGGCCCTCGGGTGGTGGGGTGGCAGGGCAGGGATGTGCTGCTGCAAGCAGGCTTCTTTACATCGAGCCTCATCCACGTTCTGGTTGGAGGCTGTCGTCTGTTCCTGGCGAGGCCTTCATTATGTGCTCTAACCAGAGGGGTTGCCCTCCCAGTCACACGCTTCCCGGGGCACTGCTGCTAGGGGCTCGGCGGACCCGACATCACGTAGATGGCCTCAGCAGTTGCTCAGCTTTCGAACATCCTTCACGCCCTTGGAGGCTCCATGAAGGGAAATAAGGTGGACATCGTCTGGGAGGGACCACTCCTTCCACATAAATCATCTGGAAGGTGGTGCCTGAGCAACTCGGAAAAGCTGGAAGTACTTCAAAATAAGATGGGTTGAAGCTGGGGAAGGGGAGAGCTGGAGAGATCACGGACCTTTCCCTCTGCTATTCTGAAGGGTTGTATTTACTTGTTGTACGCGGTTCCAGAAGGGAAAAGATAGTTATAGTAAAGCAAGTTGGGCAGTTTGAGCTAAAGTGTGCCTCTCTTGAGGAACTGGGCTGCCTTCGTGGAGTGGGTGTGGTGAGAAGTGAGCCCCATGTTACCAAGAGTGTTCAAGCAAGAAGCCAGCTGTTAGCAGAGTGCAGAGGAAATTCTTCCATGGAACGTTGGTTCACACAAAACACTTAGGATTGGTGACACTGCCAAGACCACGTCTCTCATCTTGGTCACATGGATTTCTTGAAACATTCACCTTCACCTACGTTAACGTTAACCAGGTTCTGTGCTGGGGAAGAATAAGCAGTTGAAAACGTCAGGATTTTCAGCTTAGACGACCGAGCAGAAGGGAAGGTGAAACCACTGACCAAGAAGGAGCACACAGGAATGGGAGGGGATGCTCAGGGCCTTGAACAGAACCAGAAAGCCCACCTCCTGTGCTGAGGAGGTCTCCCATTCAGTCCAGGAGAGGAGCCGGCCCTATGAAGAGACTGGCGTGCGAGAGAAGACTTAGAACTGAGTGACTCAGTTACAGGGGCTCTGATGGACGTGGCCAAGGCTTCCTGTTGAAACTGGAACCATAGCTGGTAGGAGTTTGCCCAGCAGAGGGTGGTCAGATTACAAGAAGGGGGAGTGTGGTGTGCATAGAAGGGAGTGGACTCTCGGGACAGTGTGAAGGTGCTTGTTAATGGGAACCTGGAAACCGGTATGGTTAGGAGGGGGAGGTAGCAAATGAGATGTGCAGTTCGGGGCCACTGTGTGACAAGCCTTGGGTGCTGTGCCCTTCAGTGATTACCATTTTCCTAAATGGTGAGAGAATTCTGGAGGGTCGATTTGGACAGTTGGGTGGGGAAAGACCAGAGGCAGGGAGAAGGGTGTGGGGTCAGGGACCCACAGGTACCCCATGCCCATCAAGGGGACAGGGCCCTGCCCAGGTACTCCCAGACCACTGTTCAGTAGGTGGTTTCTGCTCTGCTGAGCTTGCCAATCAGAGAGTGACAGGTACTGGGTGTTCATTCATACAGAGGCCTTCTGCTTTTTAAAGAAGTGATGTTTTGGCTTTTTTACCTGGGCAAGTGTTGGAGCTCACTGGATTCACTGGTACTGCAGGGCCTTTAGCCAGTGCAAAGATGTAGACTTGCTTTACAGAGTACTTTAAGGAGTGGAAAAAGGTGAAACTGAGACTGCTAGAGAATTTGCTTTGGGCTTCAATTTTGTGTCTGTCCTGCCCCCTCTGGCTCATCCTGAATAGGGGGGCAGGGAGACCCAGGAGGAGTCGCCGGGGGTTGGGCGGGGCAGGCGGTTTTCCCATGTCGGTATTTCTGTAGCTCTGCTGGAGACCAGGGCTAAGGTGGTTTTGAGCCTTCAAGTCAGAGCTCTGAACAGGTGCTCCAAGACACTGATCCCCTCGGCCCTTGGTGTCTCTGTGAGCGGCCCTGTCTGTTTACACCAGCAGGCCACACACATACCACCTCCGTGTGAGTCACAGCGTGGAAAAACATGGGAATGCTGCCTCGGACCTGGTGTCAGCAAACTGTCTTGGAAAGTCTAGGCAGTAAATTTTTCAGGTTCATGGCCCATTTGCTTTGTCACAGCTACTCAGCTCTGCCCTCGTGGCACCAGAGTGGCCAGAGGCAGTGCATAAAGACGACGAGCGTGGCTGTGGGCCGACAGGCTTCACTTACTGAACAGGTGTAAGTATGGGTGGGCCATACTTTGCCGATTCCTGCCTCAGGTTGTGATTACTCACCCTCCGGCTTAGTCGTGACTGGACACTTCCTCCTGTCTGCTGCACGGACCATCTATCTTTCCACAAAGGCTTCCTGAGCATCTGTCCTGTGTGAGCCATGAGGATAAGGAAGGTGCGGTCCTTGCCTGTAAGGACCCTAGGTTTTGAGTGAGAGGTGGGCACTGAGGGAGCAGGTGGTTGAAGAAGGAACTACAGGACGGGGCTGAGGCGTGGCCGAGGGGGAAGCGGGAGAGCCGGGCAGGGGGCAGCTGTGTAGAGGACGGAGGACTGCACGGGCGAGTTGGGCCCAGCCTGGGAGCTGAGGAGTGTGGGCTGTGCTCTCGGTGCAGCTGGGCCAGAGGGTTGTTTGTGCTCAGGACGGCAGTGATCACAGATGCATTTTGGGGAGTATCCTCTGGTTGTTGAAGACTGTGTTTTTGGTTACAAATGGTATCTTTCAGTTCAGTTGACTTTAGCCAAGGGTTTGGTTACTACTGTTGGCACTCAAGTGGGCAAGAGGACTGGAGAATTGGGAAGCTTTTCTGGCCACCGGCCTTAGTGGGCCAGGGAGTGCCACACCTTTTTAACATGACAGAGCTTGATAAAATCTGCCGTCTTCAGGCTCCTCTTGCTGTACTGAAGATAGCTTCGAAGGGCAAGAAGATGAAACATTCTGTCTCAAGTCTAACGCTGGCTCGGGGCCTCGGTGTTTACGGGGGTGAAAGTGCTCGGACGGGCTTCCCCTCCGTGTGGCCAGCACACGGGACAAGCCTTCAGAGGCGCAGGGAGCTGACAGCTGCGAAGCAAAGCTTCTCAGCAGGTGAAGGGAACTGCTGTTGACGGAGTACCTGGGAGGTTCCAGGGACGTGAGCTGCCAACTTTCTCCTTTTACCTGAAGTTGGGAGGGGGTGCCGGCTGTGCGTGCAGTGTCGGGAGAGGCCGGGAGGGTCGGGCCGCTTGCGCTGCTGTTTCATGGAGCCCTGACAGGCCTGTGGGAGCAGGTGAGAATCACGTGCTGCGCAGGGAAGGGAAGGCAGGTGCCTGAGGCCCGAGGCTGAGAGGAGGCAGCTTCACACGAGGCTCAACCAGGGCGGCTCTGGCAGCACCAGGCTGCAGACACGGGTCCTCTGGGGAGCGAGGGGCTGAGGGATTTGGTGCGGCCCGAGCCGTGGGGCGGACATGGGGAGGGGGACTTGGGAGGGTGGTGGGGTGCTAGGTAGGGAATCGCTCAAGCCTTAGGGAATCGGCTGCTCTGAGTGAGGTCGTGTCTCGTCCTGAGCCAGGCGGGGGCTGTGGGAGGAGGAGCTGCGGCTCCAGGGCACATACACTCACTGGGCTCGTCCAGCTCCCGTTCTCTCGGGGAACGGGCCTCTGCATCCTGCTGCCTGGGGCAGGGGGCTCTTGGGATGACAGCAGGTGCGTAACTTCCCATCTCTAAGGAGTGCTCCTTGTGTCTTCTAGAGGCGCTTCTGGGCTTGTGAAAGGGAAAGGACAAAGGCAAGCCTGGCACAGACAGAGGTCGGGCTGGCCTGTGACGCCAGGTGTGGTCCCATCAGGCAGCCCGGCCTGCGCTGTGGCTCTGGCCTCTCCGGGAGGCTCTTGTCTGCAGGGCACCATGGTCCCTTCTGGAGCTCGAGCCTGGCCCCCGCCCACGGTCATAAGCTCAATGCCATCTGTCTCATGTTCCTGCTCAGGGTTAACAGGGGAATTTTTTTCTTTGATTCTTACCTAAATACTTCTACTGTTTTGGGAAGCCAGTTTTTTTTTTTTTTTCTTCCTTGTTCCCGGAAGTGAGTCACGGAGGAGTTTCAGACAGCTAAGACCACTGGCTTTAAGGCCTTTGTCCACGTGTAGTTTATAAAGAAAGCTGCATCTTCAGCGTCCAGCCTTCCCCCCACTTCCCTTCCGCATGGCTCGAGCTCACTGTGCTTCCAGGCTGAGCACCGTGCCTCTCCTCCCGAGAAACGGGCCCCTGCTGCTCACAAACACCTGGGGCTGAAGGAGCTGTGGTTTGGTGGGTCAGTGGCAAGACACGCTGATCCAGATCCGCTCCTTTCCTTGACACACTTGTGTTGCTCTGTAAGCCACCTCCACCACCTCACCAGCCCCCTTGGGCTGTGGCCCTGACCCCCCAGGTGGTGGTGACCACCCACACACGAGGCACAGTTTAGAATTTAGTCGGGCAAGCCCTGGGTCCCAATACCTCTTCTCTAACCTGCCAGGCCAGGAGTGCTGGCACCACACGCTTCCCTTTCCTGACCACAGCGGCACCTCGTGTTCAGACCAGCCCTGTGCAGTCAGGCAGGGTTCACACTGCACCCCTACCTCTTAGAGGAGACACGGAGTACTGCTTATTCCCTCATTCACGTAATGTAGGTTCTCAAACAGCAGGCATCCTCAGGGCTCCTAACTGGGGCCTTATTTTCTCCATCTCCCAGGAATTGGGCGTGGCTCTGGCTGGCTTGTGAGCTGTCTCCAGCCTCCAGATGGACTTCCTTTTTGGGGCAGGGGCTTGAGGTGGCAAAGGGAGTGCTTGGTTGAGGTGGGATTCCTCTGCCTCTGTCCCTCCTTGTCTTCTAGTGAGTTACGAGCCACCTGCCTTGGGAAGACTTCATTTACTTCAGCCTTTAGCAGTGTTTATCCCATTTTCCCCAAAGTATCTGTGAACTCAGGCCTTTTACCAGGGACCATCTGGCTTGTGCTGAACCTTTGTCCTTGGTAAGTGGCTGGTTGGGGCCCAGCCACATCTTCAGGAAGACAAATCTCCTGAGGCAGCTCTAACTGGGGTGAGGGCACTTTCAGGAATAATGTGGTTGATGGGCCTGGTCCCAAGGGTGCTCTTGGCAGGGTGCGCTGGGGCAGGGGTGTCCTGCTTTACCTGCCCTGTAGTATTCTTGGAGAGCAGCCTCTGAGACTGGCCTCTCACCCATTCTAAGCAGAACTCACCATCTGGGAGGGAGGCAGGAGGCGGCCAGTCTAGACCTGACGCCTAGCAGGGCCTTCCCTCATGAGGAGTGAGGTGGCCCTGCTCAGTCTTAGCCGTTCCTCAGCCCCAGGATGGGGGCTCAGGAGGCATGGAGAGAGAAGGCCAAGTGTAGCTGTGGGTAGAAGACCTTTCCCTACTGCACGGTTACACACACGGCACTGGACTCCTGGCTGTAGCTTATCCTCACTCTGGTGATGGCCAAGGTAGTTTTTAGAAGTCTACTTAAATACCTATCTGTATCTATTTACTGTGTTTTTTCTGAATACGCAAGTGTAAATAGCATTATTTGCATTGCAAAGCCCTCGGCAATAACTTTATGTTGTGTATTATGTTAAATGACAATGGAGACCGCGACCACCATGGATTGTCCTCCCCCTCTGGGGCAGTGATTGCACGTAGGACTAGACTTTAAACCTTCGGTGTGGTTGCAGCAGCAGCCTGCATATGTGGACTGTCCCCAGTGCCTCGCCCAGATGCCTGGCCTTCATCCACAGGGACGCTCTGCACCCCGACTCCCACAGGCCGCGCCCACACTGGGGATCCTTTGCACTGACTGTGTTGGACTCTGCAATAGACTGACCCTCTTGTCTGGCTGCTGAAGTTTGTAATGCCCTGACATGTTGCATTTCCCCCTTTTGGATGAATAGAAATAAAAGCTTCTGTCTTCAACAGCAGTGGGCTGAACTGTTCTGTGCAAGGACTTACTGTGGTCAAGAGAAGGCTCTTGACTGATGACAGGGTCAAGTGCAGAAGCACTTTCCTGGCCCTGAGGACACTCTACCTCAGTACATGTGGTAGGATCTTCCCTTCAAGCAAAGGGATGAGGAGCCAAGGCCTAATTCCCATCCCTGTTTACAGTCCTTGGAACCCTGCTTCTCTGCTAATAGTACAGAAAGTTTACTAGACCTGCAACTTCGACCTGGCATCCTGGTGCAGTGAGTGGTGAGCTGGGGATGCTGAGTGACTGCTGAAAGAATCCTCAGCTTAGAATTTACCAGGTGCTCTTCACACACCTACCTCACTCTGTCCTGACACCCACCGCCCAGGGTTGGCATGACCCAGACACTACAGATCAGGACGCTAAGGCTCAGAGATGAAGGTACTTGCCCAAGGGAGCAGACCTACTAAATGGCAGCAGCAATTTGAAAACAAAAGCCGAAGCTCTTCCTACTGCTCCTTCCCCGCAAGGGTCCTGCAGCCCAGCTGCCCCAGTAACTCAGAGCCTAAGACCACCCCAGGGAGGGGGTCTTAGAGGGAGCCAGGCCGGGGCTTGCTGCTGCCGGCCTCCAGGTAAGTGCACAAAGGCTCCGGGTGTGTTCTGACTCTGGCTTGCCTTCCCTGCACACCCTCCGCTTGGATTTACCACCACACCAGCACGGACTGCAGCAGAGCTGGCCGGGCTGGCTCACAGGGAGCAGCCAGTTCTTGCTTTGGGGCCCTGGAAGAGGAGGTGGAGGTGGTGGCACCTGGTAGAAACCCTAGATCTTGTGATCATGGGCATGTCTTTTCACTTTTACTTTCAAGCCGGGGGAGGACATCACTTAACTCCTAGGGCTCATAAACCTACGGCAGCGAGGCCCACACAACCCCCAAGGGTCTGCAGGTGCTGCCACCTCCAGCCTGTGTTTCCCAGACTACCGCAGAGCCACACCCCAAAAGCTGCATTTACCTTCCTGCTGTGGCCTCCTCTTCCTCTCATCAACTCTCATTGATTCTCCAGGAGTTTTCCCCAAATGTGGCTGCCCTACTCCATCACCTCTCTTCAGACTCTTTCCTTTCTTCCTAGGGGACTGACAAGGAGTTTCCCAAAGTTATTATTTTTTCTTAAAGCAAGTTGGCTTAAAATCTCTCTCCAGTTTTACCATCAAACTCCTTGGCCTGGATGCCTCAGCCTAACTACCTAGCCTTGCCTCCCATCACCTACCTCACTCAGACTACAGTGCTCAAGACTGTGTCTTCCACCCAAACGCTGTCTTCTTGCCTCTCTAACCAGCAACTCCCCTCACCATCAGTGCAGAAAACGGTTACTCCCACTTGCCTCCCTTGTCATTACACACCCCCTCCTTGTTCCCACAGGGCCCCGCACACCTGTTAGTGCACTTGGCCTACAGTGTCACAGTCCTTCTCAGTCTGGGTCTCCAAAGAACAGGGGACCTCCCTGTAAGCAGGAGCTTTTCTGAATCACATTAGGCCTGTGTGCCAAGGCTGACTGGCTATGGGTGCCTTCCCCCATGCAGGGCACAGCTGCCAGGATGAGAACTGCTGCCCTCACTCCCTGCACTCCTAAACTCTGGGACCTCGGGCCTGGAAAAGCCTAGAGCAGAGCAGGCTGGCCCTTCTGGACTCACTCTTTCACCAGTTGGCCAGGAATGTGGGTCCCAGAAATACGCCCTCCAGCCTGTGAGTGGCAAAGGGATCCCAAATGTGCCCTGGAGCCCCTGCCCTGGCCTCTGCAGAGCACCTGCCACAGCCGGGCCCCTGGCTGCCCCCACCCTGCTTCAGAGCAACTCACTCACCACCTTCCCCTCTTCAGGGCCTGCATCTCGGCCCGCTTCCATCGAAAGGCTGGGTGTAGGGGGGTCCTGGAGGGCAGGTCAAGCAAGGAGGGGAACTGTAGAGTTGGGGAAGCATTGCTCTTCTTCCTGCTGCAGAGAAAGGGGATGAGGTGGTAAAGGATGGCGGAGGGTCTGGGAGCCTCGTCCCTGTGGTGCCATAATGTGAGGACCACCAGCGAACCGAAGAAAGGGGCTTTCTCAAAGATGAAGCTGGCCATCCCACCACTTTTCCTGAAAGGTTTAACAGAACATAAGTGGACTTTGGGTACTTTGCTTTTCTGCTCTTTAGCTGTTTTCCCCTCATGTTCACAGTTGGGCCTGGAATCCCTCCCATCTCTGCCTGGTGAGATGCTTTGTCTTTCAAGGTCTTACCATACCCTTAACTCCTGTAAAGACTTCCCTCAACCCAAATACACAGATCATATCTCACCGGTTATGTCTCAAAGAGGGGCAGTGCTCATGGAGGCACAGGCATAAGCCTCCCAGAGGAAAAAGCCTGCGTCTCCTCTCACCCCACAGGCCTGGCACATCTTGGCTGCTCGGAAGTGTCTGAGTGGATGAGTGGGAGGCACCGCTGGAGGCACACACACACCTACTAAACGGCCCAGAGGGTGGTCTTCTCTGCCTGCCTGTGGGAGCGGGAAAGCGTGGGGCAAGAGCACATAATGATACAACTGACTTTTACAAAGCAGTTCTGTTTATACCAAAATATTTAATGAATATGCTGTTAAAATAAAAGCAACAAAAGAAATAGTAATACAATTTTACTGGTTTATATTTCAATTGATAAAGCTGACACACTGAAACTACCCTAGCACAAAGTCCACACACCTAGTTTTAGATGGGCTTATAGCTGTTTGGTAACTGAACAAGACAGACACAGAAAGCAGTGGAGGGGGTGGTTTTGCGGGTGGGGGGGTGGTCAGAGGTTGCCCTTTGTTACCTCCCGTATCACAGATGACCTCAGCAAGCGTTAGTACAGCCAACAGGAAAATAGATACAAAACAATCCAAGTGTCTTTATATACAAACCAGTGCCTCTTAGAACCAGCTACCAGAAGACAACAAAGTCACCTGCGAGACAGCCTGTCAGCATTTCACTATATAAATTAAAAGTCTAAAGTTATTATTTTTTTAAAAAGGTGCTAAAACCTCCATTCCATAGTTTTGAAGTGAGAACTTGCATCCCATCTGAACAGTGAGGTTCGCACCTAGCCTCACCCTGGGGAGGGCCCAGGGCCCAGGCAGGCAAGGACACAAGCCAGGAGCACGGGGGCCTCTTGGACTGTGGGTCCTGCGAATGCGTGCACGGATGGACACACACACACAGACACACACACACACACAAACACACACATACACCCACCCACCCTCAGAGTCTTTCTCATTTGTACACTGAGAACCTTGAAGTGAAGGAGCTCTTCACAGCTCTCGAACGGCCAGACGGAGAGCAGAGCCCGACAAACTTTGAGTGAAAATAAGTGCCCAAATAACCACATAATTAAGCTGTGCAGATCAGTCCTAGTCTGGGATTTAAACACTGTCAACTGGGTGCATCGGAAAAAGATATTTATATATATATATATACACACACACATACACACACATTAAGCAAAATAAGATTTGTCCAAGTTATGATTAATCCAGTCTCACAGTCGGTCAAGTCACCCACCCCAGCACTGTGGAGTCATTTGGCAGCTAACACTAAAAACGACAGGAACTATGAGAGTTGCATAGAATTGATCAGAATCATGTGAATAATGCCAAACCAAAAACCTGTGCATCGTAGAGTAACAAAACTAGGTGGCTTCAACTACAACCATGAAACCCTCCTATTTAAAACAAAGTGCTTCTCCATGTCTACCTGGAGGACCCTCTGCTGGCACTGAAGCAGGTAAGAATTATTTGAGTTAATGATTCCCTGCCCCCCCATATATATATACACATATATATATATATATATATAGTGTGTGTATTTAAAAAAAAAGATTAAAGGTTTAGAAAAAAACCAATAGCCTGAAGGATCCCCAAACTCTTGATAATGTCAACTCAGCCCCTGGGCCTGGCAAGGAGCTGACCTACGCTGGAAAGCGGCCTGGGAGGTGACGCCGAGGAGTGACTTTCTAAAGCACGTCCAGAGCATCAGGTGAGCTGGCAGGCCTGTTAGTATCAGTAGTTAGGAGGCCTTACCGCAGAGGCTGCCTGCTTCATGAGCTCTGGGCCAGTGACCTACCGACATGCTTCTATGGATCTGACTTAGGTACATTCTGGTCCTGGGACATGTCACAGAATCACACATCTGGCCAAAGAAGGCAACAAAAGGTGTCGTGTTTTCTGAAGATGTCTGGAGGCAGCTCTGCTCTCAACAAGTCTCTTTCCCTTGAACGCCAGTTGCCGTCTTTATGGAGCTCAGTGTTCGGTTAAACCACGTCTTCTTGGCTGCCTGTACCTCGTTCAGGGCGAGGCCTAAATGGTGCTCCAAGTCCTGGAAGAGGAATGATGTACATGAGGATGCTGGTCTCCAATGCCAATGACACTGCCTCCTCAGAGCTGAGCCAAGAATTCGGTCTATTTACTCTTGAGAAGCCTCTGGAAAGTCCCCCAGTCTCATACTGGCATAGAAAGATCTGGAGTGCCCAAAGCTTTGGGGTCTTTACCAGTTAAGACCTCCTCATTTCTTTCCTTGTCTACTTATTAAAACAGCCTCCTATCTGAGTGACTCCCTCTCTGTCCACCCACCGCAAACCAGGAGACAGACCTAATGCTCTAGTTAAGAACACACCATTAATTTCCAGCAAGAGCCTTTAAAGTCTAGACTCCTAGCAAGGCATCCGAGATGCTTCACAAGCTGGACCGACCCACAGACCCTCTTCCAGCCTAGCACCCACCTCCACCCCTACTTCCTGAAGCTCCTCACTGGGCAGGCCCTCTGAGTGGCTGGACATGCCACGCCCCCCAACCAGGAATGCTCCCTATTCTTCTGCAGTTGCAACCCCTGTTCAATCTTTGACCACAACTCAGATACTGCCCATGGTGAGGCCTGTCCTCATTATCCTGGACAGTCACACAAGACATTATCTCAGCTTTGCTGCTCCAGTGCCTAGAACAAGGACTGGGCAAAGAGCAGATGCCCAGTGAATGTGTATGATGCAGAAGCCCAGATCTTGAGCTTCAGTCCTGAACTTGGTTCCTTCCACAAGCAGTGCCTAGGCCTACCTTGTACTCAGCATTGGTGCTGACTGGAACTAGCCATGCAGCATAAAGATGACCAAAGTAAGCCTCAGTTTCTTCATCAGAAAAGGAGCCTCAGAAAAATTAGGTAACATGTCTAAAGTCACAAAGCTAGTTAAGTGATGGGAGCCGGACATAAAAGCTCCTATTCTGAAGCCCTCAGATGCTGTACCGAGCCGTTCCTGTGCATTATCTTATTTAGTCCTCAAAGCAAACTATCAGACAGGGACCCTCATCACCTCCGCGTGCAGGTGGGGAACCGGAAGTGTAAAGAGGCTAAGGGCGGTGGTGCAGCTGTGCTTTCAAAGCCCGTGTTCTCTGCCCTACCTAGCAGGTGCCAAGTTTGATGGGTAAGTCTCATTATGAAAAAGTCCAATCCTTAGGACAAGCTATCTACTCATTAAACATCCACACATTAGTAACAAGTAATGGACTTCTTCCCATGAGGACTGTGGTCAAAGTTTAAAAGGGAAAAAACCTCAAGCCATAAAAATCATTTCTGGGGTCTCTAGCGCACACAAAGAAATCCAGCCCACACACAGGGGCGGGTCCCACTGCACAGAAGCAGAAACAGCCCTTCTCCCACTGCGGGCCTTGGGGGGGGGGGCTGGGCTGGGCGTGGCTGTTACCTGTATCTTACACTCGGCTTCCACCAACTGCAGCTTGGTTTGTGCCAGCTCTAGTTCCATTTCTCTCAGCTGGTTCTTGAGCGTTTCCTTCTCCTCATCTGTGTCCTCATCTAAAACATCCTGAGCTGAGCTGACGCCCTTTATGCGCCCTTCTTTGTTGAAAAATTCACGGCAGCGCTCACAGTCATCCACTTTTTGCTGAAATTGAATGTCAGATGTGAACAAAGACAAAGAAGATGGGAAGGTGTGAGCATCTCCCTTCTGGGGAGCCAAGACATGGCTTCTCAGTTGAGCACTACAGCTTCTGAAAGACCACGTTCTCTTTGTAAACTGGCAGATGGCCTACTCGAAAAGCCACCTGGTGGTGTACATCAAAAGCAACACAACTATTCTTATGCCTTGGTCCAGTAATCTCTCTTCTAGGAAACTTGGCTAGAAAAAATGAACAAGCAGTGACTACATAAAGATTTATGTACAAGGATTTTCACCGCAGAATCAGAGATAGAAGAAAAGGGATGGGAAGATAAAGTATCCAATAATTGGGAGAAATTACATTTATACAATGAAGTATGCAGCCTGTAAAAAATTTTTGAGGAATTTTCCTAACATGGTAAAATGTTTCAGTGCTGGGTGAACTAGGACACAAAAATGTATTTAAAGAATAGTAACAAATATATATCATATTTCATGAAAAAAAATGCCAATGACTGCAAGAAACATCATTTCGTGTTCTTCTAATAAAGTATTCTGCCAAATAAACCACAGAAAGCCATCAGTTACAAAACGTCCCAATTTTAGAGTAAATGTTAAAAAAAAGTGTATCTTAGAATGAAAGAAATTCTGTATGCTAAAGGAAGTACAGAACAAAGACTGAAAGCATATACACCAAAGTGTTAGTAGTGATGTTATCTGAGTAATAATATAAGGGTTTTTATTCCCTCCTTTACTCTTATATTCCAAATTTTCTGGAGTGAACATTATTATTAGTTTTAGAATCAGAATATAAATTTTATTTAAAAAACAGATACTGTTGGTTAAACACTACTTATGTAGTATCATCCTGCTCCTGGTAAAATGCTGTTTTGTGCAAATGTGGCCACGAGCCATGGACTCTACCAGGTTTCTGCCCACTGTTATGTTAGTAAGTATGTTAGTAAAGTACCTTTCAGTAAATTACTCATCTTAGTAAAATCTGACAAGTACTCTAATACAGGTGGCTTAAAGAAAGACAGCACCAAGCTACAAACTGGCACCAAAACATTAGAAATTAGAGTTCTCGTTGTACTTGGGTCCATTAGAACAGAAAGAACTGAGCTCAGACGGGGAGTGTCCCCATTTTACAGAACAACGTGGGGAGTGACAAATCACCACAGGGGCCTGACATCTGCACCCCACCTTCAGCAAAATCTGTTACAGGACTCCTCCACCTCAGCGTGGGGCTGCAGTAATCACAGACATTTGGAAGTTGAGGTGTTTTGATTTTTAATTTTTCAGTTTTTTATTTTTTGATTTTTTTAGAGTCAAGTTATCCAGAGGAGAATGCATACTGCATACTGCATACTTCATACAGGAACACCTGCCTGTATTTTGAGATCTAAAGCCAGCTCTCCTGGTCTCACCTGCATTCCTCCCAGAGGAAACAGGCACAGTCCAGCCGTTAGCTATAGCACCGGGGAGCCAGGCCCTGACAGGTGCCTTACCTGGTACTCTATCAGCTTCTCTCACTTTTGAAATCAAAGCAGAATACCCCCTCCCCAAATCTTCTGTGCTGAAATGAACTAGGTGGTATAAAGTCTCTTTGGTAAAGGAACACTTACCCGAATTTTCTCAATTTCCACTTTATTAGCAGTCTGCTGCTTCTCCAATCTTTCACTCAACTGAGAACAAATCTAAGAAAACAAACACGATATAAAATGACAATCTCTTTAGCAATGCCATCATCTGCATAGTTCTCTGGGCTCAGGATGAATTCTGCAGAGGAAGGTGGACTATGATGAGTGGAATGAAGACGGTACCACGTGGGAGGGGGTGTGATGACAGGTGAGCAGAGGTTCCGTTCCCCTGCACCCATCGGCCTAGGACTTGCACAAAATTTTCAGTGCCACAATTCAATGGCCAATGTTTACAAACACTTGCCAGGCTCAAGCCAGCAAGAGATCCCAGTACAGGAAGGAATAAGACCAATTCAGTTATGTTCTCAAAATGCAACCGGCCAGGGAGAGAAGTGGACCATACGCGAACAGAAGGCCATCATTCTGGGTCTGAAATGCTCCCAAGAACATAGAGTAGCTTTCATTTATTAAGTGACTACTTATGTGCTGGGAACTATGCCAGGTGCTCTACAAACAGAACCTTGTGGACTCCTCACAACAGTTCTCCGAGAGAGCGATTATTTCCCTTATTTTACAGCTGAGAGTCAGTGAGGTAACTTGTGCAGTGAAGCGAAGGGACCCGTCAGAGCGAGTGGCAGAGCCAGGACTCGTGTGGGTGTGGAGAAGACACATCTCACGCAGGCAGGCAGGGCTTCTGGAGTATATGGCCCGACTCCAGGGTGCATGGACCCACCTGCTTGTAGTCACCGATGATAGAACTGTTTTTTTTAATCTCAGATTCTGCCTTGTCAAGTTCCCGACGGCACATTTCTTTTAACTGCATACATTGGGAAAAGCAAAAGTGAATGTTTTAAGGGAAATGTAAAGGAAGCGCTGGTGCTACCTGCTTAGTGCTGGGCTTTCCCGAGAGCACCTGATCTAACTCTGGAAGGGCTCTAATTCTCCCACCTTCTTCCTTCCCTCTCAGCAGTACTAACCCCATTCCTGATGCCAGGAGAGAACAGTCAAAACTTCTGAAAACAACAAACCCTCTTTCAGATTGGAGCTTTTGCTGAAGTTCCTCCCTGTCAACCTGGGACCCTGAGCTAAGGCGGTGACACAGCAAATGCAGAGGAAGAGTTAATGGCAGGACCGTGGCTCCTTCAGTACCTCGTCGATTATGTAGAAAGTGCCTCCTCATCTCTCTTCAGCAGTCTGACTGAGATGAGAGGGTGAGCTGTCATGGGCAACTAGCCTGCTCCAGTGTGTGCAGCACTCAAAGCTCTTCCCATGGCTGCAAGTTTGTGCCCCCAGGGACCGTGGAGAGCTGGCTCGGGACAAGCCTTCCAGAGTTTGCTCTGCAGGGGCTCTGTCAGTGGACAGGTAGGGGAAGAGCCAGACACTGTGATGTCTGGTTTCTTTCTGCAGAAACGCTAACCCTCTTCTTTGTCACACTAAGATGCTGACACACTGGAATTTCTCCTGCCCCAGTGAAGGATGGGTTTTTGCCCCACTGTCTCCTCCCACATTTTAATTATTAAGAACCATTATGCTTTACACAGTAAACAGAAAAGGCCTTTGGAGAGAAACTGAAGCCAGCTGTCTCTGGGTTCTCCAGTGCCAAGAGGAAGTCACCAGCCAAATTCCTAGCTCTCAAGACACAGAGGACTATGGGAGGGGTGATGCTCCCCTTACCTGAGCAGACTCTTCTTCCAGCCGTCTTTTCTCTTCTTCTGCATCAATCAACTTCTGTTTGGTCATAAGCAGCTCCTTATTCAGTGCATCTGCCTTTTCCTCAGCCTGAAACATTTAAGAGATGCTGTTACAGAACAAGAAGTGAGAACTGGGAGGGGTGTGAGTTATTCAGCACAATCCCATTTTAAGATGAGGAGGAAACTGTGATCTAGAGGACATGATGTGTCCTAGGTCACACTGAGACTACACTCATGCAAAGTGTCTAGCCCAGTCTCCTGCATAGAGGTAGTGTGGGGCAGTGGTTAGGAGCTCCCCCCTTGGCATCAGACAGCCTGGGCTCAACTTCTATCGCTCCCTGCCTGTGTGCCACTTAGATAAGTCATTAAGAACCTCTCTGAGCTTCAGGATCTCCATCTGAGAGATAAGGCTTGGAAAGGACTCAGCACAGTATGTAATAAACCCAGCATATAATAAACACTCAATGAAAGGTAGCTGCCATCAACATTAACAGTATAACAAATTCTAGTTTTCTTCCTCCAGACTCTCAGTATTTCTTCTGCTTCATCAAACAAGTTCTGCATTTTGTTCTCAATGTCCCCCAATAAAGAAAGGCGTCCCTTCCCTGAAATGGCCATCCTCCACCCCTGTTTCTTCCTAAAGCATGTAGAGGTCTGGTGGGCAGATCTCTGCGTCTAAGTGAAAGTGATGTGCCTGCACCTGACCTACAGAGTCCCTGCCACTGGACAGTCCACGGCTGACGGGACACGAGCAGCTGCAGCGCGCCGGAGGGCGGTCAAGGAAATGGGCCGGAAGCTCCTAGTTACAGAGCACTAGATAGAGAGGGTCTCTGCCACCTCCTTATACACAACCTCCTTTGACAATGGATGGTTTCCCTGAAATTAAACAGCATTTCTGATGTCATTTAGCTGAAGTGGTATCACTGGGCCCCTGTGCTTTCTACTATACTACTTCTTCTGACATACTTTCTTTGGGAGGAACAGGTTCCAGGAGGCTGGGCCTTAAATGGAAAACTGAGAATGGCATGAGATGCAAACTCAAAGGCCATTAATTACTGTTACACTGCACATGCATGCAATTAAATGGGTCCTAGAGTTAAGATCTGTCCTTTCTGGGGAGTGGCTTATCATCTCCTTCTCTAGCTCAGACCCAAGAAGCAATCAAAAGGGAAACGACGATCAAACAACAAAGGAAATGTCTAGTAAGGAGAATGAAGTCCTGTTAAAGATTTTCTTTTGCTTTAATCAACAGAACATCCTGTTATCTCTCCCTTCTCTCCTGGGTCTGGACTTGGTTAACACCTTTTGAGCAACAGCACATACATCTGTCCTCTCAGTTACTCATCATCACTCCCATATAGGTAAGACTGATTCTAACAAGTATGGGACAGCCAAGTCATGAACTGGGTTTTCTTTCTCAAGAGACTTCCTTGCCCACGCTGACTCCTCAATTTATAAAAATGTTAGATGGGGAAGTGATTTCCTCAAGGCCGCACAATGCACATAGCAGAGCTGGAATCTGAAACAAGGTTACTTGACATTAAGCCCAGCATTTGTGCCACAGCTCCAAGAGCTGACTCTCAATGCTGTGCCAATGGGAAGGTGCACAGAAGCTACTGGACTGACAGAACCAGGGTCCTCCAGTGACACCACACTTGCTGCGCAATCACCCTACTTACATAAGCACATGGGCAGAGAACATCTGGTGATAATAAACATAAAGCCAGACTTCCACTTCTGGTCATGAAGGACTAACCCAAACCAGATTTACCCTCCCACTGTAAACAAAAAACCGGACAAAATATATGAAACTACTACTTGCTGACACTGAAAACAATAAATGCAGAACTGTGGTTCATGGGAGAAAGGATATAAGCAAGGTGAGTACTACTACCACCCTGGGTTTCTACCTAGAGGTACATTCTGGACCAAAGAGCAGTGTGAGGGGTTCCAAACGGCATGCCTCAGAGGGTTTAAGGAGGCAGAGTTAGAGGGTCAGAGATGCCGAAGTGGCTAGAAGCCACAGGGCAGAAATCTGGAGGTGAGAAAACTCCAGAACTGCTAATAAGGTAGTAGAGGAGATAAAATGAAATAATAAAAATACCCAATTAAACCAAAGAAGGCAGAAAGGAAAACAATAAAAAGCAAAAACAACAAATAGAGAACAAACAGCAAGGTGGTAGACTTAAACCCACCCTATAAATAATTATATTAAATGTAACTGGTCTAAACATTCCAATTAAAAGGAGATTATCAGACTGAACCAAAAAAGCAAGGTCCAACTATATGCTGGCTACAAAACCCCATTTTAAATATAAAGACACAGATACGTTAAAAGTAAAAGGATAGACTAGGATATACCAAGCAATACCATGACAGCTGGAATGGCTATATTAATATCAGAGTAGATTTCAGAACAAAGAGTATTACCAGAGGCAAAGAGGGACACTTCACAACAGTAAGAGTCACTCATTAAGAAGGCAGTAATCTGGAGTGTATTCATAAATTCAAATTACAAGAAACAAAAACTGACACAACTGAAAGGAGAAATATATAAGTGCAGAGTCACCGACTTTCTCACTGCTCTCTCAGTAAGTGACAGAACAAAGTGAAACCAGTAAGCCTATGCAAGATTTAAACAACACTCAATCAACTCGACTGAAGTGACCTTTACAGAACACTCCACCCACAACAACAGAGTACACACTTCCAGGTGTGTGCGGGACATTCACCCAAACAGACCATATGGAAGGCCCTAAAATAAGCATAAATATGTTTTTAAAACATTAAAATCAGGAAGAATATGTTCTCTGATGACAATTGAATTAAATTAGAAATAAAAGAAAAATTTCTGGGACAAATCCCTAACAGCTGAAAATTAAACAACACATGACTAAGTAACTCAGAGAATAGAGAAGAAATCACAAGAACTGAATGAAAATAAAAACACAATACATCAAAATGTGGGATATGCAGCTGAAATAGTGCTTCAGGGAGATTTACAACTTTAAGTGCTTAGTTTAGAAAAGAATGAAGGTCTAAAATCAATGATCAAGTTTCCTCTTTAAGAAGTTAGAAAAAGAGCAAATTAAACTGAAATAAAAGTAGGAGATAATAAAAAGCAGAGTCAATGAAACAGAGGGAAAAACAAACACAAAAAAACCCAAAAGCTCGGTTTTGAAAAGATCAACACAACTGATAAATTTCTAGTTAGACTGATAAAGGAAAAAGGGAAAAGACACAAATTACCCACAACAGGAATGAAAGAGAGGAGATTTTAACAGTTCCTATAAACATTACAAGAATAAGAAAATATCAATGACTTTATACCAATATATTTAACAACTAAGATGAAATGGATAAATTACTTGAAAGATTCAAATTATAAAAATGGACACAAGAAGAATTAGAAAATTTGAAAGCTCTGTATCTGAAAATAAATTTGAGTTCATAATTAAATAATTTCCTGCTAAGAAAACTCCAGGCCCATGTGGCTTGACTACAGAATTAAAGATCTAATCAAGGAACAATCCTACATAAAGACCTTTAAAAAACAGGAGGAAACACTGCCCAGTTCACTTTAGAAGGCCAGCATTCCCAGTATCAAAGCGAGACTAAGACATTAAAGAAACTCCAGACAAATATTCCTCAGGAATACAAAAATCTTTAATACAAATAAAAGTCTTTTTTTTTTTTTTTAAAAAAGGGAACTCCAAGATTCCTAGGAATGCAAAGTTTGTATACACTAGAAAATCAATTTACTTCACTGTACTAACAGAATTAAGGAGAAACAGCAAATAATCACCTCAAGTAATGCAGGAAGAGCATCTGACCAAATTCAACACCCATTCATGACAACTGGTAGCTAACAGGAAGAAAGGAGAACTTCCTCAACATGGTCTATGAAAAACCTACAGCTAACATTTGGAACAAGGTGATGGGGGACACTCTCACCATTCAACATTGTTCCAAAAGCCCTAGTCAGTGCAGGAAGGCAAGGGAAGAAAGGCAAATGACTTGAAAGGAAGTAAAACTGTTTTTATTCAGAGATGCTATGACTGTGAATGTGGAGAATCCTAAAAAGTAAACAAAAAAGCTACTAGAATCGTAAGTGAATTAACCAAGGTCAAAGGATACAAGGTCATGTAATCAATTGTATTTCTAGAGACTAGCAATGAACAATTGTAAAACAATATCCTTAATAACATTAAAATATATGCAAGTCTTGTAAACTGAAAACTAAAGTTGAAATTGAAAAAGAGCTACATAAATGAAAATTATAATGTATTTATGGATTACAAGTTTCAATTACTGTTCAGATGGTAATACTTCCCAAGCTGACTTATAGATTCACTACAACCTCACTCAAACTCCCAGATGGCTTTTATTTCTAGAAGTTGACAAACTGATTCTAGTATTTATAAAGAAATGCAAATGACTTAGAATAGCCAAACTATGTTGTAAAAAGAACAACAAAGTTGGAGGATTCACATGCTATGAAGATGGTAGGGCCACAGCAGTTAAGACTGTGGTCCTCCATAAGGACAGACATAGACATCAGTGAAGCAGATACAGAATCGAGGACACCCATAAGTATAGTGTCAAATAATTTTTACAAAAGAAGCCAAAGTAATTCAGTGGGGAAAGCTGAGCAACCTGCTCAAGGTCAGAGGACTAGAATGCAGCGAAGCCAAGAACTCCAATTCCAGCAGGTGGTCTCCTCAGCCTGTTTCCATCACTTTCACATCACACTGTCTCAGTGTGGACAGCAACCAGGCCAGAGGGGACTCGGACGGGGTCCTGTCAGCCCTGGGCCAGGTGCCTCCCACAGGCTCCCTCTCAGCCTGCAGCACCAGTGTCATACCAAGAATTTCTCCATAGCTATTGTGTGACAGGTAATAAAAGTGACAGCGGAGGAACAACAAGAGTGATATAAAATCCACTGGAAATAAAAGAGCGTTCTAGAAATCCTATCCGCCACGTACCAGGGAGCTTTTCTCTGGGATGCAGAAAGGGAAGAGTGAAAAGGCAAGAGGTTCTTTCAAATATCTGAGTCCCTGAAGTCAAGGAAAGGTTGGAGGACCCCACATCCCTCACTTCAGAACCTAGCTGATTTTCAGTGATGATTCAAAAGAAATGAGACTAATTTGGAAAGGGACTTTAGTGTGAAAAGGTCTGTCTGCTCAGCACTGTTGATGGCCGAATGATTGGACCCCAGTCTGACATTCCTGAGTCCGAAAGGCGGCAGGGGTCCTGCTCCTCTGAGCTACGTTAGGAGTGTCAGGTCAGTTGGGTTTCAATCTAAGGGCTCTGCCACTGACAGTGTCACTGTGTAAGATATTTAACCTCTTTTGGCCTCAGTTTCCTCAATAGTAAAATGGAGATTGTAACTTTATCCCTTACACAATATGGCTTGTTCTGAGGATGTGATGGTAAATACAAAGCACTTAGAGCAGTGCCTCATTGCTCACTAAGTGCTTAAGAAACGTTCTCTGTCAGGCATCAGTGTCTGGTCTTCCTCAACTTATATTTTTGATGCAGTTATGTCATCAAGTCATAGCTTCTCGTTCCATATTTATTTTGGAGACAGTGTGTTCCAATTAGATGCGCCTAGGTCAGAATTCTGGCTCTGCTTCTTCTGGGGTGCCTTCATCTCTCTGAGTCTCAAGTTTCATGATTGTTTAAAAAAAATCCTCATTCATATGAGGATTCATATGAGGATGGGCTCATGTGACTGTCCTTAACAAGGGTGAGCTAAGGATAAGCGACATTACAACTTAGCAAAGTGTTCATCATAGCATCTGTCACAAAGAGCATCAGCAAATGGGAATTCATATTATTTTTACTATTTCTCACTCTCGGCATCAGGAATGTAATCTAGTTCTTTGACTACTATATCAGGAAAAGACAACTTGAAAAAAAGTTTATACTCTTTACAAGCAGACTTCAAGAAACAAAAAAGTCTATGATCCACCTTAAACTAGTGGAACATCAATGTTACTTCTGGGCCTGTCAGACTGGCGAATGCAACGGCTCAAACTAAAAATCCACCTGGAATTTTAGCCTAAGTTGCCTCTTAATATAATTTCATTGTAGAACACAAAGCTCTGGTATAGGAGCCATTTTCTTTCCCTTTACACCTCCTTTCTGTGCGATCTACAGCTCCTAGAAGAGCCATCACTGGTACACACTGCGGCCTGCTACAGTAATTACTCTGCTCCAAGTACACCCACCTTCTTCCACTCACTTGGCAGAAATGCCTGAACGCTGAGGGGACGATTCTACAAAGAATATCAGAGGGTATTCTGGGATTCAACCTAAGGAGCAGACTGTGGTCAAGCAGAAATCAGTCAGATCTCCAGGTTCTGGTTACCTAGGGCTAATGATTCTGGAACACCCTCCTGCAAAAACTGGAAAAAGGAGTCTTCCCAGCTACCTGCAGCTATTTGTGGCTGACAATCAGACAAGCAGAGAGAACCAACACTGACTGTGCCTAATTCTTTCATTTGGTGGTGCCTTTTACATATACCAGATCATGTAATTTTCACTATCGCCCTGGGACACAGCTATTATTCCACCTCCCCACACTTTACTTGAAAGTAGAGTAGCTGGTGTTAAAATCCAGATCTGTTCAAAATTTTGTTCCATTATTCTATTCCTAAAGAGAGGTAGTAAGAACCAGTAGACACTGCTCTCTCTCCTTGTCTTCATCTTCAAGTGTGAACCGCTTTGAGAATCTAGTGGAAGCACAAACTGCTGAAGAAATACAGTGGCACACAATATTTTCATACACCTGGTGGATGTCAAGGACCCTGTGAAGGTTATAGATCCCACAGGGCTCAACGTATTATGTAAGTCCCCTGTAAACTCTCAACCCCTATGCCTACCTCTAGAACCTCAGAAAAATCAGTGAGCAGAAAAGTAATTTAAGGAGCCTGACAGGGAAATCTTAAGTCAGGTGTTGGCAAACTATGGCCCAAGCGACAAATCCAGTCTGCCACCTATTCTCGTAAACAAAGTTTTATTGGAACACAACCAGGCTCATTCATTTATTCACTGTCTATAGCTATCAGCTACTTCTGTGCCAAGGGCAGAGTTAAATAACTGCAACAGAGACAATATGGTCCACAAAGCCTGAAATATTTACTATCTATCCCTTTTACAGAAAAAGTTTGCCAACCTCTGACCTAAACCATGAATGAGAGACTGCACTTCGTCTAAGGGAAGCCTGTAGTATAGAAAATGGACAAGCACCCTGCCAGGAACACCATCATCTCAAGTTTTTAAGAGTAGGAGAAGCAGATTAAAACAGAACACCTGCCAATAGAAATGATGGATGAAATCGCGAGCTGCGGAGGCACTGAGCTTTATTACAATTGGCAACGCTTACCCAACAGGCAAGAGCAATGCAGGGTGACAAAGTCTGTTCCTGTCTTAGGGGTATGGAAGTTACAATGATTAAATGCTACTGCCAATTGCAACAGCCTAAGAATTAGCCAAAAAGCCTTGCAATCAAACAATGTTTGGAAAGGAGTTCAGGGATTGCATGTGTAATGAAGAATGAGGTAAGGAGGGCTTAATGAGATAATCAATGACCCCTGAAGGAAAAGAGGGAAGTAGTACTGACGAGAGCAGGCTGCATCAGAAGAGGGAAACTTTGAAGGCAGGTGACTAGAACAACACTACGATTCAAGGATTTCACTTGATTAAGGGAGAAATGTTTCAATGTAATCTATCCCTTCAGACAAGTCAGACTTACATTATCCAGGTCCTTCCGCAGGGCAATCTTGCTAGTCACCAGCTCATGGGCTAAGTCATCGTTTTCCTGTTCCAATCTCATGTTAGCTTCTTGTAGACGCCTATTCTCCCGCTGAGGGGTAGAAAGAAACGAGTTACAGACATAAAAATCAGATGGAAATGACAAGTTCTCAAGGTTAACCCTCAAAACTGCCTGCCAAGTCCTATGGGAATCATGGGAGACATGGCTGGTCCTAATGTGCTACCAATCAACAGGTTCCTACTTTGCCTCCACAAGGCATATTTAACTGATTCAAGTGACTGTCCAGCAGTTACTTCTTATGAATTGTGACAAAAGCCCACTGAGCTGTAACAAACTAGGCAGCTGGTTTGAAGCAAAACAGATCTTGCTTTCTCATTTGCAAACTCAAACTGAAACTTAAACCTAGAATAGTGAAATTGAATTTTAAAAAGAACTCACTGAAGCACAATTATGTGAAATGAAAGGCGGAAAGCTCTTCACATCACCTGAGACATAAGCAACAAACCTCAAATCGCTCAATGGGGTCTTCTTGTTGGGCCTGCTGTTCTCTCATGGTGTGATACTCTTTTTCATATTTTTTCAACTTCTTCTGACTAATCTGTAGGATAAAACACAGCACAAATTAAAAAGTATCAGAGAGGGGTGGGTGCTTCAGGGCCTGCACCAAAGACCAAGACCTCTGCTGACGCAGGCACCTCCAGTTACTATGGAAGTGGTGTTTCCTGCACATAAGCCCAGGACCCAAAGGTCTTACTCAATGACCACCATGCCCAGGGTTCTGCTGGGGATAACTGGTTCCTGAAGTTTTCCCCAAGTGTTAGAATGAACACCCAACAGATAACCCCTCCTACCTGAGTTCTAGGTCTGACTATCCTCCATCCTCCTCCTCCTCCTCATCACCACCACCCTCACTGACCATTTTATTTAGCACATACCAGCACTGCTGCAAGAGGCTTTACATCTGACCTCATGACACCTCTACAAGGTGCGGTATATTATCAGCCTCATTTTATATGCAGGTTAACTAAGGTATAAGGAGGTAATGTAACTTGACCAAAGTCACTAAGTTAGGAGCTGGCATATCTAGGATTTGAGCCCAGACTGCTAGATGCCACCCAAAGTCCAAGCTGTCGCCCCCTCACTGTCCTACCACCTAGCACTTTCCTCTGTACTAACAACTTCCGTGCTGCTTTCAAACACGAAAAATTCTCCTGACAATTCTCCTTAAAAACACAGTTCTGCTGAGCATTCTACTTAGCCACTCTTCCACCCCATCAAACTGTCCTTTCTCTCAAGCTTTTTCTTATCAACTACTGCAAACCATTACACTGCTGATTCACAAATCAGACTTTTAGCCCCCGAGTTCCAGGTTAATTAGAAATCTTAGAGCTAGTCTAGTCTACCTTCCTTATTTTATAGGGGGAAAAAACTGACACCTAGAAAGGAGATGGGACAAGCCCAAGTTTGCAGCATACTGGTGTCAGCATCTCCAGTTCTCTGTTCCACTATTGCTTTTTTCTTTAACTCGAGCTGCCTGGTGTTCCCTTCACATTGACTCTGTGGACACCAGCCCTTGTTGGGATGCTTACAGGTCTACCTCAAACAGAGCTTATTCCTGGAGTTTGGCTACTGCCCAAGGGAAGGCAGCCAGGAACATAATAGCACAATGCCCTGGCTGCTGTCTACAGAAAGATGCCCATTAAACACTTGGGGTGAGGCCACAAGCTGGAGTGGCATCCTTAAACCTAGGTCTTCTGTGGTTTAAGGCCAATGCTGGGGTAAACGTTTACTGTACATGTAGGTGATTCACAACGAAAGCACCGAAATAAAACATCAGTGTGATCCATAAATGTATAAACAATCCTAACAGATCAATAGTAGAGGAACAGAAAATAAATAAGGCTTGTGGGCAGCAAACACTTCCCCCTAGTACTCTGTGCTGTCAGTCTGTGTAAATGACAAGGGAGGGCAATGGATATAAGGCTCCCCCTAGTGCTCTATAAAACTGACACCAAATCCTACGAAACATTCTCACAAATCTTCAGGATTCTTCAACTTTTCATTCTCATGCTGGGATAAGAAAGAATTAACATTTCCCCCAATAAACATACATTTTAAAAAGCTAATCACAAAATAATTTCTTCTACATTTCATTATCCTTTATTATAAATGCCTCATTCTCAGAGTAAAAGGGTTGCATCTCCCCCAGCACTGTACCAGCAGTTATGTGTAACAAGCGCCTGACAAATGCCAGACCCTTTACACATGTCACTCATTTGGCTCTTACAGTTTTTTGATAGGATATGGACATTTTCTTTATGTGTTTCCTATGTTTTCTGCATTGAACATGAATTACTTTTATAATTAAGTTAAAATAAATGCTGTTTAAAAATAATTCTCGTAACTATTCTGAGCTTCTCTAAGACAGAGCTCTGCTCATACACAGAGCTTGCTAGGTCGTGTTCTGACTTCGTTACCTACTCAGGTTTGCCTTCCTGATTCTCAGCCTCACTTGTTCTCAGTCTCTCTCTTACTCCTTCCTTCCCTTTAAATACCTCACCCCTATCCTCATCACAAACAAACCCCAGTAAACATAACACTGCTTACAATGGGTTCACAGCTGGTCCTGACTTCCACTGCAGATGGCTGCGTACCAGAGCCAACTAGTTTAGGCTGCCTGAGGCACAACCCCCACGAAGACAACTGATGCCTGATACCTGAATGGGGAACAAGAGCTATCACAGCAGCAAAAACAGCAACTCAAGCATCCTTCTGAGGCTGCACCCAGGACAGGCCAGCACCTCTCAGCCTGCCCATCCCACTATCTGTGAATTCTCCAGGTCAGAACTGTGTCTCACTCATCGCTGTCCCCTGCCCACGCACATAGAGAGTGCCCAGAAATGCTTGCTAAATTCATGAGAAATGACCCCCTCTTCTGCACTGACCTTTCTTCTAAATGGAAATGGCAACCACAGTGAACGCACACTGCGAGCCTGCTCCCCGCCTGTGCAGCCCTGTGCTTGGATTCCTCCTATTCACCTTTCAGATCACGGCTCCAACATCACTTCTTTAGCGAGCCCTTCCCTGACACCCTCTTCCCCTTTTGTTACATATTCTCATAGCATCAAGTCAATCCTCCATGGCACCTGTCCAAGTACACAATTATTTATTTATGTGCTTACTTGACTGTCTGTCTTTCCACGAGGAAACAGGCCACGTCTGTTTTGCTTACCACCATTATCTCTAGGGCCTACCTCAACGCTTGGAATATAAACGAGACTTAATCAGATGTTGATCAGATCAAAGCCAATGGCCTTCCTTTTAACCTAATAAAGATGTAAGCAGGGACATTTATTTAATCGATAGTTGAGCCCCTCTATGTGCCATGTTCTTTGCTAGGCATTAGTGACACAGAGATACGCAAATTCAACAAGGACAAGAACTCTCACATGGTGAGATTCCTAATGGCTGGAACACAGTAAGCATGAAAACACTTAATGAAGAGACATACTCCCCACCCTTCAAAGCCCAAAGTTCATTTTATCTGTCTCCTACTTGTATCACTAACATTTTAACTGAATTCAAGAAGGGAAGCTATGGAATCAGCCCAAGAGCTCTGGATCACACCCACTGTTGCTGACTCCTATCAGAAGGCTGTGGAAATCACAGCTTCATGTACAGGGGTATTTTTGCCCTCACAGAAGATTAAATTTGAAATCTGTTCTGTTTAAATGTACTTCCAGGGTTGGGGGCAGGTTCTAATAATTTCCTGGGATAAGACTTGACTCTGTAATTTAGGTAAAACTAATTTTATACCTCACTTCAATTAGCACAGTGGTTCTTAACACTGTTAGAGACAGTCCATGTTGATGGTCCCCTGAGAGCCATGGTTCCCATAAGAAAGGACAGAAGCTAACTCCACCCCCACCCACTCCCAGCAATAAAATGCACACCATTTCAGAGGGCTCATGGGCTCCCTGAGGCCCATCCACAGTTCCAGGTTAAGAAACCCTGAATCAGAAAGAAGGCGGAGACTTGGAATGTGACAGTTGGATATTTTGGCAGAAGTAAACATTTACTCCAAAACATCTCTCCCTTTGGTCACTTACTTGTCATTACTCTGTCACAGGAGTTAGATTATGTTCTCTCTTAAAACACGTGCTACTTGCCCTGGGAAGGCTGGTCCCCGATCAGCCCCTAGAACAGGCAGGGATGTCCCGGCCCACACGGATGGAGAAAGAGCTTCTGACCTGGATGGGAGGCAGCTAGCACAGTCTACCACTAAGAGCTTGGACAGACCAAGGCTTGAGTCCTGTCTCTGCTGATGTATCACTGTGTGACTGAAGGCAAGCTGCCTTATCTCAGCCTCAGGTTCCTCATTTGTGAAAATGTCAACAGTTCATACGAGGACTATTATTATGAGGACCACACGATATAAAGCATATACTATAAAGAGCTGAGAAGAATACCTGGCTCACAGTGAAGTCTTTATTTTTAAATAAAGGGTGGCTAAGACATGGAAACAACCCAAATGTCCATTGACAGATGACTGGATAAGGAAGATGTGGTATATATATACAATGGAATACTACTCAGCCATAAAAAAGAATAATGCTATCTGCAGCAACATGGATGGACCTGAAGATTGTCATTCTAAGTGAAGTAAGCCAGAAAGAGCAAGAAAAATGCCATATGATATCACTTACATGTGGAATCTAAAAAAGACACAAATAAACTTATTTATAAAACAGAAAACAGACTTACAGACAGAACAAACTTATGGTTACCAGCGGGTAAAGAGGGTACGAAGGGATAAATTGGGAATTCGAAAACTGCACCTCTTGGGGAGTGATGGATATGTTAGCTATCTTGATTGTAGTAGTGGCTTCATTGGTGTATATATATATATATATATATATACACACACACATGTATATATCAAAATTCATCAAATTGTACATCTGAAATATGTGTAGTTTACTGTACAGGAACCATACCACAATAAAGGTGATAAATAAACAGACAGACAGATAAGACAGACGATGGACAGATAGATAGTTTGTTACTATTATCTGCATTCTTGTCCTGAATCAGAGACAAAGCCATCCTCTGAACGTGTGCTGCAAACAATGAGCCATTTAAACAAAGTCCATTTAACACACAAAAGCAGGAAATAGGTTGCTAATAGGAAATAGGAGTTGATTCTGAAGTCTGGCTTAAAAAACTCTCAAAGGCCAGAACCCTTGTTGAGCTGAACTCATAGAAAGTCCAGTGTAGGTGGGTGGTTGAATGTTAGTAGCTCTGCATGAAAAGGCTGGAGTATACTGTGTGGGTGAGTGGGTGGGTAGGAAAAGGTACATTAAGGAGGTCCTGACCCCTAAGCCCTCACTGCTAAACAGAGAAATCGGACACAAGTTCATCTTCCTTTTTCAATTATTGATTAAAAGAATCTGAGATTTACATAGGAGTTAAGACAACATGCTACCTCTACACCTACTATTTTCTTTAATCCTCAAAACAACTTTCTGAGACGGGTATAGCAGGGACTGTCACCCTCACTGCACTGGGGAACTGAGACCTAGATAGGAAGAGGGACTTTGTCTAAACTCAAAGACCCAGTCTATTCAGTGGCAGTGCCAGAAAAAACGCAAATCTGGGGCGATTCTTGTTTCTTATCCATCTCTGTAGCAGGCCCAGCACTGAATACAGTTCTCAGCAGATAAGACAATCTACAAATGCTTGTTGACTTGAACTGGCTTAAAGAGAGCAGGTGCAATTTCTCTCTCTACAGCCTTGCTGTGTTAACCTACTTTGGGTCACACAGCAGAGCAAAGCCAGGATGAGAGCCAAGATTTGTGGGACTCCTAGGCCTGTGCTTATAAGCACTTGAAAAAATAATCCTATGTAATTTCTGAGCCTTTTTATTTAATTTGTTCAAATAGTTCAGACTCGAACTCCCTCAAAGATCACTAAACAGAATTAGGCAGCTTTGTTCTACCATCAGAATATTTTTCTAAAACACAAGAAGTAAATTAGTAGCAGAGGACCCCAAAACAGATAAGGAGCAAGGGAGACCAGCTTCTTAAAATAAAGCATGGTAGCGAGCACTGCTATCCTTGCAACAACCAACAAAATTTAGAGTTCAATGCAGGGAAAGAGAATATCCACTCAGAAGCTTCCTCATGAAATCCAATTATAAAAGGTAGAGACAATCAAAGAAGTGAAACTAGCCTGGCCTAGCTATAAGGAAAATGGAACTGAGCTACATTGCACAGAGAGTAAGTTTTGACACTGATGTGGAGACTAAGCAACCCATCCTTATACGACAAACATCACCAAAAACGGGCCTATATAAGTGGCTCTTATCTCATTCCTTCAATCCCTCAGGCATTGTAAAACACAATGATGATAAAGCATTGACTTCAGAGCCTGAAATTCCTGGGATCTAATCTCAACTCCATCACTTACTAACTGTGTACCCTTTGGGAGTTATCTTCAACTCTCTATAGTTATTCAGCTTACACATCTGTAAAATGACCTCATGCAGTCACTGTAAGGATTAATTCACTATATGTAGACACTATGTAGGATTCTGTGAACACATCAAGAAACAAGACTGATGAAGTCATGACAATCACAGAGCTTAAAACTCTAACACATACTAACTACACAAATGATCTGAGCAGAGAATGAAGTTCAAACTAGTGTTGTTTTTAGCTCATGAATAAGAACATGCGCCAAGGGCAAATATTCCCAAATGCCAAAGAGTTTTCTGATTCTCCAAATAGCAAATAGTTAGGATTACATTAACTGAGAGATATTGCAATTTGGTTTTTGTAGTAGTATTATTTTTTTTTTTTTACAGGTAGTTTGTGAAGTCTAGAACATTCACTTTATGTTTGAAATAACAAACTCCAATGAAGCAATGGTTCAGAAATTCCATTTCACCATAGTATTCTACAGCAAAAGGTCAAGTCTTCAGATTCATTCTAAGAAACCCACTGAGGCAGCTCCTTTAGCATGGTTCCTGCTTCTTCTAAACCTCACATATCAGACTTGTTCTCAAAAATTCCTGTATAGACATAGAGAAACAGCTGTTCTCATATATTTCTTGAGTCAAAAACTTAAAAGACCTAATTACTTTTTTTCTATTTCCCCCCTCTAAAGAAGGCACATGGCACAGTTATGCGTGTAAAAAGGTTATGGAGTTCCAAGGAACATTCATGATCTCCTGAAAAAATATATTTAAGGTGAAATTCCTTTAAGATCTTCTATCAGAAGTGGAAACAATTTTTCTATTTCAGGTCACTCACCCATGGAGGGAGAGAAATTCAATGGACAGTTGAGTAAATTTTTGATGTATGTTGTTAAATTTTAGATTAAGAGCGGAGGATCTAAAACTCAAAAAATAAACAAAACTCAGTCCCATAAATAAACTAAGGAGAGAAAAGAAAGGGAGAAGTAAAAGGGCTGAAAAGAGAGAAAAGTAAAGAAAAGCAGGTAAAGGCAGATACAGGGAAGGATTTACGAAGAAAAGGAAGAGACGGCACCAAGAGGAATATAGACCTTTGTGGGCAACACACCCACCTTGTGGCCATTTCAGATATTGCCACACCAAACTTAACTCCCACTGCACTTCTGCACTGAGAAGAGGCAGTGCAACAGAATGGGAAGCGTTGGGAACGTAAGAGTCAAAAGAACTGAGTTCCTCTAGGGCTCTTGTCACTGCCAGCCAGTATCAGCTGGGTAAGTCACTTGACTTTTATAAGCCTCAGTTTCCACACTTTATTTGCCCTACACAGTTCACAGGGTACAGTGAGGAAGAAATGAGATTCTTATAAAATCTATACAAATACTGGAAATTATAACATCCCAATTGCTTAAACACAAGACACTAACAAGAACAGGTATTTGTTTCCTGGACTGGCATGTAAGACGAAGTATTCCTAATTCCCACCTTAATCAGGAACTGTAACTGAGAAAACTGAGTCACAATTTTTTTTTAATTAAAAAATAATGGAATGGGATTCCACTGAGTTATGGAGCCAATGCTTCCTTTCTAATTTCTACACCACGAAATTGAAAAGCTAGTTTCCAAGCCATTCCCACAGCAGGAATCCCCTTTTCCGTGTCTAGAGGGTGCTCCAAAGCCCCAGAGGGTCACGTGCACTCTGTGCTGACCGAGGCACTCCCAAGTAGTGCAGTCCACATACCGCAGGGCTCATAATTGAGCTTGCCAATGATTTTTCTTATTTAAGCTGACAAATTATCACTGTGACTGAGGTCTTTTGTCACTATTTGGCTCAACTATTGCCTCTGTCTCCCTCAGTATTTTTTGGTATTAAGTATAGCTGCCAGAATACAACTAATCATCGCTAACTAAACTGTACACACCGTATCTCACCTTTTAGCAGAAGCAGCTCATTCTCTCATGTCCTGTTGAATCTGTAGGCTTTCCATGCTGAGTCAATTTCAAAACAAAAAAAAAATTACTATCTTTCTCACTCGGCATCACACGCAAGGAGGGGGATCACCCGCAGCGCACCCTCGCCACGCCAAGTTCCCCGGGAATTGCGCGTCTAAGCGGTAACAACGTGTGCTGTGCTGCCCTGTCTACTTTAATTCCTCGGTAGTGCAGGCAAGGGAAAAAAGACATGAGACACCTCCCATCTGGACTTTGGAAATAAAGAATCCATATAATGAAAACCCAAAAGGTAAAACTTTAGGCTAGAAGCTATTTTTAAAGCCTTGCTCAAATCCATGTAAACTCTTCCTTGTAAAATACTTGGAAGAAACTCAACAGAATATTCATTTATTCACTCATTCAACCGATATTTATAAGCAGATCCTATCCTTATGCTCAGGATTCAGCAGCAAGCAAAAGAGATAAAGTCCCTTCTGATAATTCCAGTCTGTAGGGAGAATGCAGGTAACAATGAAAGATATGAAATAATATTAAATAGCAGTAAGTGGTATGAGGAAAATAGGAGACAGGGTGTAAAGAGTTGGAGGGAGCTGCTACTTCAGACACCAAATTAGAGAAGGCCTCTCTGACGACATGATCACTGAGCCTAAGCCTGAATGAGGTGAGGGCGAAGCCACGAGGACGTCAAGGAGAACACCACAGGCCAGTACAAAGGTACAAAGAGGGGAACATGCGTGCATGTTTAAGAACAGTAAGGAGGCCGGGTGTCTGAACTGGAAAGCGTAAGGGGGGAAAAGTAGTAGTAGCTGAGATCAGAAAGGCTACCAGAGGTCAGATGGCGCCAGGCCTTGTGGATCAAGGCAAGAACTCTTGAGTTTTATTCTGAGGTAAAAAGCCATTTGAGTTTTAAGCAAGGGAGAGATGAGATCAAGAAAATTCTGGGAGGAAACCACTGTGGGGACAGGAGGATCAAGGAGTCTACTGGAATATTCTAGAAGAGAAGTGATGAGACAGTTAGATCAGGGTGTTAGTGATGAAGAGGGTGGGGAGTTGCAGATTCACAATAATACGTTTTGACGACAGGGCTTGGATGCGGACTATGAAGACGTGAAATGTGAGAGAGAGAGAGAGAGAGGGAAGCAGAGGATGGGGTCACGTTCTCAGGCCTGAGCAACCAGGTGCCGCAAACTGAGAAAGGAGCAGGTTTTGAACAGGAAGAAATGATAAGTAAGAGGCAGCATCCTCTATATGCTCAGTCACGCTGAGGAAGAGTGACTTAGGAACCTCAGCTCACTTGGTTTCGTGCTCTGTGCACAAACCCATCATCTGTGTAAATGTTACTGAAGACTTTGTTTGGTATCTGCTTGAAAAACCAGGGAGGAAATAATCACAGCAGTAGCCATCATTTCTTGAACCCTCACTCGTTACCAGGCACTAAGCATTGTACACATACTGCAGTTAATCCGCACACATAAAAGCACTTAACCACAGTACCTGGCACATTAAATGTTATCCATAATACTAGTGAAGTACGTAACATTAAGTTGGATGATCTTTAATGATTATTTTAATTTCTAGAAGTTCTAGTTCTTTTTTTCCCCCCAAATCCCCATTCACTTTATATTATGATTTCTATTGTTTCTCTGGTTAATAGGTAGTTTTTGTATCCCCTCCTTTTACAAACATGGTGGCTATTCCAAGGTCCTAACTTTATGCAGAGATTTCAGTTTCAGCTGACCCCAAAGGCCCCAAATCATATCATACATCTTCATGAGCATTAAAACCCTAATACTGATGGTTCCATATTTCCTTGGGGTACTGCTTTATCAGTTCACATACCAGCTCTGAAAGCTGCTTTGTTTCAGGTACCTGGGCATGTCCCTTTTTTCTTTCAAGTTAATCCAGGTATTTAAATATTTCCTGGATTATACTTTACCTAGGATCTACATATGTTTAAAGAAGGGTAGCCTGAGTTAGCACAGTCTAACGTATAACTAGAAGTCTAATATTATTTGACAGATAAGGAAATTGTGTCTTTAACAGGCGAAGTAATTCTGAATTCACGTCTGATTCCAAGCCCATGCTCTACTCAGTAGATAGTGAAGCTCCTCCCCTACAACATCTGCCCTGATACACTGATCATAGCTCTACCCTCTGGAGTCACTTTAAGTAAATGTGACAGTCTTTTATGCACCCTACAAGAATCTGAATACAGCTATTTGTTCTGTCCTCCATTTGCCTCCATCCCTCAAATTCCAAACTAAACTCCCTCAATTACTTTTTCTTCTTTAAAAACAAAGCTTAATTTTAACATGAACATAAGGAGATCCTATTTTTTTCACCTTAAAAAGGGACAGGGATAAATGAGGAGTTTGAAATTTGCACCTCTTGGGGGACTGATGGAAATGTTAGCTATCTTGAGTGTGGCGGTGGTTTCATAGATGTGTACATCTACCAAAATTCATCAAATTGTACATCTGAAATATGTGTAGTCTACTGTACAGGAATCATACCACAATATAGGTGTTAAAATGATACGTCATAATGTCCGACTAGGAGTGCTAAAAGTGAATGAGTTTCCTTCATGCATTATTAGTTTCATGTTAGGGAATTTCTGGCCATAACAACAAATATTGAAAGTTAAAGGACAGCACGGCGGAAATTATGAAACCTGAGTTCTGCCACTAACTAACCATACAACTCTAGGGAGCTGCAATCTTTCCAGTGTATTTCTTTGTCTTCAAAATGGGGATAACAACATCATTTCCAGAGTTCAAAGACTGGGGAAAGCAATGAAATTTAACACATAAGATACAGTATATATGAAAATATTTAGAAAATTATACCTATAAAAGAAAACATTATTATTAATACATTATAAATGTTGATAGTTTGATCAGGAATAGTGAGACATTAACTGAATAAAATAATCTAAATTAATGCAGAAATTATTTTACCTTCATGTTGCAAGCTAATTCCATTAGTTTTTTTGCATTTTCTTCTGAGCGATATCTCTTAGGAAGCTGCACCCTGAAGAACTTCAAGGCACCTTCAAAGTCTGTCAACAGCAGGTCATCCTTGGAAGTCTTGAAAAAAGAACAAAGTACAACCATGTACAGAAAAAATTTTTTGCTAAGAAGGTGCCCAAGAAGCATTTTATAATCCCAGCACCTTTAAAATCCCCAGAAAATACTTCTTAGCCTTTGCCAGAGCTACTTGCACATATCCACTGTCAGGGATAATGCTAGAGCAACGCGGCTGCTCAGAATGAGATTAAGACCAAGATATTGCAAGTGCTGAACAAGGAATGCCAGATAATCCAGCTTACAAATAAATGTGTACCTTTAGTAATCCAAGGGCGACATTAAAAATAACACTTATCCCCTAAAAGAGAAAACACAGAAAACATTTTCAATGTTTATATCTGGACTATTAAACTGTTTGTCTTCAGAATATCCCACAATTTTAGAGAAATTGTAAGAACTTAAGTAAAGAAATGGAATCTCTTGGAAAATAAAAATCACAAGTCCACCACTTAAAAAACCACTTAAAGCAGACCCAGTCTCCCATTTTTCTGAGAGAAGAGATTTTCTAGCCCTATTCCCACATTCAAGAACGCTTCCCAAAATATTCAGTGCTTCCAAACTAAAACATTAGTCATAAAATTGTGATCTATCAGAAAATAACTCCAAGTGTAACCATCACTCTGTCCATAAACTCTATGTAACAGAACTGAATCTGCTCAGGGTTTCCTCCAATCTGCCTTTTTCATCTAACCATTCTAGGAGTGATGGAGGCAAAGGATATATGAGGGGAGGCACTAACATCTGTCGAGCAAATTTAACTTTTTAAGTTTCTGGGCCTCAATTTCTATAGTAACTAATATTCTCCCAAGGGTTTTCTGAGCTAATCAGTTGAAAAGTTCATGTAAATTACTTAGCATGCCACCAGACCCATAGTAACTACTTAACAAACGGTTGTTTATAATAGTGAAAAACTAGACAATTTAAAGGTCTGAGATTAGGAACTGGTTATATAAATCACGGTATATTCAAAGAATGGGATACTTGGCAATGCTATTTCTCAAAATATTTCAAGCTGGACAGAAAATACAAATTTCTTAAAGGCTTTTGTATGTTCTGAATATGGGATAATTAAACAAAAAGGATGGTACAGATGTGTGTCTGTCTACAGATATTCAAGTATATGAAATAAAGAGGTTACCAAATAGCATAATATAGCAATATTTTCATCTATTTTATATACATACAGAATATACATTCTTACATAATATTCCATATGAAAAAAGCTGTTCCATAAAGAAATTACACATGCACATATATGAACACACACACATAAGGCTGAAAGAATATACACCAAATGCGAAAAGCAGTTACCCTTTAGACAGCTGGATTATGAGTATTTTAAAATCTTTTTGCTTATATTTTCTATAGTTTCTATGATGAACATATTTTTGAAATTAGTTTTTCTTCTTAGGTACACACACACCCCAAAACCCAAAAATATACTGAGGCAAAGACTGTTATTTACTCTAATATCTATCTTCTTCTAGTAATAGAGCCCCAATTTTTAGCAAATTCCTACCCAGCTTGGAAAAAAAAAAAATTCTCCCTTGCAGCTAGGTATGATCACGTACTAAGTTCTAGCCAGTAAGAGGTTAAGTGGAAACATGGGTGGAACTTCCAGAAAGTCTCTTTTCAAAAGAGGGGATGCACCCCGCCTCCCCACCCCTAACCCTCCTGGGCTTAAATACAAAGACGGTGGCCAGGGCTCTCATCAGCCACAGGGACAAGGCTGCATTCTGGGGAAGGCAGGTTACCACCAACATTCTGATTTTTCCTACATGAGAGAGAAAAATAAACCTCTACTTTACTTAGTCACTGTTATTTTGGATTTCTTCAATGCAACCAAACCTAATACTAACTAATACAAATGCCTCATGTGTGTTTTGTTTTTAAAGCAGAGAGTACTTTTTAACAAAACATGATTATTAGCTTCAGTTCAAGGAAGAGTCACTTAAACCTGGAGTTTCCAGCAATGAAATAAAATGAGAACAACAAATTCTGTTTTGGCAGAGCTGACATAGGAAGGACATACAAACAAAAGCCAAAGTGCTGTGGCCTCTGATACATACCTCACATAAAAGCAGGTCGATGATATGGAAGACCATGTAGAGGGGGAATTTTGCAGTAAAAAGCGTAAGAAACCACTGGGAGGCATACATGTGTGCTTCAAGGCTTATATCCAGGAAGTGGTTGTACAGGTCAGGAATGTATTCCTGAAATAGCAAACTAATTAGTTTTGGGCACATGTGCAGCTATTCAACTCCTACTCAGGAGGCCCATAAATCTGCCAGAAATAGGCCAAAAAAGTCACCTACGTGTGTTTTTCTAAAAACCGCCAAGTGCTCAGAACACTCATCATCTGGTATTAAACTGGCACTGAACTCTAGTTTCTAGTCCACAAAGTAGCTCTAAAGAGGAATCCCCAAATGGTGACAAATATTTGGAAGAATAGTATTTCTCTCCAAGTTATGAAATGTTTGGGAAAGTTTGTTTCACTTTTATTATGTGATCCCTAACCAGCCAGCTTCAGAGCCTTGGCAAGTATCTCCTGACTGACTTCCATGTTAAAGTCCCCCACAAAATCATCTGATCTTTTGGGTGTTTGTAAGATTGAAAACCCAGCTCATACCCATCAGGTTAACAGCTTATTAATCTTGGTATCATCATTACATAGTGAGAAATGAAAAACATAAATCCTTAACCTTGGATGGCTCAGGACATCACCATTGTTCCTTGGCACCATTTCATCAATTCACTTCTTCCCCGTCCTGCATTCTTAATGGCAAATGCAAGCTAGATTCTCTTTTTACCTGCATGAGGCGCTCCAACTGGTAAAATTTGCAATGCAAATCTTCAAAGTTTTGCTTGAAAAGTTCCCTGAGACCATAGTCAAACATGATCTTGACCAGAACACTGAATGCCTGTTCCTCAGGCATCTGTAACATATAGGGAAGGAAGAAAGGGGAGGGTCACAAACATACAGAAGTTTTCTCAGTATGTTAAATTCATCATTCAACCCTCTTATCTGAATACTAGGAAATTTAGCAACATGCAGGAACTCAGATCTGTAGCTGTGTTTTATAATATGAACTCACTCAACCAAGGCGTATCTAACAACAGTGCTGCTCGACGCCAGACACCGTTCCTGTCCTTGGGAAGCCGCCCATACAACCAGCATACGGTAACAGTAATATGAATTAGGTAGAAAGATCAGAGGGAACACAAAAACAAGAAAGCCTGAATCGCAGGAGGAAGCCACGAATCAGCTTTGTAGGGAGGACAGGATTTGAACAGAGTAGGAACAGGCAGATACTCAAGTGTGTGTTTCATCTTTCCCAAATCATGAGACTTCTGTTATAGTATTTAACCTCTTTACCAGTTATTTCATTCTAGTAAAAATGTTTTTCTCCCTCATTGTTACTAAAAACATGGCTAGTTACAGAAGACCCTTACAAATTCTAAAGTTTGAATTAATGCTTAAAGTACTACAGGAAAGTTTGCAGTAATACTTAAAATACTACCAAAATCCTAATTCACTTCTATTTATAAATGTACACTTATAATAATATGTACATCTTCCATAGCTTTATGGAAAAACATCTCCCTGAGAACCTGGCAAAATGTCTAGCTTTCAAAACAGAAAAAAAGCACTGGAAATATTATTTAAGGCATGGTGTGTGACTGTAGCAAGATTTCCAAATGTCAAGAAGGTGGGTGGGCTTCTGCTGAACAAGATGATGGAGGTGGGCTGAGCAAAGAAACCACTGGGAATAAACAGAGCTAAAGAGCAAATCAGACTAAGTAATAAATGAGAAAAGGATAGCAAACTATTGTTGGAAAAGTAAGGGCTTTTGGGGCAAAGGACCAGACCTTTGAGGTCTCTGTCATGGAAGGCAACTTCACTTTTCCACACACTGAGGGAGACTTGGTCTGACAGAGAGGCATTTCTGATGTTACACAGCACATTTGCTCTTACTCTGAAACAAGCACTTATTTTAACATGATGGTAGTCAGCACAGAGCTCAAACCAAGACATAGTGGATTTGAATGGGAAACCCATTTTAAGAGCTGTGGTACTTAGATGGGGATAAATGTCCTTGGACTAAAGTTGAGAACAAAAACAAATCACCTAGGCTTGTGAGACTTAAATATAAAGTCTGATTAAAACAACAAAACAACATTTTAAAACTTGAACTCTTGTGGAACGTATTAATTAGCCTGCTGGTGGTAATAATCATTTCACAATGTATACTGTATCAAATCACCACATTATACACGTCATATATACACACAGAGAATTTTTATTTGTCACTTATATGTAAATAAAGCTGAAAGAAAAAAAATTGACCTCTTTTTATCAATGTCATAGCTTTATCGTTACCTTTGTATACCTACCCATACCAACAAGCGACATTCACAGTAAGATACAAAGTGGTTTTATTTTACTTGTATTACAACCTACACAAAATGGCTTAGACCTCTTCAAAAGCTTCCTCATCTTAGAGAAACAAAATCTAGACTGTGTGACCTGGCCTCCTCAGCTCCCCTCTCTCTAAGCTGGTCTTGTTGGCCTCTCTAGCTCCTTCCCTTTCTCCCCATCACTCGTGACGCTCCAGTCACACTGACCTTCTTTCAGTTCCTTCCAGATGCCAAGTTTCCCCCATTTTATTCCCTTTGCTGGGAATGCTCTACTCTCCACCCTCTTGCTTTTAAAATAGTTTTATTATTTTCATAACAATGTTTTTAAAAAAGGTAAATGATACAGAAAAATACAAGAGAATGGATACCTCTTCTCATTTTTCAGGGTTCATCCTAAAGGTTACCTTCCCAGAGAAGCCTGTAATCTAAATGAGGCTCCCTTGTTATAATCCTGCATCAGACTGTTTACTATATCTTCATAGAGCCAGTGAAATCAGTAATATACTTGTGGATTTTTTTACCTACAGCTAATCAGCTTCACTAGCTCTGTATCCATGAGGATTGTCCAGGACCATGTCTGTCTTACTCACTTCTGATCTCTAGCACAGTTCAGACCGTAACAGGAGCTCAAAAACTTTCTGCTAACATCACCTGTGTGGTATTTTTGCCAAGCATTTTAACTTGAATCATGAGGAAATGATCCAACAGATCAAGAATTTGGGATGTTTTGCAAAACAATTTACTTGAATTTTTCAAAATCGTTAATGGTATGGAACACACAAAAAAAGGCAAAAGGGGTAGTTTAGATTAAAAGAATGAAGAGAAATGACAACCAAATGCAACACCTGAATCTTCATTGATCTTGGTTAGAAAAAAAAAAACTATAAAGACTTTACTGAGTAAATAGGGAAAATTGAATGTAGGCTGTAAGACATTACTGAATCAGCGCTGAATTTCTTAGGCATGATTGCCATATTCTGGTTATGCCCTTTGGAGATAACACACACAAGTATTTAGGAGTGGAGTATCTCAATGTTTGCTACTTATTTTCCAAAAATAATTTCAAAAAATTTTTTTTCAGTAACAGATAAAACATGTGCATGTGAAAAAGAGGACAGTGAGAAAGATGCAGAGAAAGAGAAAGCAGCGTGGAAGAACATTAACTGATAAATTAGGTGAAGAGCATGTGGGCGTTCAGCTTAACATTTTTTCAATTCTGCTGTGGATCTGGAAAAATATCAGTAAGATGAGGGGTAAATGTCTTTGCTGAATGAATGAATGAACGAATGAATGAATAAAACAGCACCAAAGAAAGCCAACTTCTCTGTCTCCCTCCCACCCCAATACATAAATCTCAAAACAAAGACTGGTGACAGCAGCTACTTTAGAGAAGATAAGATGTCCCCAATAAGTTCAACCAAGACTAAAGTTTATCCAACCATCCTACTAATAAAAATGAAGTCCATCCCTGTACTAATTTTCAACACCGTCATTTATTCTTCCCATGTTTCTCTTTCATGATGACATTATATTAATTTAAGGGAAAGGTTTCCAGATATGAGTTAACACTCATGCCCTAGAGTCTGGTCAAAGGCAATATAAAACCTAGATCAAGTCTAAGGCTAGTGCAAGCTGAAGCAGGACATGTGTAAATCACAGACACCCAATTACTCACATGAAGAAGCAAAACAGCAGCAAGAAATGACTGGCCCTGGCAATAGCCAATCTCTTCATCATATACAGAATAAGCCTGGGGGAAAAAAACAACAACACAGGAGTTGTAAATGAAAGCAGTCACTCAGCTATAGTTGCCCTATAGGAACTTGAACATGGGAACCTCGAAGATGCTACCCACACTCCACTGTGGCATTCTGATGATCAGGAAGGATGCAAACATTTCTCTTCAATTCCATTTTTTCTTTACAATAAATAGGACTGTCACAATGCCACTTCCTGTAGCCAAGGAGTGGTAAGATTAAGTAAACCCATTTCAGCACTAAAAAAATTTTTCATACCTCCTTTCTTTGCTCACGCTTTCCCCTCTTCTCTGTCTGAAAAATGTGCTCTTCCTTTAGGCTCCAAACATATTCCATTCCCCCAGGGTTCTCTCTCTTCTCGGTACTTCCATGGCACTTGCTACAAATGCATGGTTGTTACAGCACTTACCACACCGCATTTTAAACGTGCATCCTCTCTACTGGATTGTGAACTTCTTAGGGGCTGAGGTGATGTCCCTATTCAATCTAGCCAGCACCTCAACACACAGCAGGCAATCACTAACACTGTTAATGTTATTCATTTTTCTTTCTGGGAAAAAATTTCTTGGCAAAGAAACCAAAATACAATTCTTTCCACAATGCCAGTAATAACTTTTCTGATAAGAGGGACTCCTCTGAAACCATTCGTGGGTTCCTTCGGAATTTTCATTTGTATTTTTCTTGGCAGCAGATGATTACTACTCATCTCTTATTAACATTATCACAGAATATTGATATCAAACATTCCTTATGGTTTTCTTTTTGGTTCTTTAGTAGTTTTTCAGAGTCTTGTTTTTATGAACAATATTTATAGTTTTCATGTAAGCTGTGGTGGAAAGGGGAATTTCTACAGATTCAGGATGCTACTCCCTGTTTGACAAATGTAATTCCAATGAAACTCCCTTTATTCTTCGCTTACTTTTTGTGCCAAGGTTCCTCTGCGTCCCAAGAAAGCAGTTTAGAGATGGGTTTGTTTACAATTCAGATCACTTAGCAAAATGTGATGCCAGTGCTTATTAGATGACAAGTTAATACATACATGAGGTTTTATCATTAGCTTTTGGTGAAACTATAGCTTTAAAACACACCAGGCACTCACTAAACACTATTAATGTTTATATACATAATCATGCTTTCAAAAATTTAAGTAGAATTCAGCATCTCATTATATCCCTCATTTCATCAAAGCTTATCTGATGAGAAGGCAACAGAACAAGAAACACACTTTCCCAAAGACAAGATGTACAGAGGGATTTAGAAATAATCTGTTTATAATACAATGAGGCACCAGTTTGCACCTATCAAATTAGTAGAAATTAACAAGGGTTAATACCAATTTTGTTAAGACTATTAAAAACTAGTATAATATATCCCAACACAGCTCTGTGGAATGCAGTTTGACAGTATCTATGAAGGTACCAATCAATAGGTGATTGGTCAAGAAAGCAGAGAGGCATCAGAGTTAGACAGAGTTGGACTGAAATCTTACAAATGCTCTCTACAGCTGGATCGTAGGACCATTACTTATATTCCTTATTTGTAAGATGAGAATAATCATAGTATTTACATAATAGAGTTAATGTAGTATTCTCAGTCCTCTCAAGTAAAGTGCTTAGCAAATGGATTAATCAATTACGTACTACAATGAAAATGTACGGAATTTCTGTAAGTAGAAATGGAGGGGAGCATTTTTCAGGCTCATGGAAAAGCTGGAAGGAATGCATATAGACATTAGAGTACATAATACATTTGGGAAATGTTTGGAATATAAGGTTCATGGGGCTGTGATGAAATATGGGTAAGAAAAGGCATTTTATTAATTCATCAACATTTACTGAGCACCTACCATATGGACAAGTGCCACAGATACTAACATATGTAAGAAATGATTTTTGCCCTCCAGAACTTCACAGTTCAGTTGGCAAGTTTGACAAGTAAATCAACCAGAGTACAGTGAGAGATTCAATGTGGTTGAAGCATAAAATATTTCGGGAATAAGCCCAGATACATTACAAAATGCCTTTAATACTAAGCTAAGTAAGAATCTAGGACCAGGAAATGAACTAAGGAATTTTGATTTCATTCTGTGGGTTAAAGGAAGCACTAAAGGTTTTTGGTGGAGGCCACTAAAATGATCCAATTTTAGGGTCAACAAAGAGCATCTAATGAATAGGCAAGAACCCAAAGGCAGGGAGACTAATGCAAGGCAGCTTTTGTAAAAGTGCCAGCAACATATGACAGAGGTCTGTACCAGGGTAGTGAAGAGGAAGAAGTATGGCTAAAAGAGACATCAATCATATCAAACTTAACATGGCCAATGAAAGGAACTGAAAAATAACAGAGAAATTACTATATCTTTAGCAGGACAATGGCATGGGGGAAAAGGATAATTATTTTTAATTTAAAGACATACAACAACTAAACACAGTATGGATATTGCAGGATTCGGATTCTAACTAAATGTATAAAGACATTTTTAAAGAATCTGAATATAGAGTGGCTACTAGATGGTATTGATGGAAAATGATGGATGCTATAGGTGGATAATGATCTTAACTTTTTAGAGATATTTGGCGAAGAGTTTAGGATTGTGATATCTGAGATTTGCTTTAAATTACTTCAGGAAAAATTTTTAAAGGGATAGATGAAGCAATTGTGGCAATATGTTGATAAATATTAAATCTGGGTAGGGATATATACAAATTCATTTATACTATTCAACTTTTATGTATGTTTGAAACTTTTCATTACAAAGTATGTTTTTAAAGGAACTCAATTTTTAGACCTGTTTTGTTTGATATATTTGAAAGATTTTTACATGGAGACCAACTGGCAGCTAGAAATTTAGGCCATGAGCTAATGTAGATTTGGGACATCTGTGCATTGGTGATTGCAGAAGCTTTGGGGGTTAAAGGGCTCACCCAGAGAGACAGTTTAGAGCTACAGGAACCACTTGAGAACCTAGGGGAAGGCTTCTGTTCCAGGAGCAGATAGAGAGAGATAAAATAATGAGGGAATCAGTTAAGCTGTTAGAGAAGTGCATGCTTAACCAGGAGGGTAAGAAGTTAGAGCAGAGAGTGCTGCAAGGAAGAACACCATGAGAAGGAAACTATAGTACAGTGGAATCAGGAGTAAGAGACCAGAGTCAGTGAGCACAGGGTTTCTTTCTGGGACATTTTGCAGTAAGGTGAGAGACAGCTGAACTGGCTGTTTAAGTGGGAAGCACAACTGACAAGGGGTTACAAAAGGATGATCAGAAAAGAGGATTACAAACAGAAATTATAGCTTTGTGCATCCTATGGGGAAAATAAAATTAAACCCAAGAAATATTTCTCTAAATTCGAAGTGCCCTTATAGTTTAAAGCACCTAGTTTATCACTGGAGAACTTGTCCATTACTGCCAGCCTGTCATAAAACCAGTTGTTAGTTTTAACTTCTCAATGATAATATTTAAGTTCCTTAAGGAAATGTCCAGTGTCTTGTCTGCATTTCCTATATGGTAGAAGCTAAATGGGCACCTGATTAGTTTTTCTGGGAAAAGACTAAAGACTAGCTCTGAGGACCAAGGAAGCCCAATTCATCACTTACAATGAGAATACTGTAAGTGAGTTTGCAATGTTATAGGACTCAGAGGCTTGTAACATAAAACCAACTTGTAAAAGCCTACATATGGATTAAGGGACTGTCAACTGGAAGTCCTAATTAAAAGGGTAAATAAAAGAAATCCTACCATGTTACTTTTAATTATTTCCTGTTCATTGTGAGTCTAAAATTGTGTTGTTACTTTGAGTTTTACAAAGACTTCATTTTTGCATTATTTAACATGAAATACAAATTACATTTTGTAATTACCTTTTGCATAAATGCAAAGAACCAGAATCACCATTTAAAAGTGGGTCTTTTTTTTGACATCAAATACCTTGCATATTTTATATAAGGAATCTTGTCCATCTCCTCCTGTGTCCTTAAAGTAGTCATGGGCTGGGAATGTCCGGTTAATATCACGAGTGATAGCACTGTCCTGGGGAGACTCCTGTGGAAACACATTAGGAAAGAGAAGGTTTACTAGTCAATCAGGCATGTACTTGTCTGGGCTTATACAACAAGGTCTTCTCATTTGTATGCCTGGAAATGCTGTAGGGACATACATACACATATGCATGCCCAGAGTTACCGTGTCTTTGGGGAAGCAAAAGCAGAAACAAATATTAAGGAAAAAAAAAAGACCAAAGAAAAGCAACTTGTTTTACCCTATACACATATGTATATGCCATCCCTGCTGCAAGGAAGAGGGAAAATGCGATTCAAAATGGATTTCCCACAGTAAAACAAACTAATCTCAAAAGAAGGAGGCAAAGTGCTCTCTTTAGAAAAACTGGGTATAAAAATTCCTGCTTTAAATGAACCTTTGGAGGGGGAGGGTATAGCTCAAGTGGTAGAGCGTGTGCTTAACACGCATGAGGTCCTGGGTTCAATCCCTAGTACCTCCTCTAAAAATAAATAAATAAACCTAATCCCCCCCCCAAATAAATAAATAAATAAATAAATAATCATTTGGCATGAACCCATGTGCCAGGTTCCCAAATGGAAAAGAGAAGTCCCTTAATTGGGGTTTATCCTAGGGTCAAATGGCATTAAAACCTCACATAGCAGTCTACTCAATATGAAACTAGTCTACTAAATGCTATGGATTCAAGCAAGCTATGGGAAAATATCCCTTGCTATTACCAATGGAGAAAAACTGTTTTCTCTTCTATAATGAGTTAACTAAAACTGAACAAATGTCAATAATGTCAGCAAACCTTTCTAATATACACCAAGCACCCAGCTATTTCTAACATCTTCCTCTTATTACATTTTACTTGCTCATGGGGTAAAGAACAAGAGCACAGAAACATAACCTTCTATTTTAACAATGCACTGTCTTCACAGCCAAGACGATAGACTTGATTCTCCTTGGTGAGATTACATCATATTCAGCACACCATACAAGACTTTGATATTCCTGCTTCAAGATGAAAAATTCTTGTCTGGTAATTTCTCTAGCCTTTCAGGTAATCATGTTTCCAGGGCCATAAATATTTTACAGTTGTGGGATTTGAACTAAATTTACATTAAAAAGATTTTTCTTATACTGAATAAATTTGACACATAACATTGTGTAAATGTAAAGTGTACAGATTGTTGCTTGTGATACATTTATATTACTATATTGTAATTGCTGCTGTAGCAATATTACATTACATAATTATAGTACAAGATTACTGTCTATATTCATAAAACTGTGCATTAGATCTCTATAGCTTACTTACCATTCACTGCAAGTTTGCACCCTTAAATACGATCAGTCTTATCCCTTCAACCCCCAACCCTGGTGAGATGACTAATTTTAAAGCCTATGCTGTTTCTTAACCTATAAACCATTTAAACCTTCAAAGACATTGCCAATCTGCTTTCCAAAGAGCTTTACTAGCATACTACTAGTTTTTGATGTGTTACTAACAACAGTTAAAGCAGCTCAGATCTGTGGTGATCCCTGACAGGACAAAATCTATGGTGAAACCTAAAACTACAGCAGCTATTTGCCTGGTGGCAGCTTCCAGTCTGTAGCACATGGAGAGAGAACTGAAACAGAGAAGGGGATAGGGAGTGTCTCTGAGCTGAGAAGAGAGAGAGCAAATTCAGGGAGGGCAAGGTAGCTGAATTTATAGGTCAGAGTACTGGAGAGGAAAAGCTGAACAGAAAGAGAGCTACAGAGCCGTCTAGAGGGATCCCTATGAGTCACGGAATCATAACAGGAAAAAAAAAAAAAAGATGAACTGGACTTCATTAAAAACATGAAAATGTAAGCCATGCATAAACTACCTATAAAATCTATATGATAATGGAGTTCTGTTCTGAATATATAACTCTTAAATAGGGAGACAAATGACTGATTTTAAAAAGGGGGAATGGTGGTAAAAGACTGAATAAATACTTTGCAAAAGAAGATGTACAGTTGGAAAATAAGCACATGAAAAAAATTCAACATCTTTAGTCATCAGTGAAATATCAATCAAAACCAGAAGGAGATTCCTCTCCACACCCACAAAATGCTAAAATTAAAAGGACCCAATGTACTGAAAGTCGGCAAAAGGGTGTGAAACAACTGATAACTCCCATACATTGCTGGTGTGAACGCAAAAATGGTACAAATACTTTAGAAACAGTTTGGAAGTTTCTTAAAGAGTTAAACATACACTTACCACACAGTTCAGTGATTCCATCCTAGGTACTTATCCAAGAGAAATGAAAATATAAATACATGCAAATATGTGAACTCGAATGTTCATAGCACCTTTATTCATAACAGCTAAAACTGGAAACAATACAAATGTGCTCCAACAGGTAAACAGGTAAATAAATTGTAGTACATTCATAGAGTGATGAAATACTACTCAGCAATAAAAAAGGGAAAACTTACTGATATGTGCAACTTGGATACATCTCAAAAGCACTATAGTCCTGACACAAAAGACTATTTTCTATAATTCCATGCATATGAAATTATAGAAAAAGCAAAAATCCTAAGTTATAGAAAGCAGATCAGTGTTTGGAAGAGGCTGGGGCTAAAGGGAGGAGAATGATTTTTAAGAGACATTACAGAATTTTTTGAAGTGATGGAATTATTATCCATCACATCTGGATGGTAATTAAAACATACTGAATTATTCACTTAAAACTGGTGAATTTTATTGCATGTAAATTACATCTAAATAAAAATGATTTCAAAAAGGAAAAACAAACAAAGAGGGATACTTATACAATTGAAAAAGAGACCCAGGATGATTTAAGTAATCTACATTAAGAATTCCCAGTACCAGTTTTAGCTATACATACCTAAATGATGAAAATGATGTCAATCCATCTTTACCTTAAGGTCTTAAAACCAGGGGCATAGCTTAGAGTCAGACATACCGGGGTTTGAAAGCTGGCTCAGTTTCTGACTTGGCTACATAACTTCAGGTAAGCTTCCTATCTTCTCTGGCTAGTATTATCTACCTTATAAAGTAGTGAGGATAACGTTAAACGTATTTATAAATTATAAACACGGGAAGAGTTTCTGGCATTGTCTGACATGTATATAAGACACTTCATAAAAGTGAAAGCAAGCAAAGTCTCCAGCACTGCTGAGAGCTGGGGCTGTCTGAACACACACTCTTAAACAAACACACATTCACACATACACATGCACGCACACACACAACTGATATACAGAATACACATATACCTGATTCCTAGAATATTTTTACTTTTGTATATCTTATCTTCCCTATAAAACCATTTCATGTAGTGATAGGAACTGTGATTCGGTTCTGTAACTTCCATAGAGCCCACCAGCACAATGCACTGCACAGTCAGTACTTGATAAATATATGTAATCAAAGTCCAAAAGCTTCTTTAGGACGAGTAATGGCAATGCTCATGTGGTCAACAGCTCTCGCCCCAAACCAAAATCCCTAATGCTAATATTTATTAATTCAAGACTCATGTGAAAGCAACCTCAACTAAATCAGAAAAGAACCTTATTAATTAAATAAGTTAAGACATTTCAACTAAATACCTGAAAAAACTAAAATTGCTGTAATGATTGACTCATCAGTGACTTCCAAATGGGTCAAATGCAGACAAAGAGAAAATAACTGTCATGAGAAATAGAACAAAGTAAAGACTTTGGGTCCTTTAGCTGAAAATACAAAATAAATCAAGTCATTCTGAAATAATCAAGAGAAATGACAAGAAAAGGGAGCCTATATCAGAAATATATGCTACATGATTGTGGGTTAATTTTTATTCAGCCTAGAATATGTGAATCCTCTTGAACTCAGTTTTAATTTTAACAAACACACAGAACGTGAAAAGCAACACAAAGAAAAAACCACAGGCATATAGGGAATTAAGAAATCTGAAATAATCTCTATTTCATGAATACCTCAACCAACAACAATGGGCCATAAACAGTCCTAGCTTTAATTTTGAAACCACAGCAATGATAAAAATTTTTGCGCTCCTAGCACCATCAAGAGAAAAAATGATAAACTGAACTTCATTAAAATTAAATTTTCATGCTTATAAAATTCACCATTATGGAAAGAAATAGACAAGCAGTGCATATATTTGAAAAAGGAACTGTACCCAGAGTATACACAGAACTCAAAGCAAGAGACAATCATAAAATAGACAAAAACTTGAACAGACACTTTATAAAAGAAAATACACAAATGACAAATAAGCATGAAAAGACAGTTACCAAGACAATGCCTATTAAAACCACAACGAACTAGCCAGCCAACAATGTCTGCCAAGGAGAATAATTTCCTGTGCAATGCTACGAGGGGATACTACCTGGAATAGAGAGTAGTTCAATCAAATGGAGAATTGGAAACTAACAATTATAATTTCAAAGCATTGAAGGAAGATGACCCAAAGCAGCATTAAGCAGTTTCTGAAAGTTTTTGGAACTTGGAGGGAAAAAAAAAAAAGAACGGGACTTGGAGCACTAACACAATGATTCAAATTAATTTCACATTGACAAAACTTTCTAGAAATGATGAACAGACACGTTACTGATCTATATTTGGAGTGCAACTACAAGAAATCGTCCTGAAAAAGCTGTTAACTCTATTCTTGAATTATATCTCCATTGGAATTATATTTCCATAAGAGAATTCTAATTTTTAAAATGTCAGGATGAATTAACTTTATGAATTTTATGAAACAACAATGAAGTTCTGAAACATGCTAAGAATGAGCGATTGTGGCTTAAGACAAGCATGAAGGTTAGAAAATTATATGAAGAACTGAGAGGAATATGGAAAACTTCAAAATATTTTATGCCAGTTATACCAGTCACATTAGACTGATGAGGACAGTAACTTGAAAAAGGATATACAGTAATTAGAGATACATGATTTGGAAATTTGAATGCACACAGAATGGGAAAATAACAAAAAACTTAAAAAATTCTGTAACTGGTCAGTTCTCATCCATCTGCCATCCCTCAAACCATTTGATCATGGGAATCATCAGAAAAGTAAGGGGTAAAATGCCCTTGAGATAAGGTGACTTTGAAAAATTCACATGCTGAATTTTTGAAGCCTTCAAGAATGATAATAAATTGAGGAGTTTCATGTGAACCACTTGCTTAAAATATTTAGGCTTAGGAAATATGCTTAAGAACTTGGGAATTTATTCATTTGACTTGCCAGAGGCCAAGCTGTACAAAAATGATCCAAAAATTCTAACAATGATGAATTTAGTAAGTTTCTATCAAAATAATGACATCGTTAAATTTGAAACGATTCTGAAAATAAATCACAGTAACATTATGGATGATTCCTTCCTAAGAAAACACAGCAAAGAGCTTTTGCAGAACATTCAAACCCAAGTGCTTATAAAATTACGGTTTACACCACAATACACAGTCCTTTTACTTCTAAGGAGTTAAACACAGATGCAGTTGACGTAGGGAACTCGTTAGCACAAGGCCTGTTGGATGACACTACTCATTGCCAAGTTGATTAAGTCAACCAAATACATCCTCTCACCACACTGTAGTGAGTAAAATGGCTTAACAGAAGTTTTTTACAAATGTACTGAAGGCAACTGCGCAGAGACGTAAACTTTAATAAAGAACAAAACTACTATAAGGTGGTATGTCCTGAAAATTATTGAAGTAATGGCAGAAATAGTTATCTTTACCAACTAGTTTTGTTTTGGCTGCTTCATTTATCCCAAGAAAAACAGCTTTAATCTCCAGAAGAAAACAAAAATGCCATATATAATTATGCAGTAGCAAATTTTGCAAACTTTTTCTGTTAAGAAAGAGCAAGATGGCAAGTATTTTTGGCTTTGTGAGCCATGCAGTGTCACAATTACTCATCCCTCCCTTTGTAGAGCAAAAGTAACCAGAGACAATATGTAAATAAACAAGCATTTCTGCATTCTAATAAAACTTTATTTTCAAAAACAAGAAGCACACTGGATTTACTGCAGTTTGCCAAACCCTGTGCTAAATATACAACACAGTATTTGTCGTAGGCAACTTGACCAGAGAAGATTTTTGTAATGATTTTGAATACACTGGCATGCTACTGTTAATTTTGTATGTTTTACTTTCAGAAATTCTGTTACAAACAAGCTGCCATATCTTGAAATGCATATTCCTTTAAATACTTTTTTAATGTAATAAGGAATGTTAAAAATGTTTACTACATTTCACAAGTCAATTCTCTGAAGTCTGTATTTCTGTATTTGCAATGTAGTAAAGGTTTAGATGAAACCCTGTAATTATAGTGGTATACTGTCCCTTACATCTTAAGCAGCAATACAAACGGTATATACAGCTCAGAAATTCTAAGCGCACACACGGAACAATATATATATAGACTGGCAAAAATAAAAAGACAATAACACACATTGCTGAGGATATGAAACAACTGGAACTCTTAATTGTGGCTAATGGAGGTGTAAAATGATACAACTACTTCAGTGAATTACATGGTAGTTTCTTCCTGTAAAGTTAAACAGGTATCTACACAGACCCGGCAATTCCACTCCTGAGTATCACGTGGGAGAAACGAAAACATGAGTTCAAGAGGAAAAAATGTACAAAAACATTCATAATAACCTTATTTGTAACTGCCAAAACCTAGAAACCCGAACTGTCCATTAACAAAAAAAGAGATAAATGATTATTCATATAATGAAATACATATATACACTGCTGGAAATAATTTCATTAAAAACGATACACTATAATAACAGTACTTTAAAATTTTATTCACTAAACAAACACTGAGAATTAACATCTCACACCAAAATCCAAATCTTTTTTATTTCCCTTTCCTATACTCCTGCCAAATGGAACTAGTCATTGTTCCCCAAATAATACCCCAAATTAATGCTATACCTTATTGCATTTTAAAAGGAAAAAACTCTAACCTTTTGTTGTCTTAGTATAATAACAAACCCCTTTTGTTTTCTTATTTTAATAAAACTCTTTTTGCTTCATAATAATAATAACACTGAGGGGAAGTAAGAAAAAAAATAATTTCACAGCTCAGAAATAACTAGCTAATGTTTGGTGAGCATATGCATAACTTTTTATATAACTACTTTTATAAAATGAGTTTACACTGTTTTGAAAATTAATTTTTACTAATTGTCAGATGTGAGCCTCTTTTCCTGTTATTCGACAGTTATCCCACCCTGGCATTTTTAATGCAAAGTAACCTGTCACATGACTCTACCATAATTTACTATGTCTTATCTCCAACTTTGTAATATTTAGGCTGTTCTCCTTTTGCTATAAACAAAGCTGTAGACTTGTGATTCTTAAGGGAGAGGAGATGGTTTCCATAATCACTCCATTCTCCCAAAGAATAAGCATAACTCCTGTGTTTTGAATTTTGAGTTATAATGCAAATTTTCCACCAGGAAAGTTGTACCAATTTACACACTACATTGGTAGTACCTTCACAGCAACAGCCCTGCTGTTCTGGAATAGTCACTTATGTACTTATCTAGGCTGCCTTCTAGTCTATATATAAATAAGAATTGGATCTAAAGTTGCAAAGAACTATATATAAAGTTTATTGATTCCATCCTATTCTAACTCCAATGCATTATTTGCTAAACCTACATGCTGACTGACTGAAAAAAAGGCACTATCATGCATATACTTCCTTGTCCTGTCAGTTGAGATGGCCTAGAAGTAATAACACCCAGTAGCAATGAAAACATCGAATGTCAGGATCTTGGTTTCTAATACCATTTGTCAATAAAAGGAAGCAAGCTCCTTGGAGATATGGCTGATTCTAGGACCGGGGCAGGAAATTTACAAGATGAGCTTGGAACATCTAGAATTGCCAGAAAAGGAAGGAAGCACTTTCACCCTGACTTCCACAACAACAACAACAAATAAACCTACAATGATGGGAATGTGTCAAAAGGGAAATATGAGCCAAATAGAGTTCCTAGTAGTCAAAGCTGGAACAATCTGGGCAAAAAAATTAATGAAGTAGTACTGGATTATAATCTAAAGTATAAAATAAGGATTCATAAATCTGTATGTAGACATCCTGCCCTCAGGGAGGGAGCCCATTCCTGAGTGGACTGTGTGCAGTGTCTTCCTTTGGAAGAGTACAGTATGAAAAGAGGGGAAAAAAGAGTAACTTAACAGTAAAGAAATCTGACAATCATGACCTCAGTCAGATGATCAAGGTTAAAAGCCACAGTAATGTCATGTTGATATTACATATCCTTGACGTGATGTAGTGAAAATGTGTTCTCCTTCCCTAAAACTCATAACGTTACGAGAGAAGAACATCAGAAAATTCAACTGAGGGGCATTCTATAAAATACCTGACTAGTATTCCCTAAGGCTGCTAAAGTCATCTAAAACAAGGAAAGTCTAAGAAATTGTTACAGTCACCAGGGCCTAAGGAGACAGGAAGCCTAAATATAACACAGTATCCTGGATGGGATGCAGAACAGAAAAAAGGACACTAAGTAAAAACTAAAAAAAATTTAAATAAAGCATGGACTTTGGTTAATAAAAATGTATCAGTATTGGTTCATTAGTGGAAACAAATGTACCATACTAATGGAACATGCTAACAAAAGGGGAAACACTCAGGGTATACGAGAACACCCTATACTATATTCAGAGTATTTCTGTAAATCTAAAACTGCTCTTAAAAATATTGAAGGAAAATATTAAAAGAAAAAAAGGCATTATCTCCTTATTATACAATACAGACATTTAGGATTAGTGAGACTAAGCCACCCAAATTCACATATCAGTAATGATTTGCACTTATTAGACACCCAATAAAACGCTGGACTACATTTGTAGAATAAAACCAGTGTAATGAATGCTGTTGGGTACAAGCTAAGTAGTAATAAAAAAGGAGGCTCTATTCATATAATTGATTTCTAGATGTCTTTCTTGGCCCCAAGTCTTATGCTCTTTTTAATCTACATGAGAAAGCAATAGTGAGACTTTGTTACTGTCTTAAATTTTAAGGCTCCTCTAATACAATTTGTGTGGAGAAAAATCTAAGGAAATGATAATATTCGTGCTGTTTTCTTCTCCTATCTTGGTTTTGAAAGTCGTCCATTAGTTCAAATCACAGTGGTACCATATTCTGTAATTTTTCTGGATGACTATTTTTAAACCTTACTGTGAGAATTGGCTCACTGGGTAACTTCTCAGGATTAACAAGGTACTGGGAACTGACGGAAACCCTTTGTATACACACCCTTTGTAAACTTAAGTTGAAAAATAGAAAGCTAAGAATGGCAGGAAGAAAAAGAAAGTACCCAAACAAAGAAAATGCAGTGGAAGGCTGCCATGAGAAATAACCAGCATAGGGAAGATTATTATTTCCAAAGTAGCCTGTTGCCTAAAGAAAAAGTTAGATCTTCTTAAGACTATCCGGAATGTTATAAATGCTTTGTTAAAAGCCATCATGTAATACTTCAGAAAACAAAATAAAACAAACATCACCAAAATTCCACTCAAATCCATCATACCATATCCTATCTTTACAATATGTTTCATAGAAACAAAATAATTTTTTGGTTACATTTTGCTCTTTAAAAGTCAGCTATATACTGTCAGAAGTGATTTTTAAAGATTTAGTTTTTAGACTCCCCTAGGATTAAAAATTCAAAGGAAAAATGATGGAGTATAGCTCTGTGGTAGAGCACTTGACTGCAAAAGAAGGAAAATGAAATTGAAGGGGTACTATGGCTAAAAGTGAATAAATGAGAACTGGAAACCTCTTTGAGGCAAAATTATTCTTTCTTAATTGCATGTAACTTGTCATTTAATTTCATGTGTTTTGGAAGTAGCAGAACTGCTTAAATGAAAAGATGAAAGATAAGTCTATTTTAAGCCTATGAAAATAGATGTTCTTGTGTTTGGGCAAGATCGAAATGGGCCCACAAAAACCTGCAAAATCTGGAAATTTTATTTCAATAGGTCATGTTCTAATAGCATTTCTAATTTGAAAGAGCCAAAAAAAGTGATTAAGAAAAGAACAATTATCTTGTCTCTTAAACAATAGCTTTGTCTTTTAAAACCAAAGACTGTATCCATCTTAAGGAACGTTTCACAGTAATTCTGACAAAATGAAAAGGTATGTATGGTATTCTTAGCCTGAGATTTAATAAACAGACACATGGGTTACCATAAATTCTCTGACACAGAATACAAAATACAAAGTTTTGTGTGTATTTTTCTAAGAGCATTCTTAGATTTTAACAGATTCACTAGAATGTGAAGTTTCACAAGGGCAGAGATTTATTTTGTTCACATGCATCTCTAGCCCGTAGAAGAGTACCTGACAAATGGTACGCACTCAATAAATATTTTTTAAATAAATGAATTCTCAGGGGATATACGATACACATAAGGTTCAAAGCCACTTACTTCCCATTGACAAATTCACTTTTACAGACTTAAAAATAATTATTTAAGCTACAATAACTAGAGCTAACAAAGATCTGTAGTCATTGTGTTAAGCACCTTATATAACAGATAAACCATACAGATCGACCTATACTAATAAGCCCCTGAGAATAATGTGGAAAGAAGTTAAATCACTTGGCAAGAAAGTGAGGAGCTGGGACTGGAACCCCACTGGTTTGGCTTTCTAGTCCACATTCTTAACCCAAATAAAACTATAAAAGTGAAGAAATTCTCTTACCAGTAGTGAGTGGCATTTATAATTCCTAATATATTTTTAAAAATGCTTTTGTCTTTTAGACAAATAACTACAATCAACATGACACAAAACTTTGAAAGTGTGCTTTGTCCTTTTATTCATATGAAAATGCTTCCTTGGATGAAGGCTGTTCATTTTATTAAGAATCAGAAATAACTAAGGCTCTAATAACAGAGAAATATATGATGCTCTTAAACATAAAAACAAAGTGAAAAAAATCTCAACATGTGGCCCTTCTATAAATTATTCAAAGACAAGACATTTTCCCTAAATGCTAGGTGGCCTCCAACATGTATCTTAATCAATTTAATTTTTTAAAAAACTCAGTAATATTTTAAATATTGTCAGTTTTATTTTTTGATTTGGGCTGACCACTAGACAGATGTGTTTTTAGACCATAGTATCTCAGCCTCTCAAAGAAGCACCTTCATGAAATTGTGCTACTGGCACGTGTTGAGACACTGTTAAAAAAAAAAAAATTGCCATAGAAAGCTTATATTCCATGATGGTAAGGACACCTCCTCTCATATTACTCGGTATCCTTATCAGAAATTCTGTTTCTCCTAAAGAAATACAGATATTTTTTCTCCCATGGACAATGACTAAATGTCCATTTTCATTTTGGCCTCAAGGATCCTCAGAATCAAATTTGCGGCCCAATCTTAACAGAGGATGTCATGGCTATATTATCATCTCTGTATTATCTTACTGTTCTACCTCCACTTTCTAAAACACTTTCTTATTTACATTTTCCTACTTTGTTGAATTATAAATATTTTAAGTAAGGTACTTCAAAACCTTAGTAATATGAGGTACAAACAAAGCCTTTCAATTCCATTTCATAGTTCAAACAACAAGAATTCTAGAAATAAGTATCTGATTAAAGGGGTCACTTAACACTGACAATGCAAAAACATCTTTATCTTAAATTCAGATTTTAAGAACATAAAAACATGTACCTATGCAAACATAGTTTTACTTGTTCCTATGTGACTAGCACCACTGATCTTCAAGTTAGTTTTCTTTCAACTTGAAGGGCTGTTATTTCACACCAATGCAATAGCACAAATTTTACTGGAAACCAGATTTGTGGGTAGATATTGCCTTGTGTATTTATTCTGGTGATTTGCTCTTAGAGACAAAAATCATAATTCTAGTAAAACTGTCACTGAATAACACTCAATAAAGACTTTAAAAGCTCAACCAAAAAGACGTAAGAAATTGATCTTTAACATATTTAAATAAGTGAAATAAAATTTATAGGTATTCAGTAATTAATGTTTTTAAATTTCCATTCCAAACACATCAAACACAGAACAAACTGTAACTAGATTTCCATAAACATAGAGGTAATTGAAGGCTTTTCAGAATCTGGCCACAACTATGTGAAGACTGGAACGGGACATTTAACAAAAAACTAAGACGACAGATTTTAAGTGCTTTACCTAGGCCACATAATGTAACAGACAGAACTAACTATAGGGTCAGGCAGCTCTGTCTCTGAAAACTGTCCCTCCCTCTTGCTAAATGTGTGATCTTGGACAAGTCACTTAACTAGTCTGAGGCTTAATATCCCTATCTGTAAAAATTAATGCAATGGTCACTGCCCTGCAGAGTTTATGAGAAGCAAATCAAACACTGCATGGAAAGCAGGTAGCATAAGGCCCTATACATCAGTGATAGCTCTTTCCCATCAGATTTGATATTTATGATCCTGGCTTATTTCCAACTTGGGAGAGGGGCCAAAGGACAAAATGTGTATTTGGAAGATTTTCCCGTGTTTGAAATTTAGTGAACTGTGAGGGATGTGCAATTTTAGATAGTACTCAGTTCATTGTATACTACGAACATAACAACTTACTTTAACCAAATGAAATTATAAAGAAGATAAATCAGGCAGCAGAAAAACTGACACAAAACATAAAATGGTGCAATGACTTAAAAAAAAAAAAAACCTATGAACCATGCTAAACACTGTAAAGCTCGGTATGAAATACCTTGCTGATTATCTTTTTTTTTTTAAGAAAATCATTTCTCAGAGGCAAAAATCCACTTTGGTTTCTGTTATCACTGACTCATTCAGTAAAGAGCTCTTCCATTTCAAGACAATCAAATACCTGTACCAACACCCAGTGCTACTAATCCTTCTTTACTCCTTTTCCCCTTCCAGTAAGAGAACAACTTAACCCAAACAAGCGCAACAAAAAGATAGCTATGTACTATCATCAATGAACTGCCAAAGAAATCTTTATTGCAGAAAGCAGACTCCAGAAGCAGGCTCCAGAAATGTCTGCCAAGTAAGTGCCTTTAACTTTAAAATACTTTAGCACACTTATCAGCTGAATGGTTATGTATTTATTATGTTAAATCTGTATCTCGAAAGTAATAGAAAATTAGGTGACTTCTTCAGAAAACACAGCTTTTAAATAAAATAATGTACTGCTATCACATTGTTTCAATCCAAATATGGCATTATAGTGCCATTCTAAAAATAAATCTTAAGTCCCATGTGATATGCAGCCTTTTAGCTATGTTCATTTCCTTTTAGGGCTCAAGTTTCCCACAGGAAAATTATTCAATGTTTGGCAAAACTGTCCCAAATCATGTATAGATAAGGCACAAATGCTAACTGCACTGTCACTTTTTTCCTGCTTTGCTATTGTTGATTCTCCTTCACAGTAATCCAGCATGGAGAGGCCCAAGCAGCAGGAAATACTTAAAAACTTCTACCTGACAAAAGTTAACATGAAAGCGTCATTTTGATCAAAAAGGCAATGAAGAGGTAATTTATGAGTCAGTTAAATCAGAAGATACAAAATTATTATACACTAAGTCTTATTCCAAACATATGTCTCTGGTAACTGCGATGACTTCCAAATATACAGAGTCATATTTCAAATACATGTCTCTGATAACACTGATGAATTCCAAATACTTATTTCAACTGTATTATTTACACTACCAAGCAAAACTGCATATCAAATGCACTCGTACTACATCTCAATACAGACTGTATTGTTTGACTCATATTATTTGCTTAAAGATTTTATAAGGCATTATTTGCTAAAGAATAATATCTCAAAATCATTCACACTCATACACACCTCACACACACACAAAATCAAGACCCATCTCTCAAGCTCTTTTTTTATATAGCCAAATCAAATTATGATTTCTAAGAAAATGTTTACGAATGTTTCATAATGCTAACACTCAGCTTTACTTTAAAAAGCTAGTTTGTTCTGAAAATAACAAGCCTTAAGTCAGAGATTTAAGTGTGCCTGAGTAACAAAAATATATAGCAGCTGTAAAATGGCTAGAAATAGTAAAATGAATTTACAACTCTGTAATAGAGTTCCTTGCTCTTATAGTTAAAAAAATGATATGAGAAGCTGTGTTTGAATGATACTAATCACAAACCTGTTCCTCAGTGAATTGCTGAACTCATTTAGAATTCTGTACGAAGTCTGCATTCACATACATATTCATAGTTTATAGGTATATGATCTGGGTTTCAATGTTTATTTTAATTACATATATTTTATTATTTTATTTCAGGTAAAAATGGTATTTCCTTGAGCCCCAATATATAAGAAAAATCATGTTTAAGATTTTAATTTTCCTACTAAAGAGCTAATCTTAAGAAACAATTATCAAGAAAATTATCTAATGGTTTAAAAGCTATCTTAGTTCATCATTAAAATATAAAGCTATAATTAGTCTTTTTTCTACTAACCTAAAATTTAACAGCATATAGGTATAATACCAACCAAGGTCTATTAGTATTTATAGAGTAATGCTTATCACATAGGTAGTAAGAGCTCTCAGAATTAAATTCTTTTTATATTTTTCTATTTAAAATTCCTGGGAAACAGCAACTTTAAAAGGTACTGGATAAGCAATGATCTTCAATTTAATTAAGCAGAAGTTTCACCCTCCAATCTCACTAGCAGTGCAAATAATATAAGTATCAATGAATGCATTCTAGAACTATGCATTTCATATATTTTCACTTTCCCTAACAAACATTTCTGAGGTGACTGCCAGTGACGAAAAAAACTTTCTAACCAAGTAAGACTTTTCAAATCTTAATTTGGTTGAAAGTACCAATGGAAAGACTATTTTTAAAACTTTTTATTTAATACGTGTCAAAATCTGAACACTTCTTCCCTTTTTTCCAAAGCTGCTGGAAACTCCCATCTTCTAAGCACTTGACCAAAGTCGAACAATCCTTTGGACTTACTTTGGTGTCATGGCTGAGTCTAAGGGAGGTCTAAGACTGGGTTCCTGACCCAGTTCTGCAGCTAATTTACTTTGTCACTACTCTTGGTCTCCCTTTCCCCATTTCAGAAAAAAAGAGTCTAGATCATGACCTCTAAGGGATCTTCTAGCACTGTCACTTTAGAATCCTATATTTATGTTATTCACCTACTCAAAAACCTTAAGTCCATCTCTAGTTTCTAACTAGAGTCAAATCTCTTGGCCATTTATTCCAGACCAGATAGCCCCAATCTATTTTTCTGACCATACTCCATTACACCTCAGTTTGAAACTTCTGGTTTATCCAAGGCGCCCTACTCACATGGAAGCTAACAGCTCCTGCCAACATGTACTGAAAGCTTACTGCAGGCCAAGCACTGTGCTAAGAGCTTTACACACATTAGCTTGTTAATCCTTAAAATACTTGTATGAGATAGTGCTATTACTAAGAGGGATTGTGTACCTTGTCCTAGGTCTCACAACTAATAAGTGTCAGATCTGGGATTCAGACCCAGGTCTGCCTGCCTCTCAAGCATATAATTTTAATCACTATGTATTATAATATGTAATAATAATAAGTATGTAAGTAGCCCCTCTTCATTCAGGCCTTTGAAACTTAATACACCCTTTGTCATAGTTTAATTTTTTCCCTAATACAACTCATTTTTAAAGTTCAATTAAAGTGATACCTCTTTACCACTTCAGTCCCAAATTTCCTTTCAATTTCTAACCTATCTTAATGTAAACCCTAAAGACTTGTTCCTTGATAAAGTACATCTAAATACATGTATCTGAATGTCCGAGAATTATATACGACTAATTCTCCTGCAGAACATGCTATAAAAGCAGGAAAAAATATATAACACATCAGTATTTTGATGAAGCAAACCATCAAGACAGAACTTGAGGGGTTTATGAACCCTGAGAGGAGGCTCACCAAGCCCCTCCACATTCACCCAGGGCCTTTCCTCTGAGGCTATATGCTGATTTGCAGCAGGTCCTGAAAGTCACTGGGAGATTCTGACTCCCAAGAAACTCCAAAATATAACAAAGAAATAACAGTAACAATCTTTTACTGAGCTTCTATGATGCCACCATGAACAATTCTATACACTTAAGATGTGACAGTATTTAATTTTCACAATAGTTCCAACAAGGTGATTAATCCCATTTTATACAGTACAAAAACAGGGGCCAGAAATTCCAAAATCCATGCTCTTTTCACTACTTTCCTCTTTATCTCAGAAAAAAAGTGATCCAAGAGTATAAAGTAATTATAGTAATAATGTAAAGAATTTTACATTAATGTAACACGCATCTGATCTTGAACTGACTTCTATAATGTTGGTGTCATTCTTCACTTAAAGATAAGTATCCTTCTGATGTTCAGACAGATTAAATTACCTAGTAAATTGTCAGAACCAGGATCTTTTAACTTTATTTCCAGTGCTCTGTAGGTTACACATACATTCTTAGTACAGTGATGTTAACAATATATGATGTTAACATAATCTAAATAGGAATGTTTTTAATGCCATGAAGAGGGAGAATTTTTAAAAATGAAAAAGCCTTTTAAAGTCAGATTCTCCTCCCCAGGGGCCAATGAAGACAGAGACCCACAAACGGATTTTTTTGGTCTAGCTATAAATAAATGGCTCTGACACTGGGGGTTTCCCCAGTCTTTCTGGAAGAAATTTCAAAAACAAATTATGCTGTTTAATGCTTAACTTTTGTTTTCTCTCTAAAATACTGTCTTATTAATTCAGTTCAACAAATATTTGTTGAAAGCTGAGAGACATAATATAAAGTTTTACTCTGAAAAGAATCCTTCGTATTTTGTTCAAAGGCAATGCAATCTTTTCATAATAAGCCAATAAATATTTCATTAAGTGACTACAATCGTGGTAATTTAACATAAAGATGTGTTTTTTCCTTGCTAAAGGCTTTCTCTTGTCATATGTTGTTTGGTAACTGTAGGCCATTTTATTAGGGTCTTCTGTCTATTGATCCTTTGGGTTCCTTTAATCCTGCCCTGTTGGATACTTTATGCCAATCTCATTCAAGTGCGGGGGGTGGGGAATAAAAGCATAGAAATCTTACTCTACCTAGAGTCTACTACATCACATATACTACCTTCTAAGGAAATCTAACACACACCTCCTTACCTATGAATATCACACAGTAATTTGCATTTCTCTTGTGATCTCATAATGCCAGGTCTTATACATACTTGTATACCAGTATACACATACTCATTATATCATACATATACACACACATTTGTTTTCATGGAATCCTTCCCATGATGTCAAAGAAGATGCTTTTCAGTATCTGCTGTAGTGGGAAAGGGAGACATTATTAAATAAGCGACTTTCTCTTGACACTCATGTTTTCAACAAGGTATCCTAGTTCTATCCCCAGCTATGCCTGGCATCCAGAATGTCTGTGGTTCAACCTCCAAAGAGTAAGTCTCCAACCTTCTGCTGGGATGATGAAAAACCAGCTGCCTGCTAGAGCCAGTTTGGGATGTGGATTTAAGGTGGTGTGGAGTGGAGAGTAGGGGTATGGGTATCTAAATGTTCCTTCTATAAACTAACAATTCTTCAGTTTTCAGCTTCATAATACTCCCCACCTGTAGAGGCATCTCAGGAATCCAATTCCTAGATATTTACTGGGTTTTATGGGCAGATCAGCTTGCTTCTTTTTGTCCCTCCCTCACTTGACTTCAGAATTCAGTTCTGCTGAGTCAGTTACCACTTGTCCACGGGTTTCTATATTCCAGAATTTTGTTGGCTTTATTCATCTGCCATCATTTCTGCACTTCTCTTTGTCCATATGTATTATACTTTCGCTGTACTTTATAGCAAAGTTAAGAGAAATGAACATGTATATTCAACCTGGTGTATTTAGTAGAAAATCTGCCACATGTTTTTCAAGTCTGGGAGTCAGCTAATACATTGATAAAAGTTTCTTAAACTCTCAAAGCCTAAATTTCTTCACCTGTAAAATAGAGATACAAAAAAATAACTACCTGAAAGGTTTCTGTGAGAAATAAATGAGCCATAAAGACCTGGGTTTGAATCCCAGATCTTCTATTTATTAACTGTTCAACTCTGGCAAGTCTAAATCTCAGTATTCTCATTTACGTAATGAGGTTAGTAAGAGTCATTAGCTCATACAATGTTGGATGGATTAAATAAGGCAGTTTAAAAAATTCTCCTGAAACACAAGAAGCTTCAGTTAACATTTATTTTGTTGCCCATAATGCTTTCTACACCTAAGATTATACACACAAGCACACATACACAGCACCCCACTTCAGTCTATTTAAATGTTATTCAGTACTTGGCTGAGTGAAGCCAAACTCCAACTCTTCTGCAAAAGCAACATGATATAATAATAAAGGGCAATGAATTAGGAAGTAGGGAGTCTGGGTATTAGCATAAATAGATGTGTGGCCACTGGACTGGTTTCTTGTCTGTAAAAAGAGAGAATCAGGCCAAATGATCCCTATGGCCTTTTACAACTCAAATGCCCCTCCCCATCTCCTTTTGCTACACATGATCCAATATTCAAAAATTTAATGTTTCATTCTCATCACCTGACTGGAAACATTCTGAATACGATTTGGCTTCCCATGAAGATCTACCAATAGAAGAAGACTGCTTGCTATTGCCAGCAATGATTTATTTTAAACTAATAAAGGGCCATTTTGATTTTATATACTGGCATCATGTGCACTCATTCTCAGAAACAGACTCATGGTGTTCCAACTTTCCCACCAGGAGGTCTTGGTAAATTCCTGTAAAGCTTTTTGAAAGATCACAGAATTTTTCCATATGAAGTATCTAAAAACTATTAAGTTCTACAAGAAAGGAATCATGTGATCCTTCTTTATATCCCTGAGGCCAGCGAGCTATACTGTCTGGCAACTAGCAGACCTTGCTACATTAAATGCTTGATTGCTTCTTAAACTTTCCCTAAAAGACAGTTACTGCATAATACAATTTTCCATACCCTATAGCAGTATTATTTGAAGCATTTCTCTCTGAATATAAATACGACCAATAAACAGCATGTTAAGAAAAGGAATGAAAGATAGAACTAGAAAAGTGGTAAAGACTGAAGGGAAAAAGCAAAACCAAAGAGTTAGAAAAGTCACCAAGCTCTTCTATTCTACTGCTCCTCTTTCCTTGTGACTGGTTTTTATAGCCTGCCTTATCTGGAGGGGCCAAGATCTTACCCACACTGTGAGAAACTGGCAGTTTGATAGCACCGCCTATAGTTCCCTGGGCAGAGGCTACAGAGTTTCCAGGAATAAAGTTATCTAGCATATTTAGCGCACATGTATTCCCACACTACTCTCTTGGTACTAAAAAGAGATATTTATTACTTAGACTCTAGAATGGCCTTGACCAAATGTAAATTTGCTTACAGGTTCTGGACTACCCTTTGAACATCATTACTCTATAATAACCAGAAGTAATAACAGTGACTATAAGAAATAATTAGGAAGGGTCATTCATTAATTCTGTAAAACTTACTAAAACTTTAGCTTTGAGCCAGGTCCTATGCTAGCTGTGGGAGGTAAAAATACGGAGAGACACTGTCCCTGCCTTTAGAGACTCTGGAGACAATAAAGGGAGTAAATGAAACAGTTTTGTGTTGAATTTAAATTTATTGCCATTTTAGAAGACTGAGAATTTACCATACCTCTCTTCTCAAATTTGTGACTGCTAAGCAGCATGGAATAGTCACCTAGCATTGAACTTCAATGATCTTAATGTAGGGAAACACCACATCATTATGCATGACTTCCTTAGATATAAAACTATGGCAGATACAAATAACAGTACTCAGTTTTATTTGCAAAGCACTTCACATGTCACAAAGTACTTTTACATCTGTTATCTAATTCAGTCCTCAAAGTAATCTTGTGAAGAGTGAAAGGATTATGATCTTTTATAGAAGAAATTAAGTGCTGAGAGAAGCAACTTGCCCTTACAAAACAAGTTAATTAGTAACAGATACCTAGATTTTAAAATTCTCAGTTCAAAGTTCATTTTAATCCTATGATGCCCTAGTCACCCAAATTTTGAAGAAAAGCCAAATGACTCATTTACAGCCATAATAAATATCTAGAATATTCCTTGGGTCTACAAAACATATTAATAATATGTACATTTAATACAAAATACTTAGTTTTTCTTCAACCTGAAATGGAAAAATTATGCAAAAATCAACACAAAGAATGATTTATGAAGACTTAAAAAAACCTCGTAATCCCATGATTCACTGCCATCCTTAAACTTCTCCAAATTTCCTCATACAACAATAAATTCTGGTTTGTTAATAATTTATTTCACAAATCTTTTATGATACAAAAACACATAGTGAAATTCCTACAAAGTCATTAAATAGATGTTTCAATCAAACCTGAAAAGCTGAGGAAACGCTCCCAGAAACCACTCTACTGTCTGGGAACCTGTAACCCTGTTGTTTCATTTTCAAGTTCAGAGAGGTGAACAGTAATGTATGCAAATAGTACAAAAATTCAAGTTTTCCCAATCCTTAAAATACTGAGACCATTATTCAAGTAAAAAGGAAAAGCCATTAATAAAGGCTCAAAAAGGAATTTATCAAGCAATAAAGCTTAAAGAAAACCCTTTCCAAAACGGAATTCAGAGTTAAAGCCAATAGGTCCATGAAAAATTCAAATATCCATTCTGGTGTAAGATAATTCTTTCATTAAAGTGGAGCACCCATCCTTTTGTAATTGCTTTTCAGCTCTAAGAGGGGAAAAAACACACCCTTATGGAAATAATACTATTAAAACATACAATTAATTACAAATGTAACAATTAGTATAGTCTTATTTTAAAATTTTACTGTAAAATAATTTCAACACAAATACCAAAAGCTTATGCTTTCTCCGGTATCAATCATATACCATATAAAGTTAAATGAGCTGTCTTGCCAAAGCCCAAGGTAACTGACTCTAAAAATACACTTCTTTCTCATTCTGAACTAGTCAGATTGGTATTTAAACAAAACATCATCAAATGTTGCAATAAATATGCCAGGATGAAAAGGTTACTTAAATACAGACTTTCCAAATCGATCACACAGAAACTGCCCCCAGCCACAGAAGACTGTATGACTGCATCCAGGCACACCCTTTCTGCCCCCAGCATGCACATACACAAGAAAACAAAAATTAAAAAGCAGTATAGACAATGAATGTGAGAACAGAATTGATACCTGGAAGAAACCTTAGCGTTTTATACAGTCCAATGAAGACAAGATAAACTAGGAAGACATCTGATATTAAGCAAGTATCAGTTGGGGAGGGGTGCTTTATTTTTTGTTAAAATTACAATTTAGCTTCTACTTTAGTTTTAGGCACAACACTGGTAGAGATTCTAAGGTGGCGGGGAGGACTTCAAACATCTAAATTTGGTTCTTTATAAAAATATAAAAATCTGTTAATTAAAGCTCTTATTGAAAGAATGGTCTTTCCAGTCATTAAAAAATCAGCCTGATTAGCCACTTCCAGAAAATTAAACAGATATTTTCTCATTTTCATAAAATTTCCGTAAAATATTTTCCAAAATTTTTTATTTTCTCACAAGATGGAACCCTACTGCAGGAAAAAATTTAAAAGGCTCAGTTCCTCCCAAAGTAAAATCTACTGATTTAGCATCAGTTTTTTATAAAAATTAATCTTTACAAATCCCATACCTGCTGAACAAAAAATTCACCTGCAAACTGTGCAAATTTGAACTGGTTACATTTTCTGACATACAGGAAAAAAGGAAATTTTTATCTTTTTTAATATCTATGCCACATAAATAAAGGGGAAATGTGTACAACTATTTTTCAGAATCTAACAGGAAGGTTTTCCACTTCAAACGGCAATTTAATAAAGCCACTGCTAACATTACTTATAAATTTCACTGTGAGTTCTGAATTCTGAAACAGCTTAGAATCAAATTTTCTAACACTAAATATAAAGAGTAAGCTTTTGGGAAGAACTCAGAATCTGAAGTTTCAATGTTTATATTAACAGTTATTGTCTTAAAATAAAAATGTTTAAGTAGAATACATTTGAGGTTAAAATCAAAACAGTATCTAAAACTTAAAAGTTGCAAGAATGCTGTCTTTTATTTTAAAAAGGGACAGGAGGTTTTCTAATACAATGGAAAACCAAAGCATATCTGCCTGTTTTATAAATATCCATGTCATTTCTTAGATTAAAAAATCCACTTTAACCCACTTTCCTTTGTTTTCTTCCATCTTCCATCTCACTGAACACCACTGTCACATTTAGATTACAACATCTAGCCAAAGGCAGAGATCATATAAGTCCCCTGAAGACTTCCAAAACATTAAAACAAGTTAAAAAAAAAAAAAAAAGTAGAGGAAATACTCTCATGCTTGGAGCTGCTGGGAAATCCTTCTCTTTTTAGAAAAATAAACCTCTTGCTCTAAATATAATCACTTTTAGGAACAAAACATCACTACTACATACAAATACACAGCACTCTCAATTAATAGTTCTACAAAACAACAGTAATAAAATCCTATAGCTTTTGCTAGTACTTTGGTTTAAAAAAAAATACTATTTAGGAAAGGAACTATATCCCAAAGATCTTTTTCCCAGAAAGAGAACAGCAATAAGAGAGACAATCAAAACTTCTGTCTCTCATTCAAATACAAATTCCTTAACACTAACTAAAAAAAAATGCCTTTAAAAAGAATTAGTTGCTACTTTATTAGGTGATCCCTTTTAACCATAAGGAGAACATCACAATTAACCCCTTTCTATTTCAAAATGAACTAGCTAAATGTACAGTATATTTTCTGACTCCGTTGCTTATGACACCTTTCTTCCTGATATTCTAATATTTCAAAAAAGTCTCCGGATAAAAAGAACAGAGAAGACTAAAGACACATTTTCATGTATTTTCACCACTATAAAACTGGTAGCCATCAGCCTATCACTTAATTATTTTTCAGCTTATCAAAACATATTGTGCTGTAAAAGAGAAATCTAACTCAATTCAAACATTCTCAATTCACACAAAGGCACGGGCAAAAATACTGCAACATAATTATTTTCAGTACACACATTTCTTTAGATCTCAGTGAAGCATGGCACAAAAAACAGCTTAGTTTTTTTTTTTTTAATAAACTGAATAACTGACTGCACTTTTGCTTCATGGTTCCATTCAAAATTTTTAAATTAATGTTTTAGTGTTCACATTATTTACTGTATTGAGAATTCTCTTGAGTATAAGACATACAACATCTGTCTTTTGAATGACAGTGTAGAAGCCTGCAGTGTAGTTATACTTTGGCCTACGTAAAGAAAATTTTAAAACCCTGTTAATTCATCACTGTATTTTAATATTCCCTGTTTTAAAAGAAATCAATTGCACATGAAGCCCAAACAGCTAGGAAAAAAACCGGAAAAGCGACAAGATGATGACTTTTACAAATGCTGACGCTTTTCACACCCAGATTCAGTCATGCCAGCTGGAAAGAGGTGTTAGATATGACTTTATTCATTCTAAGTCTGAGAAAGTCATTTCCATGACATTATGAAAACTGGAACCAAGAGCAATTTATCTTGATGGTCCTGATTCTTCTCATTCAAAAGCATTAAAAAAAATCATTTCTGTAAATTTACAAGGTGTTTGGGACGGATCATTTGTTTGCTGTTGCTTAGAGTCAAATTATTTTGTCCCTTATTTCCCAGTGAACTAGATATACAAAGAGATAAAAAGCAAACAGAAACACACACACACAAAACACACAGTGACCCAATATCTGAAGCACTTCAGACATGGCATCCAGTAAGGGGGCCTTTGCTCCTAACCATGTAAGGGTCCTTAGCTATTGTTTGACTTGCACAAGAAGTACACATGGCCCCTGAAAGGCGCTTTAGTCCCCTTTGGAAGACGCTGTTGGAAAGGCTATAAATGACACAGTTGCAGAAACTGTTACTAATAGCAAGCCAGGTGGTCAAGAAGGATGCGGAGCGGTTGCTGTGGCCAGTGGAGCTCTCCAACAAAAAGTAGATGATGTACGGCAACCAGAGAATGTAAAATACACTAGTAATTCGGAACAAGACCATGGCATAGCGCTTATCGGGACAGGCCTGCATCTCCCCAGCTTCCCCACTCTGGCTGCTGAAGCGGGCTTGCCTTTCGCTGATCTCCTTTGTGTGCTGCTGGCAGATGCGGAAGATGTTGAAATAGGTGAAGCACACAATGAGGGCTGCTGGGGCATATAACATCATCACGATGAACAAGGTGAAGTAGGGGTCGGTGTGCCAGGATTCCGCACACCACTGAAACACATCTCCATGATATCCAGGTTTGCCCCAGTGGAAAAAGGAAGGCAAGAAAACCAGGGTGGAGTATAGCCAAATCAGGAAAATACACAGGCGTAGTCTCCAGGGCGTAACCAGGGTATTATAGGTTAAAGGTTTAGTGATGGCAATGTATCTATCGATGCTGATGCAGGCCAGAGAGGTCATGGAGACACTCTTCAGAACTGATACTACAAAACCAAATACCTGGCAAATCAAGGACTCCTCTACTGGAAGTGGGTAGTGGAGGAGTGATAAAGAAGGGACTAGGCAGCTTACCCCAACCAAGAGGTCAGCATATGCCATAGTCTGAATAAAATAACTTGTAGTGTGGTGGTTCAACAAAGGTGCACAGTGAAATACAAAAATCACAATGATGTTGCCAGAAATAATCAACACAGTTAAAAAGACAATGATCAATACTTCCAAGAGGCAAAAATCGACAGTTTCCAGAAAGCCAAATGCCAAGAGGCAAAAAGGGTGGCTGCTCTGATTACCATCCAAGGTAGAATTCATCTTGAGCTCAGGAGTGATCTCTCACTTCATGCTGCCGCTTGGCTGCTGCCAACAGTTCAAAGGAACAGCTGCTGTCATTGCGGTCAGCTCTGTGTGTCTGTAATAATGCCAGAGGAGCCTTAGTCCCCAAGCTCCCGATGCTGCTGCTCTGGTGCATTGCCTGCAGTGCAATTCCCCTTTAAATCCTTCTTGGAATAGGGAGAACCAGCAGCAGTTGTCTGGCCAGTCCCAGATGCGGCCATAGTACCAGGTTTACCATACACATAGCACCAGGGGAGTAAGGCAAACTCTGGGTACAATGTCTTCAGGCCAATGAGGGTAGGGGGTAGGGGGAGAAGAGAAGGGAGGAAGATTAGGACTTCAGCAGGAGTTGTAATGAGTCTCCTCTGAACAGCTGATAGAAGAAAAGGAGAGAGCATTTTACATTTTGCATCCAATGCCCTAATCAAGAACCTGGCTAGCTCAGGCTGGTATCACCCCTCCCACTTCATCCCACCCTACTCGGTACAATTATTCAAAGGCTACCCTCAGTAGCACCCCACATAACTGGTCTCTACTCTGTAGAGGAGGCAGAGCAACAGCAAGCTTTCATGATCAACATAAAACAAAATCAATCGCAAGCCAGATCAATCTAAAAAAACCCCATTTCCTTCCATTTGAGCCTATTAGGGGAGGAAAGGAATCTGTTTACAGCATTTCTAAACACATTTTACTATACCACTAATAAAATTAGCTAAGATAACTTATTTTCTTCATTGATTCCAATGTAATATTTTGACTTAGAAAATATTTCAACAGCACTGATCTGACTAGCTTAATTTCAGAGTGTTACCTGTAATTCTGCATGCTGCGATCCAAACAAAAGCCACAGAACATCCTTAACAGAAAGCCTCGCAAAGCAGGAATGTGCCTCAGCCCCGTTTACTGCAGAACTGAGACACAGAGGGAGGGGATAAAGGAGTAGGAGGGGAAACAGGGAGAAAAGGGGGCTTGGGAAAAGGAAGAAGCGGGGGAGGGGAAAGAAAACGCCTGTGCAGGCACACACTCCAGCATCTTCTTCAGCAGCTCATTAGAATGCATCGCCAGAGAAGTGCTCCCCGATTTCCAGACTGCACAGTGGGAGAATAACTTAATACGCCTGCAGTGTAGGGTTTGAAAGCTGTTTCCTCGTCTGTCCGGAATCCCCCTTTTAGTATATGAGCCGAAGTTAGACTGCTAGTAAGGAGAAGGGGTGGCAACCAGGACAGAGAGTCAGCCAGGAATTGTATCAAAACACACTGTGAAAGGGGTAATGGTGAGAGGAAATTCCGATTTTCTTGTAGCATTTCCCAAGGAACAAAGAGCAGTGTTAAAGAATGAAAGTGTATTAACAGTGCTTGGCAACTAGGGAAACATAACACAGCACAAGAAGTTCTAGCTAGAAAACTATATATTTAGCATTAATTTTCTCTCATGATTCACTAGAATTAATCCATTTTAAGAAAGATGACCAAAATAACAAGCAAAACTTAAAAATCAGGTTTTCAAGAGAAAAAATAGATAATGAAAATCCCACCCATTCTGAACACCACAGAAACAGCACACACATAAAAGATGAATTACATTTTTCTGTATTTGACACTATCCTATAGTTTTGAGATGTCATTACTTGCTTCCCCTTTGCTGAGAAGTGGTACACAAATACACAAACAAAAGATGGACAAGTAAATGCACCCACTTCTACCCCACCCTGTCTGAAAACTGCAGGAAGTTTCATGGCACAAACTAGTCTTTGTATCTCAGAATAAACAATCTTGTTTGTGCCTACTTAACACAAGGCAAATTGGGATTATGCTGTGGCTCTTCAGGTGATGTCACAGAGTGACAATTTTCAGCTAATTGGGAGTGTTAATAATGACAATTTTTAGTTAATTAGAAATGTGTATTTTTTAGAATTTTTTCTTCCAGGTATCTTTGGTCTATCAATTCATTCTTCTAAGTAGTTTCACATACTCAGTAGAGAAAAAGAAATAAATGTCGACATTTATAAACATTCCAGAAGGTCTGCACATCTGGATGGAGATATATACGATGTGATCCAACTTTCATTTTTTGTTTTATACACATGCTTTCTCATTGCAGGCAATGTCCACTCATTATCTGAATCCAATTAATTACATTTTAAGATTTGAAGCACTGTGCTTATTACATGAAGACAAACCCTATTGAACTCACAACCCTACTGAACATAAGCTTGATAGCTATATTTGACAGGTCTTACTGGAAAAGATGGCAAAGTGAGGCACAGCAGAAAGACCAATGGCACTGAACACCCAACTGGCTCAAATCCTTGCTCTAATATTATTTGGCTTCAGTTTCATCATGTGTGAAATGAGGATTGTACTCCTTATTTCATAGGGTTATTGAGCAATAAAGAAGACAGTATATACAAAAAGCTGAACAATATTTAGCACATACAGGGTATATAACTTCACTTTCTTTCATACCACTCAAACAGCCTTTCTAAATAGTCTGTGTTTTCCCACCAATCACACTGTGTTGCCTGAGACTGGGCTTCTCTGAATCCTAAGATGCCTTCTCTTAAGGTGACTGACTGCCCAGTTCTAGGGGCAGTAACAACAGTTAATTGGATACATTCCTTAAATACACTGAGGCTGTACATATGTAAGGCACTGAAGATACCTGAAAAGAAGGAATGATGATACGTCACCAATTATTCCCACTACACCAATAATTTCTTGTGTCTTCAGCCCTGGCTTCACTCCTGAGCTCCCCCTTCCCATCTACAATTTGCCTGTTAGTCACACATCTTCCACCTGGATGTCCTGTAGAGACTTCAACCACAGCATGTCCAAAGATAAATACATTTTCCTCACCAAATAAGCCTATTTCATTTTTTCCCAACATTTCCCGAGGCACTCAGGTATGAAACTTAGGAAACATCTTTAACTACTCTCTCCCTTAATATACTGTTCTTAGTCACCACATCCTGGGAATCTATTTCTATAATGGCTCTCAAATTCATTTCCTCCTTTCAATTTTTAATATCATACCTTAGGCCATCACCAAATACTGTCTGGACTTCTAGTTCTGTTCATTTTTCTAATTTACTTATTTCTGCCTGATTAAACATCCAACAACACATGCTTAATTATGGTCATTATGAACTCCATTATTCAAGAAGAGTTAATGGCTGCCTTTCCAATCTGATCTCACTATTCCACGTCCCCAAATACCTTGCCCTCCAGGTTATTCACTATTCTATACATTTGCCATAGACTTTAATTTTGAACTCCTATATTTTGAGTGCTTAATGAATATTCAATGAAAAAAAGTATGGTTTCTGAGAGCTGCTACTTCAATAAATGAAAAAAGCATTCACCAAAGTCAAGGGTCCATGCTTTTCTAACTACTTGTAAATTTGTGTGTAACTTATTCTCTCTGCATCTCAGGTTTCTCATGTATTACTGAGATTATTAACTGATAACTTTAAAGAATTCAAAATGTAACAAAAATGCAATGAAACCACAAGCCATTACATTACCATTAGTATAATAATAGCTCTTTCAATTTTGTTTCTATTTTAGTAAAACCACTCTTGGAGCTATAATCAAAATATTCACATTAGAAACTTTAAAAAAATCAGTCAAGAGTCAAATGTTTTGGATTAAAGGAAAACATTTTCTTCAGAGGAGATAAATTATTAATAACATGCGGGGGGCAATAAATCCATGCCCTCACAAAAATCTATATTTACATTGCCTTTTTAAAATAATGTAGTCTCATAGGTGTTTGTTCACTTTTATAAAATAGACTGTATTTCTGTATGTATGACTGGAAGAAAATACATTGAAAATCAATTCTACTTTTCACTGGATGGTGGGATTACAAGTGATTTTTTATTTTCCTCTTTATGGTTTTTTTATGTTTTGTAAATTTCCTAATTTCTATGTTCTATTTTCATAATAAGTTTAAAAAAAATAGCCAAAATAATACATTACATGTTCCTTTTGGTAAAGCTAATAAAAAAACCTGGCTGCAAGATGACGTCTCAGAGCCATACTGAATAGATGGTGCCAGGTTTAAGTCATCTACTTCATGGGGCTCAGCTTGTCCTTACACCATCATTGAACTACCTTCAGTCTTGGAACTATTCTTTCAATTTAACTCAAAATGGACCCTTAGAGACCCAGCTAAAATTTTTTACAGAATGAGATTGTAACTAAATGAACCATATGAAATTGTTAATATTTAACCATTTCATTTCTGGTTAAATGTTTTCAGATCTACAAAAATGGCAACTTCTATATGGCTCAACCTAATACTAAAAAGTTAAAATAACCAAATCACAGAGCTTAAAAGGAAAAATGGCAGAAAGAAAAAGGAAACATGAAACAAGAAAAAGGGACAAGACTGTTCAAATTATATTTATTCTTCTCCCACCCTATTCAGCAGTTTATCTAGCACAGATGACAAAGCATCAATCTTGGTTCCTCAAATTCCTAACAGTCACTTCTTGGCTTATCTATCACTTATGATCTAGGAAAAAAGAGCTTTAAATGTTGATTTGTTTAACATATTATTTTAGTGCAGCTGATGTGGGTGGTATTTATGTCAACGTCATTCCAAAGCCACTTTAAGGTACTTTGACTCGTCTTTTATTCCTCCTTCTCCCTTACCTTGCACATTCATTCAACCAAGTGTCAAGGATTCTACCTCTGAAATTTCTCTCAAGTAGTATCACTTTCTCTATCCTTCTGCTACCACTACAGGCCAAACCACAATTATCTCTTGCCTGAATTACTAACAAGTTTTCCTGCAATTAATCTTACTCTATCCTAACTCAATAATAATACAAACAATAACTAAGTGATAATTTATACTTACTAGGGGCTGTGAATTGTACTACATTCACGCATCATCTAAGTTAATTCTAACAATTCTACAAATAAGGTACTATTATTATCTTATTTTACAGGTAAGGAAACAAATTTAATGCTAAACTGCCCGATGTCAAAGGCTTGAATACAGAAGAACTAGGATCTGAATCAAGACAGTTTGCCTTTAAGATGGACACGCTAAACTACTTTGCATACTGCCTTCCAAACCTGAATATATGATTTGCTTGCTTAAAATGCTTCAGTGACTTTCTATTACCTGTAATCTTAAATATGCCTAATTTCAGTTTTCTAAGATCTGGCGCCTAGCTACCTTCTCTGGCTTTACCTACTTTCATACTCTGTGAACTTGCCAAGCTCTTTTTCACCCTTGAGAATGTGCTTTCCCCTCTGACTTTTACCACCATATATGCCATGCAGCCCCTCCATACTACCCCTCAAATCCCCCTCCCTGGATAATTTCTGAACAAGAGAACTTTTTGGACCCTTAGATGAGAAGTCCGTCTTGTCATCTGCTGTACACACACAACTGTAATTGTTTTCTCTTCAATAACCCTCATGCAACCTTACTGCAATTGGTTAGTTAACTGCCCATTTCCCTCATGAGACTGCAGACTCCAAACCAGTGAAAAGGTATATTTTATTCATGGGCATATCCATGAGACCTAACACAGGGCTGGCACAAAGCAGGCTTTCAAAGGTATTTCTGATTGACTAAGTAACAAATGCCTCAAAAAAAAACAACAGGAAATTCTGCTTTTATATGGGAAGACCTTTCAAGTAAAACCGTAGTAGGATAACAGTTTAACTCACCTATAATTATTACACTGGTGCATATGAAACTGCCTGCTTGTAGATCAAACACTGCCAAATATCGGCAGTTTTAAAATGACCAAACCTGATATGTTTCAGTCTTGAAAACTGCTTGGACAGATAGAACTTACCGAAACTTATGAGAGGGGAGGGTACATGAATTTACAAAGAAGGGATATGGGGACTTAAAATTATTTTCACAAATAACAATTTGAAAGCACCTTGTCTTAGTCCATTCAGGATGCTGTAACAAAAATACCATAGACAGAACTGCTTACAAACAACAGAAATTTATTTCTCACAGTTCTGGAGACTTGGAAGTCCAAGATCAAGGCACTGGCAGATTCAGTGTCTGGTGAGAACCACAGCCATCTTCTGCTGTGTCTTCACGTGGTAGAAGGGACAAGGGAACTTTCTAGGGTCTTTTGTATAAGGATATTAATCACATTCATGAGGGCTCCACCCTCTTGACCTAATTTCTTCTCAAAGGCCCCAATTCCAAACACCGTCACATTGTGTGGTTAGGATTTCGACATATGCCTTTGGGGGAGACACAAACATTTAGCCTACAAAAGACCCACTATGGCACCTGCTATATGGGAGCAGATGATAACGTTCTAAAAGTTCACTGACAACCTATTTTCCTACAGAATCATATAGCAAGAGAACTGAGTTGTGAAACAGTGGAATCATGGGCTATTCTGGGGTGCAGGACTCAAACACACCATCTCATTTTCCTGAATGTTAAAGCTTAAAGGAAGATCAGCATTTCCTTCAGCAACCTCATTTCAGAGAAGAGAAAATGAATGTTAACAGGTGCAGAACCTCATTTGAGTTCACATAAGCTAGAGGCAGAGCTTAAACTAGTATTCAGACATCCTAATTTCATGGCCAGTGCTCTTTTTGCTAACTTGATCCCGTTTTAGTTTGGTATCCACAGGAGGTTCTTATGATTAAGTATTATTAAATCCTTGACTATTACTAAATCCACCAGGAAGAGGTTTTTAATTAAAAACAAAACAATCTGCATAATAATTAAAGTATAATTAAATATTTAAATTATTTTTCCAGACTGGTAAAATGTGGCTGGGCCTCCAGGGCTTCCCTTAGACAATCAGAAATGTAAATACTGGTAATATGGGCATGCTAATAATAGTCTTGGTTCTGGATAAAAGCTTGAAATCTGCGGCAAAAGACTAACAACGCTGAAGTGTACCACTAAAATCACTAGAGAAAACAATGCAAACAGGTTTTAGAAAACACAGGCTGACTGGAGGGAAAGAGAGAGAAACATAAGAAACATACGTGGCTATTTCATTTTTCTCTTATTATTAAAAGCATCTATTAAGGAAGCAGTTCTGATGTAAATTTTTGGTACTAAGCAAAGTAAATAAAAGAAACAGAAAGAGTCATTGACATAAAAGGTGAAAAATAATCAAAAGAAAGGACCAGAGGATAATTCTGGAAATTGGAGACCAGAAAGTGCCCTCTTTTCCTTTCATTCTCAACTCCAATTTATTTAACTTACCAGACCCAAAGAGCTATAGGTCTTACAAGTGGGAGTAAGAGAGGCCATGGAAGTCCCTCTGGATTATTTATTAGGGTTTCTTCCCCCTGCACCTGACAGGTTCTGCATGGAGACCAATGTTGAGGAACCCTTGTTCAAACATACGAAAGAACAGAAAACAAAGAATCTAGGAGTATTTGGTCTCTAGAAATTTATTTCATGAAGCCAAGGGTAGTTCAATATCAAGACATCTACACTATGTTGACAGATTACCTATCTACTCCAACAACAAATTAAAGAAAATCATATTAAGTTCTGAATAAGCGCTTCATAAAATTTCAGCAGACATCCAAAATAAAAAAAATCAAAGCCTGAATAGAATAAAATCATTTAAATAACATAAAAAGTATTTACCAAAAAAAAGAAAAACTGAATAGCATGCTTTCCAAAAGTTTTAACAAACTAAAACCATTTTAATTAAAATCAGGAACTTGATAGGAACGTTAGTTATCAGCACTATCATTTAACATTGTCATAACACTTCTATCAAATGCAAAAACAAAACCAAGAAAATTTAGTAGCGTTCATAAACAGTGAAAAAGGAAGTCAAACTGTTTTTGTTGCTGATAGTATAATACACCTAAAAAAATCTCAAAAGATGCTAGTAGAAAACTAGGAAGATTGATCAAAATATCAAGAGGTAGATAACAGAATTTTTTAAAAATTAGAATCTGTTCTCTATTGTAGCAATTAGCTACCCAGAAATGGAAGTAAGAAAAAAAAAGTTCCATTTGCTACAGAAAATACCGTATTAACCCTAAGATAATTCTTAGGAATAAATTTAACAAAAGAGAACAAGACATACATGAAGGCAACTCTGAAGTCTTTAACAGACATAAAATAAGATCTGGACAAGTGGAAAGACATACCATATTCTCAGATGTAAAGATACTATAACAATGTAATTTATAACCTAGATTAATAATAAAGTAAATGTAATTCAAATTAGAAACCCTAAATAACCATATAGGGTGATGGTGAGATCGGAGAAAATGACTAAGCTTTATATGGAAGATTAAATATACAAGACTAGAATACTAGAAAAAGAAAAATACTAAAAAAAAAAAAAAAGAGTACTAGAAAAATGAAATAGGAAACAGTGGAAAAAAAGATTTGCTTTACCAGATACTATAACATAACTTAAAGCTTCTTTAACGAAAACAGTATTGGCACAGGAATACAGAAACATCAATAAACAGAACAAGTTAGAAATCAATCCTAACATATATGAGAATTTAAGATGTAACAAAGATGGTAGTTCTACTCAGTAGAAAATAGCACAACCGGTTATCCATCTGGGAGAAAGTAAAATTGTACTGCTATCATATGCCATGTACAAAAATAAGTCCCAGATGGATTAAAGACATAAAAATATAACACATACAATAAAAATCTCGCAAGGAAATCTTGGAAAGTACATTTACAAAATCTAGAAGTAGGAGAGACCTTAACCAAGATGCAATTTTCTACATAAAAACTGAAAACGTTTTATGTGGCGTGAAACCATAAATAAAGTCAATGTAAAATTAAATTTCTAGAAAGATACTTATAATGAAGATAGAAAGAATATACAAAATATATAGAAAGTACTTAGAAACTGACATCTTAAAAAAACTTAACAGAAAATATACAAAGAATATAAAGAGATAATAACTAGAAGAGCAAATCACTCAAATTTTCTGGTAGGGAACTGCAAACTAAAGATAAATTAAAGTGATAATTAATACTGTTCGGGATAAGGGGTAAGAGGTATCTCCCTACATTGCTGGTGGAACTGTGAACTATTAACAGCCTTTCAGAGAAGCAAGCTGGATATAAGTAAATTAAATACAAAAACTAAATAACCAGTTTAAAAATCACATTACCCTTTGATCTAGCAATCACACTCTTGAGATTCTATTCCCTCAAAGTAAAAAATTTAGAATACGTACAAGGTTGTCTAGTAAAAACTATTTAGAGGCTAAAAACTGGAAACAAACTTAATACCTACCAACAGAAGAATGGCTGAATAAAAGACTGCACTGTCTTAGTCTGTTTGGGTTTCTATAACAAAACACCAGACCGTGTGGCTTTTGGACAGTAGAAACATACTGGACTTGTGAATGCTGGGGGTTCAAGTCAGGCTGCCAGCGCAGCCGGGCTTTGGTGAGGCCCTCTTCTGGGCTGCACACTGCCGACTTCTTTCTGTGTCCTCACAGGGTGGAAGGTGGTGAAAAACCTTTCCTAACACTCTTTTCTAAAAGCACTAACCCTAGAATGAGGGTTATGCCCTTGTGACCTAATTATCTCCCAAAGACCCTTCATACTATCATCTTGGTACAGAGGTTAGGTTTCAGTATGAATTTTAAGGGGCACAAACATTCAGATCATAGTACCTGCTACACGCAAGAATGTTCACTACAGCTTTATTTATAAAAGCTATAACGGGGGAGGACCCCAAAATCTGAAATAGCAGAATAAAATAAAACTGCGGTTTATTCATATGATGGAATACTTTCAGCAATTAAAAAAATGAAATAAAAAAACAAGCTACTGATACACTCCCAAAATGGATGAGCAAAAGAAGTGAGATACAAACAAGCCCATGCTGCATGACTGCATTTAAATAAAGTTTAGGAACAATCAAAACTAGTCTAGGGAAAGAAAAGTCAGAATAATGGTTTTTCAGGGATGGAGAAGAGGTGGTTACAATTAGAAAGGGACAAAAATAACTTTTTGGAGTGATGGATATGTTCTTTCTTTTGGCAGTGATCACAGTAAGTGTATTTATATGTAAAATGTCATTAAGCTATATACTTTAAAGTTGTATTTTTTAGCCTATGTAAATTATACGTTGCTGTAAAAAAATTTTTTTAAAAATTTAAATGAAGTTTCTCCTCTCAAAGAACTCTAGAGCTAATTTTAAAATGTTAATTACAATAACTATTCCTAGAAATCATAAAAAATATATTTATTTTTAGATATATCTTATATATCATATCTAAGTTACATTAGATAACACTGTAGTGTAACAAAGCATTCACCAATATTATTATGGTTAAATAATTTGTAATTTCTGATTATCTATCAGCAATTTAAACTAATATACATCCATCAGAAATCTTTTTAGGTTCTAGCCATCCGCATAATAAAAATTTAATGTGAAGTATAAATACATGACACTAGCATATATAAAACGTTAATCAAATACATGAGAGTTTGTTAATAGCTGATCTTTCACACATCATATAACTACTAGGTTCCTATTTAAGAAACAGAAGTCAGGAAAACAGAATAAAATACCTCACATGTTAAATTACCTGTATGAGTAGGCACACCAAAAATATGTGAGAAATAATTTTTGGCCAAACATTTCAAAGGACTTCAAAAGAAAAACTAGAAAGACAGTTAAAATTACATACCCAAAACAGGATTTGCCAACAAAAGGAAAAAAAACCAACCAGGCATACTTTGCAAGCTACACATATTTGCATACGTTGATACTACGAGTACAAGGCTCTGCTGTTCTTCCGTATCTGGGGTGGGGGGTGTCTTTTCTGGGACCCACATTAAACATCATATTCCTCATAAAGGCTCTCCTACACTCCCAGGCGATATTAATCATTACTTTTGATGGTTCCTACTGCACTCTTCCAGACTATCACAAGACAAATGTCTATTATATGAGTTAATTGCTTTCATGTTTGACCTCCTAGCTCTAGCACTGTGGTTGCAATAGGCACTCAATAAATGCTGGTTAAACAATTACAGCAATGTAATGGAGGGAATCAGAATACTTGTTCTGGAGAGAAAAAACATCTATCTGGACATAAGATGATGAATAGAAACACTAATATTTTGAACAAATTAAAGTCATTTTCAGATGAGGAAAGATCAAATTTCATGTTCAAATGCTGTTCTTACTTATAAGGCTTCCCCTCCCCCCACTTTATAGAGATATTATTCATTTCCTGTTAAGGTTTTAATATATTTTTTTTAAAGTTTCACCTTTTCTCACATTGAAAAATTCTCATATATTATTGAGAGTTCCAAGCATTTATTCATAACTCAGGTTTGGGATTTGCACACCACTGGAGAAACTGCTTCCTAAAGATAGACACTTGAAGAATTTTAGAAAAAATAAAACTGAAAACCAATAACATGGGTGCAAAGGCACAAAGCACTCCATGACCTTGCAGAAAATTAGTTTAAACTCTTGTATACTTGTATAAGGAATAGTTTTTGTTGCTTCGCTTGCAAAACTTTGAGGAATTCATGAATTTGAAAAGGGGACACTATAAAAAATGAGAATTTTTCACTTTAGAGGAATGAGCTCAAAGGAGATATACTTTAAGATAATAAGAACCATGTTCTTCCAATTGTAAAAAAAAATAGGCCTTCCCTAGGAAAACAACATTTCTGTGAAGTGTGAAAAGGACTAAATAAACAACAGAAAGTTTTTTACATATGGCATAGAAAAACTGATCTAACTAAAAATGAAATTATGGTCAAAAAGTATTCAGATACACAATGGGTAGAGGACATCTTCTGCCTGGGAAGTGAAAAGGAAAGAAGAAAACCTATGCCTTCTCATTTGTGCCAACACTAAAAATAACGTTGGGCTAGAAGTATGAAAGTTCTAGTGTTATGTTAGATAAAGGAATTGGATAAAATTCTTGGAAATCAAATAGTTACAATAATCTTGGCATAAAAAATTTCTACAAGGACTAATGCTGTGGCTGAATTATCATCCCCTTACCTTTGTGATGAGAATTCGGTATTTTTCTACCAGGTGGTCATTGTTGTGACAACCTGCTAGTAGCTGCCAGACTTCTCCTCGAAGAGCTTCAGGAACACCACTTCTTACTAAGGATGACAACTGCTTTGGCCTCACACTCAAGTTGAGATGCCTAAAGATTAAGCCATAATCCACAAGTTTATAACAGACGTATTCTCTAAAAGAGTATTATTTTTATGAAAGCTAAACTAAATGATATACAAAGACTTAATAAAGGTAACATATTAATAAGGGAAAAAAAGCTTTTGAACTAGATGTGGCCAATATATAACTGTAAAAGACTGGGTGAAGGAAACAATTCTGCAGACTGCTTAAGTATCTTTAAATTATTGCCTTTTTTTTTTTTTGATAAAATGCAAAACTGGAAACCATAGCTTCATGGTTGTGGTTTGTGTAAGAAAAACAAAGCAAAACCCCCAAATTCCAATCAGTGGACACATTGCCAAAGATAAGAGCTTGGCCCTGCATCAAAATTGACAAGAGAACTGTGTATTTTTATATTTTAAGTTTAAATAAACATTTATTCTAAGTTAAAATAAATATAAAGATAAATGCTTTCAGCAGTTTTTATGAAACCTTGCTTCAAGTAACTTTTCTGAATAACTATGGTGGACAAGAAAGTTTTTATTGTACAATTATAATCTCATAACAAGTTATTAAAGTGTCTGAGCTTCATTTATCTCATCTACAAAATGGGGGAAATAAAACATACTGAAATGTTGGCATTAATTTACAAAGTGCTTTTGCATAATCTCATTTGATCCTCACAACATCCATCTGAGGTATGTGGTAGTATCTTCACTTTTACAGATGGAGAAAGAAGTTCAAGGAAGTTGATTAAAAGACTGAGATAGTCCTCAAATTCTAAGACCAATCAATCTGTCACAGCTGCTTTGTGATTTGAAAGCCACCATTACTTACTCAATAAAGCAGGATCCTTACATGGAGAAGATCCCGTGACTATCAGATTTGAACAGAAGTTACTAATACAAAATAACCACTATCAAAATATAAAGGTCTGAGACTTTTATCAAAATTCTCCCAAAATTCTAGCAGAATGATGCATAATACATTTTAAAATAGTTAATTCTGTGATGTTAGGACCCTAATACAGCAGCCATAGACAACTGAGTATAGTTTTATCCTTGCTTAGGCAAAAAAAAAAAAAAAAAAAAAAAAAAATATATATATATATATATATATATAAAGTTGAAGACTTAGAAGCAGAAAGAACAAGAGTAGCTCTATTAATAAATTCAAGGATTGGGTACACTATGGCCTATGGGCCAAATCTGGCCCACCACCTGTTTCTGTAAGTTAACTTTTATTGAAATACAGCCATTTTTATCTCTTATGTATTGTCTATGGCTGCTTTCCCACTACAACAGCACAATTGAGCTGTTACAACAGAGAGTATTGGCCACAAGGCCTGAAATATTTACATGTGACTCTTTACCAAATCAAACCAAACCAAACAAAAAAATCCTAACCCTAGGTTTATTTGCTAACCCTAGCTTGATTTATATTGGTAAACTTATTTTCAGAATAATTTTGTCACTGATGATAGTAACTTTACCTAACTCAGTATACTACTTTATTACTGACATTAGTTCTCTTACCCAGTAAAAGTCACATTAAAATGAACCTTGAAAGTAAGAGCTCAAAAGTACTATTTATTACCAATACTACCACTAAAATCCAATGTAGAGTTAAATAAACCAGCTTTGGGATCAGACTTGACTGTGTTAAACAAATTCTGGGTCTGCCATTTACTAACCAGAATTGTTGACAATCTCTAAGCCTGTTTCCTCATCTATAAAAATGGATACTAGTTTATGAATGTGTTATAGTTGAAATAGAGCACATAACTTAGTGCTGGGTATATGGTAAATTCATTACTTCATAATATGATTACTACTATTACAACACCTTCTTTTTTTCAATCTAGAATAATCCTGAATGGTGGTTCTACAGACTTGTACTTTGCAAATGAAGAAATAAACTCAGAAGAGTTAAATGACTTGCTCAAAATCGACTGCTTGAAAGTAGGAGGTAGGATCTGAAGTCAGGTCCTCCAGGCTCTAAAAACGTCATAATATTGTGATGCTTCCTATCTATAGAACACATATAATAATTATGAAAAAATTATGATGAAATAAATTGGAGAAGGGAAACTACTATTATTTCTGAAGACATGACTGAAACTAGCAAAAACAGTTTTAAACACCCTGAAGACAGTTGAGACAGATGGAAATAGTTAATATATTTGAGGGAGTAAGAGAAGGATGTAATTTAATTAAATGAACAATTAACAATTAAATTAACAAAATGAATAAACAAAGCTTGATAACAAAACAAATTCCAAGCAATTGTCTTTAACGCTACTGAGTTCATCGCATAAACTCTAGAGTGTAAATGCTATATCTAAATGATTTTAAATATATTATGTAACCATGTCAAGACTCAATTACATTTCTATTTTAATCAGAAACCTTTTTATACAGATGAAATTCATGCCAGCAGCAGTCCAAACACTCTAAATTCACTAAACTGAAAATATATTATGATGAGAGCATCAGCAGGTTTGTCTCCTGATTGCTAAAGAAGTATCAAAAATAAATGAGAACTATTCCCCTGGGGGACTTTTGCAGAGTTCATTTATTAAAACCACTTGTATGAAGACAAACCACGCTTGGTTTGCATTCCCTTCCTGTACACATTTGACATTTCCCAGTGTGGAGAGTGTTTTACCAAAAGTGTAAAGCACTGTTAGAGTGCTAGAAGCAGATGATGCCCATTTGTAGTCCTATCCCTTAAGGGCATGAAGTTTTTTGTTTGTTTTTTGTTTTTTAATGCTGAGACACAGTTTTACTAAGAATAGAGTAAAAGGCTTCAACAGTTGAAACTCCAGAGAAAAATCTGACTCCAAAGTAACAGGCCCACAGGGAACTTATATGACAACCCTAAAAACCAGAAAGTCAGAAAGAGAGAACTGCTCAGATCATTTTCAAGTTCAGCTCTTTTCAGCATATACTGGCATCCTACACAGTGGAAAAAGGAAACTGCATCAATGCCTCACCAACTAGATACCACAGTGTCTCTGATTTCATTAATAAATACCTGAAAGTAGTGTATTCTTTTTAGACAGTCTACAGGATATTGCTTAACACTGTTGTCAAACTGTCTCTTGAGCTAATGAGAAATTCCTGAATTTTACAAGTGTTAAGTAGGAAAAGTTACCAGTAGAGCAATTAATATATATCATGTTTGTAACACTTTGCTCTGACACTTTAGGCACATAACAGAGATAAGGAAAATCCCACCTGGAGTCTCTATCATGGTTCTATGTATTATGTGAGCATCTTCTGAACGTCCCTGATTTTGTGTAATGTCTTAACTATTGTGCATTATCTTAAACAGGCAGTGGTTCATAATGGCTTCAATATAAAGGACCTCTTTCTTTATTTATTCTCTCCATGGATTCCATGTTTGAATAAATATTTTCTGTAGCAATGAGAATTTATTAGGTTTCTGATATTTTGAAAGTTGATTTCAGATCTTTACTATTACCCTTATAAATCTCTAAAAACAGAGAGATTCTAGAACATGAACCTCATACTTAGATTACTCATAAAATTGGCTCCAAAACTGAATACTGTAGTTAGGTAAAATTCCATATCCATAAAATAAGAATAGCAGATGAAAAGGAGAACTATTTTATTACAACTTACCATTTAGACAGCAGTTCTCCCCACGTTTCAAGAATTTTTTCTGCACATTCTTTGGATACATCACCAGATCCACTCAAGAGAGGTTCATCATTATCTTTAATAAACAGAACACACAAAAAAGGATAACAGAGGTGGCTATGCTAGCCAGAAGAATGACATGGAAACCTAACAGTCAAACTGGAAAGATTTTATTGGGAGCACAGTGTCATAATTTCTCTTTTAGTATACAGGTATAAATACAAAGAAAATAAAAAACGGTCCTAGGTGGAATGTTGTTGTAATCTTTTTAATTCTCTTTTGCTTTCCATATAGGTCCATATTATGTCAATGGCAGAAAAGAGCCATTTAATTATAAAATGAGAGAACTCAAAATGTGGTATGTTCTCTCACCTACTCCAAAGCAAATAGCTTTATGCATGAAAATATACAGCAGTCTTTTGTATAACAGTTAATAAAATTACAAACCATGTAGGAAACCAAAATAGGAAAGTAGAGAATATCTGAATAAATTATGATACATGTTTACAATGTAAATGCATGTTGACATTTGTTTACATAATGATCTGGTAAAATACCACATAAAATAAAAATATCAAGAGCTAAATCTTCATCATAATCTAATCTATATTAAAAAATAGAAAACAGTCTGGAATGAACTACGGCAAGACATTAACAATTACTGACTCTGAATGATGGAGTTATGATTATTCCTTTCCTCCTTCATGTTTTTTTGAAATTCTAAATTTTCTACAATGGCATAGATTACTTTATAATAGAAAGCACAAAAATATTAAAAAGGACCAAAATGAATCATTTCAAACTGAGTTCAAGTAATTAGGAAATGTCAATTCAAAAAAGAATCTAAAGACTGTAAGACATGAAGACAGTGAAGAAAATGACAATGATAAAGGTGTGTGAGAGAAAATTGAAGTGTAATGAAAGTGGGGGCGTATGTGAACTTAGATCTATTTAATCAATCTTCTTTTGTTGGACATTTGGAAAGTTTTCAACTTTTAGCTACAAACAGTATCAGGATGAATATAGCTCATCACCTTTATTGACTATATGCCCAGAAGTGAACTTCCTGGGTTAAAGATGTATGCCTTTAAGGATTTTGAAGCTTACTGACAAACTGCCTTCCGAACAGTTTACCAGTTTACATTTGCACTAACTGGGTGCAACAGTACTTGTCTCCATGTGTCCTCAAACAATGCTGTTTCTAGATTTTTGGGCTTAACCTGCCTGAAAAAGTTTGGATCTTTAACTGCTGATGATTACATCATGAATTTGCACCCTTTTAGATAGTACACCTGAAAGCACAAATTTTAAAGGTTCAGAAATCCAGTATACTTATTACTAAACTTCTTTACATTTTAATGTCTTAAATATTATCACCAATTTTGATAGTGAGACAGGGAAGAGGACAGACTGAATATCAAAGAGTCATCTGCAAATGGAAAAAGAAGGGAGAAAATCTTGAGGACACTAAGATAAACTTCCCCTGTTTCACTATTTTGCCAGAATTGACCCTACTTTCTAAATGCCTTGAGTAATTCTCTACTCCTTAAAATATCAATATAATACAACTCTTTGGGAGACAAAAGCTACAAAAAATGTATTAAAATTTACAAGAGATGACAGTTCCTTCAAGGAGATTAGGAAGACCTACCTTACAAAATTCTCTTTTACTGTTTAAATGTGTTTAGAATGCTGTTTCTGAACACCTCCCCTTTATAACTCCTGGTTTCCTGCCCTGTAAGTACGTATGTCCTGTGGTAAGGAGCCTCTCTAGAGGATTACTGCCATTTCTTTCCAGGGAGCAAACATCACAACAGGACCAAATTCTCTGGTTTGTATGCTGGGCTAGAGAGAACTGAAAGATGCCATGTCTGTAGTCTTCTTCATTTCCGGTTCTCCTGTCATTGGCTTTTCACTGTGGAAATGGATCCCAGGAGGGTTACTCATCCTGCAAACATTTACTGAGCACCCATTATGTATCAGGAATTGAGTTATACACCAGGAAGAAAATGTGGGGGAAAAAAGGACACATTCTCTTCCTTTACAGAGAGCTTGTGTTCTAGTGTTCCCTGATTGTCCCATGGACTGCTTACTGCCATTAGTCCTTATCTTTCCCTAGTTAAGAGTTGTCAGTTGAAGCCCTTTGAACACCTTCAATTATACTGAAAAATGTATGCCTGCTATAGATTAGAACTACGTCTCAGTCTGGATATTATCCATTAGATGGGCCCAAATTTCTTTGTAACTAGTAGATATCCTTTAACATCTATAGTATGGAGATTAGGGTTTCATAATAAATAAGAGCGTCTTGTTGAATTTTTGGTGTTTTTTACGTTGCTGAGTTTGAGAGGAAGAGAATTTTATAAACTTTTATCTGCTCTGCCATCTTAAGCAGTGCTGACCTAGAAGGGAAACTGCAAGTCTCCAGACTACCAGCTATACAGTAGACAAATCTCAAACAATGGGAACAATTTCACCTTTTTCAGCCTGAAAACATGACTTAAATTGGCTCTGCAGGGAGACTCTACATTGTATCTCTGACTTCTCAAAAACAATACATGTGCTTTCTTTGCACCTCAGAATGCTTTCTGTGAACCAAATGCCCAGAGATGATGACAGGATAGAGTTCAGACTCTTAACTCACAGACCTGGATTAAAATCATCCCTGCCAATTTCTAGCTGTTATGACCCTGAGTAAATTCACTTTTCTGAGATTTCCACTTCCTTACGTTCAAAAGAAGGATAATAATAAGTCCTATTTTTCAGGATATTTGTGAGGATTATACGAACAAAGTATTATTTTACTTTACAAATAAAGTATCTATCTACCACATATTAAGCATCTAGTAATTGGTGGCCACTGATGTTACTAATAAATGATCCTAAGTTGACCAGTCACAAAAGGAAAAGTTACAGGGAACAATAAGAATTGGAAAGTCAGACTTTGCTCTAAACTTGAAAAAAGTACATATAATCCTGGATATGTATTTCTTTTAACCCAATCAAACATTCCTGCCACCCTCATACCTGTGTTAATGTAATTTCTTAGCCAGAAATGCCCAAACCATTTATCCCTGAATTCTCCTTGCACTTTAAAAGTGCTAGCTAAAAACTATTCATGATGCCCCACTACATAGCCCACAATGATACATGAATTCTCCTCTACGAATGTCCAGAACACTGCCTGTGAGCCTCACAGAGGCACATGCCTCATATGACCTTCTCTCATAATCAGCTTGTTTCTTACCTTAAAAATAAAGCTCTGGTACAAAACAATAATTTGGAAAATGTCTCCCAAACTTTCACTTTTCCTGTGCTCTTTCACTCCATTTCTCACTTACATACAGTATCTTTTCACAGAGATTGACAGACTGACAAATTAGTTCAGATATAACCATGAAAAATAAGAGAAGAAAAAAGAACTGGCTGATTCCTAATGTGTATCAGTGTAGAAATCCAGTAATGTATACATCAGTTGAGGTGGGAATATTTATTTAGGTAGAAACTATGTCAATTTGATCTAAAAAGGTGCTGTTTTAATACACTAAGCTGGCATAGAATGATTCTTTAAAAATAAAAGCACTAATTATAAATCTTACTTTTTATAACTTGATTACAATTATCTTAAAGAAAGTTCTACATTAACCATTTTTAATTTACCATAGTCCTTTGCATATTTACTGAAAGAATTCAAAATACTTTGTCACATTATCAATTCCCTAATAAAGTTATAATGGTCTGCATGGCCCACCACCCTAAAATAGGAATTAAGCTCTCCCTATGAGTTACCTTCCTCTTCATCATCTTCTGGAGGAGAAGGGATTATTGAGCTCTGAGAACCAGACTGTGGCAGGCGGACTGAGGGACTGGCTGTAGTTTTCCTCCTCTCTCTTTCTGATTCACTTTCCAAGCATACAACTTCGTATAAAGTGTCACTATTGTTCTTTCTCTCCTTTTGCTTTATCTTGAAGATGAAAAAATATTATATATTAGGTGATAAAATTCTTTATTTTTCAACTGAGTACTAGTTCTGATTTCATACAGAATGAGAATAAAAAGATACTACTTTGAATATCTGAACTAAATGTAACCTTTTCTAAATAGAAGAATAAATGCTTAGATTTAAAACCCTTATGAAAATAAGATATTTACTGAGCAGGACTCTAGCTTTGCAATTTTATTTCTGGTATTCAGATTGTATCATCAAATATCCAACTACCAATATTTAGTAAGTGTGAACTAAAAAGTTAACCATTCTGTAGCTTCCAAGTTACTTTAGAGTGTCATTCAAGATTTCCTATATAAAACTATACACAAAGAAAATGTTTGAAAGTATTCTAAAACATAAAGCTTAGGACTAGAAAGTTCTCTTAACCACCTCCCTGCCCACAAATCCTTTAGCTTAATTTTAACAGTACAGAGAACTTTTCTTCAATTAAAAGCTACAAGGGGTGGGAGGAGAGGCAAGTGACAGAAAAGAGATTAACAGAATCTATAAAAAACTTGAAACTCAAATTGTTTTGTATTTTAGGTTTATTTCGAAGAAAACACATAATAGTTTAAATTGACCTAAATTAAAAACTAAGAATAGGGAATATAAAACTTTACCAGAATAGTATTTAAATACATTAACATTCCATATTGCAGCCAGTTTCAGGAGGAGAAAAAAAGTGAAATATACAGCAGAAGGAAAAGGCAGAACTGTAGGAAAAGATACAGAGACAACTAGGAAGGTGGTAACACCAAAGAGAAAGACATACAGGCATAAAGTAAAAATATAGAAGGCGGGGGGGGGGTGGGGGCAATAAGAGGTTCATTAGGTACAGAAATACCAGGCGGAGCTGATTTTATGATCTTAATGATCATTTGAGTTCTTAAGAAAAATTACCCCAATCCTGAAAGGCAAAGATAGTGGCAACATGTCCTTTCAGTATCATCCTAAGGCACTATTTAATACAGTAGTAAGTAAACTTTTCTGTAAAGGGCCAAAAAGCAAGTATCTTGGGCTATGTGGGCCCCTGCTGCAGCTACTCTGCCACTGTGGTGCGAAAGCAGTCACAGACAGTAAGTGAATGTGGCTGTGTTCCAGAAAACCTTTATAAAAACAAGCACCACGCCAGATCTGACGCACAGATCCAGATTCACCAACTTTTTTATTAACATGTCCACTCAAGGGCTGTTTAATTTTCTAAATGAATAAATGATTTTAACTTAACTACTTACTATTAATTAAGGACCCTGACTCTGTGAAGTTACATATTAATCTGGAGGATATGCAAATGATTTCTGTCCAATAGAAAAGACAACCCAAAGGTTACCTATAAGATATCCACCAGTTTTGTTTCTAACTAGCACTCTTGTTCTAACATCCTTTTTTTTTTTTTTTTTGTAAAGAAAGGACTATTTAAACTTGCATTCCTCAAATACTTAGAACGAGCTTCACCATCTTACTGGTTCCCTCACTACTTAATGCATTAAATTAAAACCTCTGACATGTTCATTTCTAAATTTGTAACTATGATTTTTAACTTTCAAATATTATACTTTGATAGGGAACAGGATTTACTTCTTTTGTTTTGTTATAAATTACTCTCTGAAACATTAGTTAACTGCTATCTGCAACAGTTCAAAGATCAACAATAGCTCTTTATCTTCAAAAAATTTTTCTCAAAAACTATATAAACATAATAAACACTGTAGTTCACCTAGAAACTCTCTGTGAGTAACAGTGATCAGAGTACTATTACTTTTTGAGTCAGATAAATATAAAGTCAAGAAGTAGACCACACCTGTAAGCCAAGAACCCCAGCTATTAAAAATGTTCATTGTTGAAGCTGAGTAAAAGTACATGGGGGTGAATTATACTACTCTTTTTATTTCTGTGTGCACTTGAATTTTCTATAATAAAAAGCTTTTAGAAAGCACTCTTAAAATACAAAAAGTAGATGGGAATAAATGGAAAGACATCACATATTCTTGGAAAAAAATGACTCTATATTGATATAAAGATGTCAATTCTCCCCAATAAAAATACCAATAATTTTCTTCCAGAGCTACACAGGTTGAATATAAAGCTTATATGAAAAATGAACAATTAAGAATATCTAGCAAAACCCACAAAAGAACAGTTGAGTAAGTAAGCCTTATCAGATAAAAAAATATATTTTAAAGTCTACATAATTAAAACACTGATATTAGTGAACACATAACATAAAGACCCATGAAAAAGAATATAAAAACATATAAAAACCAGAAATAGATCTACGAAAATCTGACATATGATAAAGGTGGCATCTTAAATACTGGGGGAGAAGTTAGGCTTTTCAGTGAATGATGTTGGGACACTTTTGGGGACAAGAGAATGGCCATTCGGAAAAGATTAAATCAGTACCGATCTGGAAGAAAATACTAATGAATCAATGATCTAAATAAAAGTAGTCAAATGAAACCATATAAATAATAAAAGAAAATGTATAAAGTCCTTTATTACCAGGGACTAGGGAAAGCATTTCTAATTATGATCCCAAATCCAAAAGCTTTAAAGGAAAAATGTGATAAACTCAAGTATATAAAAAGAAATTGTGTGGTAAAAAAGCCCTAACACTCACCACAATTTAGGTCAAAAGACAAGTGACAAACCAAGAGAAATATTTGCAAATTATATCTCAAAGGGTTATTATGATCTCTTCAAATACATAAAAAGCCTCTAAAAATTGAGAAGAAAAGGCCAAAACCAAAGAGCAAAAAAGATGGAGACAACCCACAGAAAAGGAAAGGAAAATCACCCTTGTATATATTAAAAAAAAAAAAAGCTTGCTTTCATTCATCAGAGGATAAATTAAAACTACCATCAGATCCTTATGTTTGATAACACACTCTGACAAGCCTGTGGAGAAATTCTTTAGATTTAAGTGTTTTTTCCCCTTTCCTCTGTCTCACTGAGGTTCCACCATCCCTCTTAATAAAAATAGCTAAAATGTATGAAGAACATACTATATACCAGGAACTACTCCAAATGTGCTGTACAGTTTCTCACATAATGTCACAATAACACTATGAGAAAGATTCTACTGCTGTCATTTTATAGCTGAGTAAATCAAGGCTCAGGGAGTTGAAGGAATTTGCTCCAAGTCATAATAAAGCCAGTCAACGGTAAGATCTCTGTACTCTGAGTCAAAAGCCAAGTTCTAGATAACCCTATTCTAATCCTTTGTTCCTGCCACAGGGAAGAGATGGAAGAACAGTCCTAAGACCCAAGTTTACTTTTTACCTCTTAATGTGACACTGAAAAGAAATCTCTAATCCTGTCTGCTTGCTACCATTTTCTAACTATAACCAAAAGGGCTAACTTGGAAACACTGGAACTAAAATATTTACTGCTATAGAAAAGTATATTCAAGTAAATCCACATACAACATTATAATCTTATATAATGGAATTTCAAAGTTACATGCAAAGAAAATCAATTTAAAATATTTATTTAGAACTATTATGTGCTAGTTACTTGGGATAAATCAGTGAACGAGTCAGATTAGGAATACTGCCTTAGTAGAGGTTTCTAATATGGAAAATAAGTAATAAATAAAATAAAAAGAAGTATATTTTGTGGTATACTGGAAGCTAATACCCTTGTGAAAAAAAAAAAAAAAGAAAGAAAAATGTATGATTGTGGAGGGAAACAGCATCAGTGGATAACTGGGCAAACTGCAGTGTTAAATGGAGTAGTTATGAGTTGCTAGGAAGTAAATCTGAGCAAAAACCTGAAGATGATGAGGACTGGAAGGAGGTGAATAATAGCACGTGGGATCCAGGGAAAGAGCATTCTAGGCAGAATAACAGCAAAGCCCCTAAGATCACGTTTAGAGCAGAGGAAGCTAGCAAGAAGTAACAGCACGAGAGGAATTAGTCTGTGATGTAATAGGCATCAGATCATATAGTGTCTTACAAACCCACTATAAAGACTTAGGATATTATGGAGTAAAATAGGGTTAAAGGATTTTGAGCAGAAAAATGATGTGATCTGACATTAGGCTGCTGTAATGAGGATATATCAAAAAGTGACAAAACAGAAATAGGGAGATGAGTGAAAAGGCTTGTGCAATAATCCAGCTAAAAACAATGATTCAGTTGAGGTTAACATAACCTAGGTGGTAAGAAATGGTCATATTCTAAAATTTTTTTTTCGGGGGGGAGGGTATGATTATTTATTTATTTTTAGAGGCAGTAGTAGGGATTGAACCCAGGATCTTGTGCATGCTAAGCACGTTCTCTACCACTTGAGCTATAACCTCCCCCTAGGTATGTTTTTAAAAGTAAACAGAATTTCCTGATAGACTGGATATGGGGTGTGAAAAATAAAAGAGTATAATTCTTGGCCTAAGCAACTATTAGGGGAAGATGCCTATAAACTGATTTAGTAAAAACAGGTAGGTAGAACATTTTAGGGGTAGAGGATGAGACATTTTTGGACATGGTAAATCCGAGACGTCCTGAAAGCTTAGTAAAGGAAGGGTATTTAAGGAGGAGGGAGTAATCACCTACATCAAATGTTGCTGACAGGTCAAATAAGGTGAAGACTCAGACTGACCACTGGATTTAGAAATTTAGGTCACTGTCAAGGAGTTCTGATACAAAGGAAAGCAAAGAAAGGAGCAGAAAGTAGTGGGGCAATGGGGCCAAAAGAAGCTAAAAGAACGAAACAGAAATTTCATTTTCTGCCCACCACAGGAAAGACAGAGTATGGAGTTTGACTTTGACCAAATTAACTGACTTTTTTTTTTTTTTAACTTACTCAGAAGACTGTAACAGAGTCTCTGGAATCTATCATTAAAAATGCCTAATATATAATCCCATATTACTAGACCAAGAAACATGAAAATGTGACTCACCAGACATCAGATTTAGCAGTTAAGGATTTTAAAAGTGGCAATATTGCAATAATGCTCAAGAATATAAAAGGTCTGCTTAAAATAAAAGGTTAAAGAGGCAATCTCATAAGAAACAAACTATTAAAAAAAAAAAGAACCAAATGGACATTATAGGAAAAAAAAAATACAAGATCTGAAATTTTAAAAAAATTTATTGAATGGAGTTAACAACAGACTGAAGATGACAAAAGAGTGAAGTGAATTTTAAGATACATCAATAGAGAGTATTCTATCTGAAAAAAAAAACAAAAAATATTTGAAAAAATAAACAGAGCCTCAGAGATCTGTAAGACAGTATCAAAAGGTCTGAAATACATATAACTGGAATCTCTTAGGAGAAAGAAGAGAGATGGGGCAGGGAAAAAAGTTGAGAGAGATAATAACGGGTCAGAATTTCCCCAAAAAGGATAAAAGAAATAAAAACATAAATTTAAAAATTCATGAAGCCCAGCAAATCCCAAAAAGAAAAAAACAAAAACAAAAACACATGTAAGCATATAATAGTTAAAGGTCTGAAAATCAAAGATAAAAAAACAGCCTCAAAGGCAGCCAGAGGAAATGATTCATTACACCGAGGAACAATATAAATGCATTCCAACTTCTCACCAAAAAGAATGAAAACCAGAAGACTGTGGAATGACACCTTGAAGTGCTAAAAGTAAAAAACCATCAACCCAGAATCCTATATCGAGTGAAATATCCTATAGGAATAAAAGTGAAATAAAGACATTTTCAGATAAAGATATCTAAGAGTTATGTCTTTAGTAGATCTGCACTAAAAGAAATTCTAAAAGAAGTTCTCTGGGTTAAAAATGATACCAGACAAAAACCTGGTTCTTCAGGAAGAAATGAAGAGCAAAAACAATGACACCATATGTGGGTAAAAATAAAAGACAATTTCTCTTAATATGTTTAACATACATGTGGACTGTTTAAAGCTTGGGTTAGTGATAAATTGATAGCTTGGGTTAATGATAAATCAGCCACAGAAGTAATTTCTCCTATTCCCCTTTTATATTTATTAAAAAAAATACAGTACCTGTTTTAGTTTCAAAAAGAAATTTTCAGTAGTACTACGTTTGCTGAAGGGCCAGAATAATCTTTCATTAGGTGAACAAACACGGACTTTTGTCTCCAAGAGAAAGCGAACAGGCTCCTGTACTTCTGTTATTACCAGATCAACAGCTGTGGTCATAAACAGCACTTTATCTACAGAGAGAGAAAGGACAAGCAAATTTAAAAACTGAAAATGTATTTGCTCACATGATGACTGTAAAAGTAATTACTTCTATTACAAACTTCCAAGATACCTTAAGGTAATCCATCAATTAAACAAAAAATTTTAAATCACTATTTAGAATTTTTTTCTTCTGTATTGAGAATTCTTTTCTTGGGTGGACTCCTTGAAGTGGCATTAGTTAAGTGACAGCAGTATGCACTTCAAAAGCTTATGAAATGTACTGTCAGATTGGTTTGCAAAAGTGGCACATGCCTTCTTTATGACTCTCTCATCAACACTGGGAATTCATAACTTTTCAATCTTGGTTAATAATGGTAAATCTCTGTTTACATCCTTTATACATGTATCTATAGTGCTCTGAATAACAAGAAAAAATGAAGAGGAAAAAAGAAATGCTCATTAAGAGGCATTAGTCAAGAAAATAATGTTACATTTTCAGGATAGGATATTATGCAGCCATTAAATGACATTCAGGAAGAGTATGAAATATCCTGAAAAAGGCTGTTTATGCACAGCATATCTGAAAAAGCTATGTATGAAACTGGTCACAGTGGTGCCCTTTAGGATGGGGTGCTGGGAACTGTGGTAGATGTTTCCTTTCCCTATATATCCTTTGAAGATTTAACTATATGTGCATATACTATCTCTCCACAAAAATAAATAATATTCAAAGTCTATAATTAAATAAGTACATAAATAGAATAGGAAGCAGGAAAAGGAAAAATGAAGAGAAGAGAGGGAGGGAAAAATATTTTATTTACAGTTCAAATTTAATAATAAACTCAAAGAACTATTTAAATTCCTTGGCTTCATCGGAATTATGTAAACACTATTTGTCAAATAAGCGGTCCTAAGACTTGGATATCTTTTTGGGACTGAAATTTCTGTTAATAACGTCAGCAATCTGCATTACCTTTAGGAGTTTCTTCATTTACAACTTGAAAATGTGGGGATTTTGGATTCCAGCTCCCAGTAATAACATAAGACTTTCCATCTGAACTTTTGCCCATAGATTCCTAAAGAAAAGAGTAAAAACAACATTAATGCCGAAGTAAGTAAACAAGCGCTAACCCCCATTCTGCTGCTTTTAAAAAACAGGTGTTGCAAAAATATGAGAACATGAAAGAGGATCATATATATATATATATATATATATATATATATATATAGAGAGAGAGAGAGAGAGAGAGAGAGAGAGAGAGATACATATAAAACAAAAGTTAGGAGTATTTATGAATGATTACAGTCAAAATTAAAGATGTGTCATTATTTACACTACTGCTGCCGAGAAATCATATATAAAGAAAATGCTTGCAAATCATATCAACTTGTGTAAACATTAGGGAAATTATTATCTAAACCTATGTTGAACTCTTCCGTCAAGTGAACAATTCCTACAAAAGTTTTAGTTTTGAAAATAAAGATTTTCATATGATAGCAAAAATACTAATACCACCTACTTTAACAAAGCTCATGATAGTTTGCAAATAATTCTCTTACAAATTGTCTCCTTTGTTTGCCACATCAACCCTACACGAAAAATAAGAATTATTCATTATTACACAGTCAAGAAACTGAGGCTGAGACTAAGTAGGTCTAAGGTCAGACTAGTAAATAGCAAGTCAGAAATAAGGAAATTCCCTTATCTTTGTTTACTGCTTCATTAATGCGCTTTAACATTAGATTCAGTGCAACGACGTTTATAGACGAAAAACAATATATAAATTAAAAAAAAAAAAAAAAAAGCCATCCTTACCAAATCTAACAAGTGCATATCACTATTTCGTACATCTTTTCCAGGGCTAAGGAGAAGGCCAAAACACCTGCAAAAAAAAAATAATAAGAATTTGGAAAAACGATGACAGAAAAAAGATGTTTAGGTCACTTAAAAAAAAATTCTTAATGATGGAAAAAAGCATACATTAAAATTATCAATAAATTAGCATTACCAAAATCATCCTTATTTCTTTACTCAAGAGAAATAAATTGCTTGCCTTTTATTATCACACAGTTGAAGTCAACATATTAGCTGAAGATTTGTAAGAGATAATTCAAAATGAATGAAGTATTCACTTCAATGCCCAAAAGAATTCCCTAGGGAACAAAGTATTTTGCAAATACATTTTGAATACAGTATATGGCTGCTTCACTAGATTGACAAAAAATAACATTTAAGCTAAACTAACTAAAGATGTTTACCTTTCAATGGCAAGTTCCTTATTCGTTGTCTGTTGCACATAGATGACAATCTTCTTATCAATTCCTTGGCGGAGTTTAAAGCATTGTCTGTCTTTATCTTTAGGAACTGCACTGTAGAAAAACATGTTCATTAATTTTGCAAAGTATTTTCTTGTGACATCTACCAGAACAATTCTTGTTATGATGTGACAATCAGGTACAGAAAAGAGTCGTTTTCTATGCTTGATTTTCAAATCATAACAGATATTTAAAAATCATCACTTGCCTCTTGATGTAAAAAATATCATTATTACTGTATGTAATCCACTAAACCATTACATAAACCATTTATAAAAGCTACAAAACCACTCTTACGCCCCCTAAAATGTGGCTTTAGTTTTTCCTTTTCTTTTGATGTGAAAATTAAATTAGGTATTTATAAAGCACCTAGGCACTCAAAAAATGTTATTTTTCCTTTCTATTTAGCCACTGGCTTTTTACAAATATATTACTGTTGACTGATCTGTTTAAATATATAATGAATAGAAGATAATTACAGATCCTTTGAATTTCAAAACAAGATACCTTAAAAAAAATAATAGAGATGAGGAAGATATGACCAAGAGTAAGCTATTGCCTAATACTTCCCTTAGTCAGTGATAAGTTTATTTGTAAACCTGGGTAATAACTATAAAAATAACACTCATGATACAGTTAAACATCAGCTTAAGAAAAAAGTTGAAAATATTCTTATAATGACAGTTGACCAAAATAATCCTCTAGTCTCCCACTTTCTCTAGCTCCTTTATTCTCAAAGGCTTATGGAAATCAGCCAATATACAGCAAATCAATACTGTGCCTTATTATCGTACAACTTTTAAGATAATGGCAACAGAACCATTAGGAGATACTATAAAAGGCTACATGAGAGCTCTGAGCATCTACTCAAACTAAAAAGTAGCTCTGAAGAAATAAAATTAGTTTGAAGCCCATCTGCACTAACACACTAGTAACCAATTCAAGATCATGTTATGATGCTGAGATCAGAAAATCAAAGAATCTTAGCAACAGAGTCTAGAAATGACAAACATGTACAAAGAAAAACTTCTGCACACCAAACTGTTAAATATTTGTGGCTGACAAAATTTTCACCTACAAGGATATGGACAGGTCTCAATTTTCAATTTGTATCAGATACACTAGTGTCTCTGCTCTGTGAAAGTTTAAATATAAATAAATATCTCATCTCTCATCAGTATTTAAAATAACAATGGATATAAAGTTATCTCTGAGACTGAACGGCAAGGGAAAGCTACATTAATAAGAATTATCCTGAAGAATGTAAGCAACGGAAGTTCACTTCACTGAAGTCAAGGGGTCTGGATTATATTTCTGGTCTTAACACTGTATCACTGAACGGATTCAACCAAGTAATTTTACATTTAATTCCTATTATATGAATTAAGAAACTGAGGTCCAGGCTTATTTTCCCTGGGTTTCTTTACCTTTAAAGCAAGAATATCAAATGGGGTACTTAGTAGATTAAATCAACCAGAAATGGTATACATGAAAATGGTCCATCTTCCTAAAGGCTAAACTGAAAGGCAGGTTTCTAAGTTTAATAAAGTAAGAATTATACTTTTTCAGAAATGAAAAGAAGAGCATTAATTCTTATCACAGCACTTTGTCTATACTTATGTTACAGTAAAACCACAATCTAGCTTGTGCTATGGTTAATTATATATACAATGTATTTCTTAAAAAGGGGGTAAGTCATATGGGTATTGTATTTTTTAATGTATAACTGATATATTAGTTTAAGGTATACACCCTAATGATTTGATATTTGTAATATATTGAAAAATGCATCATATTTTAACCATTCTACACTCTGGTTTACATTTAATTTCTACTTTTTAACTTTGCTATTATAGTATTAAGGGGAGTGTTCATGTTGATTAACTCTTTGGACACCTGAATGATTATTTCTGTAGATTAATTCCTAGACATATTATAGAATCACTGGATAAAAGGAAATGCATTTGAAAAGTTCAAATCTGACTAAGAAAGGCATACTGGTCAAAGATTTCATCCTTATATTAGGTTACACAACACTATTGTCTGCTGTAAACTACAAATTCAGTGAAACAATGCAACAAAAAGATAACATAGCCCTAACAAATGTGAAAAGCAAATCTGATCATCCAAGGGGTTTTCTCCTTGGTATGCGGGTGAAAAGAACAGGGATATTTGTGATAGTCATCTTTCTACCATGAATATGCCTAATCTCAGGAAGAAAAACTATCCCAGAGCTTCTCTTCTGAGAGATCTTACAAATCTTTCCTATTCATAATTGGAATTTATAAACAATCTACATAAATATCTTCAAAAAAAGGGAAAAAACAGTTTAAACAAACTTTTGTTTCTTAAAAAGGCAAAAATTATTACGAAGTTTACAGATTATAATTTCTACTTCTCAGGACAGGAATGTACATTGCAGAAAGCACCATTTTGCAGTGTTGCTCTGAGAACAGAAATGTAGCTAATAAGAAAGCATAGAGCACTCTGCCTCATACTTTACTGTACAAATCAAAGTTGAAGCTGCACGGTACACTAAACTGGCCAGCAGATGGCATGACAATTCCAAAGTCTTTGAAGGGAGAGCAATGGTTATCAGTTTTTCAAACAAATGAACCAATCATTGTGCTTCTCAATTTAAAAGCAAAATATATTAGAAATCACTCATATTTTGATATAATTTCATTTTATACATTTTATGAGGTAGTCAGGGAGGAAACAGACTTCTATATGCAACTATCAATTATGATCCCAAGAAGCACCCATTTTGTGGTATGAGCTATGAAGACAAAAAAAGTCAATCATCTAACAAAGTATTTTAAAGTTAGAAAGGATTTTAGAGTCTAACCACCTCATTTAACAAATAAGGAAACTACTGTCAGGAGATGTAAAGAAATGTGGGAAAAGGTCACACTGTTAATGGTAGCAATAAATAAACTAAACCTAAGTTAACTCCTATTCCAGGGTTATTTTCACTATTCAAAGAATCGTTTTACTTAAAAACCAAAACTACTTATTTCTGACTATATATGCAAGGTTAGATTTCAGGCAAATACCTCATTTCTCCCCTTCCAATGTGTTCAGATAAACCTTAATGGTAAAACTTGATTTCAACAGCCTTAAGATCTTTAGATTATTAGAACAAATCAACCAACCAACCAAAAACAAAACAAAACACACACAAAAAAACTCTGGTAAAACAAATCTAGTTAAAAATTCAGCTGATGTAGCTTGTTACTATTTCGTATCAGCAGTGAGCCAGTTACTCTGAGTCTGACTAAAAGAATATAGTAACATGACATATTTTTCCACTTGAAAGAATTCTTTTATTGTTTAAAATCCTTTACACTGCTTCTCTGCAAATTTGTCTATTTCTTTTCCCTTATCACTTACATTAAAAAAAATCTACCTATAAAAGCAATCACTTTATAATACAGAAGTTACATAATCTGACCTAGAATTTCCTAGATACTATAGCATGTTAATACAAACTCAAATAAAAAGAGTAAAATAAGATGCCCTACCTAAAATAACCTTTACCATCATCTTCTTTTATTTCTAATGACACAGAGAAGGTAAAGATGTCACTGTCAGGAGTCTGGGGTGCAGCAGTTGCAGAAAGTGGGGTCTGCTTGGCAGAGCGACGGAAGGCAGTGGCAAAACTGTAAAGTATCCGGCTCACCTACAACCAGACATGTTAGGAAATGGGCTGTTATCACAAGAAATAAATACTTTTGTTAAGGCTGAAGGTGACCTACTTTGTCTTTCCCCTCTTGATTTCTTTTGATAAATTATCTAATTTGTTAGAGCTATAGAGCAAGTAATACTAAAAACGGACAGGACAAAAAGATTTTAAAAAAGAAAATGACTATAAACACTAGAAACCCGAATGAAAAGTGATTTCCAAAATTGTTAGAAACTATCTGAATATGTTTATTATATATATATTAAAAAAATCCTACAAGTTTAGCTCTAAAAGGACAGTTTGCAAATGTGACATTGCTGGAACCACGATGCCTATCTAACCCAATCAAGCAGCAGCCAACTGGTCCTCCCTGACACTCTTAGCAACAACAAGGTTCTGGTTACCCAAACTTTCAGTTTATTCATATTTTAGCCCATCAAGCTGGAATAAATAAAACAGTAGCAGAAAATTTCATTTGGCTTATAAGTGACCATAATAAACACTGTAATCATTTCAACATAGTGAAGGCACAGATGAAGTTTCATTTGCAGACAGTTTCCTTTTAGGTACTTACAGCTTCTTGTATTTCGCACCGGAAAACATGTATTCTGAAAAGCTCTGCATTGTAATGACTTTCAGTGAAAGCAAAACAGTCACTCTCAGGAGTTCCATCATGCCCTCTGACACAGAAGAGAATTTTGTAGATAGGGTAGTTTGCTATTTCAGTGTTTGTCTGTGGATCTAAGAGTCTGTTCAGAAAAAAGATACAAAGAGATTAGAGGGATTGTGAACTATTTTCACTATATCCACATTATGATTCAAGATTCATCTTTCTAGCAAGAAGATCATACAAAACATTTTTGGTATGCTAATCATAATAATCTTAAATCTTGATAAGTAAGTTGTAAGTAGATCCTTAAAAGTTATTGATTACATAATTCCACAGTACTAAAAACCACATAACCCCATGTTTTAGGGAAGCAATCAGGAAGGCATGAATAACATCAATAAGTGTATTTTTTTTCACACAGTTTCTAACTAAATAAAGATTAGCGGGTAAATCAGACTACCAAAATAAACCATTAAAGCTGTGCTGCTCATTATCTGCTAAAAGAATTAACTAATTTGCTTTACTTTAAAAACAAAAAAACTGCTTTCTCAGAGTGAAGGACGTTCTTTTGATTCATGGCAAATAAGGGAGAGAGACTACACAAAATGTTAATATCTAAAAAATAAAAAATCATTAATGAAATCAAAAGAATGCCATTCATTGAAAATCAAAGAGATATTCATTCAAAAATATATTAATTCAACAAATATTTATTTGATACCTACAACATCCCAGGTTCTATTCTGGGCAAAGAGGATACAACTACGAAAGAATGAAAAGGAATTATGCAATTTCAACACTAAATGAGCAGGGCTATTGATGGCGAAAGTCCAGGGGATAATGGAAATACTTAAGAAGACCTAACTTCAAGTTCAAAGGCATTTTGATAAAAACTCTGAAAATATGAGGCAACTAGTTTTCTCATGTCTTTATAGAATTAAAATATGTTAGAACAAAGTGTAATTTCAGCTGTGGGAATGACTCTTGACTAAGAAACATACAGAAATGAGTACTAAACAAATTTTATTGAAAGTTTCACATTAATGAATACAGTAAAAATTAGTATTTGTGAGTGTGTGAAATAGTTTTTAAAATACTCAAGAGAAGAATTACATAGGCAGATAATTGGAATATTAATTAACTTACTGCTATCCCCACACAGTTACAACTTTACTACCATAAAAATCCAAAATGCTTGATGTTAGAGAAATATATTCTCATACACTGTTGATAAAAGTACAAACTAGGTCAATATTTCTAGATGGCTATTTGCCAATGTATGAAAAGCAATAAAATTGGACAAACGTTTGACCTAAAAAGTCTACATATAGGAATTCTGATCCTCAGAAAATTTAAGAATGTATAAAAATTTAGCTCGAAAATAATATTTATAAGAAAATCTATGTTAAGTGCTTATGTGCCCATATGACCAAAGTTTAATATCAGCTATTATTATTAGCACTTTTCCCATTAAAAAAATTTAAATGTGTAACATAAGAGATTGTTATTTCTGAATAATCCATCATATGCCATCATAAGTCAAATTTTTAATCATATTTATTGATATGGAAAGAGACTTACGATATAACAAAACTATGTGAAGAGAGCATGTTACAAAAGGGTATGTATTATAAAATTCCATTTTTGTTAAAAATGTTGATTCTAACAATTTAATAATTATACTTGCATATATACATACGTAATACACATATACACAAATACACACACATACAAATACACAATGAGGGTCCTGATAAACCAAGATGTTAGCTGTGTTTACCAATGGGAAAGTAGAAGAGTATTTTGCTAAATTTTTGCTTGTTTGTGTCTTCTGATTTTTCAGAAATAGGTGTGTATTTTTCATAATTAAAAAAGTTATTTTAATTTAGTTGTGTTCATCTCATTATTTAGAGTTCTGTACTTAGCTAGCTCATATATAGACATCTGATTGGCTACCTTTATTGTTATTTGTTTCAGTTAGTATAAATAATAGCCATTTCTAGAGACTTTTCTGGGCCTCAATTTCCTCATCTTAAAAATTTAGGAACTGTACTGGAATAGTTAATATTTACCAACAGGTTTTTCTAATTTCCAAAATCAGCATGAAATTCCTATTGAACTAACGTGTCAAGCTAGTATTTGTACTGGGGGAAACCAGAAGATATAAATTAATTAGTTAGGTCAACATATTTCAATAATCTCCAAAACATTTAAATTTCTAATGTGCTACACACAATTGGGATGGGGAAGAGTATAAAAAACTGTTCATATGAGTGACCATTTTTCATAAAGGTCACAATCCTTGAAAGATATAACTAAGTGCCAGATGAATTAAACATCACGTGAATAAAATAATTATGTGTTTTGTTCACTATTGCATCTTTCTAAAACTATAGGTCATAAATGTGATCAAATGTTACAAACATTTCACAAAGCTGGTCTTACCTCACAGTTCCTTCAGAAACATTCGGCACCGATAAGGTTACATCGAGGGATATCTGACACTGGCCCCTTAAGATGGACATCATCCTTAAGGCTTCCACTTCACTCCTGGGAGCATTTACTGAGGCACAGCCTAAATAAGTTAGTTTGCTGAAAACTACACTGTCCTCATCGGCCACTGGTGTGAATGGACTTGACCCCTCAGAATCTGAAACAAACAATTAGAGGTGATTTTCATTTTGATACTTTATTGACATGCATGTCAATAAAAATTGACAAGTTACATTTAGGTTCTAAAATTAAATACTAAAGAGATAGCAAGCCACTGGCTCAGAAGAAATACCCATTAAAGCCAGAAATCTCACACGAGAACTCTGTCATCAACACTAAAATTTTTAAGTATGGCTGTAGTGTCAATTCCAAATCTAAAAGGTAACCTGAGATTCAGATCTCATTTACCTTTCAGACTCTTCTAATTTGTTCTGACTTTTGATTTACATTCAGGTCAAAGATACAGTTAGTATTTTATTATCCTGAAAAATCCTGTCTCTTCTTTCTAATCTGCACTGTGTAATTATTTCTCTCATTCATCATTTTAGCTACTTTATCATCTTTTCTCAATCCCCTTGCTTTCCCTTTCCCAATAAACATCTACAGTTTTAACACCTTTTCCTCAATGAACCTTTATAATTGCTCTTTTCCTCCTTCCTTGCTATGTCTTTCAGCTCCCTTTTCTGACTTGGCAACTATTCCCACAGAGTTATACAGGCCTGGAGCAAACATCTCTTCACCAAGCATTATTCCTCCATTTCTCTAAAACTGTATTCAAATTCCTTCTTTCCTGAAAAAAAATCTTTAAACATTCTGAAGTAAGACTCCCTCAATGTCATATAACTACTGTTTCTCTTTCTTTGGTATAAATGACATACATTTAAAGGGAAATCAGAATGGTACACACTCCTCTCACATCCCCCTAACCCTCACATCCCCCTAAATCTAGAATCTAAAGATTCTAGAGAACATGATAACGTTTTTACTTGCTCCGAATCAAACCTAGTACAGAGTGGACACTCAAATATTAAAAACAATAACCTTCAGTTACGCAAGCAATGCAGCAATCCTAAATCCTAACCTCCTTGTCCAGGTTTCACTGGCAGGCTCAACTCTGGTTTTTGGAGACCTACTAATGGCACAGGGTTAATGGTGGACGAAGCTGAGAGTTGATTAGAAAGAGGCCCATCTCCTTCGCCATCCAGTTGTGACCTCTCCACAAGCTCCTTGTCCCCTGGCTGGTCGTCCATTGGAGGATCCATCAGCACATCTGCTAGCTCTTTTTGCAGCTGCTGCTCACTTCCATTCCCTATAATCTAAGGGTCACAAATATACACAGTCAACAAAGTGAGAGAGGCCAGTACTGATTAAAATGGGTCCGCATTCTAGAGAAAGTCATCAGCAATTCTTTTGATACATAGATATTTTCTCAGTGTTTTTAAAAAATTGAAAAAATCAAGATCTGCAATAAATAAGAGCTGCAGCTGCTCTCTTAATTAATGAAAAAGTGTATAGCGAATTTGAGACCAATACCCAGAAATATATGTAATAGTCTGTCAACACTATTAAAAGTTTTCTACAGTGTCCTAAACTACCACCAACTAAAATATTTGTAATTTTACTTGCCTGGTGAGAAGCAAAACTTGTTTTGAGGAGAAGCTTCTCTTATCCATAGGGAAAAGGGAAAAATGTGTTTGTTTCCAAAAATGATCAATAGAAACATACTATTATTAAGTAATAAATAAAGTAATAAAATAAAGTAATAAACATATTATTAAGCAATAAATCTTCACATATACTTTAACACCCTTGCTGTAAGTAATCTCCTTTATTTCTGAAGACTTCCCTGACATAAACAGGTTCTTAAAGTTCTGAGACACTTGAACAAAGGTGGAGAGATGCATGTATAAAATAGCCCTGAGGAATAGAAGCACTCCATTTCAACAGTGGTGAGCATTCTTCCAGAGTCATGATGGTTTATTATTAGTTGCTCAACAAGGAAGTAAACAAAAGTACAATCAAGTGGAAACTGCCCAATGCTAAGGAAAACCACAAGTGACAAAATCCAGTATTGTCCCTAAATGCTTATTCAAGAAGCACTACAAAAATTAACAAAAGAATTAATTTAGGAAAAGAGGGACTGATTTAGGAGGATTTCTCAAGGCTGAAACCTGACAAAAATTTAAAATGGGTGGGGGCTATGAAATTGTTAAAGAGAATGAAGTCTTCCCAGTAAAATTAGGACAGAAGTTAGGAAGCAAAATGCCAGTAACAGAGGAGAGGTAATTCTGGACTACCAATAAACCCAGTTCAAACATCTTTTATAACTGTAACACTCAAGTCCCTTTGGCTATAAATTATGATTGAGAAATAAACAGTTTAAGCCTTCTTTGCTGACATTTTCTCAAGGAAATTCTAACATGTCAGCTATTCCTGACTTGGAATAAGGGCCAGACAGGAGTTCAGTCTCTTGGCTTTAATGACAGCATCTGTTGTTGTGCACTTCCTTTTATATTTACAGTTACTGCTAATGGAACTATAGTTCAGTCAAGTAATTTTTGACTCTTTGATAGGCCTGATCCCACACATCCACAAGTGCGATCCAATTTTTTTCAGTTCTGTTTTCAAAAGTTTTTTAAAGCACTTAAAAAAAAACAAGCTAGAGCTTAGTTCCAACTAACCTCTTATTCTTTCAGAACTGGTTAAGAAATATTGTATCACCTACAGCAAATAAAGATAGCATGACTGAACCTAAACTGTTTTCTGAGGGGAAGGATCAATAACATAAGTAGAATAGTAACAGCTTCCTAGAAACAAATGAAGGAAAGGTATTAGACTCCATGTTTAAATGATTAGTAATTGTAACCAGGAAGGCTATCATCAGAGAGCAAACTAAGTTGAAGACATATTTTTACATGCTATGAATTACTGTTTTGTTTTTTTGGTATATAGGATAAACAAACTCTTCTGGAGTTTTTCTTCTGGGTAGGCTACCTCCATTGTAATGTATTCACAAAATATATCACAAAAATATACCTAACCCCAACAAAAACACGTTTGTCTTTTGTGTTTATACATGTTTATCTTGCATTCTTCCCTGGTTTATAAAGTCTATAAACATAAGAACTGCCTTCTGTTTCTTAAACTCTTCCTTAAAGGCTAGGAAAAAGTAATGTACACATAAAAACATTGATTTTTTTTTAAGTTGCTTAAAAATAGCAACCTAACTTATACCTTGGATAATTAGGTCTAATACAGTACCCAACACTTATTAGATTACTTGTGTACCTTCAATCCAATTTCAAAGTTACTGTCTGTGACATAAAGTAATACTTGAATCAATTAAGTTTCTTGTTTTTTGGTTTTTTTCACAGTCAGTCAATTAATCTTCCCTAGGCCTATCTGGGAAACATTCAGCAATGCCTTCCAAGGTTCTCAAACTCTGGTATGCGTTAGAATCACCTAGGGAATTTGTTAAAACCTAAACTGTTGGGCCTGAACAGAATTCTCATTCAGCAAGGCTGAGATGGGCCTGATAATTTACATTTTTAAAAAGCTTCCAGGAGATGGTGATGCTGTTAGTGTGGGGACCACAATCCAAGAATGAACCTTAAATTAATGATTCTTATCCATGACTACACAACACAATTATCATTATTACCAGGGAGCATATTAAATTTAAAATACCTGGTCTTCCCTCTATTCCCTTACCTCCAACCCTGGCAACTAAGTCAGTATTAGAGATAAAGCCTGGGCATATGCATTTTTAAGAAGCTGCACGGGTGATTTACAAAACAGGTGGCAGGCCAGATCAGGCTAGCAGGCTACAATCTGTTAACTCCTCATGTAGATGAATAGCTAAACCAGCAATTATCTGTCTCTGACTTCTTGTTATAAGAGAAAAATAAGCTCACTATTACCAGGGCTTTCTGTTCCTTGCTGCCAATAGTCCTAACAGATACTACAATCACCTCTGAAATAAGTGTAGTTGCAAGTAAAGTAACCAAGACACTGGTATTAGTGGAAGGGCAGACATATAGATCAACGGAACAAAACAGAATCTAAAAATAGACCCACACATACAGGGCCAATTGATTTCAACAAAGCTGGCCAGTTAATTCAATGGAGAAAGGTTAACAAAATAAAACAAATGATGCTGACTTAACCTGACATCCATTCATATGCAAAAACATCAACCTCTTTACATCATATACAAAAATTAATGCAAAATAGGTCAGATCTAAATGTAACTCCTAAAACTATATAACTTACAGAAGAAAAGAAAGGAGAAAATCTTTGTGATCCTGGGACACAAAGATTTCTTAGAATACAAAAAGTATGCATAAAGGAGAAAATTATAAAATGTGCTTTATCAAAATTAGACACTGCTTCTCAAAAGACACTGTTCAGAGAATGAAAAGACAAGCCACAGACGTGAAGAAAATATTTACAAATCATACATCTGATGAAATTATATCCAGAATATACACAGAATTCTTAAAACTCGTAACAAAACAATAAATCCAATTTTAAAAAATGGGCATTTCACCAAATGGCAAATAAGCACATGGAAGAAACTCAATATTATTAACCATTAGGGAAACTGAAACCACAACAAGATGCCTCTATACACTTATAAGAATGGCTAAAATTAAAAAGAAAACAATCATGACAAAACCAAAGGCTAGCAATGACTTGAAGCAACTGAAAAGCTCTCATACAATGCTGGTGGGAATAGAAAATGGTTCCGTCACTTTATGTAAATTTTATAAAGTTAAACATAACCTTATCTATGACTCACTGCTAGGTATTTACTCAAGAAAAATTAAAATATGTCTATACAAAGACCTGTTTGTGAATGTTTATAACAGCATTATTCGTAACTGCCAAAAACTAAATACAAAGTAAAAGTTTATCAATTGGTGAACAGATATACAAACTGCCATGTAGCTTAGCTATACAACGGAATACTACTCAACAATAAAAGGAATGAGTGACTATTACTAAAATAACATAGATAAATCTCAAAAGCATTATTCTAAATAAAAGAAGCCAGAAATGAAAGGCCACATACTGTATAATTCAATTTATATGGAAATTCTGGAAAAAGTAAACTACAGACAGAAATTAGATAATTGGTTGCCAGGGGCTGGAAAGGGAGAAGAGGACTGACTGGAAAAAAAACAAAAAAACAAAAAAAACACAACATAAATGGACTTTTTGAAGTAATAAAAATATTCTGTATCTTGACTGTGGTGGTGGTACTTACGTAAGAGTTTACATTCATTAAATTTCACAGAATTGTTTACCTAGAAGGGTTGTATTTTATTATGTGTAAATTTTGCCTCAGTAGACTTGACTTAAAATAGAAAGGGGATATTGATAGTGGGGGAGGCTATGCGTGTGTGGGGGCAGGAGTTATACGGGAAATCTCTGTACCTTCCTCTCAATTTTGCTCTGAATCTGAACTATTCTAAAAAAAATAGTCTATTTTTAAATAGAAAAAAATTTGGTTTCTAGGAAAGATGCAATTTGGGAACAGAACTGTTCCTTTTCCCTATATGCCTCTCAAAAGGTGTTAATCCATGATTCTGTTTTTGGCAATAACTTCATTTTACAGACTCTCCCATGCCATCTCATCTGCTTCCAATGATATACAAACAATCTCTAATTTAATCTAGAACCCCTCACTGTCTACTGGAGAGACACCTTCAGCTAGATACTCCAAACTTCCTGTGTCACCACTTAACTCTAATCCTCCACCTATATCCTTTTTTTAAAAATCAGTGAATTGCACTACTACCCACTCAGTGACCAAATGAAGGATTACAGTCATCCTTCAAGCCTCTTATTTCCACACTATTAAAAAAATCCTACTGATCCCTGCTCAATTGTGCATTTTTCCCCTTCTACAGCTCTGCATAGCTAATGCTATAGAACAACTTCTTTCATTTTATACAAGCCTACTGGAAGGGCAGTAGTTTCCCTGCCTTCTTTCCCTCTCCCCTCTGATCTGTCTTTCACATGGCCAATCAAGTTACAACTGAAAAATCTTAGTTCTGATCAAGCACTGCCTTACCTTTAAATCCTTCCACGTTTCCTCAATGCCCATAAGGTAAAGCCTAAATTCATTACTATACTCTATGAGTTTCTCTCAAGTCTGCCAATTTACCTTTCCATCTCTCTGGTCATATCACACTACTCAACTTCTCCAAGACACATCATAAACTTTCAAACGCGTAGACATTGCACAGATTGTTCCCTTTCCTTGAAAGCCATCCTCTCCTCCTCCTTTCTACTCTTAAAGCCCAAGCTTAAATTCTGTTACCTCCTCTGGGAAGCCTTAACCTTGATAAATGAGGTTTAATCACTCCCTCCTTAGAGAGTGCTACCGTAACATTAGCATACAAGTTTATTCTAGTATTGCTACTTTGTTTAGTGGGCCCCTTCAACCAGACTGGGCATTATTAGATAGCAGAGACTGTTTCTTAAATTATCTTTATAATCCCAAAGCTTCGGGTAGTGACTGGTCTCTATACTCTGTAGTGTATCTACAGAGCATGTTCACTGAACTGAATTTTATAAATGCAAAGAATAGAAGTCAAAGTAGTATCATTTTATCCAATTTGGATCCTGGATAGTCTACAGATTTTGATTCTAAAAAAGGAAATCTGATTTATTTTAGTTTTGTTAACCATCTATAAAAGAACAAAAACAAACACCAACATTTCCTGTTATTCCAAGTGTCATTAAGGTTTAACATTTACCATAAGAATACTGGGCAGGATCAAACAGCATGCTGCAAAACATAAACAATAAACTTATGAAGGCCAACAAAAACTTCTAACTTAATTTAGCACAAACAAAAATAAAAAGAGCATTGTAGATATGTATGGATAATACAACTAAGGGTCATATTCAGATTCGTGTTCATCTGTAATCTGTAAGAAGAGGACGGGAGAGTTCTTTAAAATGGTCCTAAATTGAGAGAAAAAAACAGTTAAGTATACAGGAGCCAATTTAGCAGCTACTATAAACACAGACATGAATGTTTGCAAGGACAGAGACAGCTCAGTGAATGATTTATTTACAATTCTGCTTACAAAGTAGGGTGGTAGTTAAAAAAAAAAAAAAAGGGGGGGGATAAGAGTTGGTTTGTGGCACAACTCCAGGAGGAACTATTCACATCACAGACTACATAAACAGCACCCCCTGAGGTTGTACAGAGTGTAGTCTACGCAACTGTACCACATGGGTTTCACAGTAAGACACATCTGAGTTTGGAACATGACCCTGACACTAACTCTGTTCGCTACAGGCAAATTAACCTGGGGGAGCAATAACTATCTCATCTCTGAAATAAGAATGTTAATATCTACCTCACAGAATTGTGATGAGGGTTCAGTGATTCAATAATATGATTATTCAGCACGTATTCTTTATATTTCAGGCACTATGTCATGTGATTTTTATAGGGATTATCTCATTTCTCACATCACAGCATCTGCTAATTAGTAAGCATCTAATTAGTATCTTCTTACCCAACCTATTTCTAAACAAACTCTGGTCTACCTACTGGAGCTGAAGTTCAAAAAAGCAAATAATAACTTTTAAAAAAGACAGCTCTTCCACTTTCCACAGTCCAGAGAAAACTAAGAACACACCTACTATTTATATGCGAAAGAATTACTGGAGCAACATCAGGCCTTTCTAAGTAACAAAAGAAGTAATCACTTACAAGGTACAATTGGCTACAAGTCTATTTCCTTGAGAGCAAAACTGCATTTATGGAAACAAAGAACAAAATGTTCCAAAGGCAATCTCCAGAGTCATGTCCTGGTCTTAATTTTCTACTTCTAACTCCATATCTGCTGTTTCCCTTCACTGCAACTGTATCAACTAGGTTCTACTTGATTTGCCAGTTATGCAAAGCTACTTTAGGCAGTTTGAGATGCTATTCCAGAAGAGATCTCACGTCTTCAGGAAAGCATACTTAGGAAATTAAAGCATGTACTAGAGAAATCCATATATGATCAGAAAATTAAAGACAAATTCCTGATGGTCCACAGTTCCCACTACTTATGTTATACTGCAATGAAAATACAAATGAAAATGGTTCAAACTAAGTAATTTTGCTCAGCTTCAGAATAAAAGCTGAGCCATTCTGAAACAAATATATAGTGCTTATCAGAAAGCAAGCACAAAAGAACCAGAAGTCCAATTTGTATACTGAAAAGCATAGTACCTAATCTCAAATTCACTCACATATTCCTTCTGCAATCTTTGATAAATCATTAAATCACTTTTGTGCCTCATTTATAAAGTGCAGCTGTTCTGATTATCCATCTCTTTATCTTACTGTATAAATGAAGGAACAGAAAAACAAACTAAAATTACCATTAAGAATTATTAACATTAATTTAAAAAGGGAAGAGAAAGGAACAAAACCTTGTGAATTCATCCTAAAAAGTCAACTGAAGAAGGACCCAAAATACTTATGACTGCTTTGCTAATAAACAAAGGGATTATGGCTAAGTTTTACTTTTCTTACTAACTGAATTTTCTATATCTAATTAATCAATCAATTTCTAATTAATTTGTAAAAGAGCACTATTTAATTTGCTAAAGGAAATTAAGTGCTTATGTAAATACTCAGAAATATAAACGTAACTGGCCAAAATTAATTTCAGGTCCACATGATATGGAAAATATTTAGTACTGAATTGCTATCTGGTATTGAAGCTAGCTTAAGCTTGTTGGTTTGATAATACAGACATGTCTTTAGAGTCATCAATGTTACGTATAATATTTCTGTTGTACCTAGGAAAGAAAGTAAAATTAAAGTTACTAAATGAATAAGGGAAACATTTCAGGATGCCAGAAAGTAAGATGTGTGTTTTCAGTAAAAGAAGGTATGAGGAATGTAACTGCATTTTGTTAAGGGAGAAGAAAGCAAATTTTGTCCTAAAGCTGGTTGTTTCTGAATGGAAAAGAAAATATGGGACAAAGTAATCTGGTTAAAGAAAGCTGTAGAAGGTGCATGGAAGAGGAACCTTGAGTCATCTCAGAGAAATAGTAAATTAACTAAGATTATTTGGTATGTTAAGTGTAATCAGTCATAATTCTGGTAATTGTAACCAAGTTTCTTTACTGATTATATTGCAATCCAGTATGTAACCGTGACTTTTAAGTCTTTTGTCATTTACAGACATTTATTGTTGTAGTTTGGTGCTGCTGCAAAAGTACTTCATCTTCAAGAAGATTCATAGGAAGGCTATGAAAGTGGTTACAACAGTTCCACATTAAAATGATGGCTATGCAAGAATTCGAGCCCATACCACCATCTCACTCGAAACAAGAAGCCGTTCTGCCCTTGGACCCCCTAGATCAGGCACCCAGAGGTTTTTATTCCCTGACAGGCAGGGCTTACGCCCCTACTCAGCCCTTAAATAGCTACAGAAGATAGATCGTCGCCCCTCTGTTCCCCATAAGATTATGGGAGTAGAATCTCTAAGGACAGACTGAAATAGGAGGAAAGGGGGCAGGGCACAATCACTGAAAGAATGAAATAGCAACTGAGGACAGGACAAACTGGTTAGAACCAAGGCAGAAGATTCCTTGAACCTCACAGCACACCCACAGGTGCCATGACAGTTCCTAGGCTGACCATAAAAGGTCAAAAAGTGGGTTGGGGGACCGATTCCAGGAAATCCCTGCCCCTTCACCAATGCAGTTGGAATAATCCGCCTACTCATTAGCATATGAAGTTACTGAGCTCATAAAACCTAACAACTTCCCACCTCGTGGTCTATGCAGATTCCAGCCCAGACCACCACAGCTCTCTCTTTTGCCTTCTGAGACAGCCCACATTCTGTCTATGCAGTGTATCTCTCTAAATAAACTTGCTTTCACTTTAAAAAAATAAATAAATAAAGTCATCTGAAGAAGGAGCCAAAATATTTATGACTGCTTTGCTAATAAACAAAGGGATTATGGCTAGGTTTTACTTTTCTTTTATGAATTTACTATATCAAACACACATTATTTTATCATTAAGGGGGAAAAAATGACAAGAAGGCTACTTACATCTTGGAAGCAAAAAGAAAAGCAAGCACATTCATTTCTACTGTATGCAGTGGTCCTGACTCCAGGCCCTTTCAAGCCTCTTGATCTTTCCACATGTCATGGGCTCACTTCTTTGGGAAATTCTTAACCACTCTTTAAGGCTCTGCTGAATTGTTACCTCTCTATGAAAATTTCTTTTCTTCTTCAGGCAACAATTACGTTCTCATATAATTCTGCTCATATCTATCTATATTCTAGTACTTGATGAATTCTGTCATGATGATATATTTACTTAAATGTCTCCCCCCCAACTCTGATCCCCTTAATATATAATTGTGTGTTAATGGCTCAGCAACTCTGAATAAAAGGTCTGCATTTCAGAGGACAAGATCATCTAACTCTAAAACAATATTAGAAACTGAGTCAGAAGATTGGTTTAGGCAGTACTAAGTGAGAGTGACTTCTGTATCTGCTATTTTAATAAAGCTTGGCAATTTTTTTCTAACCAAAATAATGTTAGCTGGATTTTTCAAGAAGAAAATGCTACAAAGATTAAAAAGCTTAAAAAATTCTCTAACTTTCTGCCTCAAAAGTACTATCTCATCAATATACTCGCAACTAACATTCATAGAGTACCTCTGGCTAAGAAATAAGGGTGTAAGATTCCTACACCAGAGGAGTGAGGTAGAGAAAATACAACATGCTCTGAATTCATGGAACATTCTCAGATTTTGATGTGAGTTGTCAAAACATTTTATGAAGAAAAATACCTGTTTTTTAAATTACACCATCACATGAAGCTTTTTTTTTTAAAGGGCTCACCTAAAGCATTATTCTCTCCAAGAAGCCGTCCCTGAATCGTCCACACAGCTGAGATAAATTTCCACCCACTCTGTTCTACAGCATCCTTTTGTTAACCTCTACCATAGAACAGATTTAATTATATCGATGCTGAGAATTCAATACAGTCATAAAATCTCTATAGTTCCTCCATCAAGAGGTATAGTCTTATTCTCTAAATCCATGAATCTGGGCTGGACTTGTGACTTGCTTTGACGAATAGAATGTGGCATAAGTGACACCATGTAACAAGCCTTACCCTTAAAAGAGACCTTATAGCTTACACATCTGCCCTATGATCCCCATGATGTGAAGAAATCTAAGTTGAAAGACTACATAGATAGAAAGACCCAATCAAGCCCAGTCTCCAGCCAACACAACAGCTGAATGAAGTTATATGAGCCTAAGCATGACTAGCAAAACTGTCCAGTCAATCCACAAAATCATGAGAAATAACAAATTGCTTTTTAAGCCACTGCGTTCTGAGGTAGTTACAAAGCAAAAACTAGCAAAAATAACTGCAATAACATTTTTAACAACTGCCATCTACCCTAAGCTATAAGCACCTTAGGCTAACTTTTTCAGTTATACATAGGAAAGCCTCCTCCCTAATCGAATCAAAGATTTTGCTCTTCTTTTGTACTAGCAATGCCCTCTTTTTATTGGATAATTCTCAGTATATAAATATCACAAAATTCCTCACTGGACTCCATATTACCCTTCAGGTACCACTCCATTTTTCTGCTCCTCCTTTTCAGCAAAAATCCTCAAAACAGTTGTCTATACTTATTGGCACTTCCTCCTCACCTCCCATTTACTACCCAACCGACGTAATCCTGCTAATGCTCTCATCTTTCTCTTTGAAAACAAAAAATACTCCCAAGGATCACCTAGGCTTCTATCTTCTCAGAACAATCAAACATTCCTGGTTACTCCTGCTTTCTCAAAACACTTCATTTCTTTTCCAAGGCATTCAACGATATGCTAGTTTTCCTTATAATTCACTAAGTTAGTTCTTCTCAGTCTTTTCTGGTGGTTTCCCTTCACCTCAATCTCTAAGTGTTGAAGTACCCTAAGAATAATGAACTCTTATCAATCACCTATTCAGCATCTATACTCACTCTATGGGTGATCTCATCTACTCCCATAGCTTTGAATACCATCTATATACTGTTGATGTCAGCCACAATCTCTCCTGAGCATCAATCTCATAAATCTGACTAACAACGTGCCATCTAAAACTGGGCATCTAAGAGTCATCTTGAATTTAATGTCCTAAACAGAACTCTGATTCCCCTGTTCCCTGCCCTAAGCCTGGTATTCCTATCTCTTACCCATCTCACTAAACAGGACACCTATATACCTAACAGCTGAGGCCAAAATCTAGGAAATCATCATTTACTTCTCTTTCCCTCAAATCCCACACCTAATTTGCCCACCCTAACACAAATTAGTTCTACCTTGAAAATATATCCTAAATCAGAATACATTCACTCTCTAGTCCAAGTTAACATTATCTCTCCCTTTTGGGACTAAAAGAGCCTCCTATCTGCACTTCTTGATCCCAGTCTTGCCCAATGTCAGCTCATGTATACACTTCTGGCTTTCATCTCCCTCTCTGCTTTCGTTCCTTGGGAATTTTCTTAACTTTCTTGTGAATAGAGCTACATAATTAAAAGCTAATTATTATATTTCACTCAGCTTTCCTAAGTACTTGTATTGGGACATTTACATATATAATTCACCCATTTAAAGTATACATCCTATGTTTTGAGTATATTAACAAGTATGTGTAACCACCACCAAAGTTAATCTTAAAATATTTTCATTACCATAGAAACACCCTACTTCCTTAGGTATCTACTCTCTTAACCCAGTATCTCCAGCCCTAAGCAATCAGTTATCTTCTGCCTCTAAAGATTTGACTATTCCATGTATTTCATATTAACGGAACCCCATAATTTGTGGATTTTTGTGACCTGCTTGACACCTACTGTAATGTTCTTCAGATTCATCCATGTTGTATTATGTATCAGTACTTCATTCTTATGACCAAATACTATTCAGATTACATTTTATTTATCCATTTAGCAGTTGATAAACATTTAGGTTGCTCAGCTCCTTATATAATCCTAGATACAAATACATAATGGTTTGCAAATATTTTCTCTTCTTCTCTGGGCAGACTTTTCACTTTTTTAAAACAGTATCCTTTGAAGCAGAAAAGATCTTACTGTTTATACAGCCCAATTTAATCTATTTTTTCCTTTGTTGCTTATGCTTTTGGTATGATATCTGAGAATCCACTGCCAAATCTGAAGTCATGAAAATTTACATTTATGTTTCTTTTAAGAGATGTATATTTTTAACTCTTACATTGAAGTCTTTGACCACTTTGAGCTAATTTGACATAAGTATACAACTTCATTCTTTTGAATGTGGCTATCCAGCTGTCCCAGCACAATTTGTTGAAAATAAAAATCCATTCTCCACTGAATGGTATTAGTACCCTTGCCTAAATCAGCTCAGCACTAAAACATGGTTCTATTTCTGAACTCAAACATATTCCAATGATCTACATATGTATCCTTAAGTCAGTAGCACACTGTCTTTTTTACCACTACTCTGCAGTAAGTTTTGAAATTGGAAAGTATGAGTCCTCCAACTTTGTTTTTCATTTTCAACATGATTTTAGCTATTCAGGGTCCCTTGGAACCCCGTAAAACATTTAAAACTGGCATGTTAACCTCTACAAAGATGTTATCTGAAATTCTGCTAATCCAATTGCTAGTAGACCAACTTGAGGAATAATGCCTTCCTAACAAGTGTTCTAATGAATGAAACACTGGATGAATTCCCACTTATTCAGGTCTTCCTTAATTTCTTTCAACAATGCCTTGCAAATTTCAGAGTACAAGATTTGTACTTTTTAAAACTTAATACTAAGTACTGCATTCTTTTTAATGCTGTCGTAAATGCGATTGTTTTCCTACTGTCATTTACGGTTGTTCCTTGCAGATGAAGAGAAATAAAGTTGATACTTGTATATTTATCTTGTATCCTGCACACTTGCTAAACTTGATTAATATTTTTAACAGTATTAGCGGATCTTTTAGGATTTTCTACATACAAGATCATTATCAACTGCAAATAGAGATGGTCTTTTTCTCCTTCTTTTCAATTATTAAGAAGATATTCTTACTTAAACATCTGGTAGAATTCAGCAGTGGTCACCTAGGTACAGTACTAATTCAATCTCTTGCTATATGTCTATACATACTATTGATCAGTTTCATTGTTTTCCCAGAAATTTATCCATTTAATCTAAGTTCTCTAATTTATTGGTATACTTATTATCCATAAAAAACTTCTTTACAATCCTTTTTATTTACATAGTTTGGTTGTAATACCTCCTATTTCTTCTTTTTTTTTTTTTTTTTTCATTAATGGAAGTACTGGGGAATGAATCCAGGACCTTGTGCATGCTAAGCACACTCTACCACTGTGCTGTAGTCCTCATGCCTCCTCTTTCATTCCTGATTCTAGAAATCTGTGTCTTCTCTTTTTCTCTTGGTCAATCTAAAAATGTCAATTTTGTTGATCTTTCCAAAGAAACAGCTTTCAGTTTCACTGATTTTCTCTACTGCTTTTTCTGTTCCTTGATTCATTAATTTCCACCCTCTCTTATTTCCTACCTCTGCTTGTTTTAGGTTTAGTCTGCCCTTCTTTAAGTATCTTAAGGTGAAAGACTGTTATTGATTTGAGATCTTCCTTCTTTCATTATATAGGAATTTATAGGTAGAAATTTCCCTATAAGCATTATTTTAGCTGTATCACGTAAGTTTTGTTATACCTTTATTTTCATTCATCTCAAAGTATTAACTAATTTCCCTTTTGATTCTTCTTTGACCCACAGTTATTTGGGAGTATGTGGTTTAATTTCCATGTATTTGTTAATTTTTCAGTTTTACTTCTGTTACTGATTTCTAGTGGTTGGAAAAATAATCTAGGTGTCCTTGAAAAGTATGTGCATTATTGTTGTTGAGTATTCTATGGATGTTAGGTCTAACTGATATATAGTGCTGATCTAGACTTCTATTTACTTATTGGCATTCTGCTTAGTTTTTCTATCCATTATCAAAAGTTAAGTATTACAACAACAATTGTTGTAGAATTGTCTATTTCTCTCTTCATTTCTGCCATATTTTGCTCCATGTATTTTGGAGTTCCTTTATTAGGTGTATCACTGTTGGACCTTCCTGGTGGACTGACCCTTGTAAGGTTATAAAATGTCCATTTCATCCCTAGTAAGTATGTTTTAAAGTGTATTTTGCCTGACATCACTACTATAACCACTCATTTTCTTGTGGTTGCTGTTTGGACAATATACTTTTTCCCATCTATTTATATTAAATCTACTTATACCTTTGAATCTAAGGTGTGTCTCCTGTAGAGAGCATACAGTTAATGATGTCTTTTTAACCAGTACTGACAATTTCTACTTTTTGATTATATTACTTAATCCATTCACATTTAATATAAAGTTCAGTTTAGGTAAGCCATTTTACTTTTCATTTCTCATGTATTTTTTATTCCTTCATTCTTCCTTTACTGCTTCCTTTAGCATTTAGTAAATAACTTTCTAACATAGCACTAATATTTTTTCTAGTATATATGTATATGTATGTGTGTATACAGATAAACACACACATATATACATACATATGCACACACCATCTTAGTGTTTGTTTTAAGACTTACCATGTATATCTTAAGTTATTAGAATCAGCTTCTATTTATACTAACTTAATTCTAGTAATATACAGAAAAATTACATAAATATATCAGTATACCCTTTTCCCTCCTTTATGGTATTATATATATATTACATCTACAAATGATACAAATCTAGCAACACACTTACAATTGCTACTTTATATAATCTTATGTCTTTTAAATAAGCTGAGATGAAGAACAAATATCTATTCATAGCTTTCACTATATTAATCTTATTTATAAATTCTGGTTCTCTTCATTTGTTCTTGTAGATCTGAATTACTGTATTAAGTCATTTCCTAAGCCACAATACAGCTCTGCCCCTGCTTATCTTGTTTTTCCTGTGATTGGCAAACATATCACATTTTTATGTTATAAATACAACAATATAAACATATTAATATATACAATACAAAGGAGAAGGAAAAATACGTACTTATACTGTCTTTATCATCACATGGTCGCTTTTACTGGTGATTTCTCATACGAATTAAAATTATTGTTTGGCGTCACTTGCTTTCAGCCTGAAGAATTTCCGTTAGTATTTCTTACAAAGTGGTCAAATTCTCTGTTTTTGTCAATTTTTGTTTATTTCAGAATTTATTTTTACCACCTTCAATTTTTTTTTTAAATTGAAGTACAGTTGATTTACAATGTTGTGTTAATTTCTAGTGTACAGGATAGTGATTCATTTATAGAGATATATATTCCTTTCCATATTCTTTTTCATTACAGGCGATTACAAGGTATTAAATATAGTTCCCTGTGTTATACAGTAGGACCTTGTTGTTCATCTACTGTATATATAGTAGTATCTACAAATCCTGAACTCTCAAATTTATTCCTCCCTGCCCCTTTCCCTTCTGGTAACCATAAGTTTGTTTTCTATGTCTGAGTCTATCTCTGTTTTGGGAGTAAGTTCATTTGTGTCTTTTTTTTTTTTTTTTTAAGATTCCACATATAAGTGATATCATATGGTACTTTTTCTTCTCTCTGACTTACTTCACTTAGTACGACAATCTCCATGTCCGTTCATGTTGCTACAAATGGCAGTATTTTATTTTTTTTGGCTGAGTAGTATTCCATTGTGTGTTGTGTGTGTGTGTACACACAGCTCATACAACTCAGTAACAAAAGTACACACACACACACACACACATATGTATGTATATACTGACATACAACTTCTTTAGTCAGTCATCTGTCGATGGACATTTAGGTTGTTTCCACGTCCTGGCTACTGTAAATAGAGCTGCTCTGAACACTGGGGTGCATGTATCTTTTCAAATTAGTTTCCTAGAAATATATGCCCAAGAATGGGACTGTTGGACATAAGGTAAATATTTTCAGCTTTTTAAGGACTCTTCGTATTGTTTTCCATAATGGCTGCACCAAACTACATTCCCACCAACAGTATAGGAGAGTTCCCTTTTCTTCACACCCTCTCCAGCATTTATCATTTGTGGATTTTTTAATGATGGTCATTCTGATTGATGTGAGGTGATACTTCATTGTAGCTTTGATTTGCATTTCTCTGATAATTAGTGATATTACGCATTTTTTCATGTGTCTATTGGCCATTTGTATGTCTTAACTGGGGAAATGTTTAGGTCTTCTGTCCAGTTTTGGATTGGGTTGTCTGGTCTTTTGTTACTGAGTTGTATGGGCTGCTTGTATATTCTGGAAACGAAGCCCTTGTCAGTTGCATAGTTTGCAAATATTTTCTCCCATTCCGCAGGTTGTCTTTTCATTTTATTTATGGTTTTCTTTGCTGAATCACTTTCAGTTTTGATTAATAGCTTTGCCAGACACAGGATTAGTGATTCAGTTTTTATTTTGAGCACTCTGAATATGTTATTCCACTAGCTTCCAGCCTCCACTGCTTCTGCTGAGAAATCAGTCTCAATCTTATTGGGGTTTCCTTATACATGATGAATCATTTTTCTATTAGTACTTTGAAGATTTTCTCCTTGTCTTTGGTTTTCAGCATTTTTATCAACTTGTGGCCTATTTTGGAGATTTCTGAATTTATCATGCTTGGTGTGCTGAACTTCCTAGATGTATAAATTATTGTTTTTCAACAAAAGTGGAACTTTTCGAACATCACTTCTTCAAAATTTTTTGTGCTCATTTCTCTTCTTCTGATACTCACATACAAGTATGTTAATATACTTATCAGCGTCTCATCTTTCTCTGAGGCTTTGTTAATTTTTCTTCATTGTTTTTCTTCTTTCTGTTTTTTGGATATTTCTACTGGTCTATCTTCAAGTTCATTAACTCCTTTTAAATATTTTTATTAGAGTATACTTGCTGAACATTAAACTGCACATATTTTAAAAATACTTTGCTGGGTTTCGACATACATATACACTTATGAACTCATCACAATGATCAAGGCAGTGAATACATCCATAACACCTAAAACTTCATTGTGCCCCTTTGTATTCTTACTCTTTATTCTTCCCTGTCTCAACATCTTTACCCCTAGGCATCCATTGTTTCTGTGACAGTACATTAATTTTGCATCTTCTATAATTATATATAAGTGGAATATACAGAATGTGCTTTTATTTAGTTTGTGGAAGGGGAGATTTCTGGCTTCTTCTGATCAGCTTTATTACTTTGAGGTCATTCATGACTGTGGTAATAATAGTTCATTCTTTTTAAAAAATATTTTATTTTCACTGTATTATTTTTATTTTGGCAGAGGGGACGTAATTAGGTTTATTTATTTTTAGAGGAGGTACTGGGGATTGAACCCAGGACCTTGTGCATGCTAAGCATGCATTCTACCACTTGAGCTATGACCTCCCCCAGTTGTTTTTTTAAAAAAGATTTTAAATACTTTTCATATATTGCCTTTTCATTTTTTAAGAAAGGTCTGAGAAAAGGTCTATTTCATACAGAGAAAGATCTTCCAATTTTATTGAGAGTTAACTGAAATAAAATACTGTATAAGTTTAAGGTGTACAGTGTGACTGGATACATGTATATACTGCAAAATGGTTACCACAATAAGGTTAGTTAATACATTCATCAACTAACATTAATTACCATTTTTTAAGATTAATCTCTTAAGAATTTCCAATTAATTATATAATGTATTGTTAATTACAGTCCCAAAACTGTACATTAAACCCCTAATTGATTCATTACATAACTGAAAGTCTCCACCTGTTTGACCAACATATCTCCATTTCATCCGCCACCACCGCCTATTCCTGAGAAACCACCATTTTACTCAGTTTCTATGAGTTTGGCTTTTTTAGGTTCCACTTTAGGTATAAATTGTAGAATGTGGAATATGTTGTGTTTCTGTATTTGTTTCTTGTAAGATTTTTTTTTTATTTCTTTTGATTTCTTCTTTGACCCACTGGTTGTTTGGGAGTATATTATTTAATTTCCACATATCTGTAGATTTTCAAATTTTTCCTCCTGTTGTTGATTTCTAGTTTTATACCACTATAGTCAGAAAAAATACCTGGTATGATTTCAGTCTTCTTAACTTTGCTAAGATTTGTTGTGTGACCTAAGATATGATCCATCCTGGAGAATTCTCTGTATGCTTGAAAAGAACTTATATTCTGCTGTGACTAGAAGGAATATTCTGAATATGTTAAATTCAGAATTAACATTAAATCCATTTCGTCTGAAGTACAATTCAATTCCAGTGTTTCCTTATTGATTTTCTACCTGGATGATCTCTCCATTGTTGAAAATGGGGTACTTAAGTCCTCCACTATTATTGTATTGTTGTCTACTTCTCCCTTAAGATCTGCTGGTTTTGCTTAATATATCCAGGCGATCCCAATGCTGGGTGTACATACTTTTACCACTGTTGTATTCTCTTTATCAATTGGCCCATTTATCATTACATAATGACCTTTATCTCTTTTCACAGTTTTTTGACTTAAGTCTATTTTGTCTAACATAAATTTAGGTACCATTTCCATTTATCAAAGATCACTGAAGAAATATTTGAGTGGATATGAGATTAGCTACTACCCTTTCCAGTATCTAAATTGGACTTCTGTTTCTTTTGTGCCTTGCTTTCTGATAAGACAGTAATTTTACTTGTTTTGAAATGGCCTCTCTAGTTTCCATTTACATGGAATAGGTTTTCATCTCTCCACATACGACATATGCATGATTCTATGTGCGTCCTTAAAGCTAAAATGAGTCTCATATAGGCAACATATAGTGCAGCCTTGTTTTTTTATACATTCTGACACTATGTCATTTCATAGGAGAATCTGATTCATTTGCATTTAAAATAATTGTTGATAGATAAGGACTTACACTAATGTTATGTTATTGTTTTCTGGTTGTTCTGTAGTTCTTGTTTCTTTCTGCCTCTCTGTCTTCTCTTGTGAACTAATGATTTTCCATAGTGGTATAACTTTGATTCACTTCTTTATCTTTTATGTATCTATTGTTGGTTTTTACTTTGTGGTTACCATAAGATTTGCATAAAACTTACAGATACAACAGTATATTTTACTTTGGTAATAACTGAACTTCAATTGCATACAAAATTCTACTTTTTACGTCCTCATTTTGTTTTTGACATGACAGTTTTTTTTATATTACACATTCACTGTAGCTATAGTTATTTTTAATACCTTTGTCTTTTAACTTTTATAGTAGAGTTACTTAATTAACATATCATATTACAGTATTATACTATACTAATTTTGACTATATACTTTCCTTTTACAATGTTTTATATTTTCATGTTACTAATTAGTGTCCTTTCATTTCAGACTGAAGAACTCCTCTCAGCACTTCTCTTAAGGTCTACTGATGATCTACTCCCTCAGTTTTGATTTGGGGATTACAGGTATCCCCCACTTTTAAAAAGTTTGCATTATGTCCTTTTGCTTTTACAAAGACCTACATTAGCACCTGTTTTTGCTAACTGAAAGAAATGTGAAGAGGATTTTCACTTTTATGAAAAAAGCTGTTAATGTACTAATGTAGGTCTTTTGTAAAAGCAAAGTGACGTAACAAACTTTCAGAAAGCAGGGTATACTCTTCATTTTATGCCATTTCAGCTTACTAGAAGGTACATAGAACATTCTACTTTCAGATAGAGGGGGAAACCTGTATCTTTTTCTCTCCTTCATTTCTAAAAGACAGCTTTGCCAACTAAAGTATTCTTGGTTAGTGGTTTTTTTGTTTTGTTTTGTTGTGTTTTTAGCACTCTAAATAAATTATCCAAGTCTCTTCTGGCCTGCAAAGTTTCTGCTGAGAAATCTGTTAAAAGCTTTATGGAGGTTCCCTTATAATGTGAGAGTTATTTTTCTTCTTGCTGCTTTAAAAACTGTTTGTCTTTGATTTTACCTTTGATTGTACCTTGGAGATGATCACTTTGGGTTGAAATTTTGCAACAATCTATAAGCTTCATAAACTTGGATGTTCAAATCTAACCCCAGATTTGGGAAGTTCTCAATTACTGTGCCTCTAAATAAGCTTTCTGGCTATTTCTCCCTCTCGTCCTTCTGGGACTCCAATAATGCATAAACTGTTTATGGTAGTGATATGCCATAGTTCACACAGGCTTTCTTCATTCTCCATTTTTCCCTTTGTTCTCAGACAAGATAATTTCAAATAAACTATCTTGTACTTCCCAATACTTTCTTCCACTTGATCCAGTCTGCTGTTGATGTTCTCTACTGATGTGCTTTCCCTAAGATGGTGATGAGTGCTCAAGTGTGTGGTTTTTCCCAATCCCACAGAATCAGGTTAACTTTTTTCATGTGCTCACTAGCCATTTACAAAGGCTCACACTTATCATTTTGTCCTCAGGGTTGTGCATAGAGGCAGCCACAGATTGGGGGTACATTTGGGTGAGATGTGCAGAGCGTGGAGGTGCCCATGGCCAGTTGGGAGACTGGCAAGGGAGGCATCCCCAGTGGCTCATGGGTGGTCTTCCTGATGGAGTTTACAAAGCAGTCAGTGGGATCTACATTCCTTTGATATGTTCCATTCCCAGCCTTGCCTGTTGTTCTCCCAGAACAACTGTCCACCCCCAAATTGTGTACTTCATGACTCAGTCTTCTAGATGGGGTGAGAATAAATGGGCTTTTCTTGGTAGTGTACTGCAAAGCTGGGGAAATCAAGTGCTCAATCACACACTCTCACTTTCCCCCATGATCTGTGGGCATTGAGCTGTGCCACCTTGGGGGTGGGGTGACACAAATAAAATGAAACTGTTCCTTTCATTGTCCTCAGTTGGTCCTATCTTGGATATTTTTGTTCCAGCAGTGTGCTGTAACTTCTCTGCTGGGCTCCTGGACTTCCATGAAGGCACTCTCATCCATTAGTGTCTAAATTGGTGTTCTGTGAAGGCAGGATGGTAGAAAACTCCTATACCCCCATTTTGATGACATCTCCTTCCATTAATTCTTTCTTTTGCCAGTTGAAATTTATTGTTGAGCCCCTTTAGTGAATTTTTTATTTCAGCTATTGTGCTTTTCCACTTCAGAATTTCAATTTGATTCTTTTTTAAAAAATGATTTCTATCTCCTTAACAATATTCTCTATTTGATTTGACACAGTCATCATACTGTCCTTTATCTCTTTAAGCATAATTTCCTTTAGTTCACTGAACATACGAGTAATGGCTACTTTCAAGAGTTTGCATTTAAATCCAACATGTCACTCTCATAAGCAGTATGCGCCGCCTTTTAAAAATGATGTATGGGTAATATTTTCTTGTTCCTTTTCATGTCTCACAATTTTGTGTTGGAAAACTAGGTATTTTAGATAGTATGTTGTTCCAGTTCTTGGTACTGGTCTTCACACTCTGAAACTTGTTATTTTTTATGCTTGCTTGTTTGTTTAGTGACTGGCTGGCTTATTTTAGTAAATTCAATTCCCCTAATTCCATGGTGTTAAACCTCTGATGTTTCTCCTGAGGTGATTTGGTTGCTCACAGTCATCCTGGGCTAGGAGTAGTCTTGGCAAGATATTTTGTCTCTTTCTCTGACCACATCTAGGTATTAAACTTTACTAAGTATGGCTGATAGTTTTCAACAATAGGCTCTATAGTTTTCAACAATCTACTCAGGTATAAACTGCTCCTCATACTAAACCAATCAAATTAAGGTTTGAAGGGAGAGTTCCAGAGGTCAGTGTTTGAGATTTGTTCTGATCCTAAGTGGTCTCTCAGTAAGCCTACAGTTAAATCTGTATATCCAATCAATCTACCAGTCTCCTCCCATTACCTTTCACCACAACCTCCACTGTTTTTGAGCGTACCTTTAGACTTGAACTTCTCTACATTCTGTTGTAAATAAAGTCAATTCCTTTGGGAAGAAATTAGGAGCTGTTTTATGGCCCACTTCTCACTGCAGGCAAAATCTCTAAGCTATAGCTATGAAGCTGGGAGTGTGGACAATGATTTGCTTCTCTCTGAGTGACATCCCATCTTCAAAACAAGAATATCTTATGGATGTAAGAAGTAGTGTGGTAGTCCCTGGTTTTCCTGGCTTGCCTCTACTAGTGTGGAACCACTACCTTACATGCCAAAGTCAAGGCAAGGGCAATCAGGCTCTCAGTATTCTCAGCAGTGCTATGCCTAAAATAGAGCCTTCATCTCATAAGGGCTGGGCAAAAAAAGGTATTCCCTACCACTCAGTCACACTTGGCCAGCAAAAGGTAGATGGAGGCAGGATGAGAAGTGCTCTCATCCTGCTCTTCCCTGGAAGATAGGACTCCAAATGGGAGCTGTGGGGAGAGGGAACACTACCTTCTTGACTGTACCAATCTGGAGTGGAGTTACCATCTTGCTCAGCTGGGAGAGGGGAGGGGAAAAAAAAAAAGTCTCGGTTCAAATTCCAAAATCTTTACCAAGTTCTAGTAAATTTCTTTGAATAAATGTTTCTTCAATTGCTGTTATGTCCTTTAGAACATTTCCACAGGCTTTAATTAAAAAAAAAATTAACGAATTTTGCTGGGGAGTAGGTTCACAAAGCTCACTCACATCATCCATGCTAGAAGTCTCTCCCAGCCAGTGAGTATTTTACAATGCAATTCGGATCATGGCCTCATTCAGAACTCTTCAAAAATCCTCTTTACATTTATAATAGTCCTAATTCCTACTAACCTCTACAAAGTTCTACATAATCCAGTTCCTATACATCATTGGATCTCATTCTTTACCACTTTTTATTTATTTTATTCACCCTGTTCTAATCTCTGTCCTAAAAAGGGTGGTCCTCTTCAGGGTCTTTTTATTTTCTGTTGCCTGTGGAAAGCTCTTTCTTCACATTTCTCCATGGATAAGCTCCTCCTCATTTCATTCAGTTCTCTACTCAAATGTCATTTCAAGACACTGTCTAAAATACTACCTGCCAATCACTCTTTATCCACATATTCTGCTTTGATTTTCCTCACAGCACCTAAATTTACTTAAGATATTCACTTTCTTATTTGCTTAGAGTCTGCTTACCCCATTAGATTAAAAGCTCTAAGAGGGCAGGGGGCTTTGCCTGTCTGTAGTCCCATTATTCAGAACAGTACTTGGCACACAGTTAATACTCAATAAATACTTGTTGAACACATAGATACAAAAAGAATTAAAATATTTTTAAAGCTACTTATATTTTAAATGACATTAACAGATAATCTGTTTTTACTTATATCCATAAAGAGCAGAACAGTAACAGAGCATGGGAAAAGAAGTAATAGGTATCTATTTGGCTGAGAAAATATAAACAAACAGAAGTGGCCAAAAGCCAGGAATTTTAAGTTCTGTTTTAATAATTCTAAAACTTATTTTATAAATAGCATTGCTAACCTGCCACTGCCTTTACACTACATATACCAGGCCCAAAAGAAACAATCACCTCTAACTCAATAGTAAAGTGAAAACAATACTAAAGTAACAAATGTTTATACTATGATCACTAGTTTTTAGTTAGGAGTATTAGAAGATTTAGAAAGTAATCACATTAAAAAGACTTAATCATATATAAATTTGTCACTATCACTAATTATAAAAAAAAGTTCTTAGCATTAAGAAAAGAAAGGATATTATGTCCATGTTCTCACTTTCACTCCATATATTAAGGCCAAGTTCTGCAATGGGCTTAGCAAGGCTAAGCGAAAGAAATTTAGGTTATGGACTTTTACCTTGAGTCCTGTTTTCTCGTCATCACTTCCATTATTTGTAGATGGTGTCTCATCTCCTTGCCTGGAAACCAAGACAAAATCTTCACTATTAAGAGTAGACACTGAGTCTGAGGAGATACTGATTTTTCCAACAGAAGCCTTGTCATCCATGCCTCAAGAATGAAGCTCAACTCATGAATGATTAAATATTTTTAAAATGCCTGAAAAACAAAAACGATAAAGATACTCATATAGAATGTCTGCCAGATGTTCAACTATGCTCTAATTCTTACAAAACACATATGAAAAAACTTTTTAAAAAACTTCCAAAATATTTTCCCAAGATTTTCACTACTTAAAGTTTAGGCTTTTTATTCCAGATAAGAAGGGAATTTGATGTGGTTCAGGGCCAAGATATTTCAGATTAAAATAAATAAATAAATAAAACATATTCCTTTGAGAATAATTCTCCCTATCTACAGTGATTTCTTTGGCATATGTTGCAACTCTATTACTTTTATACAAAAATTATAAAGTACTAAACTTCTGTTTTCTATCCTTTATTTTGTAAAGCTGTCCACATAAATGAAATTGAAAGCACCTAGGACAGTAACTAAGGTTTTCCTAACATTACTGATACTTACAGTAACAAAATGTTTTAAAAAATAAAATTTCACATTAGCACCCAAGACAAACTCAAGGCAAGGAAAACATAAATTCTAGAGCAAAGAAGTACCTTATATAGTAAGAAATCAAAAGTCCATAAAAATCTCAATCTTCCCATCCCAGTTTCTTAGAACTCAACTCAGTATGAACACTACCAATAAAAGAGTTTCTCACCAAAAATTCCCAGCAAGAAGTATAAAAATGTGTCACTTATGAAAAGCTATTCAATTATTTATTGACTCATGGAGTAAAACTCAAACTCATCTACTGTTTAAAAACCTAGTTCTGCATATTTTATGGCAGTGTTCCCATTTGGTTGCCAAAACAGCAACAGAACAAACAATACATTATACTCAGCTTTAACCAATAAACAAAAGCTGCTCTAGCTGTATGCTCATCTTGTACCTCAAAGAGATAAAGGTTCTGAGAATTTGTTTAATCTCTCCAATTAAGAAGTCCTAATTTATGTTTTGGATTTTTAATTGTATATTTATTTATTGAGCATACACCATATGCCAAGCACTATTTTTCAGTTAAAGGTAACATCTAGATAAACACCTGGCAGCAAGAATTACACAATCCCTGAATATTATGGTTGGAAGAAAACATAGAAATCATTAATACTGTTAAACAGATAAGGAAACGGCAACCCCAAGAGAAGTAAGGTCATTTAACAGACGTAACTAAAGATCGGACCCTGGACTCCTTGCTGCTTTCCATTTAAACTAATTCCCTTGCTTAAAAGATCTATATTCCATAGGACTAAATCTAAATGTATAGGGTAGCATTCAAAGACACTTCAAATGTATTCTGAAAACTTTTTTTAAATGTAGTTCTGCTTCATCCAAGCAATGAATACTTACCAAGTGTCTAGTGTATAGAGAACAAAATATGATAAACAAGAGAAATTAGACTCTTGCCTAAAAGTTTATAGTTTAGTAGAGAACAGAGGCAAATTGAACAGGTTAATAGTACTGATTTAGAAGGGGGAAAAAAAACTATGAAAGCATGTCAGGAGAGTTAAGAAATATATTTGAGGAGGTAATGTCTTTGCTGATGATATATACGTTAATATATTTGCCCTCATAGGATCATCTTCCTAAAGTGGTTTCCTTGCTTCTGTACTCAGTTAACTCCAACTAATCATTCATGATCTCATAACCGTTCTTTTCCAAGCAGTCTGGCCATTCTCTCCTCAGAGTTAAAGCAACTATTTCTGTTCTCATAGCATTTTACATTTTTAACAGTACCTATTATGCTATGTTACAATTTGATGTAAAGTGCCTCAACATTAAATTTAATGTTCACGTATCTATTTCACAGATGAGAAAACTGAGGCTTAGAGAGATGCTGTAATTTGTTCAAGGTAATGGTTGTAATTCAACTGGTTAGAGGCAAAGCCAAAAACTGAACCCACATATCTATATCAGAATAAGCTCTTTCCATTAGATTATACTTTTCCAATGCCACAAATTTGGACCTTGTCCAAAACACTCAGTATCGGGTAAAGGAGTCCCTATCTTTTTTAGAACTTGTACTTTAGGTAAGGTTTTCATGGGTAATTAAGACAGTAGAGGGCCTGGGAAAGTTCTCTAAAGCTATGATCTCAGAGACACTGACAACTTTCTACAATATTCTAGACTCAAAAAATAATATACTTTAGTATTTACACTATGGAACTGAGAAGATTTGGCAGGCTCAAAGGTCAATCTATTTTCTTTGAGGAGGTGATAGGAAAATACACTTTATAAGATACTTTTCTGTTTGTTTTGGCACTTGAAAATAACTGAATCACTCAGTGGGAATGAGATTTATCAAAACATTAAGCAGTACAAGAAAAATTATATAAGACTCTTTCTCTGGCCTCCACGAGAACTAAGGAGGGAGTCCACAAGCTCCAAGGGCTCTGAGTAAGACCACCCCTTCCCCAGCCACTAAAATCAAGAGCTGCCGGGGAACCTGGCATACTCCTGGCAAAATTCTAGAGCATTCACATCTGTCTTAAGACCAGAACTAATTTTGTTGCTTTTAATCCCTACCTACATCAGTTACCAAAAGAAGCCCCCTACTCTAATTCTCATGGACAATAAAGTACAAACTCCCTCCCCCAAACACCCTGCACTTCCATTCCTCTTCCTACCTTTCTCAATACTACCTATGACCATTTGATACATTTTAGACTTTAATCATTTGTTTTTAACTATCATGTAAGCATGAGGACAGGGATTTTTGTCTGTTTCACTAGCTGCTATACCCCTAATAAGTGAAAACAATACCCGACACATAGTAGATGTTCACAGAAATAGGATAAATGGCAAATAAAGATGGAAAAGAGTAAGAATCACCCAATGAAAAGGCAAGAGTATCTTTTATAGACTGACAATAAGAACAGAAGTCATATTTGTGATGGTAAAGCACACAATTAAGAGTTAGAAAAAACCCAAGTTAGTTAGCATACTGATTTTAGTACTTCATAATAGTGTGAGCTTGGTCACACTAAGCTTCAGTTTCCATAAATGAAAATGGTGTACTATCTACCTCATAGAGCTATTATAAAAATTACTAAGGAATAAATATATGTATATCCAGGCCGACTGCTGCTGAAGGACTGTCAAGACCCTTGATCATGGCCAGTCCTTTTCCATTTCACTCTCTTCATTGACTGGAGAGTGAAACTCACCTTCAATTTTAAAAGAATTAAGAAGTATCAATCAATCTTGGTAATTCAATTTAGGAAATACAATATTAGGACAAAAATATGTAACTTTGCTAATTCCATATGCTAATTTATTTATAGCTAAATAAATGTAAAGGAATACATCTTTGTATAATACTTTACAGATTACTAAAATGTACACATTCTTTATTTTATCGTCCTAACAATTCTGTAAGGTAGCTAAGAGTAAGGATTTTTATCGCATTTTAAATAAGGTAATATACATACGAACACCCTGGTATTTGGTAGGCACTCAGTTTGTTTCCTCCTTTTATGTAACTGATGAGCCTAAACCCTTATAACATGTCCAGTTACCAACAGGGTGAGGTTGGCAACTGCCAGTTCAGGGATGTTTCATTCTATCTCCTTTAATAATTTAAGTGACTTAAAATGATAGATAATTTTGTTTAATTATGAAACCTCCTGCATCAAACCCAAAAGTTCAGTTGTTATTACTTTTCACTACTTCTATCTTTTCATTACATTTATCTTACTGGCACATAAAACATCACTAGAGATTTCCTGATTGAAAATTAGTCTCATGATATCAAAACTGTTTATAAATCTTTTACCCAAATTCACTGCTTGGGGCTGTAAGTGACAATTTTATGCTCCACTATGCACTTCTGCAAAGATTATGGTAAATAATGCACCTCAATCTTGCTGAATGAAGATTCATTTTCATTCTCAGTCTCCTCTTAAACACCACAGTCTCAGCTAATGGAGAGTGAAATGGAAAAGAACTAGTTATGATAAGGGAAGGCCCTTTTGACAGTCCTTCAAAAGCAGTCAGCTCCTGGACAATCAGTGTTTACTTTTAAAAACTTGAACTTATTTTTCTTTCTTGGACAGAATACCATCAGATATTTGTATTGTTCTAACATCATTCAGAGCAGTAACATAAACAGTGAACCAGCAGTGGCATGGATTCGCTAATGTGCAATTAGGAGAGGCAAAAATCACCTCCCATAAAGTGACATATCTAATTTGATAAAAGAGGTGTGAGTGATACTTACAATTGAACTTGACATGCTTGAGAAAATTCAATGTGCTAGTTCCCAGTCACTAGTCCAGGGCTCCTACTCACCTTTATTTCCTTGGTCTTCCTGATGGAGTAATATTAGCTACCTCCACTACTTCAATGGGACTCCCAATTCTGACTGAGCAGTCCCTCTCAAAAATCTGACTCCCCTAACTCTCACCAACCTTCACTGAACTTTCTCTTTTAAAAACTGAATTCAAACCTTATCTGTGTGACCCTGTGTACTTTAATGCGCTCTGAGCAACTGTTCAGAAAGGAAAAATAAATAAATAAATAAATAAATATCAACAATACAAAACTTTAAAACCCAAACAATTCTTTTTAGTTCTCATCTTACTTCTACTAGCTGAAATAAATGAAAATACTTATCATTTTCTTATTGTGAAACTCTCACCGTTTAGCTTCCATTTACCACCTCTGGCTACCTTTCCTCAGCTGTCTTTTTGGTTCCTTTTCATCTACCCAGTCTTTAAATGTCATTCTATCCTCTTTTTCCACTTTTCCCTAGCTATCTCAGTACCTCATGTGGGTATAATTCCTTTTCTTTTCTTTTTTTGTATGCTCATTATAGTGTACCTCTGTCTTTTCTCCCTAATTTTATATGGATATTTGTATTTTGTTTTCTTCTTTTTTTTTCCTATTCAGTAGTGAGTCTGATATGTGCCAGGCAATAGGTAGAGCATTATGGTGAGGAAAGGTACTCTTTACCCTTAATAGGCTTATAGCAGTAGAGAAAATGGACAAAAAAAACCAAGTAATTGCAATACAGATACAGTACAGTGCTTGGCATTACAGAGGTATGCAAATGGTGTTATGAGAATACACAGGCAAGATTTGCTACACGTGTCCCATGGTCATCTCAAAATCATGCCCACATGTCCAAAGCAGACCCCATCTTCACATAAACATGTTCTTCCTCACAGTCCCCTACCCTGGTTCATAACCACTGACCCAAAACAGGAATGTAAACAAACCCTTGACTCCTTTTCTCATTCTCCCTTGGAACTCTAATGAATTCTAGTTCCAAAATATACTCCAAATCTATTCCTTGTCATTCTTTATGTCACTGACTTGTGAATACTTCATCCTCTTTCAACTTAGCTGCAACTTAAGTCTCCCTCTCTAGACTCTCTCAACTCTCTCGATTATCAAAGCCTCATAGTTAATTTCTATGAAAAATTCAGATTTGTTCATATATCCCACCCCTTCCTTTGATTGCTCCTGACTAAAAGCAGAATAAAATCCAGACTCCTTATATCATTAGTTCTTCAAAACCTAGAGCCCATCTAACATTCTAATCTTATCTCCTATCGAACCATACCAGACAACTCACCAAACGTGTCATGCATTTTTATGCTTTCAAGCTATTGCTCATGCTGTCTGCTAAGCTAGGAATGTGTCTTCATTTCCCCAATTAGTCCTTCTCCCCCATCAGCAATCTTGTGATATCAAATATTCAACCTCTCCCTTCTCCCTTCTGCAATATTCTTTATTTCCCTCCTGGGCTCCTAAGGCTTTTTGTTTGCTTTTTAATTCTATCACAGAATTATTAACACTTATCACATAGTAAAATGTTACACCTCTTTTCTCCTACACTATATTGATTATTCATTCCAGAAACAATTACTTAGTATAAACTACCATGGTAAATACTGAGGATACAATCACCAGACACAGTTCCTTTAAACTAACTACTTGTGGACAAGGATCTTAGGTTTTATTTATATTACCTTCATATCCTTGCTTACTGGCACTGCTCAATAAATTTGGTTAAATAATACTCTTTCATCAGTGTTTAAGTGATAGGATCTACATAACATGAGATGGACAAATGACAGATATGCTATACTACAAATGTGTGACACGAGGATGTGGATATGAATGACAAGTGAAATGAAGAGACTCAAAAAGAACTACCCTCAAGTGTGCCTGACTGACTCCAGTTAAACAACAATGAGCCACAAACATATCTTGGATTCACTCTGGATCAAAACACTCATCACACTTCCCTCTTAATCCCCATCATTTCTGTTGCTCTGCCAAGAAAACAAATGAGTACAGCTTTAGGGAATGAATCTTAAGGAAGATATTTAAAAATCATCTTGCCAACCTGAATGTCCACTGACAGCTGACTGGATAAAGAAGTTGTGGTATATTTATACAATGGAATACTACTCGGCCATAAAAAAGAATAAAATAATGCCATATGCAGCAACATGGATTGACCCAGAGACTGTCATTCTAAGTGAAGTAAGAAAAAGAAAAATACCATATGATATCACTCATATGTAGAATCTAAAAGAAAAAAAAAAGACACTATGAACTCATCTACAAAACAGAAACTGACTTGCAAACTTAGTAAACAATCTTACAATTACTGGGGAAAGAGGGTGGGAAGGGATAAACTTGGGAGTCTGAGATTTACAAATGTTAGCCACTATAAATAAAAATAGATTTAAAAGAAGTTTGTTTTGTACAGCACAGGGAACTATGTTCAATATCTTGTAATAATCTTTAATGGAAAAAAAATGAAAACAAATATATGTACGTACATGCATGACTGGGACATCGTGCTGTACACCAGAAATTGACATTGTAATTGACTGTACGTCAATTTAAAAATTTTTTAAATAAAAAAAATGAAAATCATCTTGCTAAATCTAAAGAGAGGATAATACTTACCAGTTTCTGAGTAACAATTACATATGCCCAACATGGTACTAAGGAGCTTCACATGCATTGTTACTAATCTTTACACTAACCTTTCCATATAGGTATTAATTTCATATGACAGACAAACTGAGAACTTGATCCAAACACAGGTATCTAGGTGCCTCTGTCCTTTTCTGGAATGCATATCTCCTCCTTGGTGTTCTATCACCACTCTCTCCCCACCCACTCCATATTCTACATTGCTCCTAGCTGTACCCTTCTAAAACACATATCCGACAAGGTTACTCTCTGTTCAGAAAAACAAATAAGGAATTAGCCCCCCCCCCCAAATCAAGTCTCAAAGATGTTGCAGCAGGCCAATTCCTGTGGGTTTGTAGTCTTTTAAAATTAAACAAGTAGAAAAGTTATTTTTTTTAATCATACTATATTAATCTCAGCGTTTTTCTTTTTTTCCTGGCTCTGAGATTTGTTTCCCTGCATTGGTTTTCACATGAATTTCTCATAGCCTATCGCTGGAAAGGGCGGGACAAATCTAACAAAACTCAATGGAAAATCATCCCTTCTTTATAAAAATAAATTCCTATCCATTACTAATTGCTAAACAATAGATGCGTCTTTTTTTAAGTCTGATTTTGAATTTGGGAGCTGTTTCTTTGAATTATTTCAGTGAGCTAAGAAAACCACATTAATTTATAAGCCTTCTGAATAATTTCACCTTAGCTTTAAAAACCAAAAAGAAAACAGAACAATCATCTTGGGCCTACAGCACCTAAAGGCAAGAAAATCCAGCTTATCTAAAAGTTACTTTTAAGCAAATTTTAACCTAAAACACCTGTGACAATTTACTTCTTTAAACTATGAAGTGACTCTTTTAGTTCAATTCCAGATGAACTACACCTTAATTATAGGAATATAATATTTGGAAAACAAGTTTTTTTAATTTTAAAAAAGCTTTTAAAAGTTGTAATCTTTAAAAATTGTGGTTAAATATACGTAACATAAACTTAACGATTTTAGCCATTTTTAAGTGTATAGTTCCACGGCATGAAGTACATTCACACTGTTGTGCAACCATCACCACCATCCATCTCTAGAACTTTTTCATCTTTTCCAACTGAAACTGTGTACCTATTAATTCTAATTCCCATTCCCCCAGGGAACTGACATTCTACTTTCCATCTCAATGAATTTGGCTACTCTAGGTACCTTACAGAAGTAGTGGAATCCTACAGTATCTGTCCTCTTATGACTGGCTTATTTCACTTAGTATAAAGTCTTCTAAGTTCATCTGTGTTACAACACATGTCAAAATTTCCTTTGTTTTTAAGGCAAATAGCATTCCATGGTATGTATATACCACATTTTATTTATCCACTCACTGATCAATAAAAGTTTCTAAAGTCGAATTGTACCTTTATAGGATCTTTAGGATAAAACTCAAAATCAATACAGAAAAGTGCCTAAAGACGACAACCAATATTTTTCAGAGTTATTTCTCACTTTCTCATGACTAACCAAGCTTTATTAAGACTTTTTAAAGTTAACGGTCTGGTAGTATATTAAAAAAAACAACAACTGGGATTTGAGCTCCTCAGTCTTTTTTTATTTGACTTAGACAATGTTGTAGCTTCAGTTTTCTCACACATAAAATGAGGGGACCAAACCCTTTCTACTCTTCGTGAGAGTATCCAGGAAGGGGAGGGGGAGGAAAGACAGGTGCTTCCCAGCTGTAATCCATAATGTAAGCATAATTAGTTCCATTTTTACAAATAAAGAAACTGGGTCTCAGAATCATTAAGCAGCTTACCTTCAGTCATATATTAAGTAAATTCAAGACTTGGGATATCTCTATCTTTCTGATTCCAAAGTCCACACTCTCCCCTCTTTATCTTGATACTTTTAATGAAAAGTACAAAAAGAAGTGGGGATGAAATGCACATAAAACAATTCTTTTCACTCTGTGTTGCTTATGTGAGTGCAATACTGTTGACACCTGAAAAGATAAACCATGTAAGTGGTTTCCCCAGGTTCCTATGGCCATTTCAGTAAACAACACTATTTTTTTTTTTTTTTTTTTTACAGAACTCTAGGTATGTTGGCTTTATGCCACTTCAACACAGTATCTCTGGAAATAAATATTTAAATTGTTTGGGTACCATTGCCACAACAGAAACCCACTTGTGGGAACACAGGGAGAGTTAGCTTAATGTTAATAAACTACTCATTCACAAGGTCAGATTACATTTCCAACCTTAGTACTACACAGTTTCTAAAAAAAGTATCTTTGTATTTACTTATTCTGGAACAGATTTCTGAAGCATAATATAATTTACACTAGTGTGCTATAAATATAAAAACATGAATATTTTTAAGCAATGCAGAACTGTCCAGACTTTCCTTCCTTTTAGGAAATAGTCAATACAGTTCCTTCTCATCCACAGCAAACAAAATGAACCTATTCCATTTAGAATATCAATCGGTCTATCCTTAGATAGAAATGTTTATATTAATTTCTCCTTAAACTATGTGAATTTAACGCCAAGCAAGCAAATCATTCAATAGATGACCAAAGCCTGAGATGAATGCAGTAAATATGGTTTCTCTTTTCTATAACCTCTGATTTTCAGGGGTATGTGTGTAGACAAACCATGAATGTACAGCAGAAAACACACAAGTCTTCTGCACTTTCTGATATAAGGCGGCCCTGGCTCATAGCTACATAAGGATGGTGGGACATTTGGTAAGTGTTGAATAGGAGGCGAACAATGAATAAACATTTACTGAGCACAGTACTGAACGAGGCGTCGTGTAAGACGATAAAAGAATTCACAAACAATTAAATTTAGTTTCACAGATGTTTTTAAACCTATCTGAAAAGATCTTTTCTCACAACCAAAAAAAGTAAAAATAATTTAAAAATTGTTCTGCTAGGGAACAATTTTTATCTAAGAATTCACTTTTGAAGTTTGACAGAAATCAGATTTTTAATTCACAGGTAACTCAACAGGTAACTACAATAAAAATATAACCATTTCTCTTCTGTAGGTATTTCAGAGGTCTATTCATAGAAAATTGTGTATCACAGCAAAAGAGATTTACATGACACGTTTCTATTCTCACCTTGCCAGGATCCGTTTATCAGTATACTTCAAGGGCATGAGAGTTTATTACCTCTATGATAAAAAAAAATGATTAACACATGGCTCTTTCCAGTAGTATTATACAAATGCCCAACATTTAATCCAAGTTAGCCTTGAATGCTATCTCTTAATACTCATGATGATATTTAAAATGTTTCCAAAGAAAGATTCTGTACATCAATTTCTTTTCCTGGTACAAGGGCCACCCTCAGAAAATGCAAAACAAGATGATAACCATAGTTTGCTGGGTTATAATCACCAAAATGTACAAATAAAGCAAAATGGGAAAAAGAAATTTTAAAAATAATCAAATTGGTGTCAAGCTTTAAGAGTTAATGACATTTTGCTAAAGTTACCACAGAAACCAATTTGTTAATATATCTTGAGATGCCATATTTTAATACGAAGAAAAATTTACTGCCACAAAGATTAACAGATGCCAAGGAGTAGTGATTTATTACATAAAAGCTGAAGCAACCTTAACTGGAGATGCAAAACAACCATGCATTAACTCAAGAGAGGTGCAAACCTCCAAATCGGGCAGCACAGCCACAAAATTAAGAAGACATAGTCCCATGTTTTAGAGCCAAGGTAATACATACTATTTAATGTCAAACATGAACTTAAAAGCAAGTTTAGGACTTTATTTTTACTGCTTTATGATCCACAGAAAAAGGTATGGGGGGGGTTAGGCCTTATAGAACTCTGGTAGACAGAACAATCTTCAAAAAGTTCTCACTGATGAGTACCTCAGAGTACTATGGTTGCTCTGGCAAGAGAGAGACTTTCAGGCTAAATTCTATAAACTAAAATATTCATGACTTGCACATGAACAGAAATAAGGCAGTTAAGGGTCAAGAGCAGTTATAATATAAGCTTAAGTGTCTATCCAGGATCGTTTTGACTTATAAGTTTTCTAAAGAAGGAGGATCTCAGGATCAACACAAAACTGGAGGGGGTGGAGGGAGACCAGGTAATCATTTTATGCAAAAAAGAAACAGCTGTTAAATTGATATGTTTTATCATGTATACTCATGGACAGCCAAGTCCTTAGCCTTGGATTTTCCTTCTTTAGGATCTAATTACAGAAAACCAATAAAACAAGGCAATTACATATAAAGCACCCAAATGTCATACCAAACTCTGCTCTATGTATGTTGGTTAAATTAGCATTTCTTTAATATTTGAGTTCTATCTCCAAGAAAGATTATTTAAGAGCTTTATATTCACTTATTTCACATGCTTGAGAAGTGTAATAATATCTGATTATACTGAAAACTACAAAGATAACATTTGGGCAGCATATGTAAGAATCTTAGCACACCAGTGTAAATAGACACTCAGCAGCTGCATTGATTTAAACTAATTATTTTCTGAAGCCTGTACTCAAAGCTCACTTGTTAAAAAGATCATTGTGGAATGGTGAGACCTTCAAAGTAGGCTTCACTTCAGCTGGAAACATGCTCAACTAAAGACAATGACTTCTTTAAAAAAAATCCGGTTGTAAAGGTTAGCTGCAAACATATTCAATAAAAGAAAATGACTTCTTTAAAGAATCTGGGCTGAGAAGTTGAGTTATGTTTATAGAAAATCATATAAATGTATGTGTATAAATGTAAATGATGTGTATAATACACTTCTTTCAATACGCAGAAGATAACAGGTGCCTTCACTTTTACAGAATCCCACTAAACTACCATTTAATCCAGATTACGCACTTGTAAACTGCTAATTAAACACTACGCCAAAAAATGCCAAAATGCATATAGCTGACAGGTTAACTATCCAAACATATACCTTAATACCAATGAACCGAGTTAGTTATCTGTAAACTGAGTTATAAAATTGAAACGAAAAGGAAGTGTACCACAACATAGCAATTTTTGTTTTAATTAAAATTTGAGTTGATAACATGTATTAAAGCCATACGTAAATCTTAAATGTTACCAATAAACACACATCAACCATGGATTCAAATTTTATTATGCAAACTGAGGTCTACAAAGGAAGATCATAAAAAAAAAAAAACTCTCCCTTATCCATTTTCAGTTTTGTACGTAAATGCCACTTAAAAGCCTTAAATATATATTAAAATAGCACCTTACACACGCTTGAATTAAGGCTAACAGGTCCTTCGTTTAAAAAAAAAAAGTTGAATATGCACTCCCTTGGCACCTAAACTTTTTTTTCAACTTTTCAAACATCAGTTCAATTCACTCTTCATTGTTTTTTCTTTCCCTTCCTACATAGACAAAGCAGGTGGAATCACACACACACTCACGACTTCCTAGTTCAGTCACATATTCGTTAATATAGGTATTTATTCGAAAGAAAATATCAAATGAATTGTGAAACCCTGTCCTTGACAGTTTTTTTTTTTCCACTGACAAAAAACAAGAAAAGCCAAAAGATGTAAAATGCAAGTTGGAACACGATTTTAAACTAACGGAGTACTTGTAGTGTGAGCACTAGTAGCTTGATCACTTAACACGTCTACTAGGACATTTGCTTCCAAAATATAGGAATCCCTGAGTAACCATATAAGCATGGAGACGCCTGTAAAAAAAAAACAGGTGCAGATGGTAACAGTCTGAATGTTAGAAAAGTAGGGACCAAAGTAGTACCAGGCAATGGACAGCGAACTCCTGGAACTCTGGGGTGATTCTCCGGCTCAACAAATAAAACCCTGGTTGCTGAGAATCAAGACACAGCAATGAGGCACTGGGGGCAGATATTCAATTATCTGGGGCGAGTGGGATGCCGGAGGCACTTCAGTTGCAGACGGGGAAAACGAGACAGAAAGGCCAACACGAGATGGCAGACCGACACTAGACTAGAGCAAGTCTTTGAATTAGGCGCAGCCCAGGAAGCTAGCCTGAGGCCAAAGCTAGCCCAAGTCACAGCCTAAGGCCCAGCGGGCAATAGGGAGAAACTGAGGCGGAGGAAGCTGCTAGACTCCCAAATAGGACTTGTCCCAAAACATGAAAGTCAAAACATAAACCGGCTTTGCTGAGGGGCGAGAGGGAATGCCGCAAGTGCAGGACTGAGGAGACAGACACCCACCCAAACAGGGGGAACCGGTTTAGGCAGGGGCTGCCCAAACGTTCCCGCTTGCGCATGCGTCCTCCCCCTCCGCCGCGGCTCCCCCTCCCCCCAATCACGGTTCCCCTCAGAACCCGGCTCGCCGAGGAAGCTGAGCGCAGTCTCGCCGGCCCAGCCCCGCGGGATGGGAACACAACTTGGCTCCCCACAGGGGTCGTCAGAGGACCCTCCCCGGGCTTGGTAGATAGGAGGGTGGGAGGAGGAGGAGGGGAAACGCGGCCCTACCCGACCCGCCGTCTCCTCCTCCGCTGCCCGTTCGCCGTCCCAGAGGCTCAGCCGCTTGGGCCTCCCCAGCCGCCCTGCCCCCTCCCTCCCCGCCCCCTACTCACGTGAGAGCGGCTCCTTCCTCTCTATACCCCGCCTCCTGCCCCGTCTCATAGGCCCTCGGCTAAGCCGAGCGGCCCCATTGGCCCAACAACAGGCGGCGGGGGCGTACTTCCTTTCCTCGAAGCCCCAGTTGTGCTTTTAGCCCGCCTCCGGAGTCTGCGCCTGCGCGAAGTCTGTACCCTGGGAGCGGGACTCAAGATACAGTTGATCTGTGTCTGCAGCAGGAACTATAAAGCTGCACTGCCGAAGGGAAACAGGCTGGGTAGCACCTGTTGCCCCTAAGAGCGGGTACGACCCCAAAGACGACTGGTGCCAAAGCAAGGAACCCCCTATTCACCTTTAACGTTCAAGTGCTGTTTCAAAAGCACCCTTAACGATGTTACTCAACTCACCTGGCCTTTAAGGAGGGCGCACAACATGCCAGGGATTGTGATAGGTAGGTCCTTTTACAGGTGTATCACTTGGCTTTACCACAGACCTTGAGAATATGATTTTTCTCATTTTGTAAAGGAGCCCGGCCTAAATAACAATTCAGTCTAAAAGTCAAAACTTTTGACTTTAAAGTCAAGTGCGACGGGCTACAACACGGCTGCCTTAAAGTATTTGAGACACATAGAATAGAACAGAAATGAAACAGTTTTCAGAGTATTACTCAAAGATGGGGCTGGGATTTTATTTAAAAATCATTCAAAAGTGATAATGCAGCACAATGGAAATAGAATGAAGTTTAAAGTCCCTGCCCTGAATAAATTTACACTGTAGTTAGGAATAAAAACAATGATTATTAAACGTGTTACTTAAGTCTTTATGAAATATTTCTACGGCCTCTCCCTTACTCTCTTTAGTCAAATAGCGTATGCTCTTTTCCTGGTGAATGAGTCATTCGCAATGTTTTCCTGTAGATTTTACATCCAAATCAACCACAGGAAAAAAAAAAAAAAAAAGCTGTGCTGTTGCAGTCCTCTTTGTGACTTGTCTATTTCAATAGACTTGGCTGCACTCCCACAGGAAAGTAGCATTGTTCCTTTTCTCCTTTACAGTTATATAATAATACACACCCATTTTAAAGTATTCAAATAATAGATATAATGTTATAAAGAAAGTAAAATCCTCTGAAATCCTGACAAAACCACTTTTAATATTTTGGTGACCATACATTCATGTATTTCTTGATTCTCATGTATACCCCCAATATTTACATAAATCTTAATATACAAAATTTTATTACAGAATCATTCAGTATGTCCTAGAGAAAAGTAGAAAATTGGGACAACCTAAAATAAAAAATAAAAACATCACATTCCCACTACAAATGTTAATACTTTAATACACATCCCTCTTTGTGTGTCTACATATTGTTTTCCAAAATGAGATCACAGTTTAGCAATCTGCTTTATTCAGTTAACATCTACCTTACCATTTCAGTAAACTTTCTTCTCATCTAATTCCTGGATCACATTCATATTTTCTGACAACCTAAAAATATTTTTATAGCTGGCTTTCCCAAATCAGTAATGTCATTTTAGTAAATTTTCCTCTCATTTAATACCTAACTATATTTAAATTTTCTGTTGACCAAAATATATGTTTTTCACAGCTAGTTTTCCTAAATCTGCATCCATCCAGACCCACACTTTGTATCTGGTTGTGATGTCCCTAAGTATTTTTTAATTTAGCGATGAAGAAAATAAAATTGAAAGACACTGGCTTACTGAAGAAATCAGTCCCGTTGAAGTGAAAAATTTCCCACCTTCTGGATCTGAATCGTTGCTTCCTCAAGAAGTCACTGAGTTTATTTCTCTAGACCTTGTATTTCCTGGAGACTGGAATTTATATCTCAAGTTCAATGGATTGACGTGGCAAAGTGGAGCCAAAATGGGAAGATCCCTGAATGCTAAACTAAGGAACATGAAGTTCAATCTATAGACACAGGTATCCTTAGAGGTTTCTGAGGGCAGTGTCAACATCAGAGTTTTTTGTCTTTTTTTTTTTTTAATTCTGGTAGAAGTAGAGAAGGCAAAACAGGGAGTAAATAGAACATTTGGAGGCTAAGATAAGCAAGGCTTGAACTAGAGAGGAAGAAAGGAGGGAAAAAGGAACAGGGTTTGAAAGAAATATTTTCAGGTTTGTTGATCCTTTTTTCTGCCTGCTCAAGACTGATTTTAAACCCCTCTAAGTGAATTTTTTATTGTTATTGTATTTATCTGTTACTGTACTTTTCAACTCCAGAATTTCATTTTAGTTTTTTTTTTTTTTTAACAATTTCTTTCTCTTTAATGATATTCTCATTTTTTAATATATCATTTTCCAGATTTCATCCATGTTTTCTTCTGGCTTAATGAGGAACTTAAGATAGGTGTTTTAACTTCTTTGTCTAGAAAGTTAGACATCTAAACTTTCTCAAGGATGGTTTTCTGTTGATTTCTTTTTTTTCTCTGAATGGGTCATACTTTCCTGTTTCTTTGTATACCTTTTGATTTCTTATTGAAAATGGACATTTGAATCTTATAATATGGTAACTCCCAAAGTCAGATTCTCCCTCTTCTCCAGGGGTTGCTTTTTTTTTTCTTTTTTTTTAATTGTTGAAAGGTGTCTTTGTGCTGGGTATCACAGAGTGTCAGCCTGAGGTGAAACCATGAGGTCGTCTCAGGTTATTTCTGAGCCTGTATCTTTTCCTGGTTATACATGGTGTCTTTCTAATTTCCCCATGTAAGTAGTTTCCTTTCAATGTCCTAGTTCTTAAATGTCTGGCTCCTAAATGGGGTAAAAGGGGAAAAGCCAAACAAACAAAACAGGTGCTGTTCCTTTAAATCCCTTCGAAGTCAATTCAGTGGGTAGGGTTGGAACATGGCAGCTAGATTCTGCCTGCACTTGAAAACTCAAAAGCAATCAGCAATCAGAGCACAGAACTCTAGTATTTTGAGAACCAGATTCTTATTTCCCGCTCTAGCTCCAGCAAGTCACTCCAGGAATGTGAATTATGACTGCCTACCACAGTGCTGAGGGGTAGGAGACGGGTAGTGCTATCACACTGAAGGCTGACATTGACTGAAATTAACATCAGTTTACCACCACACTTTTCCCTGAAAGATGCAAGCATTCAAATAGCACCTGTAGTTCCAAAGTAGTTACTTCGGACAATTTCTGCCAGTACAATTGTTGTGTAGGTAGAGAGATGGATTCCATGTTCTTCCTACTCCATCTGAGAAACAGAGGGGAAAAAAAAAAAAAGGAATGAAGAAATGTGAACAGTGAACAGAGCCAAAAGGATCTGTGGGACATTATAAACAGAAACAACATACTACTGTAGGCATCTCAAGAGAAGACAGAAAGGGAAGAAAGAAAAATAACCTAATCTAAGTGTAGAAAGCCAAAGAAAAGAGAGAATCTTGAAAGCAGTAAGAGAGAATAACTCATTACATACAAGAGATCCTCAGTAAGGTTATCAAACAATATCTCATCTTAAATCTTGGAGGCCAGAAGACAGTGGGTTGATAATATTGAAAGTGCTGAAAAAAAAAAAAAAACTGTTGACAGGGAATTCCATACCTGGAAAAACTGACATTCAAAAATGAGGGAGAAATTAAGATATTCTCTGATTAAAAAAAAAAAAGCTAAGGGAATTCATTACCACTAAACCTGCCCTTCAACAAATGCTAAGGGAATCCTTCAGGTTGACATGAAAGGATGCTCAACAGTATTTAAAGCCATATGAAGAAATAAAGATCTCTGGCAAAGATAATACATGGGCAATTATAGAAGTAATACTATAATTATCATTTAACTCCACTTTTTATTTTCTATATGATTTAAAAGACAAATGCATAAAAATATTAATCTAGTTTATTGCACACACAGTGTATAAAGACGTAATCTGTAACATCAACAACAGTGAGATGGGACAGAGCTGTACAGAAGAGTTTTTGTATGCTACTGAAGTTGCTATCAATCTAATTAGACTGTTACAACTTTTGGCTGGTAAATGTAATTCCCATGGCAACCACAAAGGAAATGTCTATAGAATATATGTGGAAGGAAATACAAGGTAAATCAAAACTTTTTACTCCAAAAATTCAAATAAACAGAAAAAGGCAAAAATGGAAGAAATGAAGGACACAAACGCTATAAGTCCAATAGAAAACAAATAGCAAAATGTCCCTCCTTATCAGTAGTTACTTTAAATGTAAATGGAATAAACTCTCCAACTCAAAGGCAGAGATGGGCAGAATGGGTTCTTTTAAAAGATGATCCAACTACATGCAGTTAGAAAAGACTCACTTTAGATTGAAAGATATTAATAGTTAAAAGTGAAAAAACAAAAAGATATTCCATGCAGGTATTAGCCTAAAGGGAGCTGAGGTGCTTATACTAAAATCATACAAAATAGACTTTAAGAAGTTTACAAGAGACAAAGAACGTCATTATATATTAATAAAAGTTTCAATAAAGCAAGATTACATAAAAATTATAAATGTCTACATAACTAGTAAAAGACTCTCAAAATACATGAAGCAAAAATGACCAGAATAAAAGGGAGGAATAAACAGTTCCACAGCAATAGTTAGAAACTCTAATAGTGCATATTCAGTAATGAAAAGGACAACCAGATAGAAGATACATTAGTAATTAGAGGACTTGAACATCACAATAAGCCAACTAGATCTAACAGAAATATATAGAACATTCCACCAAACAATAGCAGAATATACATTGTTTTCAAGTTCACTTCGGACATTATTCAGGACAGGCCATATATTAGGCCATAAAACTAGTCTCGATAGATTTTAAAAGATATTATACAAGGTATCTTATCCAATTACAATGAAATGAAGTTAGAAATCAACAGAAGAAAAACAGGAAAATTAAAAAGATGTACAAATTAAACAACACACTCAAAGAACAAATGGTCAAAGAAGAAATCAAAAGGGAAATTAGAGTATACTTGGAAATGAATAAAAATGATAACACAGCATACCAAAAGTTAATAGGATGCAATGAAAGCAGTAATCAGAAATTTATTGTAAATGGCTACATTAAGAAGAAGAAAGATCTCAAAATAATACCGAACTTCATACTTCATGCAGTAAGACAACAAGAAAAATAACAAACTAAACCCAATGCTTGCAGAAGGAATGAAATAAAACAGTGTGGAGATAAAACAAAAGAAGAATAGAAAAAGGGAAAAATCAGTGAAACCAAAAGTTGTTTCTTTGAAAACATCAACACAAGTCAACAAAACTTTAAATAGACTGACAAAGAAAAAAGAGAGAACAAATAACTAAAATCAGAAATAAAAGTGAGGATATTACTTCTGACATTCCAGAAATAAAAAGGATTATAAAAGAATACAATGAACAATTGTATGCCAACAAATAACCTAGAAAATCATGGAGAAATTTCTTTAAGCACACAAATTACTTATATAGATGCCAGATAAATTAGAAAAATCTCAACATACCTATAACAAGTAAGGAGATTGAGTGAGTAATTAAAAACCTCCCAAAAGAGAACAGTCCTGCACCAGATGGCTTCACCAGTGATAGAACTAAGGGGAAAAAACTCATGATCATCTCAATTGATGCAGAAAAGGCATTTGACAGAATACAATGCCTTTTCATGATAGGCTGACATGAGATCTTTCAGAAAAGTAGTTATAGAGGGAGAATTCCTCAACACGATAAAAGTATTTGTGAAGATCTATTATCACATCTAATATCAAACTCAATACTTTGGCTATACTTCTAAGATCATGAACAAATCAAGGGTGCCTCCTTCCACTGCTGATATTCAACACTGTACTAGAAGTTATAGCCAGAACTATTAGACAAGAAAAACAAATAAAAGGCACCCAAATTGTAAAGGAAGAGGTAAAACTATATTCAGAGGCAACATAATCATATACATAGAAAATCTCAAAGAATCCACCAGAAAACTTCTAAAGCCTAAAGATAATTCCAGCAACGTTGCTGGGTACAAGAACAACACACAAAAATCAGTTGTGTTTCTACACACCAGCAACAATATGAAAAGGAAATTAAGTAACAATTCCACTTACAATATTATCAAAAAGAGTTAAATACCCTGAAAACTAGAAAACCTTGCTGAAAGAAATTAATGAAGACCTAAGTACATGGAAAGACATTTCATATTCTTAGACAGGAAGACTTAAAACTAAGATGGCAATGTTACCCAAAGTGATCTACATATTCAACATTATCTCTATCAAAATCACAACAGTCCTTTTCTCAGAAATGTAAAAGCTGATCCTCAAATTCATACGGGATTTCAAGAGGCCTGGAATTGCCAAAACAATCTTGAAAAAGAAGAATAAAGTTTAAAGACTCATACTTCCTCACTTAGAAACTTCCTACAAAGCTACAATAATTAACAGAAAATGGTGCTAGTATAAGGACATACATTCAGTCAAATGTAATAGAACAGAGCACTCAGCAATAATTCTCACACGTATGGTCATTGATTTTCAACAAAGGTGTCAAGCCTTTTCAATGAGGAAAGGACAAACAAATGGTGATGGAGAAACAATAACCATATGCAAAAGAATGAAGCGGACTATCGCCGTGGTGACAGTTACACAACATTGTGAAGGTACTTAAAACATGGAACTTCACACCTACAAATGATAAATTCAGTGTGTGTTTTACCACAATACCCACCTCCCCTCAGCCCCACCCCCGCCAAAAGAAAAAAGAAAAAAAGAAAGAAAGGAGAACCCAGTGAGCAATTGGATTAGCAAGGAGGAAAAGGACTCTAGAATAATACTAAAGTTTTCTGGTTGCCGGCACTGCGTGGGTGATGCTGTTCACTAACACAAGGACCACAGGAGATAAGAAGCAGGTTTGCAGATGAACTTGAGTTCAAAGGTACATAACACTGAACCAATTGTAAATGACTACTAGGTAGTTGGCCATAGAGCTCAAGAGAGCTGTCTGGTCTGGCGAAAGAAATTTGTGAATAGTCAGCACATTGTAGATAACAGGGATTGCAGGAGATCCCTGGGAAACACCAACATCAGAAAAGCCAGGGAAATGAGCTTCCTTCCCTATACTTTCTGGGCCCCAAGGAGGCGAGTCCACATCCCTAGGCGGGAGGGACTTACCTAAGCTTTAAGAGCCGAGGCGCCCCCAAGGCCCACGCAGGCAGCAGACGGCCGAAGCCCCTCTCGAAAGGAGCCGCTGAAAAAGAGCGGAGCGCGCACAACAGAGCTCCGGACGCACCTCGGGTCACCGGCGGGGACGCTTGCGGGAGCCCGGCGCACTCCCTGCACCCCGCCCACAGCTTCCCTCTCCCGGCCCTGCCGCCCTCCCAGCCTTCCGATTGGCGGAGAGGACCATGGGACCTGGAAGTTGTCTTTGTCCGGCGAGGGCTGCCCTTCCGGTTCCGTTGGGTCCCCCTTTGGCTCGGGTTCCCTGCCCCTCCCCCTTCCCGGAGCCCCGAGGGGCCGGAGCTCCTGGCGGTGCCGGATCCTGACGGTGGCCTTTCCCCGGGTCTGTAAGTGCGGAGGCGGCCGGAGCGCCGGGTAGGGGTACGAGGTCTCTCAAAATGGAGCCCCCTTGGGGCCCTGGATTGGCCGGGACCTGCACTGGGATGGGGGCCGAGGGTCTGGCCTAGGCCCGGGGGAACTTAAGGAGCCCTTGGCCCAACCCATGCTGTGCCCCGCCCCTTTCCCTCCCCAGTGTCTGGAGTGGGGAGCCTTAAGGATGCCCCAGGGACCTCCTACTGAGACCCCAGCCGAGGGCCCTGCAGTTGGCTTGAATGCTCCACTCTGGCATCTTATAGGAAGCTGGGCCATGGCAAGGCCTCAGTGCCAGACCGCGAGAATCACTATGAGTGCTAACCTAGGTTACCCTTTTGCTACAGCACCTTCTATGTTTCTGGCGCCGTGTCAGACACTGGGGTTTTGTAAGATATTGTTCCAATTTTCAGGGTCAAGTTTGGGAGCCAGATAAAAACAAGTAAGTGCTCCTACGTTATATATATATGTCATCTATGTATGAACTGTCCAAGGGGCAGTTGCTGGGAAGGCTGAAGAAAGAAAGTCATGTCTGAATTATACTTCTTGGACAAGATAAGGTGGAGAAGAGCTTTTCCTGCAGGAGGAACAGATGTAATGCTCTGAAGGAATGACTGAGCATAACTTGTGTGGGAAGAGGAGGAAGGAGAAACAGGGCTATTGTGCAAAGGAGATACGAAGCTGGGGAAGTAAACCGAGATGAAAGGTTTAATCCCTAAAGGAGGTGAGCACTTTTTGAAGAGTTTTGAGCAGGAGGCTGAAATGGTCAGATTTGCATTTTAGAAAGCCATTTTGTTCTGGAGATCAGCCTATAGAATAGGAATTTCTATTAACTGATTGTGGACTCTTAGCTAATGTCTAAATGCTCTTATTGGAGATCCTTTTGAAAGATTAATGGGACCAGCCTAGTGAGAGGTAATGAAATCCTGAAGTGGAGTTATGACAGTGTTATTGGAGAGAAGGCAAGTATGCTGTAGCGAATGGTGTCAAGATTCTGTAATAAATTGGATGTTTAGGGTGAAAGAAGTATCAAAGCTGATACCTAGGTTTTAGGCCTGTGGTATTTGAAAAATGTTAATGCCATTATCAGCATCAAAACCATAAACTTAGTGTAGATTACAAATTCATTTTTTGGATATGTTAAATTAAAGGCCTAATGGGATAGCCACATAGAACTGTCCAGTATAGAGTTGGAAATGCAATCTGCAGTTCAGCCTAAATGCTGTGGCTAGAGGTAGAGATTTGAATCATCATAGAACATAGAGGTAGAAGCCATGAGAACAGTTGGCATCAGGAAGAGGTTATTGAAAAAAGAAGGGAATATTTGGGGGGAATGGTTGCATTTACCAAAAAGAAAGAGGAATTAGAGCTAATGGTAGTTGGTGTAGTAGCAGAAATGGAATTACATGATATAAGAATACAGGGTTCCAACAGCCAAGAAGACCCAGAAGTCAAAAGAAGAGAATACCAAGAAGTGTCATTTGGGACAATTGATGCAGAGCATTTGGGAAATGGGGGGGGGGGGGGAAGATTGCATGTCTTTATCAAGAGATCATGAGTAACTTTTTACAAAGCAATTTTAGTAAAGTGATGAGGTGATAGTCTATGAAATAATGGAGACCTCAAGTTGTTTGGTGTTAAATGGGAATGAAAAAAGGCCACATGTGAAGGATTGCACAAAGAAAATGGACAAGATTTATTTGTTTACTTACCTAACAAATGCTTGTAGAGCACAGTTCCAGGCACTGTTCTAAGTTCTTTTAAAAATTAACTTAATTTTAAAATTTAATTTACTTTAAAGTTAATTTCCCATAACAACTTCTATGAAGTTATATTATTATTTAACAGATGGGAAAACTGAAGCACAGAAGAGGTTAAGTAACTTGCCAAGGTCACAAAGCTAGTAAGTGGTTGAGCAGGGTTTTGATTCCAGGAAATATGGCTCCAGAATCCATGGTTTTACCTACTGCACTAAGCAGTGACTGAATATGGGGGTAAAAGAATGGGAAATTTTTAAGCAAAGATAGACTCATTGGTAAAAAACGGAGAGGCTTGGAAGGAGATCCAGATTGAGAAGAAGGTAAGTAATGTATTTATGTTTGTGTTATGTATTTGTTTTTTATTTCTTTTCTTCTGTCTTAGATCTTTTTCCAATCTGTGCCATTTTAGGTCAGTTTCATTCACAATTAGGTCAAATTATGTCACACTTTAATCTATTACTGATTATCTATAATCATGTCTCCTCTTCAGTTTCAGACCTGTGTCCAGCTAGGTAGTAGATCTTCCCTTTGATGTCATGTAGGCTCCCCTGGTTAAACATTTCAAGACCCAACCCATGATCATCCCCTCCAATATTCCCTAGCTTATTTAATGACGCTCTGTCAAAGAGATCCTGTGACTCAAACCAATTATCTTGGAGTCATTTGATTGTACATCTCTTGTTCCCCACTTTGCTCACCAAGTCCATCAGTTCTTTGTTTGAAATGTCTGTAGAATCTGTTTCTTCTCTCCATCCATATTTTTGTTGTCTCTGTTCAGACCCTCATCATTTCTATCTTGATTTGTTAAATTAAGAGCATACTAACAGCTTTCCTTGCCTTCGCATCCACTGTCCTCAGAGCCATTCTCTGTAAGTTTTTATTTTTGACTTACTGAGTTTTAGACAGTGCAAGAATTTAGATATTATGCATTTCAAGTGATAGAGTAGTAGCCCAGGAAAGTGTTTTTGATTAGCTTGAATTGAGGGTAAGTTTGGTTAAGATTAGCCATGAGGATGGGGATTTAGGAATTTTTTTAAATAGAGGAGGTAAAAAACATTGAGAAACCAGACAGGCTTTCTGAGGAAGTAAGCCTTGACCGAATAGCAAAAAATCAAGGAGTAAGATTTGAAGAATATATTTACCTTTACACAATTTAGTGAACCCTTGAGGAACAGACCAGCAAAAGAATGGTGGAAAACTGAACCCAGAAGTTAAGTAACTTGTCCACTTCTGTACAGTAGTTTAAAATGAATGAACTAGATCTATTATTTATTCAACATAAATAGCCCTCAAAAGCAATAAATGGAAAAGGAAAGTTCCAAGACAGTATGTGTAGTTTATATGTCAGATATGTAATTTTATTTTGTATTTTCTATGGCTAGGCATATAGAAGTGTTATTTTTAAAATGGGTTGGGGAGGGAGAGTCATGAAGGAACAAACTTAGAACAAACTGAGTACTGAGTGGAAAGAGGTTGGGAAAGGGGAGTTCTACTTTACCTATAATCAAAAAGTTTCCAGGAAGAATATACTTCTGTAATTTTACTTACAGTTATAACTAAAACAAAAGAGTGAGAACTTGGAGAATGCAGTGTCATGAAAGTTACCCAAAAGAAAAAATGATTGAGGTTTATAGAAAGAAAGACTGTAGTATGTTACAACCCCTTTGAAAAACAGTATATGGTATTAATGAAAGACAAAGATTTCCAAGTAGTTGTGAATCCTAAGTTGAAAGATAAAGGCATTTTTATGAGGTAGATGAGGAAATAGACTGACACATAGCTTGGGGGTTTATTACACAAAACAGACAAATTTTCCTTGTCAGTATTATTAGAGGCATTTGAGATAAGGAACATGGATATTTTCTTGCTGCCCATTTTGCAGCAATGAACATTGTTCAACCTAGAATATATTCACTGATCATTTTTGGTTACTCCTGTTTGAAAAGAGTGAAATTTTCAAACTAGCTGGAACATTTTTTTACAGAAATAATTATGGAAGAATTGTGTAACTATGAACAAAGAGAAAGTGATCTGAAGTGAGACTATTCCTGTTTCATTGATGTTTAAGAAATAGGTCATTTAAAAGTTACTAGAACTCGGCAGTATTCAGGCTTAATCATGGTAACCTAGACAACAGAAGATAAGGACCTGAACCATGCCAATGATAGTAAGAATATAGAGAGAATTTGGAAATCATTCTGAGGAAAGAATGAGCAGAATGTGGTGGCCAAGTCTCTATTCTTCCTGATTAGTTATTTGCTTTCTTTCAGTTACTGGAAGCTCTGCTATAATCTAGAATTATGTGAGTGATTTTTATGACAATTATGAATAATTGCTATTATACTTACAAGGTAAATACAGTTGGGGATTCTGAAAATCAAATATATTCATTATTTTTATGGGGTTTTTTTGTAAATGACATTGTTTCATTCTACAAAAATAAATACACAAAAGATAGAAAAATAATATAAAGTTAAAGTAGGCAAGAAAGGAAGGTAAAACAAGGATAATACATAAATGGCTTACTGTTAAAGTCCTCTAGATTTGACTTTAAATTTGGCTTTAAGTTGTACTTTTTGTTTTTAAACATAAACATTTTATTGAAGCATAACTAAACATACAAAAACATATCAATCATAAGTGTACAGCTGAATGGATATGAGCAGAAAATCTGAACAGTTACCCAGTTAACATCCATAAGATAAAACTTCAGCTAGCTTAGTTATTTCATACATGAATTTTGGCATCATGCAGCTTGAGCACACATTCTGTTTCTCACAGTTAACACATTATGCCTCTCTTAAATTGAGCAAGTTATTTATGTTCACCAAGCTTGAGTTTTCTTAGAGGCAAAATGGAGATGATAATACCTACCTTACAGAGATTTTGAGAATTAAATCGCTCAATTTAGGTAAAACACTTACTCAGCAAGGATTCAGTAAAGATTAGCTATCATTTCTCTTATTTTTTAAATAAAATCTAACCGTTCATATGAAACAATTTTTCCTTTTTACTTTGAGATTTTTTTTAAAGTTAAAAAAAAAAAACTTAGTTTAAAATTTGGTTTTTTGTTGTCAAAACTATTTTGGAAACAAACTCCAGAAAGAAATTTTTCCCAAGACACTCAAAAGAGGATATCATGATATTGAAGAGCATCTTTACCATAGCTCAATAATAATTCCATAGTGAACATTAAGAGTTAATTATGGCTTTTGTTGAATGAGCTGTGTGAAAAATAACAGTTGGTTTGCCCTCAACTAACAGTCTGTTGGAAAGAGAAACTAGTGACAGGAAACAATTAAGGGATAAACTGTGTGGCCTGGAGATAAGAATTTATCAAAGGGAGACAATAGAGTGGACTGACACATAAGGGAAAACTTCTTAAAATAAACAGTTTCCTCTTAGACTAAAGCAGGCAAATCATGCACTTTCCTAAGATACCTGTTTGCTCCCGTTGGTAAGTTTCTTGAGACTGATGAATAGGAAGTAAATGAAGCTCCAACTCCTATCTTTGGAGCTTCATGGAACAATGTATCCCTGAGGATTGTGGTCTAAAGCACTTCGACCATTGTCATACTGTACATGGAAGAAATTAATGCTCATTTTGGGGTGTAAGTAGGAAAATACTAATCTGAGGGTAGATTTAGGACAAGCTAAACTCTAAGAAAGGATTCCCCTTTTGTTTGGCTTGAAACAACAGTCATTTATATAATTTCTAGTTATAACTTGGGACATTCACCATTTCCAGAATGAATATGTTAAGCTACCATAATTGCTAAAACTGACCAGTGATAATACAGTTTTACCACTTTCTTTACTGATATATTCCCTGCATCTTCTAGATTTTTCCTTTTTATTTGATAAATCACCATCTTTTCCCTGATAATTACATTTGCTTCTCTACATCCCTCCCCTCCCTTCTGTACACTCAGAATGCCATTCAAGGGAAAAGTTTATAATTTATGTATAAATATATTTTAATATACTTGTGGTATACCAACTCCCCCTCCTAAATTTCACCTCTCTTTCAGTAATTTCATTCAGCTGAACTCCTAAGTTTAGAACCTTTATATGTTCCCTTTTTTCATTTTCTGTCTCCAGTCATCAAGTTTTTTCAAATTTCTTTTGTTATTTTTCCTTGCTTCTTATTCTCATTTCATTCCTTTCTAGGCGCTCATGGCCTCAGACCTGTAATGCATATGCAGATACTGAGCTGGTCTTAACAGCAGTTCTTCCTTCTTACTATCAAGTGAATCTTAATGGTTCAGCCAAGGCAAACTGAGCACCTGCCTTATGTTTAGTACAATATTGAATCGAAGAGATTTTGGCCAATAATGTGGCTGCATTAAGTAGAATCTGAAGCAAAAGGAAAAAGCGTTTTGCCCTAGAAGATGCGGGTACCCAGCATCAGCCCCGTTGAAGATGATGGAGATGACTCCCTCTAATGCCACGAAGCTTGCAGTTCAGAGAGGAAAGGACAAGTATTTAATAACGTATTTTGAGTGTTAAGATAGAAGTACTAGGCTGTAGGTCCAGTAGAGACAACTGTTGTAACCTAAGGGGTTAGGGAAGGACCCTAAGAAGAAATAAAGGAGTCAGAATTGGCAAGGAGTCATGTTCTGGACTAAGGAAATAACTGTGCTAAGGCTTGGAGTCAATAGAATGTTATCATAAAGTAGGCAATGAGCAATATGGATAAGACCTGGATACTGCCTTCATGAACTGGTGTTCTGTGAGCCTTTGTAAGTCAGTGTTATAGAAGATCAAATTATAAGATTGGGTTTCAGGGGCCAGATGTGGCTAGGAACACCTGGCTGTCCCATGTGATTGTCAACTATGGAGATGATGAATACACAAAGTTTGAGGTGAATTTATTGATGCACTGAGATTGTAGAGCTAATTCTCAGGGGTAGACCTGGTTTACCTACTTGATCTCACAGAAAACTGGTATTTAGACAGGGTGCCAGTTTATTATTTTAACAATGACTGGTGGACTGGAATTATCATGTTGACATGGCTAATTCTTCCTTCCCTATAGAGTGACACATGGGAAGCTGAGTTATCAGAAAATCATTTGGAGAGTATGGAATCAGAACATGGGGACTTTCTCCAAAGGAATTGCTACATGAAGGGGCAAATACGCAGTTTTGGCAAAGATACCTTCTCCGTGGTTGAATGGGTTATGCCAGTGTTTACCTTAATTATTGTTAAATTTACTTAATCAGTTTATATTCAAGAGGTTAGTCTTCATCCAGGAGACAACAAGAGGTCACAGAAGGATTTTAGGCAGGCGTTGGGTATAATCATATCTGTGTTTTTTGAAAGATGACATGTGGTGTAGAAGTTTGATTAGAGATAGTAGAAGCTGTAACCAACAAACATTTGTGACTCCGTTCCAGCAGTCCAGTTGATGAGTAATGATGGGATAAAGGGATAAAGAAGAAAGAATAGAATCCAGTAGGGATTAGTCAGGTATACCTTCCTCCTACTCAGATTCCCAGCAAGTGGCTTACCTGGTTTTTCTAAAGCAAATATTTTATTTACTTCAGGTATCAAGAAATATTTCTTGAGAAAGAGTTTAGATTTGTCTAAAATACACAGGATAAAGACCTATGCCTTTGACATTGTTCAAAGGTTGTCTCTTTCGGCATGTGACTTTCATTTTATTGCAGGAATACTTGTGTGAGTAAGTTTACATCAGTTGAAACAGAAGAGGGTTTACCCAGGAATGGGGCAAGCAATGTCACTGCAGTTCTTTAAAATACAAAGCAAAGGAAAAGAGTGTTTTGCCTACAAAGCAGCAGGTTCACAGGGTCATGCAAAATAAAATACTTATTTTATGATTACTTGTTGGGATGTTTTAGGTTGAAACCCAATAGAATTCTCATTTGAGAAGTGAAAAATGCTCTTGAAGTAACTCGAGCGCTGTTCTTGTATTAAGCATCTTAAAAAGTTGAATGAATGCCAAGGTGTATACACTGATACAGATCCACTCCTGAGGTGCAATTGACACTTGATGTTGGTAAGGAGTAATTCTGAACAGCCTTTGAAATCTGTTATACTAGCTTCCCCTTTCAGGGAAAATTTCATTCAGTTACATATAAAGAGGTATGAGAACACAAATTTGTTTTTGGAAGGAAAATCCAGGTTTTCTTAATTGTTTGAATTTTCTTAAATTCATCCTTTTTACATTTCTGTTCTTTAGGTCTGCCAAAATGTCTGAAAGATCAGATCTCCTTCACTTCAAGTTTGAAAATTATGGAGATTCAATGTTACAAAAAATGAACAAATTAAGAGAAGAGAATAAATTTTGTGATGTTACAGTTCTCATAGATGATATTGAGGTGCAGGGGCATAAAATTGTGTTTGCTGCAGGTTCCCCCTTCTTAAGAGACCAGTTTTTACTGAACGATTCCAGAGAGGTGAAAATCTCCATATTACAGAGTTCCGAAGTGGGGAGACAATTGCTCTTATCCTGTTATAGTGGTGTGCTGGAATTCCCTGAGATGGAACTGGTAAATTACTTGACTGCTGCGAGTTTTCTTCAGATGAGCCACATTGTAGAACGGTGCACGCAGGCCTTGTGGAAGTTTATAAAGCCAAAACAACCAATGGATAGTAAAGAGGGATGTGAACCACAGAGTGCTTCTCCCCAGTCAAAAGAACATCAGGGAGATGCCAGAGGCTCCCCAAAGCAGGACTCACCTTGTATTCATCCATCTGAAGACAGTATGGATATGGAGGACAGTGATATTCAGATTGTTAAGGTAGAATCTATTGGGGATGTATCAGAGGTTAGAAGTAAAAAAGATCAGAACCAGTTTATTTCTTCTGAACCCACTGCTTTACATTCATCAGAGCCCCAGCACTCTCTGATAAATTCAACTGTGGAAAACAGAGTAAGTGAAATAGAACAGAACCATCTCCACAATTATGCCCTCTCCTACACAGGCAGTGATAACATCATCATGGCCTCAAAAGATGTCTTTGGGCCTAATATTCGAGGTGTAGACAAAGGCCTACAGTGGCATCACCAATGCCCAAAGTGTACCAGGGTGTTTCGCCACCTGGAGAACTACGCCAACCACTTAAAAATGCACAAACTCTTTATGTGTCTACTCTGCGGCAAGACTTTTACTCAGAAAGGCAACCTTCATCGACACATGCGTGTGCATGCCGGCATTAAACCTTTCCAGTGTAAAATCTGTGGGAAAACCTTTTCTCAGAAGTGTTCCTTACAGGATCATCTTAACCTTCACAGTGGAGATAAGCCCCATAAGTGTAACTATTGTGACATGGTTTTTGCACATAAGCCAGTTTTGAGGAAACACCTTAAACAGCTGCATGGCAAAAACAGCTTTGATAATGCCAATGAAAGAAATGTGCAAGACCTCACAGTGGATTTTGATTCTTTTGCATGTACAACAGTCTCAGACTCTAAAGGGTGTCAGCCACAGCCTGATGCAACGCAGGTGCTGGATGCAGGTAAACTGGCCCAAGCTGTCCTGAACTTAAGGAATGATAGTACTTGTGTAAATTGAGTAGGGGCTTTATGCTCACAACTAGAACTGACTGAAAACGTGGCAATAGTCTGAGTCTTTTTAGGAGTGATTTTGCTAGTTTAACTTCTCCAAAGCCTCTGTGCCAGTTGTAGGGGTGAGTCAAAGCACTAACAGACCAGGCAACTTGCCACTTGGAGTGGTCTTGCCTTCCTTTTGTCCTCTCCCATGTTCTGTTTTGAATTATTTATCCTGTGATATCTGTTTTCCTTTCCCAAGGAGAGTATTCCATTTGTCTACCTAACATTGACTTATGTCTTAGACTGACACTATTTTAGGCTTTCCACTGGGCACATTCTGAAGGTACCAACAAATCAATAACATTACCTGCACTCCACTAATAGATGCAAAGAGAAATGAATAATATTTTTCTTTGGCAGAAAAGAGGCTGAGATACAAGGTGATACTACCATTGGCCTGAATATGTAATAGAACTTCTGGTTGCCTATCGATAATTCACCTATGTCTGATAAATGAATGAATCTGCTTCCTACAATTTGTATTTGTTTTGGAGCTGGCTGTAAAGAAGTATTTTGGTTTGTTCTGTACTCTTTTCAACAGCATATGGTCCAATTTCATGTCTTGAGAATCATTCACGTAGACCAGAGTACAATTATTGAGCACCTACTACTGTTGCAGATAGTTAGGAATCACCATGAGGACCATAATCAACAAAAGATAGAATACAGTTATACACCAGTACTATTTGGGAGGTCTTCCCCAAAAGATGCCAAATGCTTGTAATTAACGTGTAGCTTACTTGTTGATGCTTTTGAAGTTGGGATTGCTCCAAGCACACTTAAAATGTGCTAATGTATAATGGTCTCTCTAAAAAGGGGTTATTTGGGAGTCAGTCTCTGGAGTTTGTTTTAGAAGATAGCCATCAGTAATGTGAGTTTGGCCTTCAGAGTTTGTCCAGTGTATTGCAGTAGTCTCTGAATTTTCATTTCCTTGTGTACCTTAATTTCTAAAATGGATGAAAAAAGTGGGTCACAGAATGAGCAATCAGGTTTTTACATTTAGATATTCCTGTAGAAATATACAGTCCCCCTTGCCATGTTTGATAACTTGCTAATACAAAGTTGATCTTCTGATATGGAAAAACAAAACCACTGTTTTTCCTAAAGCACATATTATAGCTCAGAAATAAAATTTTGAGTCTTACTAGTTTCTGACCCATGAGTTAGATTTAGGCAATAGGAGTGTTTGAGTCCTTAGAGAATCTTAAGAGTTCATTTAGTCCACCTCTCTTTTTTAAGTTGGAGGTATCCAAAGCCCAAAGAGGTGGCCTGGCCAAAGTTGGCCAAAGTAGTTAAGTAACTAAATATGAGCTAATGTCTCCTCACTTCTTCTCACTGTCCCTTGACTTAAAAAGATTTAGTACATGATCAAGAATACCTTAGCAAAAAGCTCCTAGTTTGTGCTTCCCCTTTGTGAATCCCTGTTTGCTTAGAGACAGCCTGGATTTTGCAAACAAAATATCACAGAAGGATTTATTTTTGTAAATTAATTTTTGGTTAGAATGAATATTACATTCTTCCTAAGCAAGTGACTGATTTGCTGGGTATTGGTTAGGAAGGGAAAGGACAAGTAAGAATAATGTGAGAAGGATCCAAATGTGAAACTGATTTTTGTCTGGAAACAGTGTTTATTTAGTTTCATCAGGATTGTCTTTTCTTTTTTTGGTTTTTTTTTTTTGTTTGTTTGTTTGTTTGTTTTTTGTTTTTGAGCTATGAGAGTCCATGTACAGAAAAACCAAAAATTAGGTTTAACTTGAGTAGGAATTCTTGATGCATTTATGTGTGAATCTGATTTGAAGTATAATTTCTACCTTTTGTTAAAAGATTTAAAATGAGAATAAAATTGAGTGATAAGACTAATAGGTATCTTATACCTAATGTCACTCATTATATGGTCTAAAGATGCTGCCTAGCATTCTGGTTTTTATATGATCCAGCCAAAGAGTACCAATTCTATGCAACCATGAGACACTAACATGTTAACCAGTGTTTTGCTATTTTTTTCTCTAAACGTCATTTTATCACAGGGAAATTTCAAGTTGGAGTGCTTCCTTTACTTAACATTCATGCCCTGTTTTTGTTACCGGTTTGAAGACTAAAAGGCATGGATTCAAATAAGATTGGTCTCTTTGGTTGGAGACTAGTTCTGGATTCATTCAGTCATTCAGGAAACATTTATTGAGCACCTGCTGTTACCAGGCACTATGCTAGATACTGAGGATATGGAGGTAAGATGTCTGTGGTCCCTGCCCTCACAGACCTTACAGTCTCATGTGGTCTTAGTGAGATGAGGTGTCAGTTTGATTTTACCCTAGGAATAATAAAGGAAACTGTCTTGCTTTCTTTGATCATTTAAAATCAGCAACTTGATGGTTTTGTATCAGTAAAATGTCTAGTTCTCACCTTTTGCAACTGCAAACCACTGAAGTGGTTAACAGTCACCCCCATTTCTTCACTGGAGAGGTTTCTGTTTCTGTGAGACATTTTCTTAATTTACTTGATTTTTCTCCTTTTTTATTGATACATGTTTCTTAGATTGCATTGCAAAGTGGTCAAGTTACTGATATCAAATACATTTTACAGTATTTGATAGGGGAAGATGACTTTCAAAACTAGTCATATTCTTATAGAGGAGGAAGACCTTTTGAAACTTTAGACATTCAGTATTTGTATTTTATGGATCCCCAGGATAACAAGGAGAGAGGGCTCTCTTTACCATAGTTTGGTTTAAAAATTTTACTGTGTCATGGTTATTTATTTATTATTTAATATTAAAGACAAACTCCAAACTGAAGTGGCTCTGAGGTAAATCAGATGTGGTTTTAATTTGTTTCAGTTTGTTTATTAGAAGATCTATAAATGGAGGGTGACCAGTGTCACTACTTCTAAAATCTTGTCCTAAACAAACAACCCAGAACATTTTATTTCAGCTGGTGAATAGCTGTTCTAAATCTGTTGTATGTTAGACATACTATGAACTACCTCTTCACTTATTATGGGGAAGTTTCCTTAATAAAAGTGTGACAATTAAAGCTCTGGTGTCAGCTGTTTATTTTCTCTCCCCTCCTGCTTCCCTTTCCAATTGCTTGAATTTGAATACAGGAATGCTTTCTTCACTCCAATTCTTTAAAACGCATATTAATCAAGCACGCCGAGTTTGGCTTCTGAAGCAAATCTGGGCCAACCAGAGAAGTGTTACTAGGGTCAGTTACTTCCTCGTGTACTGTTGACTGAGGAGGTAGAGCAACTGCTTTTAAGAATTAGTTCAGACATTCCATAGCGCTAGACTTCGGGAATGCAAAGATCAGTAAGTCACTGACCTAAATACCTCCGCCTAGATGGGACACAGATTTGAATACAGGTATGGTAATTGCTGTAATGAAGGCAGCCAAAGTCTTCCCCCAGTGGGAGTCAACTAACTAAAGGACAGCTCAGGATTTATGAACGAGATTTTGAAGGATAAGTGGGAGGACGGGTAGGGAATGTTGGAGGAAACGGGTGGGCCAACGGTTTAGATACAAGGCCTGGGCTTGCCAGGGAACTGAGCGGGAAGGGGGCGCGGGAAGGAAGAGACAAGTTGAGGGGTGAGGTAAGATCCAGAGGTTGGGGCCACAACCTGATCGGGCATTAGCTAGGCAAATTCCTCCGCCACCTTTTACATTGTATATGCCCGGGTAAGGAGAGGACCCAGTCTCTAATTATCCCGGAGGGCCTCCCAGGGGTCTCGGAGCTGGGTACTCCGACAGACGCACTGTACCCCAACTTCACAATCCGTTTGCGGTTCGGATGTTGAGGAGAACTCACGGAGGGGATGGCTCAAGTGCCGAAAATGGGACGGAAGAGATGGAATTTGCCGGAATTCGGGTGCCTTTCTGTCATTTCAGGCGCGGGGGGAATGAGGAAGGGAGACTGTCCCAGGATGTCCTTCCGGGACGCCCAGCCCGCCCCAAAGAGGAATAAAGCTAGTTGACACCGGATGTGTTTCCTCCCAGGCTAACCCCACCTTCCGGCCTGGGCCGCCGCCGCTGCCTCGGAAAGCTGGGCTCTGGCTTCTGAGTCGGTGAGTGAGCGCGATGGAGACTCGGGCAGGTGGGGAAGCCCGAGGACGAGGAAGGGTAGGGCGGCGAGGCGCGGCCCAGGAGTTGGCTAGACTGGTACTGCCGGCACCGAGCCCAAGGGCTTGGTTCTGGCAGCTTGGCTCGGGAAGACCTGCCTGGCGAACTGGAGGATCTCTCAAGGCCACCTGGGATCCAGATTCACTTCAACAGATATCCTCTCAGCTGCCTCTGCTCTGTTTCTGGACCTGGGCTTGCTGCAGGAACTCAGATAAACCAGGCTCCATTTCGTGGTGTTCTGGGCGCAGCTGACTCCGTCCGGGAGACAGGTGGAGGGGTCACTGAAGTCTTATTTCATTTGAGCCTTAAGTCAGATCACTAGCTGGAAAAAGGAACTGGAAGCTCGAATGTAACATGTGCAAATGTGCAAAGGTGTATTGGGCCTTCTTGTCTGGGCATTGGTGAAAATCTAGATATCTTAGAAGCTTCAGTGTAAAAGAGGAAAGATAAAGCCATAAAGGTGGAGAAGGCCAAATTTCTCGTATTTGCTAAGAAGGTTAGGCTGTCCTGGAGGTAGACAAGAACAATGGAGGATTTAAAACAGAAGAGAAAAAGAATTTTTTTTTTCCTAAGTTTTAAAAGATGTTAACCTGGTGGCACTTAGAAGGAGGAGGTAGTTTGGAATATAGGAGAGAGTGGTATCAAAGAGACCTGCTAGAAGACTGCAATGGTGCAGGTGAACAGAGAGGACCTGCAGTAGTGATGAGGACTCGAAGTTTGGAGATTACATTAAGGTTTCTAACTTAGGAAGCTATATTAAGTCAGCTTAGTAGTGGGCATTGACATTGTCCTTGACCACAAAGCACATGAAATTTAGCCAAGGAGGAAAACAGAAACTGTTGAGTACAACTCAATGTAATAAGTGCTGGAACAAAAACAAAACAAAACAAAGAGTGCCGCAATTGAAAACTGCATTTTATTTTTCTGGGTTTTGAGATGGTTACGTAGGGGTTTATACTTAGCACCCAGATTAGATTTTGAGTTGTCTCTTACCCAATTAAGGTTTGGGATTTTTTTTTTTTTTTTGATTGTTGTTACTATCACAATGTAGGAAAGCATTCCCTATACTTACATCAATGTTTATGTTTTATTTTACTTAGATTGTGACCATGGCTGCTGAGTCTGAAATTCTGCACTTCCAGTTTGAACAGCAAGGAGATTTAGTCTTGCAGAAAATGAATCTTTTGAGACAGCAGAATTTATTTTGCGATGTGTCAATTTATATTAATGACACTGAGTTCCAGGGGCATAAGGTGATTTTAGCTGCTTGCTCCACTTTCATGAGAGATCAGTTTTTACTCACACAGTCAAAACATGTCAGAATCACCATCTTGCAGAGTGCAGAAGTTGGCAGAAAATTGTTGCTCTCTTGCTATACTGGAGCACTTGAAGTTAAGAGGAAAGAGCTTTTGAAATATTTGACTGCTGCTAGTTACCTTCAGATGGTTCACATTGTAGAAAAGTGCACAGAAGCTTTGTCAAAGTATCTGGAAATTGATCTTTCTATGAAAAATAGCAGTCAGCATGCTGACTTGTGTCAATCCTCTGATCCAGATGTTAAGAATGAAGAAGAAAATTCAGATAAAGACTGTGAAATAATTGAAATTTCAGAAGATAGTTCTGTAAATATAGATTTCCCTGTTAAAGAAGAGGAAAGCAGTGCTTTACAGTCTACAGTAGAGAGCTTGACATCAGAGAGAAACGAAATGAGGTCACCAGAGCTGTCTTCAGTAGACCCAGGTTTTAAAGACAATGAAATTCGTATCCTCCATGTGGAATCTATCAGTGATGGAGGTGTAGAAAATGAGAAGTTTTCACAGCCTTGTACCTCTTCAAAAGCAAGCATGTATTTTTCTGAAACACAGCATTCACTGATCAATTCTACAGTTGAGAGCAGAGTGGCCGAAGTTCCTGGGAATCAAGATCAGAGCTTATTTTGTGAGAATACTGAAGGAAGTCATGGGACAGTGAATGAGATCCAAAGTCTAGAGGATGCGTATTCACTGAGGCACCAGTGCCCCCGGTGTCCTCGTGGGTTTCTTCATGTTGAAAACTATCTGCGCCACCTTAAGATGCATAAACTGTTCTTGTGCTTACAGTGTGGGAAAACATTTACGCAGAAGAAAAATCTCAACCGCCATATTCGAGGGCACATGGGCATACGGCCCTTTCAGTGTACTGTGTGCTTGAAGACATTTACTGCTAAAAGCACACTTCAGGACCACCTGAACATACACAGTGGGGATCGGCCGTACAAATGCCACTGTTGTGATATGGATTTCAAGCACAAATCTGCCCTCAAAAAGCACTTAACCTCTGTCCATGGCAGAAGCAGTGGTGAAAAACTACCCAGGCATGATCTTGAAAGGCAAAATCTATAATCAGAATCATACCTTGCTATGTGAGCCTTATATCATACTGTTACACAAGTCTCTATAGAAATGCAGCATTTGTAATATCGCATTTCCACCCCCATCTTTGGGTCTTATTTTTGGTCTACCTACACATGTTATTCTTTCTGAACTTGTACTACCAGTTCCAAAGTGTGGGAGACGTGGTAAAGCTGATGGGATGCTGTCTCGTCTCATACATTATGTAAAAGTCCCAGTGATATACCTAGAGAAACAATGTTCCTCTTAAATATTCTTGATTCTGGTGACAGAGGAGATCCAGCGGTATTTCCAGATTCTAAGCTTGAGACTGTAGATAACTGATATAAGTGTAAAATCCAACTATACGGTGACTCTAATAAATTAGGATAATGGGAAGAAGATAAATTTCAAAACATACTGTTATCCATTATTATTCACTTTAAGAACAGAACTAGTGAACTTTTTTTTTAACCAACTATTGGATTCTAAACTAAACACTAAGGTATCTATTGTTTTAAACTATAAAGGAACACAATTGAGATTCACTTGGGAGTAGCAGAATTTCCTTATACATGAGCTAATATTCCTTTAAATAGTATTTCCATGAGTTGTTAATATATGTATTTTAGAAATGATTACTTTGGCCTAGGTTTCTTGATTTTACTTAGTACAATTGCATTTAATAATTTTGTGGCCAGTAAAATTATACTGTTGGCATGGAGCTCTAAGATATTTGTTCCATTTCCTTTTTGAAATTAGTTTTATTTTGTTAGTTGACATATAGTAAAACTGATCTTTGGTTTTGGTGTACAGTTCTATGAATTTTAACACATGTACAGATTTATGCAGCCACCACTGCAATCAGGATATAGAACATTCCATCACCCTCCCGAACTCCTTTATTCTGCCCCTTTGTAGTCAACTCTTCCTCCTAGCCTTAAACCCTGGCAACAGTCCTCCATCACTATTTTACCTTTTCTGAAATACCGTAAATGGAATCTTACAGTATGTTCCCTTTTGAGATGCTTTTTTTCACTTAGCATAATGCCTTTGAGATTCATCCATGTTGTGTGTATCAGTAGTTCATTCCTTTCTTTATCTTGGATTGGCAATACCAGTGTTTCTTGCTGTCACTGGATGAACAGTTTAAACATGGGGAGCAGCTATTCATGTTCTCTTAATTAATAACTTTTCATTTTTATTAATGCAATTTTCATTTACTGTGTATTGACAAAAACCCAACCCTCCCTAGAGTTTTAGTCTATATTTCCAGAAATGTGCCAAAAGTAAAACCATGACCATGTGGCTATTTTACTTAGAGTGATAGTTCAGATTGTGGATGAGCCATTGCTCTCTTACTATTCCCATCCACGTGTAACACAAAACATTCTTTGTTGTTATAACAAAGATTAAAATATTTTGTCAGGCAAATCGTATTTTCTAAAAAACAGGAACTACTTTTGGTAAAAAAAAAAAAAGCCTGACTGAATACAGCTTTCAAGATGTTCTATTCCTCCTCTAGTCACCTCAGCTTTATTTAGAATTTATGCTATGTTTAGTTTATGTTGAAGCCCTTCCATATTTTAAAATGTAATATACTTTGTATCATTTATTTGAATTTTGTGATGAATCCCATGTTGATTGTTAGAAATATTAAATATCCTTTTGGTGATACTTTGTGAAAAATATATTCTGTATAGATTTTTAACTCTGGGAGAGATTTTAAAGAATCCAGCTCTCATATTTGGTAAGAAAACCAGCTTCATAACTCCCGGGTTACTAGTTACTGACATTGGGTAGGTCACTTCTCCTTGAGCTTTTCTTAAATTTGTATAAAATAACAGCTTTGATCTTGATAATTTTTAAGGTCATTTCCTGGTCTAAAATGTTATTTTCTATTTAAATCTTCCTGAGTTCCTAAGGACAGAGAAGAGGGGAAAGCAAGTGAGGAGAATTTTGTGTTTTTATGAATGTTGCAATTTGAGTACTCCTTTGAAGACAGAATTTTTCTAAGTTAAAGTGTTTTTCTTCCACTGAGAACAGTGATGGCACAGTGCTCAATTTTCTTTCCCATTTGACACATGATTAGCCATTGGTGGGCATGAGAACATTTCCCTTCCAGAAATAGTTTGTGATTGAAGTACTTTTCTTATTTTTGCTTCCTAGGATGAAATTTTATGGGGGAGGGATGAGGATGGGAGGGGAGAGTAAAAGAATAGTAATAAATTTTTTTGAGGAATTGATATCTATCTTTGATGTTTGAAAAAATTATGATTGTACTATGTTTATGTTTTATGTATGCCTTGTAAGATTCTTGTGAAATATTTTGTAAGCACTTTGAGATTTTTGCTTGGGGGTGGTGTTTTGTGAAAATGATGATTGTTATTTATTATTATTTATTCCTGTTCAGTAGCACAGAGTGATCTCAAAACATTCCTAGGAGAGTGTGTTGTTTGCATGCTGTGTCTAAACAATTTCAGGAAAATGAAATCTTTTAAAAAATGCAGGTATGGCAAAGTAAATTGTTGAATTTATTCACTTAAAACATTCACTTTTAGTTGTTTGTGTTTCTGGTATGATGGGGAAAAAATGCAGTATGCTTCACTTCAGCCTTTTCATTTATTGGATTTATGTATAAAAAAGGTCTTGGAAAGGCAGTTGTTACTTTGGTGTAAGAGAAAAATCCTTGCCCTTTTTCCCTGGATGTAACTATCCTGTATGTTTACATAAATAATAATAAACTGGAGATGGGGATGGAGAGCTTTGTGTTTTGTCTATATCTGTGAATTTTAAAGAAGGAAACAATTATTCCTGGCTATTCATTTAAACATTTGTTCAAATTTTACAGAGTCATTACAATATTTACCTGTATTAAACGTTAGGTATACAGACAAAAATCTCTATTCTCATCAAACTGTCATGAGACAGTAAACAAGTTAAATCAACGTACTATGTCAGATTTTGAAAACAGTGTTGGAGACAATAACGTAGAGATAGGTAGTACCAGGGAAGGAGAATTGGAATTCAAATTTTAAATGTGATCAGGTCACCTTTGAAAAGTCTTATATTATCACATTCTACTGTCCAGTGGAATGGAAATATAGGTGTATGTGTATATATATGTGTGTGTGTGTGTGTGTGTGTGTGTATACACCTATCACTATATAATTGAATGGAAAACAGTAAACCAAATGAACCATTGTTGGGAAACTTTCTCTTGGACTGATGTATATTTCATAAAATGAATGATAAATGATAAAAATTCATGGAAGAATGTCTTTAATGTGGCCAACGAAAAAAATTTTTTTAATTGTTTCCTTGTTTCCAGGAAATAATAACCATATATATTTTTAAGCTTATAATTTATAAACTACCTTTCCATATATCTTCTAATTTGTGGTGGGTTTACTTCCATAGATGCTTTTGTTGGCCATCTCGTTTCACATTGGAAAATGCCTCGAGTTTAATTATAATTCGTGGCTGTTTTCTTAACCTGTGTTTTTCAGTTTCTCATCAGTAATGAAGATATATAGTACCTGACTTCTAGGATTATTTTGATGAGCACATGAAAAATAAAACAGTAAAATTAAAATTTTGTTACCTGATACAGGACCTGACACATAGAATCGTCCATTAATGTAATTTCCTTGATCCCTATTCCCAGCCTGCTTCATCTATAAAAACAGTAAGAATAATTTCTACCTGAGTTTGTTTACTACGAAAAGTCCTTCAACAGATATATATTGATATTAATGCCAGAGTTTGTGCTTGAATTTTGATCCCTGCCAGCTTCTGAGGAGCTCAGAATTTTTTTTTTTTAAGTATATAAGGCGTTAGTGCCTGGCAAATGAATTTTTTTTGTTTAGTAGGGAGATTGCTTGGCACCTGTGTGGAGAGAGTTAAGGATCCGGTTGGCATTTGATTATATGACAATGAGTAGAATATAATACAGATGCTCAGAAAATGTTCAATCCATACCATGCCTTCCACAAGGAGACTCACAGACACTGGCTCAAACTAGTGTCTAGATGGCTGGCTTAAGGCGTATATGAACGGGCAGGGAGTTTCCCATCAACCCCTTCGGCTTGCCTAGGCCTCTTTACAGCACCTCCCACAGTGCTCCAGGGTTCCATAGTCACATGATAGGGGTGGTTCGGTCCAACAGAGAGAGGCTGATGCGCAGTCCGGGTGGCGGGGGCTACTACGCTTCCCGTCCACCTCCCCAACTCCCGGTCTTGCGTGTTCTCGCGTGAGGTGGGGAGTATCTTCTCGCGAGACCTAGGTCGGGATCCCTCCAGGTCCGCCTCCGTGGTGAGGAGGAGGAGGCGGAGGTGGAGGAGGAGGCGGAGGGTGGAGGAGGAGGCCCCGTCGCGGCCTCCGCCGCCGCCAACGGGGCTGTCCCTACCTCCCGATGGAGTTTGAGGTCGTGAAGCCGCCTCCGAGCTCTGCCCCGGCGAGACGAGGCGCCTCCGTCGCCGAGCCGCGCCGTCGCGGGGCTCCCGGGAGCGGCCCTTAGCGACCCCGCCCGGGCCCCCTCAGGTAGGGCGGGGGCGGGCACGATGCGACTCGGGCTCCAGCCCGGGTTCCCGGTCCCCGGCGGTCTGGCGGGAGACCGGTCTTAGCCCGCGGCCTGTGCGTTGTCGTCGCCGGTGTCCGGAGGGTTGGGAACCGAGGGCCGCACCTGACACCCGGACCGGGCCCGGAGTCCCGGCCGGAGGAGGCCCCTCGCCCTGGTAGGGCTTTTTCAGTACCAAGCGCCCGGCACAAATGGCCACCTCCCATCGACACCCGCCGAAGGGACGCTTCTGACCCTAAGGAACCCATCCAAGCGAAGGCCAGGCTTCCCCCTCTCTTTTCTACACCAGTTTGTAAGAGTGGGGTTGGAAGAGGTCCTCGAAGCCAAGTCCTCTCCTAGCTTTCGGCTTTCTGCACTGGGGCTTCCAGGATCCTAGTGCAGGGATGGTGGAGGCGGTCTGAGTGGTAAATAGGGACCCTGGCCAAACAATGCCCTGGGAGGGCTTCACCTCCTGGGAGGGAGATGGCCGGACCAGAGTGGTTGCACAGTGGTTGTGACGGAGCAGTGGCATGAAACAGCCAGGGAATTCTGCTATGGTTTTCTGCTTTTCCTCTTTCATTTTTCCTTCTTGGGAAAGCCTCTTAAGGAGAGTCTTCCACCATCTTAGAAGAATGGTAGAAAGCATCTTTGTTTCTCAGTAGCAGCTTTACTTTTCTCTGTTCTTAGCTTTCGGGAAGGGAGATGGGAGTAGCTGTCATTTCCATCCTTCGAATCACAGACAGTTTAAGATACCAGTAGATAGAACCTTGACACCAAAATTATCTCAAGTAATCACTGACATAAAGTAGATTTAATTTCGTGATTTCCAACCTGTTTTTTTTTTTTTTCAAATGACGACCTAGGTTCCCTTTTAATCCTACTCTCCCCTTACCTAGGCCTCTTCTTTTTAATTCCTACTCTCCTCCCACCAGCTGTGATTAGGACTTTGTATCCTAAATAAAGTGCCTAAGTAATCTTTTTTTCCATTTTTGTATTAGTCCAACTTTTAAGTTCCAATAGGAACTTTTGATTAATCTGAGAAAGCTAATGTTGCTGCACTAAATTGATGTAATTTTACCCCAAAGCAAAGAAACAAATGTTTTAATTAGCTTTGTGCAGTCTGTTTATAATTAAATATACACATTTAGTTGTGGCTTCTTGAAATATTAACAAGAATTCATGGATTCTCTCATTATTACCTTCTTTATCTGTCTAAAAAGCTGCACCACTGCTCTAACACAACATCCCTTTCTTATGTTGTTTACTTCCACATTCAATTTTGAAGAAATCAAGGCCATTACATCCTGTTAAAGACCATTTTTCAATATTGCCATTTTTGTTGATTTAGACATTCCTGTTTTCCACATTTTTAGAGTTTGAAAAATAGCTAGAACGACAGAATGTTAAACCTATATTCCAGACATGTTTAGAAAAAGCAGATATAATTCAATTGGCTCCTATTTCAGGATTTAATTGCGGTTGTGTTCATTAGTGGATTCTTTGAATTACTCCTGATCTGTTATTACTGTTGGGTTAACCTGACATGTAAGACTTATGTCCTTTGTTCATATGTGTTCATTAATTCACTTTCTGCTTTTGTAATTTGCTGAGTCTTCTAGTTTGAAAAAATTAACAAATTCTTCTGAGAGAAAGTATTTGTCTTTACACAGAATTTTATATTTGAAAATAGAACTATGTTGTATGCAATATCTAAGAATGCTAAGTAAATTTACAACAAAATTTATTAAATAATTGCTTATTGTTTTAGTTGAACTGAGTTGAAGTTTCATTTTCTATTGATGGAAAAAGGAAGCATGTAGTAGAATAAAGCCAGCTGAAAATTTACAGTAATATTTTGCACCAGTCTCATAAATGTTAAGTTGTATCTTTATGATTATCAGGTTTTTTAGTTTTATGAAATCCTCCCTAAGTGTAGGTTAAACTTTCACCTCAAATTCTTAATAAAAATTAATTTTGATGTTACAATTTTGAGTACTGTAGAGTTGCACTGTCCAATACTAGGCAGTAGCCACATGTGGCAGTTGAGCACTTGAAATATGGCCAGTGTGAATTGAGATGTGCTGTAGGCGTAAAATACACACTAGATTTTGAAGACTTAATCCAAAAAAAAAAGAATTAAAAACATTTTGTATATTGATTACCTGTTAAAATGATATTTTGGATAAATTGGGTTAAATGAATATATTAAAATTAATTTCACCTGTTTTTCCCTTTTTTATTGTGACTACTAGAAATTTTAAATTACTTGTGGCTCACATTATATTTCTGTTGGACATTGCTGTTCTAGAGCATCTCTATTCTACCAGGAAATAAATTTATCTGAATAGACCTAGACACATGAAAACCAAAAATTTCCTGACAGAATATCTTCTTACAGTCAGAATAATCAAAAGGCTAAAGACTTAGATAATATGAAAGAGAAGCTTACCCAGTGGCCATTATTTGATAGGCAGAATGAGTAATTAAGTTCTATCTCAAAAAAGTATTTTTAAGTATTCAGTAAAGGGTCAAAACTTTATTGGTTATATTAATTAAAATAGAAAATTATCCCATTACTGTTCTAATAAAAGACGTTGAAAATTAAATCTCATACTTAGTAAAAAACTGAGTTGAACCCCATAGTGGATTTTAGAAGTAAAACTTAGATCGTATATCTTTCCTAACTTATACTTAAACACATATAATAGCAATCTTTAAAATGTAACTCAGTTCCTTTTTTCCAGTCCTTTTGATATGTTTGAATGCTGAGTTTTAGAGCTTACAGATTGTTTTCATTGGTTTTGTTTGTTAGTTTTATAGGTTAAGGTCTAAATTGTACCTGTGATGCTTTAAATATAAATTTTTAAGCCCAAAAGTAATTATTTTTAGAGTTTCTTAATTGAGAAGTACTGTTACAGTCCATTTCAGTAGTTTACATTTCTCATGTGAGTGAACTAAAATGAAAACAATGAATGTTTTACTTAACAGACCTGAGCCCTAATGTTTACATCTTTATAAATAGAATTGTAAAATACTAATTTTTTTTTATTATACAATAATGAACGAGGCAAACACTTTATTCTGGCATTTTAAAATCAGGTTTCATAGTCCTAAACTGACTGCATAATGTCGTGGTGGGCTAATAACAGAAAATGAAAGTGCTTAACTGATGTGCAGCTTGCTTTTATTTATTTTTATTGAGTTATAGTCAGTTTACAATGTGTCAATTTCTGGTGTACAGAACAATTTTTCAGTCATACTTGAATATACATATATTCATTTTCATGTTCTTTTTCACCATGAGCTACTACAAGATCTTGAATATATGTCCCTGTGCCATACAGTATGAACTTGTTTATCTATTCTTTATATACCTGTTAATATCTACCAATCGCGAACTCCCAGTCTGTCCTTTCCCACCTCCCTCCCTGCAGTTTGCTTTTAATAAAGCAATTTCTAATTTGCATCCTCTAAAAGATGTCTATTACTCTTCCTGTTTTATGAAATAGTATTCATAGCAGGGAACTTATAGCCTGAAAAATTACATGAGTAAAAATCTGTTTAAGGTCCCACCTGTAGTTTAGCATTTCTTCCTCCTATGCTTCATCTTGTTACCCTTTTTCAATTTTAGTAACTAATAACTGAAATTAGTTAATAAAAATAATTTAATTGGAATGTTTTTCTTAAGTAGTCCTTTTATAGATCTAGAGCTGTGGGCTTTTTAAGCCATTTTATTTCAGTTTGAGATGTTTTGGGAGTATCTTTAAGATGGATACTTACTTCACTATTAACTATAAATGTTGTTAGCAATTACATAGATTCAAATAAGTTATTATGAAATGTATTAGTATAAACCTAGAAGTTTTACACATCAGTATATATTCTTAGCTTGCCATGGTTCCTTTAGATGCTTTTTAAAAATAAATTATAAAGATGGTATGCTATTTATCATTTTTGATAATTACAAAAATATTTTCTAGGTAATCAGTTACTAGGTGCCTTTTTTAAAGGAATGAAAAGCCAACTGTCATCACTATGAAACATTTTAGTGTTTTAGGTAAAATTTAATTTTGTCTTTGTCGTAATTGAGGAATCTAGAATTTATTGATGGGGTACTGAGGAAAAACATGTTAAAAGGTCAAACATTTCTTATTTCTTATATAAGGAAAGTTCATAATTTTCCTGTTGGAAACTTAGAATCTGACGCATAGCAGAAAGAGAATTTGGCAGATTTGTTTAAAAGATATTAATTCAATTTCTACTAGAAATTAAATTTCTCTGTGTTAATTATATTAAAACATCTGGTGCCCTTAGATCTAGAAGCACATATAACAAAACTATCAAGTGAATTCTGGAAGAAATTGAAACACTTCAAAGCTAATAGGGGAAAATATGAAAGATAGCATTTTTATGTTTAGTTCAAACTTAAATGGCTCTTCTCCCCCCACTGATTCACTTTAACGTAAAGCATTTCAGGATGATCTTGGAAAACTAAATAAGGAAAGAGTATTTGCTACTCGTTTCCTATTGCCCAGTGACCCATGATACCCTAACTTACAGAATTAGCATTTTCAAACAGGTGGCCATTATGAAAAAAATAGATGTAGTGTCTTATTTTGATAAATGTCTTATCATTTCAAATTTTAACTAAATTAGGGCTCTTGGTACTAGATATAAGATAAAATTCATTATCCCTTAAAGGCCTTTTCTTTGTATAATTAGGCAGCTAGGAAACAGAACATTAAAAATATTAAATAGTTTCAGGGAGTGATGTATTCACCTGCACAGTCCTCATCTCTAAAGTTGGAAGCAAGCAGTTTTTAAGATTGATGGCATTGATAGATGTGGAAATATGAGGGTGAAAGGTGTAAAATAAATATAACTTGCAAATTTGGCTAGTTTAAAAATAAGCATATTAGGTACTTTGCATTAGAGCTGTTTGAGGAAAAGTTTGCATAGGCTGCTTTTTTCATAGCAAGTCCCACAGTTCATTTTTACCAAGGTATTTTTTTAAAACCTTAGTTTTTGAACATGAAAAGCACAATAAAGACTAATGGAGTTCTTTATTTGGGTATGGGATTATTGCAGAATCAGATATACACTTTTCTGTCCTGAATCTGACTACATTTTTAAACATCTAGTTTCTGTGGAACTAATATATTTGGGTTGGTAAATATTCTTATGAAATAAAGTATTGGCTTTTTAATTGCCCTAAATACCTAGATTTCATGTTCACCAGAGAGCCTTTGTCAGACTTATATAAGTTTTGAATTAGAGGATATGAAAATTTTATGAAATGCAGAGTATTCAAGTAAGGTATCTAAAGATTTTAAATTAGAGGTTTGTTACTGAATATTTTATTTTATTAAAAATTATGGGATATTTTAATCTTTGAAATAAGAAAAATCAGTGCCATTTTTTTCCCCTGTGCCTTTTAATCATGCATATATAAAGATAGGAATAGTCAATTAACCCTTGACCAATGCTGGGGTTAATCTGCATATAACTTAGTTATCCCTCCACATCCATGGTTCCTCTGCATCTGTGGATTCAACCTACCACAGATTGCGCAGTATTGTAGTACTTACTGTTAAAAAATGTTTGAATAAGTGGACCTGGGCAGTTCAAGCCTGTGTTATTCACAGGTCAACTATATTTCACTGTTTTTCTGCTTAGAACTACTAGATGTTTTATTCTTCTATATCTTGCTCATTGGACCTGATAGTTTTTACATATATATATATAAATTTAATGACACATATATATATATGTTTTGTCAGAAGTATTGTAAGAAACTACATTCCAGACTTTTTTTTTTCCACTTTGGTACTGTATTTTAAGGTTAGCATCGTTCTTTCATTTATGGACAAACAGCTTTATCATTATAGTCTTCTCTCATACTTTTTCAATACCTCAGTTAGCCTCCTAGTCAAGTCCTGACCAGATTTCCTTTTTTGTGAAGCTGCCAAATTGAAATATTCTTCAATGACTTGGTCATTCAAGTGGCAAGGCTGTTTTTTCACTCTCAACTCATTATGATCTTGTTTGGATCAATATTTCCAGAGTTCACTAAGTCTTAGACCATATCTTAATATGTTTTGGGGTAGTAGATGTCCAAGGGAAACACTTGAAAAAAAAAAAAAAAAGCCCAAAATGGCAAACCATTTGGTGATTTGTTTTTCTAAAAATGAAATTGTGGAAGCTTAATCTGCTTATTGGATGTGGTCATTAAGAAAAATACATGAAAACTTTGATTAGCAATTGATATAAATATCTTTAGTTGACAAGAACACTATTAAGATATTTCTGGACAAATTTTTTTCAGAAATTTAATTAATTCAGCAAGTAAATTTAAAGAAAAAGCTATCCAAAGCACATAAAATTATTCAGAAGTGTTTCAGGTTTTGAAGCTGTGATGGTTGACTTAAGCAGTTAACTCTTGAAAGGTGAATGATGAATATGTGGTTAATTCTTACTTTTGTCCATTTCCAGCTTAAAAAACACTACACAGCAAAATAATGATCTGCTAGACTGCTAACCCGAGCATCCAGCTTCCACAATGCCTGTGCAGGCAGCTCAATGGACAGAATTTCTGTCCTGTCCAATCTGCTATAATGAATTTGATGAGAATGTGCACAAACCCATCAGTTTAGGTTGTTCACACACTGTTTGCAAGACCTGCTTGAATAAACTTCACCGAAAAGCTTGTCCTTTTGACCAGACTGCCATCAACACAGACATTGATGTGCTTCCTGTCAACTTCGCACTTCTCCAGTTAGTTGGAGCCCAGGTAAGCTTTCAAGATTTTACTAATTTGGTATGTGTAATAATTATAAAACTTAGTTCATTACAGGGTACAAAGTATGTTTAGTTATATTTGAAACATTAAAAATACTCAGTGTATCTGATTTACATGATTGTATTCTGCAAAAGATTTTCTTTAGCTGATGTCATATCCTTATGCAAAACTATAAATTTGATTATAGTTATATATTTCTTTGTATTCAGTGTTGTGGTCAAAACTTATGTTTTTAAGTGATTTTGGAGGATAAGAAACATTTTTATATAAGCATACATAAATATTTAGTCATTAGGTGGAATGAAAAGAAGTGTAATCAAAGCTTTGGCCAGAAATCAACCGTCTAGAACCCTTAAATGGAGGTTTTTAAATTTTCTTAAAACTTCACTCGACTTTTAGGATAGTATTATGAATGGGAAACAGGGTCTGTATCCACATATATACATCTAAGATGTAATTTCCAGAGGGTCAGTAACAAATTCTGCAGTTTCTTATTGCTCATATGCTGTAAAATTTGTGTTTCTTTTTGGTCATTTTACTCAATCAGAGCAAGACTAAATTTATAATATCTCTTTAATGAGGGCCTACTTTGTGTTCGGTATGATAGTAAGCAGTCAACATCTATTATTACTAATTCTTATTATAGCTCTTCAGGTAGTTATTATCCCCACTTTACAGGTGAGGAAGGTGAAATTTTATACATCATATACTACATATTAAAGCAAGAAAGTAAGGGTTTTTCTGATTAATCACTTCTTAGACCGTTCAATGAATTAAAATATTCCATTCGTTTAGTATCTTGATATTTGAAGTTTATCTTTTAAAGCATACTTTTCAGTGTTCATAATCCAGGTAGACGCTCTGAAGTCAAGATGTGTCAGTGATCAGTAGTGTGTCATAATTTAATAGGAAATTTTTGTCTTAATGGTGCATAAAATAACGATGCCCTTGCAAACAATGGCATCTTGGATCCGGTAAAATACCATAGATTATGTGTAATAATACTAGCTGCCATTTATTTAGCACCTGCTATAGGTTAGGTATTGTGTTTTGTTATTTATAAATGTTCTCTCAATTGGTCCTTAAATTATCCTGCAGGTCTCTATAATGTGACTTCTGTTACCTTTTCAGCCTCATCTCCTGCTACTGTTCTCACTCTTTCTGCTTAAGCCTTACTGGCCTGCTAACCAGTTGTCACATATACCAGGCGTGTTCCTGCCTGAGGGCTTTTGTAGCGACTGTTGCTTTGCCTAGAATGCTCATTCCCTCTCCTCTTTCAAGACTTTATTCAAATGTCACGATTAAATTAAATTTTCATATTGGCATCATGAGATAGGGATTTTCATCTTCATTTTGCAGGTAGAGAAACCATGACTTGGAACAGTTAAATAATTTACTCAAGATCACTTGTAGAAGTTGCAGAGCTGCCCAAGATTATACCCAAATTTCGACCTTTCACTGAGAACAAGGGGAGACAGACCATAAACAATAAATATAATAAGTAAATTATGTAGAAAGAAGGTGCTGAGTGCTAAGGGGAAAAAAGTTCTTGCCTTTTTCCTACTTTTTATTTTGAAATGCTTTTTTAAAAAAATTTTGCAAAAAGTAGTATGTGGAGAACCTGTATAAGTTTCTGCAGCTTCCCCGGATGTTAACATCTTTCAAAGTTACAGCATAGTTATCAGTGCCAAGGAATAACACTGATACAGTACAGTTAACTTCCTGCTTTTTTCCCCTCATTAATCCACCCAACCCCTGCTATTAAGTATGATATCCTTGGTTCTTGGAAAGCAGTTTGGCTAGCTGTTTGGCTTTAATGTTACTTAAACTACTTTGATGTATTGTCTCTGTATTAGAAGTTTATGCTCACCAAAGTAATTATCAAATATATAAATAACAACTGCATGATCTAGATGAATATATTTCTTCAGTTTTTCTTTGTTTTTAGGTACCAGATCATCAGTCAATAAAGTTAAGTAATCTAGGTGAGAACAAACACTATGAGGTTGCAAAGAAATGTGTTGAGGATTTGGCACTCTACTTAAAACCACTAAGTGGAGGTAAAGGTAAGTTCATAGAAAGTATTTTTATGGGTGAATAGCACTTGGTAATACACTAATATTGGAAGACTTGATGTTGATGCCCTATTAAATAATTTTGAGTCTTGGAAAAAATGAATTTGCTTGTAGAGATCATGGAAGTCTTTCTGATTGAGACATTGTACTATTTTCTTAAAATAGTACTGTTCATTTAAGAATTCATCAGACATACTACATATTGAGATTTATACAATATTTATATTCACTAATTAAACTAATACTGCTGTAGAAGAATATTAGTTTTAATAAATCCTACTAAGACAATTTCATGTGTTCATTCAGTCATTCTTTAAATTTTATTGAGCACTTACAACAGGTAGTCTTCATGGAGCCCACAGTATATTGAGGAGATAGGCATATAAGCTCAATAAATTATTTTAAGTGCTGTGACAGAAATGGAATTCTCTTCTGTTCCAGTGCATACTCAGTAACTATCATGTCATACATGCAATAAAAAGTTGCTGAGTGAACGAGTCAGTCAGGTGTTTATTTTGTACCTGCTCTGTGCTTTGCGCTGTTGGTTATTTTGGACGTAGTGACTTCCTTGAGAAACTTATCCTATGTACCTTATTCATTTCATTCATTCACTGAACAGATATTTAAAGAACATACATTAAGTACCAAGAACTATTTTGGTAGTGGGAATACATTAGTAAAAATGTCTGTTCTTATGGCCCTATGTTACAGAAAAAGGAGAAAGTATAATAAACAGTACGTATAATAAAAACAAATTCTGTAATATGTTATAAGTAATAATCTCTGTGGAAAGAAAACAGTACGGTTAGATGGATGAGAAATGTCAGAATGAGGGGAGAAGGGTGGGTTGCAATTTTAAATAAGGTAATTAGTGTAGACCTTGTTAAGGTGGTAGTTTTTGAACTTGAGATGAAAGAGATGAGGTAGTTAGCCATGTAGGTTCCTGGAAAAAGGCTGTTCCAGGCAGAAGAAATAAAGACTCTAAGGCATGCCTAATGTCTTCAAAGAACAACAACAGGAAAGTGTGCCTGGAGCAGAGTGAGTGAGGGGGAGAGCAATATGAGATAGATGAAAAGAAACGGTAAGGCCAGATCATGTACAGACATACAGGCCATCTTAAAGACTTGAGCTTTTACCCTGAGTGAAATTGGGTAGTTACTCTAGAGTTTTGAGCAGAGGAGTGACATGATCTGACTAATGGTAAAAGGGTCACCATAGCTGCTCTGTTGAGAACTCAGTATAAAGGGCAAGGGTAAAAGCAGAGTATTGGTTAATAGGCTGTTGGGACAAAGTTAGTAGCAGTGGAGGTGTGAAAAGTAGACAGTCTGGGTATATTTTGAAGGTAGAGTCAAGAGGATTTCCTAAATGGTTGGATGTGGAGTATGAGGAAAAGAGCAGACTCAAGGGTGTCTCCTGGGTTTTCAGGCCTGAGCACCTGGAAGGATAAGTTATCATCAACTTAGACAAGGAATGCTTCAGGTAGATCAGGCTTAGGTAGGAAGGTCAGGAGTTCGGTTTTGGCCATGCTGAGTTTGAGATGTCAAATCTCTATTTGGTTGCTGTTGGGTAACCAGTGGGTGTATGTTAAGGAATGAAATGTAGAAGCTGTAATTTTGGGAATCATTGACATAAAGATGGTATTTAAAGCAATTAGACTGGATGAGATCACCTAAGTAGTGAGTATAGATAGAGAAGAAAACAAAAATGGGGTCCTAGGCTCTTTTAACATTAAGAAGTCAGAAAGAAAATATGAAATCAGCAAAGAAGACTGGAAAAAAAGATGAAGGGAGGAAGAAAATTAAGAGAATGGAGTGTTCTGAAAGCCAAGTAAAGAAAGTTTTTAAAGGAATTGGGAGTGATCTGTGTTGAGAGCTGTTGAAGGGTCAAATAAGATAAGGACTGAGAATTGACCACTGATTTATCAAAGTAGAGGTAATTGTTGTCATGACAAGAGCAGTTTTGGTTAAGTGATAGTGGCAAAAACTTGATTCGAGTAGGTTTTAAAGAATGGGAAGCAAGGAATTGGAGATAATTAATATAGACAACTCTGGTGGATTTGCTACGAAAGGGAGGAAAGAAATGGGGCAGAGCAGGTAGAGGGAAAGGAGTGAATAAAAAGATTTATTTTTAAGATATCTGAAATAACAGCATGCTTGTTATTACTGTACGCTGATGTAAATGATCAAGTAGAAAGGGAAATTTGATGCTGTGGCAGAGAGGGAAGAATTGCTGGAACAATATCTTTGAGTCAGAAAAGGAATAGGATCTGAGATGTTGCCATTAAGCCATGTTCTGAATGCCTTATATACAATAAACAAAATTAGAGCTGTTATTAATCATTACTTTTAGGTTACACTTTTCATGTATTTAACTATAAATTTATCTTCAATAGTTTTAGTGAAGATGGAGAAGAGACTAAACCCAAACCACTCTCCTTTGAGGGACACATAAAATGCAGAGAACAGGATACCTAAATAAAAGTTGAAGTAAAATTAGACTCCAATACTCATTGTTAAAAAATGAAACCACTTAATAGGGAACTAATTAGGAATTGTGGCTTACTGGTTAAATACTAGTTTTTCTCATTGAATAGATAATGAAAATTGACTTGTCTTTTTCAATTGAAAAAAACTTTAGTTTCCTTTGTTTCCTTTTTCCTAAAGGTGTAGCTAGTTTGAACCAGAGTGCACTGAGCCGTCCAATGCAAAGGAAACTGGTGACACTTGTAAATTGTCAACTGGTGGAGGAAGAAGGTCGTGTAAGAGCCATACGAGCAGCCCGTTCACTTGGAGAAAGAACTGTAACGGAACTAATATTACAGCACCAGAACCCTCAGCAATTGTCTGCCAATCTGTGGGCTGCTGTCAGGGCCCGAGGATGCCAGTTTCTAGGGCCAGGTAAAATAGATCCCTATCTTGCCTTCTTGGCTATCAGGGCTGTATGATGCCAGTTTCTAGAGTTAGGTGAGAATCCCCATAGTCAACCCATCTTTATTTGTATATAAAATCTTGACATAAGTAAAGATAAACTAGTTTTTGTTAATCATCATTTATATGATAAAAAGTGCTACAATGTTTTAGAATAAATGTCTTATTTAATCCGCAATAGCCTTTAAGAAAAGTGACACAGATTTAGTTTTACAAATTAGAAAGCTGAATTAGAGAGAGGTCTAATATTACACAGGTAGTAAGTAAAGGAAAAGTAAACTTTCTTTTTATGAAAAAAATTAAAAGTTCATGATTGTCTTTAAAATTGGGATACAGAGAAATTATTACAGAAGATAAGAATCATCGGGGGACAATTCCTTTCTAGTTACTATGATCTACGTTTTGTTTTAAAAAATCTTTACGTACACCAAGATTATGAAGTACTTTCCAGTGTTAGCTTATTTCTTTCTTTTTTTTTTTTAATCGAAGTACTGTCTGTTACAATGTGTCAGTTTTTGGTGTACAGCCCAATATCCCAGTCATGCATATACATAACATATATTCGTTTTCATTTTCTTACCTTCTTAAAGCTTTATTGTTTTACTTTTTTGATTGAGAACTATAGGCCAGGTAGAATTTGCTTTTGTGAAGGAAATACTTTTAATAAGTGGCATTGAAACCACTGGTTAGACATGTGGAAAAAAATAAAATTGGATGTATCTCTTATAGTCCTTAGCTTCATAAATTCCAAATAGGTCAGGTATGCTTATGATTAAAAAATAAATTATAAAAGTAATAAAAACATATATAAGAGTGAATTCTTTTATAACCTAAGAGTAGGAAACGCTGTTTTCTTTGACTCCAAGTCCAGAAGCAGTAACAGAAAAGATTGATATTTGACTATGTAATTGTTTTTAATTGCATTATAATAAAACATAAGCAAAGTAAAAAAAAAATGACAGAATTGGGAAAATATTTGGGTTATATCACAGAGGGCTAGTATGATGAACATATAAGGTATTTGTAAAAACTCAAAAGAAGATTACCAACTACTCAATTGAAAAATTGACAAAAGGTATAAACAGACAATTCAAGGGAAAAAGTAATGTAAATAGGCCTCAATCATATAAAAAAAAATTTCTCATATTGAGAAATATGCATGAAAGTTATACTGAAATACCATTTCTCAGCTTTCAGACTGACAGAATTGAAAAGTCTTGACAATATATTCTGTTGTCAAGGCTGTGGGAAAACAGATATTTTCACCCAATAATAGTGGGAATGCTAAGTGTGGTATAAACTTTAAAAGAGAGGGATTTGTCAGTGTGTAAAAAATCACCTGTGCATTTACCCTTTGGTCCAACAGCCCCCTTTCTAGGAATCTGTCCCCAAAATACAGCAAAAAATATAGAATGTATTAAGTTATAAAGCTCTGTAACAGCAGACATCTGGAAGCTACCTGAATGTGAGTAGGAGATTGGTTTAATAAGCTGGTATATTCTTCCAGTGGCATACCATGCAACTGTTGAAAGAAATGAGGAAGATGTATATATTTTGCTAGGGTGTGATACCTAGATACATTAAGTTAAAAAATAAAAGCAAAGTGCAGAGTAGTATACTTACTATAGTACCTTTTATCTAAGAATGGGAGCGATGTACAACCATTTTCTACTTATTTGTTTCTATTTTCCAAAAGAAACAATGGTAGGAAAAACTTTAAAAATATAAACTTCTATAGAGTATAGAGGAGCCAAGAGAAAGCAGACAGGAACAGAAGGTAGACCTCACTGAGTGTACCTTGATTTGTACTTTACACCCATGTAAATGTTTTATGTAATTATGAAACAGTTTTTAGTAAACATAAATTTTAAAAAATAAAATGAATAAAAAAAAAATAACTAAAAATAAAAAGCTAAAACATACATTAGGTTGTACGTTACATTCATCAGGAATGAATTATTTCAGACTTTAGAATGCAGTGTTTTGATTTTTATATTCTTTGTGTAATATATAATAAATCCTAAGCTGTATCTACTAGTCATATTGTTCATAATTCTATTGGTATTGTTATTTTGAAATTATTATACAGATTCATAGTAGGATAAAGCAAGTAATTATGTTAATGCCATCAGGAACTAAGATTTTCAGTGTTAAAAAAAGATACAAGTCAAAGAATTTATGTAAAAATCCTACAATCTTACATTTGAATTGGCAGTATAAGTACAGACTCACTTATTTTTCTTTTTCTAGAAAATGTCTGTTTCCTAGCTCTGCCTACTGAAAAGGCTTAGAAGCAATGAATAGCTGTAGCACCCAGATTATGGCCTTTAATAAATACCATTTCCTACTGAAAAGAGTCAGGGCTCTTTGGATAAATGCCTTATTCCAGTTGTAGGGTTTGGAAAGTACAAGAGAAAGCAAAAAAAGCTATCAAAGATCATCAGAATCTTGTCAAAAAGACATGAAGTGAATTTGAAAAGGCTCCCCACTGGACAAAAGTGGGGTAGTTCGAACCTTAAAATGAATGATGACTATAATGAATTGAAACACATAAAGTATATAAAAATCTATGATCTTGTAATGATAGGGCAAAAAAAGTTAATTGGTTATCTTTGGCAGTTGCTCGGGTACCAACACATTATGCTAAAAATTGGAAGAGGAGTAGAGAAAAATCAAGCATGTTTTTTCAGCCTTTCCTTTACAAATCATTTTTGAGGACAGTTTCTCAGGGTTTTGGAGGTAGGTTTCTCTTTTAGCAGAATTCCAGCTAATAAATTTAGAAAAACATGTTGAAAGTTAGAAAAATGACAAATTTGCAACCTCAAATGAATTAATAGATCTAGGCAAGAATTATTATTGGCTGTTAAAACCAGTAGATGAAAGGTTGCTGGGAAATTTTATAGTATATCGAAAAGGTCTGAACCCACTGATCAGGTTTAACATTACTAACTGTGAATCAGCTAGGCCTTGTGTACCTCCTGATGTGATACATAGAATAAGAAGTATGCTTGCTCGCCATCCACAAGAAGGACCCCCAAACAAAAAGCTAACTCTGAATCTAATCAGATCTCTAGTGCACATGAGATAAGGAGGGTAAAGCAACACTACAGGCACAAAATTAGCCAAGTCAAGAATGTGGGAAATTGTTTAGAAAAATGATTGTTTCTGCAACAAATAACTGTATTTTCTTTTAAATGGGAAAATGGGAGGGTGGTGGGGAACTAGTACAGTTTTTTTTTTTTTTAAGACTAAAGACATTCAAATCAAACCAAAAGCAGTGTATGGACTTTATTTGGATACTTAAAGAAACCAAATGTAAGAAGAATTTTTGAAACAGTGGAAGAAAATTCAGCATGGACTGGATATTAGATGATATTAAGGAAATACATTACTTTTTAAGATGTGATAACGTTAATTTTTCTTGAAAGTTCCTATGTGTTAGGTACATAATGAATTATTTAAGGGTGAAGTGCTATGTTCTCTTGGATTTACTTCAGTCTGTTTCAGCCAAAACAAACTAGAAAAGTGGGTAAAGAGTAGATGAAATCTTACTGGTAAACTGCTGTGTTATGGGTGCATGTTGTCTCTACTTTTGTGTACGTTAAAAATTCCCCCATAATACAAAGTTAAATGGAAAAAAAAATTTTAAATCAACATTTATATGTAATTTAAGAATGCTGTCTATGGTTATTTCCTCATGTTTATTTACCTTACCTAAGAAGCACTAGACTAGTATCAAATATCCTTCATTTTACGATTCAACAATGAAAAAACAAGCAATACAATTTAAAAATGGGCCATGGTCTTGAATAAACATTTCTCCATACAAGATACATAGATGGCCAAAAAGTACATGAAAAGATGCTCAGCATGATTAGTCATTTAAGGATATGCAAATCAGAATCACAGTGAGATACCATTTCATACCCACTAGGTTGGCCATAATTTAAAAAAAGGAAAATAAAAAGTGTTGGCAAGGATGTTAGAGAACTTGGGAATGTAAAAAATAATGCAGCCTCTGTGGAAAAACAATATGGCAGTTCCCTAGAAAGTTAAACATAGAATTACCATATGATCCAGTAGTAGTTCCACTGCTAGGTATTTACCTGGAGGAACTGAAAACAGATATTCAAACTAGTACTTGTACACAGATGTTTATAGCAGCATTGTTCACAATTGTTGAAAGGTGGAAACAATCTGAATGTTCATCAACTGATGAATGGATGAACAAAATATGGTATATTTATAAAAAGAATATTATTCAGCCATAAGAAGGGTTGAAATACCAATACAGTGTGGATGAACTTTGAAAATACTATGTTGAGTGAAAGAAGCCAGACAGAAGGTCACATATTGATTCTGTTTGTATAAAGCGTCCACAAAGGTAAATCCAGACAACCAGACATCAGGCTAGTGATTGGCAGAGGCAGGGGGTCAAGGACTATACAACAGCACATTCATCAAATTCAGGAAACTTAACTTTGGTAAAGTGCTCCAATGTACAGTTCATACTCCAATTTTGTCAGTTTTTCCAAAAATGTCTTTCATGGCATTTATTTTCTTCCAGTTTATAATCCAGTCTAAGATCATGTGGTGTATTTTTTTGGTCATGTCTCTATTTAGTCGTCTTTAATCTGGGACCATTCCTTAGCCTTTCTTTGTCTGACATTGGTATCCATGAAGAATAAGGCAGTTATTTTATAGAGTGTGCCTTATTTTGAGTTTTTCTGATGTTCCCTCATGATTAGATTCAGATTGTACTTTATACCCCTCGCTGGAAAGCGACATAAATTGATACCTTCTTTAAGTATCGCATCTGGAGGCTAATATCACTTTTAAATTACATATAAAGTTATTCTGATAGGCAAAGCAACAATCTCATGCATAAAAAAATTACCATTTATCATGAGGCTACTGTGTGTCCTTTATATGTTACTTAAGAGTACCTCTGTTTTATGAATAAGGGCTTTTTTTTTGGCTATAACATCATCATCATCTGATTCATTATTAGATACCTACAGAAGATACAATTTTAAGTTCTGTTGGCTTGTGCTCCAATTGGTTGTTTAGTAGGAAACGTGTTTTCTTTTGCTTGTTTACTTTTTAAGTAAACTGTATTTGTACATGTGTAATGTCATCTTTTTGTGCTAAGTAAATACAGGCTGTGGATAATAAACCACCATAAACTAATACCTGAAGAAGTCTTTGACAGACATGATCTGCAGGATTCCTCATTTATCATGAACTCATGTTCCTTCTAGCTATGCAAGAAGAGGCCTTGAAACTGGTGTTGCTGGCATTAGAAGATGGTTCTGCTCTCTCAAGGAAAGTTCTGGTACTTTTTGTTGTGCAAAGACTAGAACCAAGATTTCCTCAGGCATCAAAAACGAGTATTGGTCATGTTGTGCAACTACTGTATCGAGCTTCTTGTTTTAAGGTAAGTAGCAAGCAACCATTTAAGCATTACATGCTGGTGTGTGAGACGGAGGCTTCCTAGAGTGGGTGTTACCTGGTCTAGAGCACCCAGAAATACAGAATGTTTCCAAGAGCTGAAACTTTTTCCTTCTACACTTACTGCATCTTTGATACCACAGGTGTGTGCTACTACTACGTGTGGGAGTAAGAATATATGTGAATGTGTCAGTAACACAGAACATAAGGAAGTAGTTTGGTAAATTTGACTCTTGGGATATAAAAATGAACTAAAAAAGCCTAATTCATTTATATTTACCATCTTAAAAGGGAGTCAGGAACAGTACTGAAAACTACATAGAAGTAGGTAAATGTTTTAACCTCATTATTTTTATCTCTTGCTCCATAGTGATTGGATTAAAACCTTTAATCTGAAGATGGCCCATATGTTGTCTTAGATACAATAAAAGAGTATAAAGTTGAGGAGATTGCCCCACTCTGCATTTAGGTGGTGGGTGGTGGTTTTGTTTTGTTTTGTTTTGTTTTGTTTTGTTTTGTTTTGTTCTTTGGTGGAACACAGGGTAGGGCTGAACCCTATTATTTGGAAGTGTAGCTTCATTGTTTAATAGGCTTATTGGTGGTGACAGGTACTGGGAGAAGTGGAAAGTAGGCTGAATCCTTTGAAGTTTCTGCATGTTATGGGAATATAGGTGGCTGGCAGTCTTGAGAAGAGCCCAAGGACTTGGAAATAGGAAGGCCCGTTGGTATCTGTGAACGTAAAACTTCTAAACTTGAAACCGAAGCATATTTAAGCTGTTTTGTTGATTTTAGACCAAGAGTGAAAACAGTACAGGCAGAAGAAGATTATTCTGGTAGACGGATTAGTTTGAGATCACAAGTAATGGAAATATGTTCAAATGAGATCACTTATCTCCATTAATGAGGGTTGGACACCACCTGCCTGATAGTTATATTGCTTGCTTTTCTGTCCTTAGGGCAAGAATTGAAATGAATCTCTGGTTTCTTAAACTTAGTGTTTTTGGCTAAGCAGCCAAATTATGGAGATCATTTGTCATCCTCAAGTGACTGGCTAGATTCTCACACTGTGCATTGCAAATTTAATGTTTCTTTCCTCAACGGTATCATACTGACTTGTGGTTTATGATTGTCGTACATCTACAGCTGCTGCTAATATCTGGCATTTGAATAACACTAAATTTAGAAAGTGATTTCAGTTTCATGCTCTCACTTCATCCTTACCACCCTGCAGTTAAAAATATTAAAGAGGTATTTAGATGAATAAAAGGATGTCATGCTGACTTAACTGCCGAAAGTTGTCTCTCTGGGGGCATTTACTCTAATAAACTCACCGTTGTTGGAAGTCTTTGACTTTATAATAAAGGCTGAGAGACCTGAATTTGGGGGGTTCCTCAGGAACAGAATCACCACAACAAAGGTCACATTCGACAGAGTATCAGTTTTATTAATTTGTAATGAAGTACAGTTCTTAAGTGACTTCAGTTCTCATGTTGTAGATATTTTCCTATAGAAGGCTATCAAAACTTTGCTTGCTTAGCACGGAATCGGAACCAGTGGAGTTAATGATTGTAATGGTTAATGCAGTAGTTCTCAACTGAAGGTACACATCAGAATCACCTGTGGAGTTTTGAAAAGTCCACATTCCTGGGTCTTATCCCTAGATATTTTGATTTGGTGTTTCTTGTACCAGAATATACCAGTGGGACATGAGCATTCATGTATTCTTTTTAATTATATGGTCTTCAAAGCCAGGAATTCTGATTACCTGAAACTGTAGTTTTTAAAGCTTCATGTGTAATTCAGATGCATGCTAATAGAAGTTTAATAGGACCAGGCTCTGGCTCTGCTGGCCACCTGTGTCCATCTTTACTGCTCAGATAGAAGCTTGCACTGCCCTACATGGTGGTTGGACAACTGTCACCATCGTCTGGTTCTTTGAGTTTCTTTTTTCTATTTTTTAGATTGACAGTTCCTTTTTTGTTTTTTCAGTATTTCTTTAAGTAGGTTATTTTGTGACTTTTAAGTTATATTCT